>NC_090325.1:38276495-38918777 GCF_035084215.1 Heptranchias perlo
TACCCGTTTGTTCCTACTCTCTGATTTCTGTATGTTAACCAATCCTCAATAGAATCATAGAATCATAGAACTTTACAACATGGAAACAGGCTCTTCGGCCCAACATGTCCATGTCGCCCAGTTTATACCACTAAGCTAGTCCCAGTTGCCTGCACTTGGCCCATATCCCTCTATACCCATCTTACCCATGTAACTGTCCAAATGCTTTTTAAAAGACAAAATTGTACCCGCCTCTACTACTGCCTCTGGCAGCTCGTTCCAGACACTCACCACCCTTTGAGTGAAAAAATTGCCCCTCTGGACCCTTTTGTATCTCTCCCCTCTCACCTTAAATCTATGCCCCCTCGTTATAGACTCCCCTACCTTTGGGAAAAGATTTTGACTATCTACCTTATCTATGCCCCTCATTATTTTATAGACTTCTATAAGATCACCCCTAAACCTCCTACTCTCCAGGGAAAAAAGTCTCAGTCTATCCAACCTCTCCCTATAAGTCAAACCATCAAGTCCCGGTAGCATCCTAGTAAATCTTTTCTGCACTCTTTCTAGTTTAATAATATCCTTTCTATAATAGGGTGACCAGAACTGTACACAATATTCCAAGTGTGGCCTTACTAATGTCTTGTACAACTTCAACAAGACATCCCAACTCCTGTATTCAAAGTTCTGACCAATGAAACCAAGCATGCCGAATGCCTTCTTCACCACCCTATCCACCTGTGACTCCACTTTCAAGGAGCAATGAACCTGTACTCCTAGATCTCTTTGTTCTATAACTCTCCCCAATGCCCTACCATTAACGGAGTAGGTCCTGGCCCAATTCGATCTACCAAAATGCATCACCTCACATTTATCTAAATTAAACTCCATCTGCCATCCATCGGCCCACTGGCCCAATTTATCAAGATCGCGTTGCAATCCTAGATAACCTTCTTCACTGTCCACAATGCCACCAATCTTGGTGTCATCTGCAAACTTACTAACCATGCCTCCTAAATTCTCATCCAAATCATTAATATAAATAACAAATAACAGCGGACCCAGCACCGATCCCTGAGGCACACCGCTGGTCACAGGCCTCCAATTTGAAAAACAACCCTCTACAACCACCCTCTGTCTTCTGTCGTCAAGCCAATTTTGTATCCAATTGGCTACCTCACCTTTGATCCCGTGAGATCTAACCTTATGTAACAACCTACCATGCGGTACCTTGTCAAAGGCTTTGCTAAAGTCCATGTAGACCACGTCTACTGCACAGCCCTCATCTATCTTCTTGGTTACCCCTTCAAAAAATTCAATCAAATTTGTGAGACATGATTTTCCTCTCACAAAACCATGCTGACTGTTCCTAATCAGTCCCTGCCTCTCCAAATGCCCGTAGATCCTGTCTTTCAGAATACCCTCTAACAACTTACCCAATACAGATGTCAGGCTCACCGGTCTGTAGTTCCCAGGCTTTTCCCTGCCGCCCTTCTTAAACAAAGGCACAACATTTGCTACCCTCCAATCTTCAGGTACCTCACCTGTAGCGGTGGATGATTCAAATATCTCTGCTAGGGGACCCGCAATTTCCTCCCTGACCTCCCATAACGTCCTGGGATACATTTCATCAGGTCCCGGAGATTTATCTACCTTGATGCGCGTTAAGACTTCCAGCACTTCCCTCTCTGTTATATGAACACTCCTCAAGACATCACTATTTATTTCCCCAAGTTCCCTAACATCCATGCCTTTCTCAACCGTAAATACCGATGCGAAATATTCATTTAGGATCTCACCCATCTCTTGTGGTTCCGCACATAGATGACCTTGTTGATCCTTAAGAGGCCCTACTCTCTCCCTAGTTACTCTTTTTCCCTTTATGTATTTGTAGAAGCTCTTTGGATTCTCCTTTGCCTTATCTGCCAAAGCAATCTCATGTCCCCTCTTTGCCCTCCTGATTTCTCTCTTAACTCTACTCCGGCAATCTCTATACTCTTCAAGGGATCCACTTGATCCCAGCTGCCTATGCATGTCATATGCCTCCTTCTTCTTTCTGACTAGAGCCTCAATCTCCCGAGTCATCCAAGGTTCCCTACTTCTACCAGCCTTGCCCTTCACTTTATAAGGAATGTGCTTACCCTGAACCCTGGTTAACACACTTTTGAAGGCCTCCCACTTACCAGACGTCCCTTTGCCTGCCAACAGACTCTCCCAATCAACTTCTGAAAGTTCCTGTCTAATACCATCAAAACTGGCCTTTCCCCAATTTAGAATTTTAACTTTTGGGCCAGACCTATCATTCTCCATAGCTATCTTAAAACTAATGGAATTATGATCACTGGTCCCAAAGTGATCCCTCACTAACACTTCTGTCACCTGCCGTTCCTTATTTCCCAAGAGGAGGTCAAGTTTTGCCCCCTCTCTAGTCGGGCCATCCACATACTGAATGAGAAATTCCTCCTGAATACACTCAACAAATTTCTCTCCATCCAAGCCCCTAATGCTATGGCTGTCCCAGTCAATGTTGGGAAAGTTAAAGTCCCCTACTATTACCACCCTATTTTTCTTGCAGCTGTCTGTAATCTCCTTACATATTTGCTCCTCAATTTCCCGTTGACTATTTGGGGGTCTGTAGTACAATCCTATCAAAGTGAGCTCTCCCTTCTTATTTTTCAGTTCTACCCATATAGACTCCGTGGACGAACCCTCGGATATATCCTCTCTCACTACTGCCGTGATGTTCTCCCTAATCAAGAACGCAACTCCCCCTCCTCTCTTACCTCCTGCTCTATCTTTCCTATTGCATCTGTATCCTGGAACATTGAGCTGCCAGTCCTGCCCCTCCCTTAGCCATGTTTCAGTAATAGCTATAACATCCCAGTCCCATGTACCCATCCATGCCCTGAGTTCATCTGCCTTGCCCATCAGACTTCTTGCATTGAAATAAATGCAGTTTAATCTAGACTTCCCTTGGTCTTTGCCCTGCTTTCTCAGACCATCTGTCCGGTCATGTTTTGTACACTCTCCCTGACTGCCTTTTGTTTCTGTCACCACTTTACTTCCCACTGACTTCCTGCATCGGTTCCCATCCCCCTGCCACTTTAGTTTAAACCCTCCCCAACAGCACTAGCAAACACTCCCCCTAGGACATTGGTTCCAGTCCTGCCCAGATGCAGACCGTCCAATTTGTACTGGTCCCACCTCCCCCAGAACCGGTTCCAATGTCCCAGGAATTTGAATCCCTCCCTCTGGCACCATCTCTCAAGCCACGTATTCATCCTAGCTATCCTGTCATTCCTACTCTGACTAGCCCGTGGCACTGGTCGCAATCCTGAGATTACTACCTTTGAGGTCCTACTTTTTAGTTTAACTCCTAACTCCCTAAATTCAGCTTGTAGGACCTCATCCCGTTTTTTACCTATATCGTTGGTACCTATATGCACCACGACAACTGGCTGTTCACCCTCCCCCTCCAGAATGCCCTGCAGCCGCTCCGAGACATCCCTGACCCTTGCACCAGGGAGGCAACATACCACCCTGGAGTCTCGGTTGCGTCCGCAGAAACGCCTGTCTATTCCCCTTACAATCGAGTCCCCTATCACTATAGCTCTGCCACTCTTTTTCCTGCCCTCCTGTGCAGCAGAGCCAGCCATGGTGCCATGAACCTGGCCGCTGCCACCTTCCCCTGGTGAGCCATCTCCCACAACAGTATCCAAAACGGTATACCTGTTTGAGAGGGGGATGGCCACAGGGGACCCCTGCACTACCTGCCTGCACCTCTTACTCTGCCTGGTGGTCACCCATTCACTTCCTGCCTGTACTCCCTTTACCTGCGGTGTGACCAACTCGCTAAACATGCTATCCACGAGTTTCTCTGCATCGCGGATGCTCCACAGTGAATCCACCCGCGGCTCCAGCTCCGAGATACGATCGGTCAGTAGCTGCAGGTGGACACACTTCCTGCACACATGGTCGGCAGGGACACTGGTAGTGTCCATGACTTCCCACATCTTGCAGGAGGGGCATATCACGGGTGCGAGGTCTGCTGCCATGACTTGCCTTAGCTCAGTTACCCCTTTTAAATTACGTTGAAATTAGAAAATGTTAACTACACTAGGGACCTAGGTTCACTTTAAAAAAAACACTACCTGCTATAAAAGCTGCTTAGTTTCCCAGCTCTTAGTTTGAACCAATGCCCTAATTTAGAGAAAAAAAACAGTAATACTCACCAACCAATCACTTACCTGCTGTCCTGTGACGTCACTCCTTGGTTTTCTGTTGTCGTTTTTGATCCGTTCAGGTCCGCCGCCGCTCTGGTCTCGGGCCTCGGTCCGCCGCTCTTTTATCCCCACTCTCGGTCTCTCTCCTCTGCTCCCGTTCAGGTCCGCCGCCGCTCTGGTCTCGGGCCTCGGGCCGCCGCTCTTTTATCCCCACTCTCAGTCTCTCTCCTCTGCTCCCGTTCAGGTCCGCCGCCGCTCTGGTCTCGGGCCTCGGGCCGCCGCTCTTTTATCCCCACTCTCAGTCTCTCTCCTCTGCTCCCGTTCAGGTCCGCCGCCGCTCTGGTCTCGGGCCTCGGTCCGCCGCTCTTTATATCCCCGCTCTCGGTCTCTCTCCTCTGCTCCCGTTCAGGTCCGCCGCCGCTCTGGTCTCGGGCCTCGAGCCGCCGCTCTTTATATCCCCGCTCTCGGTCTCTCTCCTCTGCTCCCGATCAGGTCCGCCGCCGCTCTGGTCTCGGGCCTCGGGCCGCCGCTCTTTATATCCCCGCTCTCGGTCTCTCTCCTCTGCTCCCGTTCAGGTCCGCCGCCGCTCTGGTCTCGGGCCTCGGGCCGCCGCTCTTTATATCCCCGCTCTCGGTCTCTCTCCTCTGCTCCCGTTCAGGTCCGCCGCCGCTCTGGTCTCGGGCCTCGAGCCGCCGCTCTTTATATCCCCGCTCTCGGTCTCTCTCCTCTGCTCCCGTTCAGGTCCGCCGCCGCTCTGGTCTCGGGCCTCGAGCCGCCGCTCTTTATATCCCCGCTCTCGGTCTCTCTCCTCTGCTCCCGTTCAGGTCCGCTGCCGCTCTGGTCTCGGGTCTCGGGCCTCGGGCCGCCGCTCTTTATATCCCCCGCTCTCGGTCTCTCTCCTCTGCTCCCGTTCAGGTCCGCCGCCGCTCTGGTCTCGGGTCTCGGGCCGCCGCTCTTTATATCCCCCGCTCTCGGTCTCTCTCCTCTGCTCCCGTTCAGGTCCGCCGCCTCTCTGGTCTCAGGCCTCGGCCCGCCGCTCTTTATATCCCCACTAATCAATCCATGCTAATATATTACCACCAATCCCGTGAGCCCTAATCTTGTGTAACAACCTCTTGTGTCCCATTAATTTAAATGAGTACTTTGCATCTGTCTTTACCAAGGCAGAAGGTGCTGCCAAAGTCACAGTAAAAGAGGAGGCAGTTGAGATACTGGATGGCTAAAAATTGATAAAGAGGAGATACTAGAAAGGCTGGCTGTACTTAAAGTAGATAAGTCACCCGGTCCGGATGGGATGCATCCTAGATTGCTGAGTGAAGTAAGGGTAGAAATTGCAGAGGTGCTGGCCATAATCTTCTAATCCTCCTTAGATATGTAGGTGGTGCCAGAGGACTGGAGAATTGCAAATATTACATCCTTGTTCAAAAAAGGGTGTAAGGATAAACCCAGCAACTACAGGCCACTCAATTTAACCTTGGTGGTGGGGAAGCTTTTAGAAACGATAATCCGGGACAAAATTAATAGTCACTTGGACAAGTGTGAATTAATAAAGGAAAGCCAGCATGGATTTCTTAAAGGCAAATCTTGTTTAACTAACCTGATTGAGTTTTTTGATGAGGTAACAGAGAGGGTTGATGAGGGCAATACGGTTGATGTTGTGTATATGGACTTTCAAAAGGTACTTGATAAAGTGCCACATAATAGGCATGTCGGCAAAATTGAAGCCCATGGAATAAAAGGGTCAGTGGCAGCATGGATACGAAATTGGCTAAGGGACAGGAAGCAGAGAGTAGTGGTGAACAGTTGTTTTTCGAACTGGAGGAAGATAAACAGTGGTGTTCCCCAGGGATCAGTACTAGACCACTGCTTTTTTGATTTATATTAATGACTTAGAGTTGAGTGTACAGGGCACAATTTCAATATTTGCAGAGGACACAAAACATGGAAATGTAGTAAACAATGAGGAGGATAGTAATAAACTTCAAGAGGACACGGACAGGCTGGTCGAATGGGCGGACACATGACAGATGAAATTTAACACAGAAGTGCGAAGTGATACATTTTGGCAAGAAGAATGAAGAGAGGCAATATAAACTAAATGGTACAATCCTAAAGGGGGTGCAGGAACAGGGAGAGCTGGGGGTATATGTGAACAAATCTTTGAAGGTGGCAGGACAGGTTGAGAAAGCGGTTAAAAAATCATTTGGGGTCCTGGGCTTTATAAATAGAGGCATAGAGTACAAAAGTAAGGAAGTTATGGTGAACCTTTATAAAACACTGGTTCGGCCACAACTGGAGTACTGTGTCCAGTTCTGGGCACCGCACTTTAGAAAGGCCCTGAAGGCCTTAGAAAGGGTGCAGAAAAGATTTACTAGAATGGTTCCAGGGATGAGGGACTTTAGTTACGTTGATAGACTGGAGAAGCTGGGGTTGTTCTCTTTACAGCAGAGAAGGTTGAGAGGAGATTTGATAGAAGTATTCAAAATCATGAAAGGTTTAGATAAATTAAATAAAGAGAAACTGTTCCCTTTGGCGGAAGGGTCGAGAATCAGAGGACATAGATTTAAGGTGATTGGCAAAAGACTCTAAGACAACATGAGGAAAGTCTTTTTCATGTAGCAAGTAGTTATGATCTGGAATGCGCTGCCTGAAAGGGTGGTGGAAGCAGATCCAGTCACGGCTTTCAAAAAGGAATTGGATAAATACTTGAAGGGAAAAAATTTGCAGGTCTACGGGGAAAGAGCGGAAGAACGGGACTAACTGGATTGCTCTTACAAAGAGCCGGCATGGGCTCGATGGGCCAAATGTTCTCCTTCTGTGCTGTAACTATTCTATGATTCTATGTTTTTACTAAGCTTATCTAGAACCTTGTACTGGAAAAATCATAAATATTTCTATACTGCTGTGCCATTTGAAAAAGATGAGCTTTTAAATGCTTTCATAACTGGTCCTGAGGCTCACTGAATTTAAACAACTGTCTGTTAATAAAAAGGGAGCTACCAATCAAAAAAACATACTAACAAATTGCACAAGATGTTTGTATTTGAATTGAATGCCTCCACTCCTCCCATGGGCAACTGCCTGTCAAGAACTCAAATAATTGTTGCAACAAATGTATCAAGTTAAGCTGGCACATAATTTCTTTGAGTGAAGCTGATTTTAACCTATTATGCACCATGGCAGAAATAAAGAATTAATACCATGCTAAATCTTAGATAAAATTAATTTTTTGTCACAATCACCATTCAATAAAGTTTCTCCAGACTGCTGAGGTTTGTATGGTTGTGTCAGCTGCTCGATCCATTCTGCAGTGTTGAAAACCATGCTGCATTATTCACATCCGGCAGGCTGTGCGGAAACATTGGCGTCTTGCCAGTTCTCCAAAAAACTTATTTACAGGTCTGTTATGAATAAATAGGTAAATTTGCTTTGGTAGTCAAAGCTGAGAAAGATTCTGCTTTTCTAGGCAGATTGGGTTTTAACAAGGTCTTTTTTAAAAAAAGTCATATTTTTTACTTTATTGGCCCCTATTTTCCATGAAGTGTGCTGGAAGGCCTGGCAATGAGGCCGGAACTCAAATATACCGGGTTCTGGCCTTCTCTGCCAGCTTCCTTGGGACCTTGTTTGGGATGGAATCTCCGTTGCCCCAAACAAGGTCACCTGCATCAGAGGGATCACGGCCAGCCGTAGAGAACTCTCAGGACAGAAGTTTCCTCATCCCCGGCCTGGCCTAGTGGCTGAATAGCAGCCAGTACTCCAGGAGAATGGAGGCGTACTTGCCGCTGGAGAACACGTGCGGCTCACCTTGGGGGTCCAGTCCCGGGACAGGGGCTGCACCCCTGAAGAAAAGGTAACGGCATTGTGAATTCCACGGCTCCCTTACAAAAGGGGCTTCTGAGACATCCATTTTTGGGAGGGGTGGGGTGAGGCCCGGCTGCACCCTCCCCTTCATGGGGAGCCAGCCTCCATTACATTTAGTGGCCTCCCTGGACTGGGAGATGTGCCCACCAGGATTATTGAAACAATGAAACTCTCCTGACCCTGAAAGTCCAGTGGTTTCTGGTGGCCCGATGCCAGCACTTAACACTGGGATCAAAGAAGAAAGACTTGTATTTATACAGCTCCTTTCGCGACCTCAGGACGTCCCAAAGTTCTTTACAGCCAATGAAGTATTTGCTGAAGTGAAGTGAAGTGACTGTTGTAATGTAGGAAGCGCAGCAACCAATTTGCACATAGCAAGGTCCCACAAACAGTAATGTGATAATGACCAGATAATCTTTTTTTTTGGTGATGTTGGTTGAGGGACATATATTGGCCAGGACACGAGAGAGAACTCTCCTGCTCTTCTTCGAAATAGTACCACGGGATCTTTTACGTCCATATGAGAGGATAAACAGGGCCTCAGTTCAACGTCTCATCCGAAAGACGGCACCTCTGATTGTGCAGCACTCCCTCGGTACTGCACTGGACTTTTTGCTCAAGTCCCGAGAGTGAGACTTGAATCCACAACCTTCTGATTCAGAGGCAAGAGTACTATCCACTGAGCCGTAGCTGCAGTGTCCCATTATGTTTGAACTGGTGTTTGTCTGTGACGTGGGTAATTCAGGTAGCTATAAAAATTGCATAGATCCAGAGTATTACTGAACATTGCCATTGATATGCTTTTCCACACGAACAACAGAAATTACCCTGAAATGATGCCATTAAATGCAATCAGTAGCACTGGTCAAACTCGAGATCATCCTCTACTTAAAAAAACAATTACAAAAGTGAACTGGAAGCCAAGCTTGATTGCTGTAATTATCTAGCATTTGCAGATAATATGACTTCATATTTTTGGGGTGAGATAGGAGGAGAAAAATAGAATCATGAATATAAATTGAAAGCTTAGTTGTAACTTGTTATTCAGTGAGCAAATATTACAGATCATTACCAGTTTGGTAAGTGATGAAATCTCTCATGTTGAAAATGATGTTGCTACTCTAATGAAAACTGGTGGTGAAAAGGCAACATTTTTTCATGGGTCTAATAAAGTGATTGCTTGTATGTGTCAATTGGCAAAGTATACACGTGAAACTTTTCAGAAACATTGGGGGCCAAACCTCCCTAAGCCTGCAACCCCTGCAATTACACTAGGATCATACCTGCCGGGATCCTCTGCTGCTGACCCCAGCAGACTATCTGGGATCAAGAGGACGCTCCCTATTTAGCACTCTCTAATCAGGCATCTGTGCCGCTGGAAGTTCATCTCAGATGCCTGACTGCCCCCAGAGGCTGAAAAATGCAGTGTCTTGGGGATTGGGTCGGTGCTGCCTTCAGTTATGCCCCTGAGGCTTCCTTCATAAAGCAGCTGCATTTAAATCAAAAAGAAACTTACCCGGGGCTTCCTCTTCTGGGTTGCAGGCCAAATTCCGGGTCTGCCTCCCAAGGTGGGGAAATTTATACGGATTGGTGGCCGACTTCCAGAAGGCATTCGACAAGGTGCCACATAAAAGATTATTGCTCAAGATAAAGAATCACTCGATTGGGGGTAATATTCTGGCATGGGTGGAGGATTGGTTATCTAACAGGAAGCAGAGAGTTGGGACAAATGGTTCATTCTCGGACTGGCAACCAGTAGCCAGTGGTGTTCCGCAGTGGTCGGTGCTGGGTCCCCAACTCTTTACAATCTATATTAACGATTTGGAGGAGGGGACCGAGAGTAACATATCAAAGTTTGCAGATGAGACAAAGATGGGCGGGAAAGTAGAGAGTGAGGAGGACATAAAAAACCTACAAGGGGATATAGACAGGCTGGGTGAGTGGGCGGAGATTTGGCAGATGCAATACAATATTGGAAAATGTGAGGTTATGCACTTTGGCAGGAAAAATCAGAGAGCAAGTTATTATCTTAATGGCGAGAAACTGGAAAGTACTGCAGTACAAAGGGATCTGGGGGTCCTAGTGCAAGAAAATCAAAAAGTTAGTATGCAGGTGCAGCAGGTGATCAAGAAGGTCAATGGAATGTTGGCTTTTATTGCTCGGGGGATAGAATATAAAAACAGGGAGGTATTGTTGCAGTTATATAAGGTATTGGTGAGACCGCACCTGGAATACTGCATACAGTTTTGGTGCCCATACTTAAGAAAAGACATACTTGCTCTCAAGGCAGTACAAAGAAGGTTCACTCGGTTAATCCCGGGGATGAGGGGGTGGACATATGAGGAGAGGTTGAGTAGATTGGGACTCTACTCATTGGAGTTCAGAAGAATGAGAGGCGATCTTATTGAAACATATAAGATTGTGAAGGGGCTTAATCGGGTGGATGCGGTAAGGATGTTCCCAAGGATGGGTGAAACTAGAACTAGGGGGCATAATCTTTGAATAAGGGGCTGCTCTTTCAAAACTGAGATGAGGAGAAACTTCTTCACTCAGAGGGTAGTAGGTCTGTGGAATTTGCTGCCCCAGGAAGCTGTGGAAGCTACATCATTAAATAAATTTAAAACAGAAATAGACAGTTTCCGAGAAGTTAAGGGAATTAGGGGTTACGGGGAGCGGGCAGGAAATTGGACATGAATTTAGATTTGAGGTTAAGATCAGATCAGCCATGATCTTATTGAATGGCGGAGCAGGCTCGAGGGGCCGATTGGCCTACACCTGCTCCTATTTCTTATGTTCTTATGTTCTTATGTTCTATCATGCATGTTGACTGCTAATCCTGCCTCCACCAGCTGAGTGCCCTTGAACGTGGGAACGCCAACGTTTGAAGTTTTTAAAAAATTTGTTCATGGGATGTGGGCGTCGCTTGCGAGGCCGGCATTTATTGCCCATCCCTAATTGCCCCTGAGAAGGTGGTGGTGAGCCGCCTTCTTGAACCGCTGCAGTCCGTGTGGTGACGGTTCTCCCACAGTGCTGTTAGGAAGGGAGTTCCAGGTCTTTGACCCAGCGACGATGAAGGAACGGCAATATATTTCCAAGTCGGGATGGTGTGTGACTTGGAGGGGAACGTGCAGGTGGTGTTTTTCCCATGTGCCTGCTGCTCTTGTCCTTCTAGGTGGTAGAGGTCGCGGGTTTGGGAGGTGCTGTCGAAGAAGCCTTGGCGAGTTGCTGCAGTGCATCCTGTGGATGGTACACACTGCAGCCACGGTGCGCTGGTGGTGAAGAGAGTGAATGTTTGGGGTGGTGGATGGGGTGCCAATCAAGCGGGCTGCTTTATCTTGGATGGTGTCGAGCTTCTTGAGTGTTGTTGGAGCTGCACTCATCCAAGCAAGTGGAGAGTATTCCATCACACTCCTGACTTGTGCCTTGTAGATGGTGGAAAGGCTTTGGGGAGTCAGGGGGTGAGTCACTTGCCGCAGAATACCCAGCCTCTGACCTGCTCTCGTAGCCACAGTATTTATATGGCTGGTCCATTTAAGTTTCTGGTCAATGGCGACCCCCAGGATGTTGATGGTGGAGGATTTGGTGATGGTAATGCCATTGAATGTCAAGGGGAGGTGGTTAGACTCTCTCTTGTTGGAGATGGTCATTGCCTGGCACTTATCTGGCGCGAATGTTACTTGCCACTTATCAGCCCAAGCCTGGATGCGGGCTCGAACTGCTTCATTATCTGAGGGGTTGCGAATGGAACTGAACACTGTGCAATCATCAGCGAACATCCCCATTTCTGACCTTATGATGGAGGGAAGGTCATTGATGAAGCAGCTGAAGATGGTTGGGCGTAGGACACTGCCCTGAGGAACTCCTGCAGCAATGTCCTGGGGCTGAGATGATTGGCCTCCAACAACCACTACCATCTTCCTTTGCTCTAGGTATGAATCCAGCCACTGGAGAGTTTTCCCCCTGATTCCCATTGACTTCAATTTTACTAGGGCTCCTTGGTGCCACACTTGGTCAAATGCTCCTTGATGTCAAGGGCAGTCACTCTCACCTCACCTCTGGAATTCAGCTCTTATGTCCATGTTTGGACCAAGGCTGTAATGAGGTCTGGAGCCGAGTGGTCCTGGCGGAACCCAAACTGAGCATCGGTGAGCAGGTTATTGGTGAGTAAGTGCCGTTTGATAGCACCGTCGACGACACCTTCCATCACTTTGCTGATGATTGAGAGCAGACTGATGGGGCGGTAATTGGCCGGATTGGATTTGTCCTGCTTTTTGTGGACAGGACATACCTGGGCAATTTTCCACATTGTCGGGTAGATGCCACTGTTGTAGCTGTACTGGAACAGCTTGGCTAGAGGCACAGCTAGTTGTGGAGCACAAGTCTTCAGCACTACAGCTGGGATGTTGTCGGGCCCATAGCCTTTGCTGTATCCAGTGCACTCAGCCGTTTCTTGATATCACGTGGAGTGAATTGAATTGGCTGAAGACTGGCTTCTGTGATGGTGGGGGTATCGGGAGGAGGCCGAGATGGATCATCCACTCGGCACTTCTGGCTGAAAATGTTTGCAAACGCTTCAGCCTTGTCTTTTGCACTCACGTGCAGGACTCCGCCATCATTGAGGATGGGGATGTTCACAGAGCCTCCTCCTCCCGTTAGTTGTTTAATTATCCACCACCATTCACGACTGGATGTGGCAGGACAGCAGAGCTTTGATCTGATCCGTTGGTTGTGGAATCGCTTAGCTCTGTCTATAGCATGTTGCTTCCGCTGTTTAGCATGCATGTAGTCCTGAGTTGTCGCTTCACCAGGTTGGCACCTCATTTTTAGGTACGCCTGGTGCTGCACCTGGCATGCATTGAACCATGCCAGGGTTGATCCCCTGGCTTGTTGGTAATGGTAGAGTGAGGAATACGCCGGGCCATGAGGTTACAGATTGTGTTGGAATACAATTCTGCTGCTGCTGATGGCCCACAGTGCCTTATGGATGCCCAGTTTTGAGCTGCTAGATCGGTTCTGAATCTATCCCATTTAGCACGGTGGTAGTGCCACACACGTTGGATGGTGTCCTCAGTGCGAAGACGGGACTTCATCTCCACGAGGACTGTGCAGTGGTCACTCCTACCAATACTGTCATGGACAGATGCATTTGCGACAGGTAAATTGGTGAGGACGAAGTCAAGTAAGTTTTTCCCACGTGTTGGTTCGCTCACCACCTGCCGCAGGCCCAGTCTGGCAGCTATGTCCTTCAGAACTCGGCCAGCTCGGTCAGTAGTGGTGCTACCGAGCCACTCTTGGTGATGGACATTGAAGTCCCCCACCCAGAGTACGTTTTGTGCCCTTGCTACCCTCAGTGCTTCCTCCAAGTGGTGCTCAACATGGAGGAGGACTGATTCATCAGCTGAAGGAGGGCGGTAGGTGGTAATCAGCAGGATGTTTCCTTGCCCATGTTTGACCTGATGCCATGAGATTTCATGGGGTCCAGAGTCAATGTTGACTCCCAGGGCCACTCCCTCCTGACTGTATATCACTGTACCGCCACCTCACCTCCTCTTACACCACTTGCCTTATCAGAGACAGGCAAGATGTTTGAGAATTTCCCCATAAAGCTGGGACCTGGTATATTTGACCTATACTCACCTGCCCCATCACAGCCAAGTTCCTTGCTCTCCTTGAACCTTGTCCCCCCACATTGACTCACCCAACTGTGAACACAGCCACTTTCCAGAACATGTCACCATACAATGTCTTGATACCTACAAGGTCTCTATTACCTTACTACAAGGTTTCCTACATTACAGCAGTGACTACACTGCAAAAGTATTGACTGTAAAGTGCTTTTGGACGTCCTGAGGGTGTGAAAGGCGCTGTATAAATGCAAGTCTTTCTTTCTTTTCTATTACTAACAGGGCTCTTTGTAATCACTACTTTAATACCCTTGTTCCCATCAGATCCTGGACAGTCTCCATCCCCATCGCTCCCCCGGTACAACCTGCACTGAAGCCTAAAATGCCCTGACCATGCTGGAATCCATTATTAAGGAAATGGTAACAGGGCACTTAGAACATCATAATATGATTAGGCAGAGTCAACATGGTTTTATGAAAGAGAAATCGTGTTTGACAAATTTATTCGCGTTTTTTGAGGATGTAACCAGTAGGGTAGATAAAAGGGAACCAGTGGATGTCGTATATTTGGATTTTCAAAGGGCATTCGAAAAGGTGCCACATAAAAAGTTGTTACGCAAGATAAGGGCTCATGGGGTTGGGGGTAACATATTAGCATGGATAGAGGATTGGTTAACGGACAGAAAACTGACAGTCGGGATAAATAAGTCATTTTCAGGTTGGCAGGGTGTAACTAGTGTAGTGTATCCAAGTTTGCTGACGATACAAAGCTAGGTGGGAAAGTAAGCTGTGAGGAAGACACAAAGAGTCTGCAAAGGGATATTTCGACAGGTTAAGTGAGTGGGCAAGAAGGTATAATGTGGGAAGACGTGAGGTTATTCACTTTGGTAGAAAGTATAGAAAAACAGAATATTTTTTAAATGGTGAGAAACTATTAAATGTTGGCGTCCAGAGAGACTTGGGTGTCCTGGTACAAGAAACAAAATGTTAGTGTGCAGGTACAGTAAGCAATTAGGAAGGCAAATGGCATGTTGGCCTTTATTGCAAGGGGGTTGGAGTACAAGAGTAAGGAAGTCTTACTACAATTGTACAGGGCTTTGGTGAGATCTCACCTAGAGTACTATCTCCTTATCTAACAAAGGATATACTTGCCTTAGAGGCGGTACAACGAAGGTTCACTAGATTAATTCCTGGGATCGAGGGTTCTCCTATGAGGAGGGGATGAGTACAATGGGCCTATACTCTCTGTAGTTTAGAAGAATGAGAGATGATCTCATTGAAACATATAAGATTCTAAGGGGGATTGACAGCTAGAAGCTCAGGGGTTGTTTCCACTGGCTGGAGAGTCTAGAACTAGGAGGCATAGTCACAGGATAAGGGGTGGGCCATTTAAGACTGAGATGAGGAGGCATTTCTTCACTCAGGGTTGTGAATCTTTGGAATTCTCTACCCCAGAGGGCTGTGAATGTTGAGTCATTGAGTATATTCATGGCTGAGATAGATTTTTGGACTCTAGGGAAATCAAGGGATATGGGGATCGGGCAGGAAAGTGGAGTTGAGATTGAAGATCAGCCATGATCTAATTGAGTGGTAGAGCAGGCTCAAGGGGCCCTACGGCCTACTCCTGCTCCTTGTTCTTATGTTTTTATGACCATGAACTGGAATGTACCTAGCGAGTGACCAGCCTAGCTATCCATTGCCAAATTTGGCTTGATCATCTCAAGGTCTACTATCTTTCCCCTTCCACAGCCAAGTCTATATACTAGTATAAGATCACCTGGAGACCAGGAACAACTCGAAAATCCTCCAAAACAGCCATATCCTCCAATCATCTTCAACTGCACCCTCAATCCTCATTTTAGACACCAAAGGCAAGTTGCTCATGGAATCTTTTGTGTCCAAAATTGTGGACATCCAGTCTGCTGCCTTTCCCTCATTTCCCACCCCCCTCCCCATCTCACCCTCACTCACTCCACCCTAGGGCACTCACCCCTCTTTCTTCACAGTCTCTCCTCCATCTCCCCCCTCCCATTGTCACTCTTCCATAAAGCCAACCACTTGCTCCCTTACCTCCGTACTTCATTAGCTGAGAATTTTGAGGTAGCCTTTGGGGAGCATTTAAACTAGTTGAGCCAATTAGATAAACCAGCCAGTAGTTTTACTGGGGTAGGTAGCATTAATAGACTACCCAGATTTTCTAAAGGTAAGGCATAGAAAATGAATGGCACCCAGAGTCAGCTAACTGACAAACCAATGAAATGCTTCTATGCTAATACGAGAACTCTTAGAAATAAACTGCTGGAACTATAATCTTATGCAGCACTAGAAAACCCAGATGTTATGGGTGTTACTGAGACATAGCTAGATTTAAATGATGATGCCCAATGCCATATTGCAGGGTATAACTGATTTAGGAAAGATAGAACAGCTCAGAAGGGAGGTGGTGTAGCCTTATTTGTCTGAAATGATCTGCCTGCCGTGGCAAGAGATACCAGCATGAGCTGAAGTTGTTTTGATTCAATTAGGCAGTGGCCCCAGATTTATGATTGGCACCTGTTATAGACCTCCAGGATAAGCATCCCTAGCGAATGAGGAACTTTGTTCACAAATTGCTGGGCTGGGCCCAATTTGCGTTATGGGAGACTTCAACTTTCCTTGTATAAGTGATTTTATGGTGAACCATCTGGAGTAGCTGAGATTTTTGTAGACACATAAATGTTTGTTTCCTTACACAGTTTGTGGGTGAGGCAACTAGGGATAAACAAACTCTAGATCTGGTTTTTAGCAGTGGCCCTCGTGCTGTATCAAATCTCCATGTGGGGGAACATCCGGCCAGCTTTGATCGTAATATAATTCGATTTAATCTTATTGGCCAATCCAAGGTTGCAGCCAGTCTAATGCTGGTCCCAGATTTTAAGAGGGCTAACCTTACAAAAATGGCTGAAGATCTGGCAAAAGTTGACTGGGCAACTCTACTAGATAGGCAAGTAAATACTGAGGACAAATGAGCTCTATTTAAAACCATTCTCAAATAAAATGAAGCGATACATGTCCCAATGGTTAAAAGAAGGGCACATGGTAAAACAAAACCATTGTGGTTGACGAGGAATGAACAGAGGCAAATTTAATCGAAAGAGAAGGTATGCTACACTATTAAGGCATTTAACTCATAGGAGAACAGGGAAACGTATCGCACGCAATTAAGGAAGACAAAAGTAGCCATAAGATTAGCCAAGAGATCTCTGGAAAAGAAGATGGTGCATAATTGTGGCAGTAATAGCAAAAGCTTTTTTAGCTATGTCAGTAGTCAGAAAACCATAAAGGACCGTATAGGGCCACTAAAGTATACTGTAGGGCAGATACAAACTGATTCTCAGGTTATCGCAGAGTTGCTAAATGATTATTTTGCATCAGTCTGCTCCTGTAGATGATGCTTATGTTCCAGATGAAGGATGCTTAGTATTGAATAGCATTATTAATATTAAAATAGATAATAATGTCCTCTTGGATAGATTAGGAAAGCTCAAAGTTGATGGGGCTCCAGGGCCGGATAATATTCATCCAAGGGTGATTAAAGAGACGTTCTGTGAGCCCCTTGCCCATATCTTTAATAGTTCACTAGAGTCAGGGATAGTTCCCTTAGACTGGAAGCTAGCTCATGTAGTTCCTATTTTTAAAAAAGGGGACAAATCAGAGCCGGGGAACTACAGGCCTATCAGCCTGACATCTATTATTGGGAAGATGCTAGAAGGGATCGTAAGAGATGCCCTTTATGGTCACTGGGAAAGGGGCCATTAGAAATTCTCAACATGGCTTCTGAAAAAATAGACCATGCCTAAAAAATTTGATAGAGTTTTTTGAGGCAGTCACTAGGGTAGTGGGCGAGGGTAATCCAATAGACGCTGTCTACCTGGACTTTCAGAAAACCTTTGATATGTTACCTCACACTATGTTACTTCATCTTGTGGTATCAGTAGAAATTTGAAAATCTGGATTAGGAATTGGCTCCAATCCGGCAGCCAAAAGGTTGTAGTTAACGGATGTGGTTCAGCTTGGAGACTTGTTACTAGTGGTGTTCCCCAGGGATCGGTCCTGGGCCCGCTACTCTTCACAGTCTTTATTAATGACTTGGACGGCGGTGTTGGGAGTATGGTAAGTAAGTTTGCAGATGACACTAAAATCTGTGCAAGGCTTAAGACAGTAGAGGAGTGTAATCAAATCCAAAATGATTTCGATGTGCTAGGGGAGTGGGCCACATATTGGCAAATGGTGTTTAATTTAGATAAATGTAGTGTCATGCATGTTGGTAGGGCCAACACAGAATACACGTATCATTTGCAGGGAATAATACTGAAAGAGGTTGAGTGACAAAAAGATCTTGGTGTTATTGTGCACAGATCACTAAAGGTTCATGACCAAAGTAGATAAACTGTAGCTAAAGTTAACAAGGTATTAGGTTGTATTAATAGAACCATTCAGTATAAATCAAAGGACTCCATTTTGACATTATACAGGTCACTGGTTAGACCGCATTTAGAGTACTGTGCCTAGTTTTGGTCCCGCCACATGGTGGGTGATATAGTGGCCTTGTAAAAGGTCCAGAGGAGAGCAACAAGAATGATTCCTAGCTTAAAGAACCTCAGCTACTCAGATAGGCTCAAGGACCTTGGTCTATTTACTTTAGAGCAGCGTAGACTTAGAGGTGACTTGATAGAGGCCTATAAAATAATTAAAAGGCTGGATAGCGTTCCTATTGATAGATGATTCCAGTTTAACAGTTTGGGGAGGACATGAGGACACGAGTTTAAACTATGCAACAGTAGGAATAGACTGGATGTTAGGCGGTTCTTCCTTGCCCAGAGAATTGTGAGCCTCTAGAATACATTGCTGACTGGTGTGGTGGGTGCTGACTCTCTGAATGCCTTCAAAAGGGACCTGGACCAGTTCCTGAGTGGGGCAGAGATTGTATCATAGAGCAGGTAAATGTCTTTATAGATGACACTTGGTCCATGTGATCTCCTGAACTGGTTTTGATCACCTGAGGGGGTCAGAGAGGAATTTTAGAGTATTTTTTCCCATATTAGCCCTGGGTTTTTCTGTTTTTTGCCTCTTACGTGGCTGCGGGGATGGGTATGAGGACGGGAGATCGGGGGAGGGAAGAGGTGTTTAGCCATGATGGACCAGCTGGTCTTTTCCTGACCGTCAATTTCGTATGTTCGTAAAGCATTTTGGGACATCCTGAGATCGTGAAAGGCACTTTATAATTGCAAGTTCTTTTCTTTCTTTCTTCCTTTCATTCCTTCCTTCCTTTCTTTCTTTCAATCCTTCCTTTCATTCTTTCCTTCCTTTCTTTCTTTCATTCCCTTCTTTCTTCCTTTCTTTCTTCCTTTCATTCCTTCCTTCCTTTCAATCCTTCCTTTCATTCTTTCCTTCCTTTCTTTCTTCCTTTCATTCCTTCCTTCCTTTCTTTCTTTCAATCCTTCCTTTCATTCTTTCCTTCCTTTCATTCTTTCATTCCCTTCTTTCTTCCTTTCTTTCTTCCTTTCATTCTTCCTTTCATTCCTTCCTTCCTTTCTTTCTTTCAATCCTTCCTTGCATTCCTTCCTTCCTTCCTTCCTTCCTTTCATTCAGTCCTTCCTTTCATTCCTTCCTTTCTTTCTTCCTTTCATTCCTTCCTTCCTTCCTTTCATTCAGTCCTTCCTTTTATTCCTTCCTTTCTTTCTTCCTTTCATTCCTTCCTTCCTTCCTTTCTTTCAGTCCTTCCTTTCATTCCTTCCTTCCTTTCTTCCTTTCATTCATTCCTCCCGTCTTTTCTTCCTTTCATTCCTTTCGTTCCTACCGTCTTTTCTTCCTTTCATTCCTTCCGTCCTTTCATTCCCTTTTGACAGTTACTATTGAATCTGCTTCCACCATCTTTTCAGGCAGTGCATTCCAGATCATAACAACTTGCTGCATAAAAAAAAAATTCACCTAATTTCAACCCTGGATTTTTTGGCAATTATCTTATATCTGCATCCTCTAGTTTCCGACCCTCCTGCCAGTGGAAGCAGTTTCTCCTTATTTACTCTATAAAAACCATTCGTCATTTTGAACACCGCTATTAAATCTCCCCTTGACCTTCCCTGCTCTAAGGAGAGCGATCCCAGCTTCTCACTCCACATAACTGAGTTTCCTCATCCCTGGTTCCATTCTGCTAACTGTTACCATAGATGTCAGCCATGGCTTAGTGGTAGCATACTTGCCTCTGAGTCAGAAGATTGTGGGTTCAAGTTCCACTCCAGGAACTTGTGCACAAAATTTAGGCTGACACTCCAGTGCAGTATTGAGGGAGTGCTGCACTGTCGGAGGTGCCGTCTTTTGGATGAGACATTAAACCGAGGCCCTGTCTGCCCTCAGGTGAACATAAAAGATCCCAATGCACTATTTCAAAGAAAAGCAGGGGAGTTCTCCCTGGTGTCCTGGACAATATTTATCCCTCAACCAACACCTAAGAACAGATTAGGTCTTCATCACGTTGCTGTGCACAATTTGGCTGCCGTGTTTCCTACTTTACAACAGTGACTACACTTCAAATGTACTTCATTGGCTGTAAAGTGGTTTGGGACGTCCTGAGGTCATGAAAGTCTTTCTTTTTAAATCTCCACTGCACCCTTGCCAAGGCCTTCACATCCTTCCTAAAGTATGGTGCTCAGAATTGGACACAATACTCTAGCTGAGGCCTAACCAGTGTTTTATAAAGGTTTAGCATAACTTCCTTGCTTTTGTACTCTATACCTCTATTTGTAAAGCCCAGGATCCCATATGCTTTTTTAACAGCCTTCTCAACTTGTCCTGCCCCTTCAAACATTAGTGTCTGTGCATCCCCAGGTGTCTCTGTTCATGTACCCCCTTCAAAATTGTACCCTTTAGTTTATATTGTCTCTCTTCATTCTTTGTACCAAAATGTATCACTTCACACTTCTCTGCTTTAAATTTCATCTGCTATGTGTCTGCCTATTTCACCAATCTGTCCACATTCTCCTGAAATCTGTTACAATCATCCACATTGTTTACTACATTTCCGAGTTTCGTGTCATCTGCAAACTTTGAAATTATACCCTCTATACCCGAGTCTAGGTCATTAATATATATCAAAAAGAGTAGTGGTCCTAATACTGACCCCTGGGGAATACCACTGTATGCTTCCCTCCAGTCTGAAAAATGAACGTTCACCAGATCCCTCTGCTTTCTATCCCTTAGCCAATGTTGTATGCTCGCTACCACTGTCCCTTTAATCCCA
Organism: Heptranchias perlo; assembly: GCF_035084215.1. Taxonomy (NCBI): domain Eukaryota; kingdom Metazoa; phylum Chordata; class Chondrichthyes; order Hexanchiformes; family Hexanchidae; genus Heptranchias; species Heptranchias perlo. The sequence goes on from NC_090325.1 coordinate 38,297,462, forward strand.
TGGGCTTTAATTTTGCTAACAAGGCTATTATGTCGTACTTTATCAAATGCCTTTTGAAAGCCCATATACACATCAACCGCATTACCCTTATTAACCCTCTCCGTTTCTTCATCAAAGAATTCAATCAAGCTAGTCAAACAATTCCCCTTTAACAAATTCTTTACCCTGGTATGGCCACCATCTTCACTCCCTTAAGTCCAAGAGACACAGACTTGAGCGCATCTGGCGCACAATTGGTTTATCCATTCATCACCAGATCTGACGGGATCACATCAAGCACTATCGGGCTTAGCACTCCTCTGCCAAAACTGCTCACTATTCCAGGTCATCCCTTTCCCATGACACTTCCTCCTTCACCTCCAACAACTTGTGCGAGGAGCTCGTGGACTTTTTTGTCACTAAGATTGAGACCATCTGTTCAACTGCCTCTGCTACATCCCCTCCTTTCCCCTTGACTAGCAAGCCAAATCTCCTCTTAGGCTCCCTGCCCTAAGCCGAAGAGATCATCTTGCCCATGGGGCTCACCCCAATGCTCCCTTGACCCTAGTCCCACAAAACTGGTGACCTCCCATCTTCCCTTCCTAGGTGCCATGCTAGCTGACATTGTAAATAGCTCCCTCTCCTCAGGTACAGTCCCCCTCCCTTTCAAAACTACTGTCATTACTCCCCTCCTCAAAAAACTCACCCTCAACCCCTCTGTCCTTGAAAACTACTGCCGTATCTCCAACCAACCCATCCTCTCCAAAGTCTTTGAATATTGTCACTTCCAAATCCATGCCCATCTTTCCCGCAGCTCCATGTTGAATCTCTCCAATTACATTTCCGCCATGGCACAGCACTGAAACGGCCCTAATCAAAGTCACAAATGACATCCTCTGTGACTGTGATCATGGTGCACTATCCCTTCTCATCCTTCTTGACCTTTCTGTAGCCTTTGACACAGTTGACAATGCCATCTTCCTCCAAGGCTTCCTTCTCTGTTGTCCAGTTCAGTGGGACTGCTCTCGCTCAGTTCCGCTCTTACCTATCAGATTGTAGCCAGAGCATCTGTAGTAATAGCTTCACTTCCCACCCTGCACTATTACTTATGGAATCCCTAAGGATCCATCCTTAGCCCCTCCTGGTTAGGCCTCAGCTGGAGTATTGTGTTCAATTCTGGGCACCACACTTTAGGAAGGATGTCAAGCCTTGGAGAGGGTACAGAAGAGAAACAAAGCCAATTACGTAGCAATGAGGGGTGAGTTGGTGAAGGAAGATTGGGAAATTACATTAAAAGATATGACGAACATTTAAAGAAATATTTTCTAATTCTCAACGAATATGCATTCCCTTCAGGAACAAAAACCCCATGGGGAAAATGATCCAACCGTGGCTGACGAGAAAAGTTAAGGATAGTTTTAGATTAAAAGAAGAGGCTTACAATGTTGCGAAAAATAGTAGTAAACCTGAGGTTTGGGAGGGTTAGAAATTAGCAAAGGATGACTAAGAAATTGATAAAGAGGGAGAAAATTGAATATGAGAGTAAACTAGCAAGAAATATAAAAACAGATTGTAAGAGCTTCTACAAGTATGCAAAAAGGAAGCAAGTAGCAAAAGTAAATGTCGGTCCCTTAGAGGCAGAGACAGGAGAAATTATAATGGAGAATAAGGAAATGGCAGAGATGTTAAACAAATATTTTGGCCTCAATTTTCAAATGGAAGTCCGGATGCGTTGGGGGCGGGGGGGGGAGCAACGAAAATTGGGAAAATCCGGAGCGGGAAAGGAACCCGTCTCCAACCCGCCGACTTCTGCGTTTCACAAAGATGCACCTGTATTTGTGCGTGCTTCAGGAATCCGGAAGTCCTGGTGGGCTGATATTTAAAGCAGTTATTAAGATAGTTAAAGTTGTTAAAGTACTAATTTTATGGTGATTGAGGCAGGGAAAGGATTTTCATTGTGCTTCAGCTTGTTTCCTGTGCTGTGTGAAACACACCATGTTGAAGGAGTTGTGTTTGAGCCGGCAGCCATTTGGACACTTAAATGCCTGTTTGACAGGTGGGGATAAAAGATGAGTTATTGCAGCAAGGCACTGAGTTCTCTCAAACAAACTTTTGGCTGCGAGCTCTTTGTGTTTAGACTGAGAATTCTTGGTTTACACTCGGAATTGTTCTGTTTACACATATTTACCAACTTTCCGGACCCCCTCAAACTCACACCATCAGGATGGGGGGGCGAGATGGCTGCATTTACCAGCACATCTGAGGACGAGCAACATCACCATGCACTTCCGCCACTTGGAGGTCCACAACACAGTGCTGCGCCACAGGCACCTGCACAAGAACACAGAGGGGAACAACAGAGGGAGCAACATCGCAGGAGGCACTACCCTCGCCAGAGGGTCTAGAGACCGAGGCTCAGCTTCCTGGACCTCTCTGAGGAGCAGTGCATATGGAGGCTCAGAGTGAGTCGCCAGGTAGTCGCAGACATATGCAGTCTCCTTCATGCTGAGCTGCTCTCGGCTGGGCCTCGCGGCATCTCATTACCCATCGCTGTTAAAGTCACCACTGCCCTCAACTTCTTTGCCTCCGGATCACTCCAGGATGTCACCAGTGACATCGCGGGGCGTCTCAGTCGTCTGCACACAAGCGGATAAAGCAGGTCACTGATGGTTTGTTTCGCAGGGTATCCCACTACGTCAACTTCCCCATGGATGACCTCAGCAAGACGGAGGGGGCAGTGGGTTTCCACTCTATGGCTGGCTTCCCATGGTTACAAGGTGCATTCGATTGCACACATATAGCAATCCAAGCACCTCCACATGAGCCAGGACTATTCATCAACAGAAAGGGATATCACTCCATCAACACACGGCTGGTTTGCGACCACACAGGAAAAGATTCCTTCACGTGTGCGCCAGATTCCCTGGCAGCTGCCACGATTCGTTCATTCTGAGGGAATCCAACATTCTGGGCCTCTTCCACGCACTGAATACCCTAATCATAGAATCATAGAATCATAGAAGTTACAACATGGAAACAGGCCCTTCGGCCCAACATGTCCATGTCGCCCAGTTTATACCACTAAGCTAGTCCCAATTGCCTGCACTTGGCCCATATCCCTCTATACCCATCTTACCCATGTAACTGTCCAAATGCTTTTTAAAAGACAAAATTGTACCCGCCTCTACTACTGCCTCTGGCAGCTCGTTCCAGACACTCACCACCCTTTGAGTGAAAAAATTGCCCCTCTGGACCCTTTTGTATCTCTCCCCTCTCACCTTAAATCTATGCCCCCTCGTTATAGACTCCCCTACCTTTGGGAAAAGATTTTGACTATCGACCTTATCTATGCCCCTCATTATTTTATAGACTTCTATAAGATCACCCCTTAATCTCCTACTCTCCAGGGAAAAAAGTCCCAGTCTGTCTAACCTCTCCCTGTAAGTCAAACCATCAAGTCCCGGTAGCATCCTAGTAAATCTTTTCTGCACTCTTTCTAGTTTAATAATATCCTTTCTATAATAGGGTGACCAGAACTGTACACAGTACTCCAAGTGTGGCCTCACCAATGCCCTGTACAACTTCAACAAGACATCCCAACTCCTGCATTCAATGTTCTGACCAATGAAACCAAGCATGCCGAATGCCTTCTTCACCACCCTATCCACCTGTGACTCCACTTTCAAGGAGTTATGAATCTGTACTCCTAGATCTCTTTGTTCTATAACTCTCCCCAACGCCCTACCATTAACGGAGTAGGTCCTGGCCCGATTCGATCTACCAAAATGCATCACCTCACATTTATCTAAATTAATCTCCATCTGCCATTCATCGGCCCACTGGCCCAATTGATCAAGATCCCGTTGCAATCCCAGATAACCTTCTTCACTGTCCACAATGCCACCAATCTTGGTGTCATCTGCAAACTTACTAACCATGCCTCCTAAATTCTCATCCAAATCATTAATATAAATAACAAATAACAGCGGACCCAGCACCGATCCCTGAGGCACACCGCTGGACACAGGCATCCAGTTTGAAAAACAACCCTCTACAACCACCCTCTGTCTTCTGTCGTCAAGCCAATTTTGTATCCAATTGGCTACCTCACCTTGGATCCCATGAGATTTAACCTTATGTAACAACCTACCATGCGGTACCTTGTCAAATGCTTTGCTGAAGTCCATGTAGACCACGTCTACTGCACAGCCCTCATCTATCTTCTTGGTTACCCCTTCAAAAAACTCAATCAAATTTGTGAGACATGATTTTCCTCTCACAAAACCATGCTGACTGTTCCTAATTAGTCCCTGCCTCTCCAAATGCCTGTAGATCCTGTCCCTCAGAATACCCTCTAACAACTTACCCACTACAGATGTCAGGCTCACTGGTCTGTAGTTCCCAGGCTTTTCCCTGCCGCCCTTCTTAAATAAAGGCACAACATTTGCTACCCTCCAATCTTCAGGCACCTCACCTGTAGCGGTGGATGATTCAAATATCTCTGCTAGGGGACCCGCAATTTCCTCCCTAACCTCCCATAACGTCCTGGGATACATTTCATCAGGTCCCGGAGATTTATCTACCTTGATGCGCGTTAAGACTTCCAGCACCTCCCTCTCTGTAATATGTACACTCCTCAAGACATCACTATTTATTTCCCCAAGTTCCCTAACATCCATGCCTTTCTCAACCGTAAATACCGATGTGAAATATTTATTCAGGATCTCACCCATTTCTTGTGGTTCCGCACATAGATGACCTTGTTGATCCTTAAGAGGCCCTACTCTCTCCCTAGTTACCCTTTTGCCCTTTAAGGGCTGGCTTCTTGGGGACAAGGGATACCCCCTGCACACGTGGCTCACGACACCTCTGAGGAACCCCATCAGTGAGCAACAGCGGCGTTGATACAACGACAGCCACATCACGACCAGGTGCACCAGCTGAAGATGCAATTTCAGTGCCTCGATAGTTCTGTTGGGAGCGCTTCAATACGCACCAGCGAGAGTGGGTTGCATTATAATAGTGTGTTGTGTCCTGCACAGCATGGCGCAACAGAGAGGGGTACCGGTTGAGGAGAACCCACGCCCTCATCCACCATCCACATCTGCCATTGAGGAGGAGGAGGAGGAGGAGGAGGACAAACCCATGGACAGAGCAACGATTCACCTGGCTGCTTGTGAGGCCAGGGAGTCACTCATATGTGAACGGTTCTCGTAAGATCAGAAAGTGAGAAGAGTTCGGTCCTCTCACCACCTGGAAAGAGCAGCGCCAACACCAGCACACCCGCCGCTGCACAAAATTGTCCTGCAACTACACATACACCCACTGTAAGGTGACCCACTGGGTGGCATCAAGTGTCGCCGTTCATGATGAAACACATGAAAGGGCGCTATCACAAAAGCCAGTCAAGAATGGGCAAGACGTGGCAGTAGCGGTGAGAATGTTAACATTTAATGTGACTTTAACAAAAACCAAATATAAATGAAAAACATGACAATCTGTCAGACACCTTTGTGCATACCCTTCGTGATAACAAAACCTTCGCCTGTCTCTTCCTACAACTTCTATGTGGTACATCCCCTGTGGCTGCAGCAGAGATAGTAGCAGGTTGCTCATGTTCATGCCCTGACTCCTTAGATGCTTTCGGTCTACGCCCTCTGAGTTTTGGAGCCCATGAGGGCCCCTCCAAAGACTGTTCCACCTGCACCTGTGCAGGGGCAGATTTGGCCACTGGAGAGGAGACAGCATTGCAGGTGCTGGTTGAGAGGGGGGCAATGGGTAAGATGTGGAAGCACTTTGAGTGGCGTCCCCACTTCCATGTCCCCTTTTGCCATCATCCCTCTTCTGGGCCAGGCCCACCTCACTCCTACCACCCTTCTGGACAACAGTTTGGAGGACACAATCAGATCAGCCATGATCTCATCAAATGGCAAAGCAGGCTCGAGGGGCCTAATGGCCTACTCCTGCTCCTAATTCGTATGTTCGTATGACGTGTGATGCCTTGGAAGGCCACTTCTAAAGTATCTGACAGCATATTTAAGGCAGCAGAATGTTGTTCACCCTGAGTCTGAACAGCTGTTGTCAGGGTTTGAATGGATTCATTTATGAGCCGTGCTTGAAGCTTAATGGAGTCTAGCCTTCTCTCCATTACAGATACTCTCGCGCTTACCAGCAACACTATCTCAGACATTTCAGCAGCTACCTGTGACACTATCTCAGACAGTTCCTCACGTCCCTGTGACACTATCTCAGAGATGCCCTCCCATACCTATGCCACCATTCCACTAATGCAGGAGTTGGACTCCTCCATCCTCTGCGCTATTGCGGAGAGAGTGCGTGTGGCACCTGTTCCAGTACCTCACAAATGTGCTGCTGTCCCTCGATCATTCTCCTTTTAAAGGATGGCCCCCAGGGTTCAGCATCTACATCCAGCTGAGCAGAGCCTGGAGAGGAGTGCGCCCACCGAGGCGGACTCTCCACAGCTGCCCCTGCCACCAGTGTCTGCTCGTGCTCACTTGTGTGTGGTGACTCACCAGGTGCCAACCCAACTAACTGACTACTAGGATCAACCGAGGTGTGAGTATCTGCACTGGTGGATGGCTCACTAAGATGTGACGGTGCGCCCTCAGAGGCCTGGAGCTCCTCTGAGGAATCGCCCTCTACCGTCACTGCGGTCGTTGAAGGGCCTGTAAGAGAACAGAAGGCAATATTAAGCATCATCACAGATGTGTCATGTTGTGATGAGCATACTGAGGAGTTCAACGTGCCAATCATCGTTAACATCAATTCATGTTGTGTGTGATGAATGTTAAAGTTGTGTCACCAGACGTTTGTGGGGTGCCAGTCTCAGCGTCCCCGACGGACAGGCATTTCACGCTGCAGCTGATCTGCAGGACCTCCTCCACCGCGTCTGTGAGGACCACTATTTGTGGAGCCCCTCTCCAGTCCTCGCCCTCTTGCATACATTTTGCGCCCTCTTCTCCCAGAAGGGGAGAAAATACAGACGTGTGAGTGAGTGAGGGTGAAGTGGCCAACCGATGAATGCATTAGTTTGAGTGAGGCTGACCATGAAAGGGGTGCATCAGAGGGTGAGTATGAGACAGAGACATAACATTGGATCAGGATTGGGGTGAGTGGTAGTGGTGGGGTGACGAATGGGGACGAGAGGAAGTGCAGGTAAATTTAGGATGAGCTTTACGTGGGTGTGAGGATTGATGTGATGGAGTAGTCTTGGCAGTGCAGAATGGGCTGGTGGGGGATGGGGGTGTGCACCATGGAATGCAGGAGAATCAGTAAGTGTACTCACTTTTGCTGACCGAGTTGGGTCATTGAAACGCTTCTTGCACTGGACCCAGGTGCGGGATATGTTGCTCCTGCTGGTGACCTCCTCTGCCACCTCAAGCCAGGCCTTCTTGGTGGCAGCGGGAGCACGACTTCCTCCTGTCCTCCAGGTAAAAAATTTCCCTCCTCCTCCTCACCCCGGCCAGTAGCACCTGGAGTGAGGCATCATTAAATCTTACATAAGAACATAAGAAATAGGAGCAGGAGTAGGCCAATCGGCCCCTCGAGCCTACTCCGCCATTCAATAAGATCATGGCTGATCTGATCCTAACCTCAAATCTAAATTCATGTCCAATGTCCTGCCCGCTCCCCGTAACCCCTAATTCCCTTTACTTCTAGGAAACTGTCTATTTCTGTTTTAAATTTATTTAATGATGTAGCTTCCACAGCTTCCTGGGGCAGCAAATTCCACAGACCTACTGCCCTCTGAGTGAAGAAGTTTCTCCTCATCTCAGTTTTGAAAGAGCAGCCCCTTATTCTAAGATTATGCCCCCTAGTTCTAGTTTCACCCATCCTTGGGAACATCCTTACCGCATCCACCCGATCAAGCCCCTTCACAATCTTATATGTTTCAATAAGATCGCCTCTCATTCTTCTGAACTCCAATGAGTAGAGTCCCAATCTACTCAACCTCTCCTCATATGTCCACCCCCTCATCCCCGGGATTAACCGAGTGAACCTTCTTTGTACTGCCTTGAGAGCAAGTATGTCTTTTCTTAAGTATGGGCACCAAAACTGTATGCAGTATTCCAGGTGCGGTCTCACCAATACCTTATATAACTGCAACAATACCTCCCTGTTTTTATATTCTATCCCCCGAGCAATAAAAGCCAACAATCCGTTGACCTTCTTGATCACCTGCTGCACCTGCATACTAACTTTTTGATTTTCTTGCACCAGGACCCCCAGATCCCTTTGTACTGCAGTACTTTCCAGTTTCTCGCCATTAAGATAATAACTTGCTCTCTGATTTTTCCTGCCAAAGTGCATAACCTCACATTTTCCAATATTGTATTGCATCTGCCAAATCTCCGCCCACTCACCCAGCCTGTCTATATCCCCTTGTAGGTTTTTTATGTCCTCCTCACTCTCTACTTTCCCTCCCATCTTTGTATCATCTGCAAACTTTGATATGTTACACTCGGTCCCCTCCTCCAAATCGTTAATATAGATTGTAAAGAGTTGGGGACCCACCAACGACCCCTGCGGAACACCACTGGCTACTGGTTGCCAGTCCGAGAATGAACCATTTATCCCAACTCTCTGCTTCCTGTTAGATAACCAGTCCTCCACCCATGCCAGAATATTACCTCCAATCCAGTGATTTTTTATCTTGAGCAATAATCTTTTATGTGTCACCTTGTCGAATGCCTTCTGGAAGTCCAAATACACTACGTCCACTGGTTCCCCTTTATCCACCCTGTACGTTATGTCCTCAAAGAACTCAAGCAAATTTGTCAGACATGACTTCCCCTTCTTTGTCCTATTAAATTATGCTTATCCAAATGTTCCGCTACTGTCTCCTTAATAATAGACTCCAAAATTTTACCCACCACAGATGTTAGGCTAACTGGTCTATAATTTCCAGCCTTCTGCCTACTACCCTTTTTAAATAAGGGTGTTACATTAGCAGTTTTCCAATCTGCCGGGACCTTTGCTGAGTCCAGAGAATTTTGGAAAATTATTACCAAAGCATCCACAATCCCTACTGCCACTTCCCTCAAGACCCTAGGATGTAAGCCATCAGGTCCAGGGGATTTATCCGCCTTGAGTCCCATTACTTTACTGAGTACCAATTCCTTAGTGATTTTAATCGTATTTAGATCCTCCCCCCCCACTAGAGCCCCCTGTTTGTCCAGTGTTGGGATATTCTTAGTGTCCTCTACCGTAAAGATTGAAACAAAATATTTGTTCAGCATTTTTGCCATCTCCATGTTTCCCACCATTAATTTCCCGGTCTCATCCTCTAAGGGACCTACGTTTGCCTTAGCCACCCTTTTTCTTTTTATATAACTGTAGAAACTCTTGCTATCTGTTTTTATATTTTTTGCTAATTTATTTTCATAATCTATCTGCCCTTTCTTAATCAATCCTTTAGTTACTTTTTGCTGTCTTTTGTAGACTTCCCAATCTTCTATCCTCCCACTAAGTTTGGCTACCTTATATGTCCTTGTTTTTAGTTGGATACTATCCTTAATTTCTTTACTTAGCCATGGATGGCTGTCATTTCTTTTACCTCCTTTTTTCCTCTGTGGAATATATATTTTTTGAAAGTTGTAAAATAACTCCTTAAATGAACACCACTGTTCATGTACCGCCTTACCCTTTAATCTATTTTCCCAGTGCACTTTAATCAATTCCGCTCTCATACCATCATAGTCTCCTTTATTCAAGCTCAGTACGCTTGTTTGAGAACCAACCTTCTCACCCTCTAATTGGATATGGAATGTAACCATGTTATGGTCACTCATTCCCAGGGCATCCTTAACTAGGACATTATTAGTTAATCCTGGCTCATTACACAGGACCAGGTCCAAGGTTGCTTGCCCCCTTGTAGGATCAGTTACATACTGCTCAAGAAATCCATCCCTAATACACTCAATAAACTCTTCCTCAAGACTGCCTTGCCCAATTTGATTTGTCCAGTTAATATGATAGTTAAAATCCCCCATAATTATAGCTGTTCCCTTATTACATGCCCCGACTATTTCCTGATTAATACTTCTTCCAGCAGAGTTGCAACTATTAGGAGGCCTATATACTACGCCCACGAGTGGTTTTTTCCCCTTATTATTCCTTATCTCTACCCAAACTGTTTCATTATCCTGATCCTTTGTCCCAATATCATTTCTCTGTATTACAGTGATTCCTTCCTTTATTAACATCGCCACCCCACCTCCCCTTCCTTCCTGCCTGTCCTTCCTGATTGTTAAATACCCTGGCATATTTAATTCCCAGTCGTTGTCACCCTGCAGCCATGTTTCTGTAATGGCCACAAGATCATACCCATACGTAGTTATTTGTGCAGTTAACTCGTCCATTTTGTTACGAATGCTACGTGCATTCAGATAAAGAACTTTCAAATATGTTTTGTGACACTTAGTTCCTGCTTTTTCCTGTTTTAACACTTTACCTTTTACTCCATACCTTCTGTCCCTTCCTGACACGCTTTCCTCTGTCTCCCTGCTCAGGTTCCCAACCCCCTGCCACAGCTTTGATGCTGAGTTAATCACCTTACGTCTTCTAGTTTTTATTTTATCTGTCGTGCCTAAAGTACACTTTCTTTCCGCTGCTCTACGCTTTTCCCTTTCACTTGTTCTTGAACAACTGTTTGTACTATTTGTATTGTAGATTTCCCCTGGGTCTTCCCCTCTCTTCCTGCTCTCAACTTTATTCCCTTCTGACTCCCCGCTCAGGTTCCCAACCCCCTGCCACTCTAGTTTAAACCTTCCCCAACAGCACTAGCAAACACCCCCGCAAGGACATTGGTCCCAGTCCTGCTCGGGTGTAACCCGTCACGCTTGTACAGGTCCCACCTTCCCCAGAACCGGTCCCAATGTCCCAGGAATCTAAATCCGTCCCTCCTACACCATCCCTGCAGCCACGCATTCATCCTGTCTATTCTCCTGTTCCTATACTCACTAGCACGTGGCACTGGTCGTAATCCTGAGATCACTACCTTTGAAGTCCTGCTTTTTAATTTATCTCCTAACTCCTTAAATTGACCTTGCAGGACCTCATCCCTTTTTTTACCTATGTCGTTGGTACCAATATGGACCATGGCTACTGGCTGTTCACCCTCCCCCTCCAGAATGCCCTGCAGCCGCTCCGTGACATCCTTGACCCTAGCACCAGGGAGGCAATATACCATCCTGGAGTCACGTTTGCGGCCGCAGAAACGCCTATCTGTTCCCCTTACAATTGAATCCCCTATCACTATAGCCCTGCCACTCTTCTTCCTCCCCTCCTGTGCAGCAGAGCCACCCGTGGTGCCCCGAACCTGGCTCTTGCTGCTTTCCCCTGATAAGCCATCTCCCCCAACAGTATCTGAAGCAGAATATCTGTTTGAGAGGGAGATGGCCCCAGGGGACTCCTGCTCTACCTGCCTAGTCCTTTTACTCTGCCCTGCGGTCACCCATTTCCTTTCTGCCTGCGTAATCTTTACCTGCGGTGTGACCACCTCACTGAACGTGCTATCCACGATAGTCTCAGCATCGTGGATGCTCCACAGTGAATCCACCCGCAGCTCCAGCTCCGAAAGACGGTTAGCCAGTAGCTGCAGCTGGACACACTTCCTGCACACATGGTCGCCAGGGACACTGGTAGTGTCCATGACTTCCCACATAGTGCAGGAGGAGCATATCACGGGTGCGAGCTGTGCTGCCATGACTTGCCTTAGACTCTCAGACTCTCCTCCCGCTCTAGGTCTCTCCTTTTATACTGTGCTCACCTCTCAGACTCTCCTGCCTCACCTGTGACGTCTCACAGTAGTTGTCTCTTGTTGCAGGTCTGCTGCTGCTTTTATTCCCCGATCTCAGTCTTCTACTCTCAGGTCCACTGCCGCTCTGGGGAAAAAGTTAGGAAAAGCAAGGCAAAGCAGCACCTCCTTCCCCCACTTCACCGAACTCCCACACTCACCAAACTCTCAGTTCACACTGTGTTGTCCGCACACTGTGCTGTCGCACTGACAGGCCCCTGTATTTCTACAGTTTGTGACTCAGATGAGTCAGGCCTGCCCCACCTTCAGGTACCAGTTTAATCTAGCTAACCAATTAACTTACTACAGCAGCTCTCTCTGCTGAAGCCTGACAGAAACTTAAACATTTAAACTTTAAAATTGAACTTAAACAGTTGATAGCAATTGAACTTAAACAGTTGAAAGCAATATGCACTAGATTTTAAAGAGATTAACCCTTAAACTCCCACACTTACCAAACTCTCAGTTCACACTGTGTTGTCCGCACACAGTGTGAACTGCTTGGAGCAGCCTTGCCCCTGTGCTGCTCCATATTGTATGCTCTTGGTCTTTGCTCCAGCAAAAGCCATTGGATCAATGGCCCTTCAAATCTAGATGCTCCAGCTGACAGCCTGTCATGCGGGAGCACAGTCCGCCCACTGCACAGCTTTCGGAAGCCATGTTAAGGGCCACCAATTAACTCGCGATCGCGTGGTGAAAGGTAAGTTTTTACTATACGGGTTTGCCGCGCGCCCATTGACTCCCATTCCCCCCACCCCAGCTGCCATCCCGCCGCCCTTTGAAAATTGGGCCCCTTGTATCTGTCTTCACAGTAGAAGACACAAAAGAATACCAGCAATAGTGGGGAACCAAGGGTCTAATGAGGGGGAGAAACTTAAAGCAATTAAGATTAGTAAAGATAAAGTACTGGAGAAATTAAAGGGACTAAAAGCCGACAAATCCCCTGGACCTGATGGCCTACGTCCTAGGGCTTTAAAAGGGGTGGCTGCAGAAATAGTGGATGCATTGGTTTTGATCCAGAATTCCCTAGATTCTAGAACAGTCTCCATATATTGAAAGCTAGCAAATGTAACCCCGCTATTCAAGAAGAGGGAATGAGAAAACAGGGAACTATAGGCCAGTTAACCTGACATCAGTAGTACAGGAAATGCTAGAATCTATTATTAAGGACATTGTAACAGGGCACTTAGAAAATCATAATATGATTAGGCAGAGTCAACACGGTTTTATGAAAGGGAAATCGTGTTTAACAAATCTAGTAGAGTTTTTTGAGGGTGTAACCAGCCAGGTAGATAAGGGGGAACCAGTGGATGTTAAATATTTGGATTTTCAAAAGGCATTTGATAAGGTGCCACACAAGAGATTATTACACAAGGTTAGGGCTCATGGGATTGGGGATAATAAATTTAAGTGGATTGAGGATTGGTTAACGGACAGAAAACAGAGTAGGAATAAACGGGTCATTTTCGGGTTGGCAGGTTGTAACTAGTGGGGTGCCGCAAGGATTGGTGCTTAGGCCTCAGCTGTTTACAATATATATCAATGACTTAGATGAGCAGACCGAATGTAATGTATCCAAGTTTGCTGATGATACAAAGCTAAGTGGGAAAGTAAACTGAGAGAAGGGCGCAAAGAGGCTGTAAAGGGATATAGACAGGTTAAGCGAATGGGCGAGAAGGTGGCAGATGGAGTATAATGTGGGGAAATGTGAAATTATCCACTTTGGTAGGAAGAATAGAAAAGCAGAATATTTTTTAAAAGGTGAGAGACAAAGAAATGTTGGTAGTCAGAGGGATTTGCATGTCCTTGAACATGAATCACAGAAAGTTAACGTGCAGGTACAGCGAGCAATTAGGAAGGCAAACGCTATGTTAGCCTTTATTGCACGGGGGTTGGAGTATAAAAGTAAGGAGGTCTTGCTGCAATTATGTAGGGCTCTGGTGAGACTACACATGTAGTACTGTGTACAGTTTTGGTCAACTTACCTAAGGAAGGATATACTTGCCTTAGAGGGGGTACAACAAAGGTTCAATAGATTGATTCCTGGGATGAGAGGGTTGTCCTATGAGGAGAGATTGAGTAGACTGGGCCTATATTCTCTGGAGTTTAGAAGAACGAGAAGTGATCTCATTGAAACGTATAAAATTGTTAGAGGGCTTGACAGGGTAAATGCTGAGAGGCTGTCTCCCCTGGCTGGAGAGTCTAGAACTAGAGAACATAGCAACATAGGAACAGGAGTAGGCCATTCAGCCCTTCATGCCTGCTCTGCCGTTTGATAAGATCATGGCTGATCTGTGATCTAACTCTATACACCTGCCTTTGGCCCATATCCCTTAATACCCTTGGTTGCCAAAAAGCTATCTATATCAGATTTAAATTTAGCAATTGAGCTAGTATCAATTGCCGTTTGCGGAAGAGAGTTCCAAACTTCTACCACCCTTTGTGTGTAGAAATGTTTTCTAATCTTACTCCTGAAAGGTCTGGCTCTAATTTTTAGACTGTGCCCCCTACTCCTAGAATCCCCAACCAGTGGAAATACTTTCTCTCTATCCACCCTATCCGTTCCCCTTAATATCTTATAAACTTCGATCAGATCACTCCTTAACCTTCTAAACTCTTGAGAATACAACCCCAACTTGTGTAATCTCTCCTCGTAACTTAACCCTTGAAGTCTGCGTATCATTCTACTAAACCTACGCTGTACTCCCTCCAAGGCCAATATGTCCTTCCGAAGGTGCGGTGCCCAGAACTGCTCACAGTACTCCAGGTGCGGTCTAACCAGGGTTTTGTATAGCTGAAGCATAACTTCTGCCCCCTTGTACTCTTGTCCTCTAGATATAAAGGCCAGCATTCCATTAGCCTTATTGATTATTTTCTGCACCTGTTCATGACACTTCAATGATCTATGTACCTGAACCCCTAAGTCCCTTTGGACATCCACTGTTTTTAACTTTTTACCATTTAGAAAGTACCCTGTTCTATCCTTTTTTGATCCAAAGTGGATGACCTCACATTTGCCTACGTTGAATTTCATTTGCCACAGATTTTCCCATTCACCTAATCTATCAATGTCCCTTTGTAATTTTATGTTTTCATCTACACTGCCTACAATGCCACCAATCTTTGTGTCATCAGCAAACTTAGATATGAGACTTTCTATGCTTTCATCTAAGTCGTTAATAAATATTGTGAATAATTGAGGCCCCAAGACAGATCCCTGTGGGACTCCACTAGTCACATCCTGCCAATGTGAGTACCTTCCCATTATCCCTACTCTCTGTCACCTTTCGCTCAGCCAACTTCCTAACCAAGTCCGTACTTTTCCCTCGATTCCATGGGCTTCTATCTTGGCTAACAGTCTCTTATGTGGGACCTTATCAAATGCCTTCTGGAAGTCCATATAAATAACATCCATTGACATTCCCCTGACCACTACTTTAGTCACCTCTTCAAAAAATTCAATCAGGTTTGTCAGGCACGACCTACCTTTCACAAATCCATGCTGGCTCTCTCTGATTAACTAAAAATTCTCGAGGTGTTCAGTCACCCTATCTTTAATTATAGACTCCAGCATTTTCCCCACAACAGATGTTAGGCTAACTGGTCTATAATTCGCTGGTTTCCCTCTCTCTCCTTTCTTAAAAAGTGGAGTGACATGTGCAATTTTCCAATCTAGAAGGACAGTTCCTGAATCTAGAGAACTTTGAAAGATTATAGTTCGGGCATCTGCAATGTGCTCACCTACTTCCTTTATAACCCTGGGATGGAAACCATCTGGTCCTGGGGATTTGTCACTCTTTAGTGCTATTATTTTTTTCATTACTGTTGCTTTACTTATGTTAATTTTATTGAGTCCCTGTCCCCGATTCAGTATTAGTTTTCTTGGGATTCCCGGCATGCTATCCGCTTTTTCTTCTATAAATACTGACGCAAAGTAATTGTTCAACATGTCCACCATTTCCCCATTGTCAATGGCAATATCCCCACTTTCAGTTTTTAAGGGGCCAACACTGCTCCTGACCACCCTCTTTTTCCTAATATAACTATAAAAATTATTTGTATTGGTTTTGATATCCCTTGCAAGTTTCTTTTCATACTTTCTTTTTGTAGCTCTTACTATCTGTTTTCTGACCCTTTGTTGATCTTTGTATCTTTCCCATTCACCAGGATCTGTGCCATTTTTTGCCTTTTTGTATGCCCTTTCCTTATGTCTTATACTGTCCCTTACCTCTTCAGTTGGCCATGGCTGTTTTTTATGGCAAGTAGAGTTCTTGCCCCTCAGGGGTATAAACCAGTTCTGTATCTCGTTAGATGTTTCTTTAAACATTTCCCACTGATCATCAGTCGCTTTACCCATTAACAGATTTGCCCAGTTTACTGTGGACAGTCTCTGTCTCATCCCATTGAAGTCAGCCTTACCCAAGTCTAGAATCTTAGCAGCTGATTCACTTTTTTCCCTTTCAAACACTACATTGAACTCGATCATGTTATGATCGCTATTGGATAGATGTTCACACACAGTTAAGCTGTTAACTAAATCTGGTTCATTACTCATCACTAAATCTAGTATGGCTTGCCACCTTGTTGCCTCTAGGACATACTACTGTAGAAATCTATCCTGGACACACTCAAGAAATTCACTACCTTTCTGATTGTTGCTAGTCTCCTTTTCCCAATCTATGTGAAGGTTAAAGTCCCCCATTAAGACCACTATGCCTTTGTTACACGCTTGTCTAATCTCTGCATTTATACAATCTAGCACTTCAGAGTTGCTGCCAGGGGTCCTACACACAACTCCCACTATAGTCTTAGATCCTTTCCTATTTCTCAATTCAACCCATAAGGTCTCTGTTGGCTGCTTACCCCTTGTTATATCCTCCTTTATCATTGAAGTGATTTCATCTCTAATCACTGAGGCTACTCCTCCCCCTCTTCCATTTTCCCTACCTCTCCTATCGACCTTATAACCCGGTATATTTAGTTCCCAATCCTGATCATCCTGCAGCCATGTCTCAGTAATAGCTATCATGTCATACCCTCCAATTTGAATTTGATCCTGTAGTTCATTTAATTTATTATACTCTGTGCATTTGTATATAGAACTCTTAGTTGGGCCACACACCCTAGCCTGACCTTCAGCTTTGATGCTGGCTTAATCTCTTTACGCCTTCTAGTTTTCACTTTATCTGTAGTGCCTAAAGTACACTTTCTTTCTGCTGCTCTATGCTTTTTCCTTTCACTTGTTCTCGAACAACTGTTTGTACTATTTGTATTGTAAATTTCCCCTGGATCTTCCCCTCTCTTGCTGCTCTCAACTTTACTCCATTCTGACTCCCCGCTCAGGTTCCCATGCCCCTGCAACTCTGGTTTAAACCTTCCCCAACAGCACTAGCAAACACCCCTGCGAGGACATTGGTCCCGGTCCTACTCAGGTGTAATCCGTCCCGCTTGTACAGGTCCCACCTTCCCCAGAACCTGTCCCAATGTCCCAGGAATCTAAATAGGGGTCATAAGAGGTCGGCCAATTAGGACCATGATGAGGAAAAATTTCTTCACTCAGAGGGTTGTGAATCTTTGGAATTCTCTACCCCAGAGGGCTGTGGATGCTCAGTCATTGAGTATATTCAAGACTGAGATTGATGGATATTTGGACACTAAGGCAATCAAAGGATATGGGAATAGGGCGGGAAAGTGGAGTTGAGGTGGAAGATCAGCCATGATCTTATTAAATGCTGGAGCAGGCTCGAAGGGCCGTATGGCCTGCTCCTACTCCTATTTCTTATGTTCTTATTTACTAGAATGGTACCAGTGATGAGCTACATCAGTTATGTGGAGAGATTGGAGAAGCTTGGGTTGTTCTCCTTAGAACAGAGAAGGTTAAGGGGAGATTTGATAGAGGTGTTCAAAATCATGAACAGTTTTGATAGAGTAAATAAGGAAAAACTGTTTCCAGTGGCAGAAGGGTCAGAAATAAGAGGACACAGATTTAAGGTGATCGGCAAAAGAACCAGAGGCGATATGAAGAAACACTTTTTTACGCAACGAGTTGTTATGATCTGGAATACACTGCCTGAAAGGGTGGTGGAAGCAGACTATATAGTAACTAGATAAATACTTGAAGGGGAAAAATTTACAGGGCTGTGGGGAAAGAGCGGGAGAATGGGACTAATTGGATAGCTCTTTCAAAGAGCCAGCACAGGCACAATGGGCTGAATGGCCTCCTCCTGTGCTGAACCTACTATGATACTATGATAAATGCCCAGGATGGGAAATAGTAAAGGTTTTATTGGAGACAAATGCATCACCCTGGAAAAAACTCACTCAAGTCATTTACAACTGCACTTTGACTTCTAACTGCCTAGCCTTTGGCCCTTCATTTGCCATGATAGGTCTGTAGCTGTTGATCTGCTCAACCATTCTCTCTCTTCCTCCTTTGAAATGTCTCCTGAATTGATGCCTGGGGGGCTTCCTGACCCCTTGGGGAAGAGGATGTCCCTCTTCCAGTCCACTGCCTGCACCAGGGCCTCCAAGGCAGCAACAGAGAACCTTGGTGCCCTCTCATTAGTTGCTTGAGCCGTCTCTTCACTCGAAACTGTTTCCCTGGTGTCCGCAGCTAGAATACACTTCCTCTTCAAGAGTTGCTAGCTGCTTTTAAGTGGCGTCAGAGAGGCCCAATATCTGGCCTTCCTACAGATGTACAGCCAATGAGTAGATCGGGTAGCACTGGCTGCATGCTTGCATGATGATGATAATCAGGCTACACGGATATCACATGCTGCCTGAGTCACTTCCAACAGGTGTGTGTAGAGCATGCACTACTCCCTGTGCGCCTGATTCTGGCACAATCAGGTTTCTAGGCCACAACCACTGGATTGCTTATGCTAGCTCCATAACTCACTGATGGAAAGAAGCAATATTTGGAGTTAAGAACCTGATTCAGGGGATTTTCAAGATAGTGTGCAATCACATCTAGAGAGAGGTCAGACGCAATTCACACAGTGTATTGAGGAGTGTTGAAATACCTTATTATCCTCAAATATTTTTTACATGTTATTTTTGGTAGCTATCTCCAGGTACACTGTGTAAATGGAATGCTTGGTTTTCCATTGGTGAGAAATATCAGTATTGGTATCTCAAAGTTTGCCATTGTATATCTTCTATGTACTGAATGGAGATGCTGACAAAACAGATATTAAATCAT
Organism: Heptranchias perlo; assembly: GCF_035084215.1. NCBI lineage: Eukaryota > Metazoa > Chordata > Chondrichthyes > Hexanchiformes > Hexanchidae > Heptranchias > Heptranchias perlo. The sequence continues at coordinate 38,316,460 of NC_090325.1, forward strand.
GGCCCTCAGAATTACAGATACTTCAATATTATCCAACCATTTATGTCACAAGGAGAATCTTTTTCAATTTCTCGTGAGCTTCTATACTAATGTACAGTTTCAGTATTTGATAATGTAGTGTCCTTTGTTCTTTCAATAAGTTTGGATTTCAAAATAAAAAATTATTTTCCACTCTTACAGTGTTGTATCTACTGAGATTGCATATGGTTATTTCACTGTTATGATCACCCTTAGTCCTAATGTAGCTGTACTAATTAGAGATAACATAATGGCAGTAGAAAAAAAAGGGATATAACTAACAGAAGGATTGAAATAAAAGATAAGATGGGATCTATCACACAAATAGGGATATACTACAGACCACCTAATAGTGGAAAGGAGGTGGAGGAGGAAATATGTAAGCAAATGTGTGAAATGAGTAAAGGACATAGAATAATAATCATGGGAGATTTTAACTACCCCCAAATAAACTGGCAAGAAGAGATAGGTAAAGGGTTGCAGGGAATGGAGTTTTTACAGTGTGTACAGGATTCCTTTCTTACCCAGTAAGTAAAAAGCCCAACAAGAGAGGAAACGCTGCTGGATCTAGTAATGGGAAATGAACCAGAACAGATAAGAGAAGTAAGCATAGAAAAACATCTAGGCAATGGCAATCACAACATAATAAGGTTTAGGATAAAGATTGAGAAGGACATAAGTAAGACAAAAAACAAAGTAATAAATTGGAAAAAAACTGATTTTCAGGGATGAGAATGGAACTAAGGAAAATAAACTGGAAAATGTTACTGATAAACAAAGAAATAGAACAGCAGTGGGAAACATTTCAAACGGTGATCAATAGAGTCCAGGAGAAATATATCCCACTAAAAAGCAAGAACAAACTCGCCAGTAATGATAAACCATGGGTGAATAAAGAAATTAGGGCAAAATTGAAATTAAAGAAAAAGGCATCCATTAAGTACATGGACAACAAAAGGGAGGATGACAAAAGGGAATACGAAAAGGTTAGGAAAGAAGTTTAAAAAAACAATTAGGAAGGCAAAAAGAAACTACAAAATTAAATTATCAATGAATATAAAAAGAAATAGTAAAGTATTCTACAGACACATAAATAACAAAAGAAAAATCAGGATAGGGATAGGGCCACTAAGGGATACACATGATAATCTCACAGGTAATGATAGCAAAATGGCAAAAATATTAAATAATTACTTTGCCTCAGTATTTATCAGGGAGACTAACATGGTGGGCATGACATTAGAAGATGAGCTCAAAAAAGATATAAAGACATTTAAGAAAAAAAAGGGGGAGATAATTGATAAAATAATCAAACTTAGAGAGGATAAGACCCCTGGTCCAGATGGACTGCATCCACGCATATTAAAAGAAGCTAGGGAAGAGATAGCAGAGACGCTATTACATATATTTAAAAATTCATAGTAAAAGGAAATAGTGCCAGAAGACTGGCCGACACCTAATGTGATTCCTATATTTAAACAGGCGTGACACATGGTGATAAGTCCTGACCTGTTTTTCTCTTTCGGATACTCACTGCTGAAGGCACAACCGCCAATGGCGGGGCAAAGGAAGTGGGGGATGGGCAAGAGGCCAGAGTTGAAGGAACGCAGAGTTCTCAGAGGGTTGTAGGGCTGGAGGAGATTACAGAGATAAAGAAGAGTGAGGCCATGGAGGAATTTGAACACGAGGATGAAATTTTAAAATCGAGGCGTTGCAGGACTGGGTGCCAATGTAGATCAGCGTTGATGAACTTAATGTGAAATAGGATACGGGCAGCAAAGATTTGGATGAGCTTAAGTTTATGGAGGGTGGAAGATGGGAGGCCGGCCAGCAGAACATTGCAATAGTTGAATCTGGAGGTAATAAAGGCATGGACGAGGATTTCAACAGCAGATGGGTTGAGGCATGGGCAGAGGCGGGTGATATTACCCAGGTCTCTCTTTTCCTCCACACCCCTCAGCAGGTTTCCATGAAGTGTATATTCCCATTCCTTGTTCCTCCTTGCAAAATAAATTACCATACACTTATTTACATTAAATTGCATCTGCCACCAGTCTGCCCATTTCCCTAACTTTTGACTTCTTGAAGTCTTTTACAGTCCTTGCTGTTCCCCTACTGTTACTCATCCCCCTCCCCGCCCCCAAATAGATCTATCTTTTTTCCCATGCGGCAGGTCTAATTGTTTTTACTGTTTTTTTTTTAAATACAGCCAAAGTAGTTCGAGTAACAACAAGCAATTCCCTGGGCTTTTTTTGTTATTGAAACGCACTCAGGCATTTTCTAAGAGTTCATTAATAAAATCCTTAGGCTTGCCGGGTAAGTAGAGTAACACTATTCCAGTCACATTTAGCTTGCAGCCGGGGAATGGATGGAGGCAGCGCTGGTGCAGTGTGTGTGTGTGTGGAGTGTGGGGGTATCACAGAGCAGCGCGACGTATCACCAACGCAATCACCTACCATTTCTGCATTGCAGAATTTTGACTCCGTCCATTTTTATTTCACATATATATAAACCAGAACAATAGATTGTCAATATAATCGACTTACTTTTCTTTCTTTTCCCTCCCCCTCCCCCCTCTCTTGTTGAGATAAGTGAACAGAAATGGGTCTGCATTCGTTTTACTGCTGATGTGTTGCACTATGAGGATTTGCAGGATGGTTCGTATGGCGAGTGTGCTGGGTTTGGTGATGTTAAGCGTCGCTCTGCTTATTCTATCATTGATCAGCTATGTTTCAATCAAAAAGGACAACCTCTTCGCCACCCCGAGATACCTAGGCTCGGCCGGCCCTAGAATGTACATGTTGCACAGCGGATTTCGGTAAGTGGAAAAAAAAAACGCCACCAAAAAAAAAAATGTTGGATCAAAGTCAACAGAATCTGTGGACAATTTGACGTTGTGTCAGTTGCAGCCCCGGTGCCCGCCTTGCTTCCCAATCGATTGGCCATTGGATCAGCCTTCAAGCTAAAAAAAAACAATCTGCATCATTTCGTTTTCAGAAAGTAATAATCGTATTGTTTGAAAGAAGCACGCAGGCCCCGTGCATCACCGCAGGCTCTCAGCATCTTATGTGTGTTGTGATCCTGACATGTTCAGTCTACAACCCCCCCCCTCCTTTTTTTTCAGGCACCACTATTGAATCGGCATATTTTAAATCCATTCCCCGCCTCCGCGTCGTTTCATGTAAAGTAACATGTTGGGAGGAGGAGGAAGGAGGAGGGGGTTGGGGGGATTAATACCAGATGTTTGCGGGATAAACGGCTTGTGGGTCTTTTGCTGAATGATATGCCGCTAGCTGTCGCTCTGTTAAGAGGATGCATGTTGTCCGCACAGAGTGGTCCTTGCACGGCCCAGCGGTGATGGCGAAACCGCACCGCTCGCCACTGGGGTCTGTGGGGGATAATATCGACTGCTTCCCCACAACACCTTCCTCACAGACATCCCTAATTTTAAGGGGAGTGGGTGGGTGTGTAAATGCTTCAGTTGGAAAGGTTGGTGGTGTTTACGTGTGTGTTTGTGTGTGTATATAAACAAAATTTGGAATTGTCCAAGTTTCATCGTGGTTACAGATATGCCCAATACTGTATCTGTAAAATAAATACATGTTTTGTGCAAAGACTGCAACATTACTGGCAGGAAGCTGCACGCGCATGCTTGGAAGAATCTGTGCAAAAACTGACTTGAAATTGCCATTAAATAATTCAATTTTAAAGAAGATGTCGAGAGGACGATAGAACGGGGAGCGCAATAACCAAATTAGCAGGTTCCTTAAAAAAACCCCGAGGGAAATGATACAATGTCTTACTTTGTTTTTGTTATGCCGATCCAAGAGTGTAATTAATTACCGAGGAACAATTCCAAAATTAATTATTTTATGCCTTTCTTAAGACTTATTATAAATTGCATACTTTTTTTTAAAAACGTACTAGTAGTAATCAGCACAAATATGCGCGAGTATTCTTCCCTGTATTAATGGAAATCTGTTTTATATCTGCGGCGGCGACGTTTTTCTGTAAATAATGAGGGGCTGATAATGCGGGGGTGGGTTCTTTTATTTCTCTTACAATTGTTGGAATTGAGAAGGTGTAATGCAACTTCGCAAACATGAATGATGAGTACTGCCATGAAGATTTGTCTAATGCTGATTTAGAGTAAAGGTTCATTTGCACACACAGAATAACAACAACTTGCATTTATATAGCGCCTTAAACGTTGTAAAACGTCCCAAGGCGCTTTAGAGGAGCTTAATTAGACAAAAATTGACACCAGCCAAAGAAGGAGACATTAGAACAGGTGGCCCAAAGCTTGGTCAAAGAGGTAGGTTTCAAGGAGCGTCTTAAAGGTGGAGAGGTTTGGGGGAGGGGGATGGGGAGGTGCTTCCAGAGCTTGGAACCTAGACAGTTGAAGGCACAGCTACCAATGATGGGCAAGGAAGACAGAGATGTATAAGAGTCCAGAATTGCAGCAACCCAGCCTTACTGCCCGCTAAGTAAAAGAGAGAAGATTCAACTAAAGGTGAATATGTTAACACAGCCAGGAAAACGATCCAGTGTAAAATCGAGTAATATTAAAATAACAACCCGATAAACAGAGTAGATGATCAGTTTTATTGGTCACTGGTCAAGAATAGAAGTGCAGTAGATAGTATTGAATCCATTTTTATTGAGCCAACTAAATTAATGTAACTAGTCTGAGCACCGTGTGTCTCAAAACCCCTTCATCATAAAGAAAGACTTGCATTTATATAGCGCCTTTCACAACCTCAGGACACCCCAACGCGTTCACAGCCAATGATGTATTGTAGGCCTGAACACTGGGTTCAGAAGTCAACACGTTAACATCTGCAAGCAGGTCTACGAATGCACAGCTACTTTGAAGTGTACAACAGAAAAGATAAATGTCAAAGAATGATGGCATACCAGTGAAGTTCCAGAATTAGAAGCTAGCAAATGTACTATGTATATTTAAAATGGGGACAAATCTGACTCAGGCAACTGCAGGCCCATCATCCTAACGTCACTAGAGGGTAAAATGATGGAAACCATTCTAAAGAGAAAGTTGGAGAAGTACCTATTTAGCAATAAGTGAATAAAAACAGCCAGCTTAGATCTAGAAGGGGAGATCCTACTTGATAAATCGCCTAGATCCAATTGAGTACGTTGCCAATCAAGTAGATAGTGGAACTCCTGATGATATCATTTATTTGGACTTTCAGAACGCCATTAAGGTGCCACATGAAACATTGCAAATAAAACTGAAAATCATGGGAATCCAGAGTAGTACTTGGAATTGGATAAGAAGTTAGATAAGATGTATGAAGCAGAAAATACTCATGAGAGGTCTAGTGGCAGAGAGCAGGGAAGTGCTGAGGGAGGAGGGTAAGGGTCAATGGTTGGACAATGTAGAAAAGCATGTTTTTAAAAAACGAATAACATACTGGTGAGACCACACATTGAAGTACTACGTACAATTTTGGTCAACATGTTTCAGAAGATACATATATTGGAGAAGGTGCAAAGGAAAACAAGAAGATTGATCCCATGTATAAAGGGGATAAACTATCAGGAAAGATTAAAGAAGTTTATGCTGTACAGAACAAAAAGGAAAAGACTAAAGGGGAACTTCACTGAGGTTTATAAAGAAATACATGTTACAGATAATGTGAACCAGAATATTTCAAGGTAAGTGAGACGAGTAGTACCGGAGAACATAGATTGAAATTAGTACATTTAAAACGTTTTTTAAAAATACTTAAAGGCTGAAAATGTTTGGAATAATCTGGTTAAGTGGCAGAGTCAAAGATATTAGGGACTTTCAAAATGCAGCGGGGTGCAAGGTTGGGTGAGTTGGGGTACTAGAAAGGAGTTTGGCTCAGCTGAGCAATCTTTCCATTCTTGGCCTTCCTACGTTCTTGTGACGAACTATTTAGTTGTGAAAAGATGGAGAGGGGTTATCAGGGTTGTAGTAGCAAATTAGATAATGGGTTCTGTGGTGTATATATCTATCCTCAAGGAAAAGGCGTTGTTGCATGAAAACAAAAGCGACGGGGGGAAAATATTTCCTCGGGGTGGGACGGAAGTGAAAGTTACCGACAGAAGCGATTAATTGTTTCAGATAGTCAAATTAGTAAATATGCTCAACACGCGGGAAAATCTCTTTTAGATACAAATAGTTTAATCATGATTTACTGGGCTGCAGCAAATGAGTTTGAGTTCTTGAGGCCTCTGAACAAAACAATTTGTAGAATTCTCAGCTCTAAATTAGTTTTGATAAGTAATCTTACATCAGTCTTATACGTGTACTTGGATGGCGGAACAGGCTCGAGAGGCTGAATGGCCTAATCCTGATCCTGTTCCTATGCTGCACACATGCATGCACGCACAATCATAGTATCATAGTAGGTACAGCGCAGGAGGAGGCTATTCGGCCCATCGTGCCAGTGCCGGCTCTTTGATAGAGCTATCCAATTAGTCCCACTTCCCTGCTCTTTCAAGTAAATGATCAAACAAATGCTATCAATAACATTTATTTGTTATAATCAGCGAAAGATCGGTACCGAATTTAGATCTTTTGCACACATGTCAACTCACTAACTAATTGATTGGACTGAGCACTGCAAAGTCATGAGTAATATAGTTAAACTGACTGGGCAATAATCCCGCGTCATCATCACTTCTAACCTTGGTGGCGATTTTTCTTGCAGGTCACAGTTTGCTTTGAAGTTTCTGGATCCTTCTTTTTTGCCAGTTGAAAATGGCCTTAACAATGTTCGTGGCAAACCTACAAAGTGGACTTTCAACACAACCTCCTTCTTACAGCAAAGGTAAATCATTCTGCGAAGTATAAGGTTCTAAGAAAGGGACTAGACCGGAAATATTAATCATTCTTTCCTCTTTATTCCATATTTTCAGCAGTTTCAGATGTTTTCTTGGTATCTCTGCAAAGTATACCCTTACCATGCTCCCCCCTCCCCCACATAAAAGCGAAGACTTTCACATAAAATCTGGTACAGTCTTCATTATGTAAAACAAAAAAATGATGTCACTATTAGAGAAGGGTGTCAAAAATAAAACAAAATAACTTTTAAGTGAAGACCAACAGTCTCTCAGTGGGATGTGTTGCCGTGATATCAGTAATGGGCATTGAGCCCAATTTCAAAAACAAAGCTAAACATTTTAACAATTAAGATATGTTTTCCTTCTCAAAGGCCCTTTTTGGGTCGAGTTTTTCCCCTATTGTTGTCATATTATCACAACGGGCAGTTTGCAGAAACTTGTCCAGGAGAATGTTTTCACTACACTCCTATGTGCTTGGAATTCAAATCCATTGCCGTGAATGAACTGAACTAACTCGTTCTCTGTATTTTTGTTTTAGGAAGGACATCAGTCGCTATGTCGACGTTTTTAAAAATTTCACATTGGTTAAGAAAAACGTGCGAGTTGGACAGTTGCTGCACTATGACTACTCCAACCACAAATACGTTTTTTCTGTAAGCAATAGTTTTCGATCATTACTTCCCGAGGTGCCCCCTATATTAAAGATGCACTACAACACGTGTGCGGTTGTTGGGAACAGTGGAATCCTAACAGGAAGCGGTTGTGGAGCTAACATAGATAAGTCCGATTTCGTATTCCGCTGCAACTTCGCCCCAACCGAATCTTTTGAAAAAGATGTTGGGAAAAAAACGAATCTCACGACCTTCAACCCAAGCATCCTTGAAAAGTACTACAACAATCTTTTAACAATCCAAGATCGAAATAAGTTTTTCCTGAATCTTAAAAACCTTGATGGAGCCATTCTTTGGATCCCTGCTTTTTTCTTCCACACTTCTGCTCCGGTGACAAGAACGTTGGTAGATTTTTTTATGGAGTATAGACCGCAACTCAAGGTTCAGTTGGCTTGGCCTGGGAACATAATGCAACATGTCAATAAGTAAGTATGTAAGAATCAAGGATATTTTTCCATGTCATTTATATACATTTTCATAAGATGGTGAACAATAGTTATGTCAGTTATAATTGTCATAATTACTGATTGGTTTATTTTATACATACATGTATATATATATATTTATGATAACATTTCTTGTGGGTTGTGGCAGTCGTTTACCGTCTAACATTTTAACCTGTCGATTTTCTTCTTCATTGGTTGACTGCATTGTTCCTCATTGGTAACATTTTTGTTTTGTTCCCGTTTCAAATTGATTGTTTTCTTTGTATTATATCTTAATACCTCCCGTCAAATTATGCAAAACCTTTCACCGAAATTTCAGTTTTCTCGCCAATCAGATCGTCACAGACAGCTGCCATCGTAGTTCCCTGTTCTCTCCACCGTATATCCCTAGAAATGAAATTTCTAACATAGTAAGCACCATAAAAAATCAACATTTCAAAAAATATAAAAATGCATTTCATCTTCCAATCGCTCTAATGTTCCCCACATGGTCCAATGCATCCCACCTGGCCTCATGAACACCCCTGACCTCAAGTACACACTCCTTCCACTTCATTGATTACTACCGCCTGCCCAACTTAGGCCTGTCCTGAGCAATACATTAACAAAAGCACATGTACACAGAGACCTTGTTGACACCTCTATTGACTGGTCACCTTTTGCACCCCTGTGAGGAAAATAACGTGCCAACAGATTGCTCCCAGACCTTATGGCCGCCTTGCATGCTTTCAAGCCCTGGCTCCCGGGCCCTGTTCTCACCTCTGTAGCCTGCTTGCCAGTCTCTGCCTTGGATCACCGGAGTCATTCTTCCCACCCTCTTGCTGTTCCCTCTGCACTCCAGATGCCCCGAGCCTCCAATGAGGCCCTGGTATCCTCACTCTCCTGGATTCACTATCTACCCCTACCCCCATTTCAAAGAGTGATACCTGCCTCTGCTATGCTGCTTGGAGCAGTCACTACTTTGTTTCCCCGGCACAAGCCAAGCTACTGCTGCACCCCACAATCCATGGAGCACTTATGTTCCATATTCTCCCCATTCTCTCTCAAACAGTTTCAGTTCTGAATATTGAAATCACTCAACAATTGAGTATTTATTCAACAAATTAATACCCATCTGTTGGACATTTGTAGAATAATTTATAATATTGAAATCAGAATTATATGAATGCTTATGCAATCATTTGTATTTATTTAGTAAATATTTATATAATTTAATTATTTATTAACCTGTTGCATGCTTACATAACAATTTATAATATTGGAATAAATGATCTATTCAATATCTAAATTTAAAAGATTTGCCTGTTACTGACAATCATATGTTTCAGATCTGATTGGTTCATGCTATGTCACTATTAATACATTACCGCTCAGGTGCTTACCAGGGACCAATCCCCGCTCTCCCAACTATCACTGTCCAGGCAATCCCATTCTGACTGCTCTATCCAAACCAATGCACTAGAGCCAACCCTTCTTGTCCTTTGTAAGGTGGAGTCACAGACACTTCCATACACTCCGAATGTAAACCCCAAATACAGGCTCCTGTTTAACTCAAGCTCCTGGTCCCAGTTCCCCAATCCTCTTCCTTAGCACCAGCCTCAAACTATCCATTCCTTCCCAAACCGTGCCCACATCTACCCACTGCATCACATGAAGACATGATGACAAATGCCCAGAGTGAGAGGTTACATCTACAGTTATCACAGGTTTGGAGTTCCATGACAGAAGAAAGGAAATTGTGAGAGTGGCAGATATATAGAAAAAGAGAAACAGAAAGAGAGAAAGGACTCGTATGCAGAAAGAAATAGTGTCTTAGGCATACTAAGAATGTAAGGGATTCAGAAGATAAGAGGCAGACTAGGAGAAACTTACACAAGGGAGAAGAGTGAAAAATAGTAGACAGACCGAGATATATGAAGAGAAAGTACTAGAGAAGCATACAGAGCAAGAGTGGAAGACAAATTGAAAGACAAAAGTCTGAGAAAAAGAACAAGTAGAAAAAAAACGGAAACAGTTTTCTTGAGAAAATCCACGCTAGATCGATTTTTTACAATTTAAAAATATATTTTGTGAACTTTTTGTTGTTTTACCATTGAACAGATATTGGAAAACCAAACAGCTGTCGCCAAAGCGCCTAAGTACAGGCATCCTGATGTATACATTGGCTTCTGCCTTTTGCGAAGAGATTCACTTGTACGGATTTTGGCCTTTCGCGTGGGATCCCAACACAGGAAAAGAATTGCCATATCATTACTATGACAAAAAGGGAACAAAATTCACTACCAAATGGCAAGAGTCCCATCAGCTTCCAGCAGAATTCAAGCTGTTGTTCAAACTGCACACTGACGGCTTGACCAAACTGACTCTTTCACATTGTGCCTCTTAATATGATGCTTTTGAAGTGCCAAGTCATTCTTTGTTTCATTCTTGTTCGGTTTATGTTTCAAAATGCATTTTGTACCCGATGCGTAAGCTCTCTGTGGGGGACGTTTCGTGGAACACATCTCAAAGTAATTCCAACACTGTGTAACTGACGTGTTCATGAGTTTTCGTATACTGTGGTAGTAAACACATATTTTATATTTCATTGTAGTCGGAAGCGCTTAGACGTCAATTTGGGGGCTTTCCTTTAAATGCGCGAATGAATGTAATGAACCATAAGAATCTGTTTATAGATGTCAATTTACAGACCGGAAAAGCTGCATTACAGCAAAACAGTGGTGGGAGCAAATGGGCTGGCGACATCAGACCAAGACAGACTGGCCGTGCTAATCCAATGACAGCAATGTAGTTTTCAGAATTATTTAAACCTGGTATGTAAGGTATGGCACCCAGTCAATTCCTTATGTTCACAGGGTGTGGTGAAAAATATTCAAACAAGAGGGAAAAAAATCTCAGTGACTTCACTAAGGCACTTTTACTGTCTAACCAATTACCTGTTTCAATGGTGCCAATATAATTAAGCCACAGTCTGCATGTTTGATGTGCTCAGCACGGGAGTTACAATACCACGACAATCAACTTATTTGAGACCCTCCTATTATTTTTTTGAAGTTTTAGGTCAATTTCTTACATTTTAATATGAAGCAGCTAGTGAACTCCGTGTATCCTAGCTGATTTAAAAGGCCGAGTAGTCTGTAAAATTAAATATAATCCCACATAAATAATATTTATCAATGACTGGTTCAAACATGAGAGTGGAATCATTTTATTAAGCGTCTCAACAAAATTCTTAATAAAATTCAGTTGGAAGAGACACTTCGCGTTAGACTTAAAATACACGGTCTTGAATAGTAAGAGGATTGCAAAATTATTTGATTATTTAAGCACATCCATAAATGGAAAGCATTTGATATCTCTCAAGTCCTGTTTATTTAGAATATCTTGTATGGTTGTCAAAGTGGACATGCAAGTCTTTTGTATGTATCACAATCATTTTTTAAATCATCAAATGAACGGTAAATGTAATACTTTTGTACCGGTAGTTAAAAAAAAGACTTGTTTTATTTCGTTCACAGCTTCAAAAGAGACCAAATGAGTTTTGAAGTTATATTAAATACGTTTTCTTTGGCTGGTTTAGCACCTGCAAGGTTGATATATATTTCTGCCGCCGTGTTAAAGCAGGAGGGGATCTATACTCTATGTTGTATTGCGAAATTGAAGAATTTTGTTGATTCATGACTGTAAATATTTTTCTCATGCCTGCTATTGTTAATCAATATTAAATTACTTATTAACTTCTGTGAGAACTTTTTTTAGCGGCTTGAGCGCGTTGTTGGTAAATGCACACAGACCTTTAAAATAATGTTTCGCACACTCGTTGGTGGCAACATCTTAAGGGAGCACCATTTAAAACATTACAAAATGTTATTTGTATAAAAAAAATATTTTTTTATTTATAGTAGCATGAAAAATTCAACTTTGCTTAAAGACTCCGGCGCATATTATTTATCTTGGCTTCAGTCTTGTGCGCTACTGTGAAAATGAACAGATTGGTATTTTTGAATTAAGGACAGAAAAACCATAACCAAAACGAATAATACTTGATTGCTGCATTAACTGAACGAGCTTTGCTAGAAATAAAAATAACGCGTTTTAGGCTTTAAAAACCCACTCTTCATCGGGATGTTCACTCTGAGTTGAAGCCCGCTGTTTCTTGTAGATCTGTGTCAGTTTGATGTTGGTGCATAATTAAAGCTACTATTTTCATTTTGCCTTAACTAGCACCGTATAATTCTTTAATATCGTCTTGAAAGAGGAAAAGTCATGTTATATATTGAAAATAAATGCTTTTAAATTGGTGTCTGTCTACAGACCTTCCGAGATAACTGTAGATTTGGGGTTTTAATATGGTAGTTACGTATAACTATCAATAAAAACTAAGATGCAGTTAACTGTAAGACAACTTTAGCCTATAAATTAATTATACAAATTACACTACATCTATCTCCCTCGCTCTCACTCTCGACACACACACGAAATTATCGGATTTTGTGAAAATGTTGGTCGCACAATTACACTTCCCACATACGCAGCATGTTTGTATTTGATCGTCTCTCAAAAGTTGTTTAATGCTGTGCTGTAAAGTGAGAATCCTTAATATCTATTTATTCTGCACCACACTTACACTTCCGGCCATTCTTGGTAGAGAGGGGGAACAGGAGAATGCTGACTATTGCTTTCTCTCAGTTGAATCTTTGGTTTACTGAAGTCAACCACGGTTATTTGATCAATATTTTAAAAATCCATATAATTAAAAAGGTTTCCGCCTACAACCACAATGTCGACCTTCAGAACGCATGTTCCTTTCACAATTACACGTACACATGGAAATTGCCAAAGTCGAGACTTTGAGGTATTATCCTTTCCTGTTTTATTAAAAACCTTTGCTCAACCCCTCAAAATTAATTCTCATTATAGAAAAGATGGGACAGGACCCATCGCACAATCCGGACCAACATAAAATTAATTGTATCAAACGTAATTAACAATGAAATCATTTTTTTTACCAAAGTAAGAACAATTCACACTCGTTATATGTGCGTTGATTACGTTCGGTGTCCGAAAGCTTTTAATTCAAAGATTGCAAGATCTGCAAGTTTTATTTGTACATTCGGCCGCGTTAGGGACAGATAACCTTTTATGTTGTTATTTAAATTATTAGAAAGTCTAGTGATTATTTTCCAATAAAAGTATCACACCATGTAGACAGGCATATTAGAAAATATCCATCCATGAAACGTGTGAATAAAGATTATTTAGATGCGTGTATTTTAGTTAACTGTGCCTGTTATATTTTAATAAGTATACAGCCGGTAAGGATACGGATTTTCGATTATTTCCGCACAACTAAAGAACGATTCATTTTGTCTAATCTTCACTCTATCAACAAACGATATATTTCACAAATATTTGCAGATACGGTTAGGTAGATGACTTGCAGGTGAGTACTTTTTCTTTATCAAGTGATTCGGCTGTACCTGTAAAACACATTATCCCTATTAATAGGACCACATGCCTCCGCTGAATTTGGTGTAAGCTCCAATCATTTTCATTAACAGTCGTGCGTGAACGTACAAACTAGCACTTGAACAGTTTAAAGCTGCAGCATGGGGGCAAGCATCTGGATGGTTCATATTGTTTGCGAATGCCCTATCGACGACAATTTGAAGAGTGGGGAGGGAGAACTACAGTACTCCGAGGAAGAGAAAAGTTTTATTGGCCGAATAGAGTCTGGCGAACATTGCAAAGTTTATATCATTCAGGTGTAGCACCGAGAAACAAGTGAGCAACTTATTCAGCATTGTTCGGCAACTACCCCAGCACACACGCGTATGTGTGAATGGTATATGATACACCTATTAGATCCTCAGCATTGATCATTGCACAAGGAAACTGTTCCTCAATACCTGCATTAATCCTAAACTACAACACTGTAATTCGTACCTCGTACAACCTCTAAGTCCAAATATGCTTGAACCTTGTAACTTCAACTTGTTAAAGAAATACATTTTCAGTAGATGAAGTGCCTTTATCTCAAACTAAAAGATCGTCCTCGGCTTTCCCGGAATACTGTTAATGGAGAGGCTAAGCAATATACTCCAGCCAATGAACAGGTAAACTAACCATGTTTAGAACAGTGCCCGGTTTAGATAGGTCCAGTCCGTGCTTTCATCTGCTATTTCTCAACTTAAAAAAGATAGTATAATAAATATACAAAATACAGTAAATAATATCAAACACCGTTTTAAGAACTATTCTTCAACAAAAAATACAATAACCAGGCCATTGATATGTACAATAATACAGTTCATGTCGAACAAGCTCCTGTTATTTGTTCAGAGAGTTTACCGAATGAGGATTCTAGACCTGAAGAATTACTTGCACAGAGTGATAAATGATATCAAAATCTTCAGATAAACTCAGATATGTGGTTTTCATATACTCGCAAGGTACAAATAAAAGAATATAAAATAGACCAGTTTTCCAAGTCACCTTTTGGAAATAATTTAAGGGAGAAATAATTGCAAGCTTTAGGACAAAAATAATGAGCGTATCTCCAAATTGGTTCCGCATAGTTTGAAATTTCAAATTATTTTAATACAACTATTTACTGTTCTAGCAGTACATATTTGAAGTTACGTTTTGACGGTTCGATCAGCAATACATTACATTTAAATATATATTACAGCATATTTTCGTTATGTAAATTCAGGTTAATTATTTTTTCACCATCCCTTAAATTAGCTACAGGTCATGCAGATTGGTATGAATAAATATTAAAATAGATTTGCATTCGCGGTAGTAATTATATGTTAGTATAAAAATCATGGAAATGTATATGCCCTTTTCGTGACTTTAATCTACAAATGGTTTATCCAGAAATAGTTATTATGGTTACTCGGTGCATGCCATATTCAGGACGAACCCCTTGGACATATAGTTCTGCACAAAACTGGATTATGTTCTGTGTTGTGATTTGAAGCACTAATCGCATATAGATAATTCCGATTAGCAACTAGCAGGATTTTCCAATAAGAAATCCTCTTAGCTGACAATGTACTTAGTCTATCTGCTGTTCCTGTAAAATAAGTAATCTGAACAGTGGGAGACCAAGCCGGTCTGTTTCTTAACATTTCATATCTGCGCATTACTTTGAAAGTGATCGACCAATAGTGCTACAAAACTGTAACGAAATTATAAACGATGGAATCCAACCTAAAGATGGATTGGGGAAAAATGAGAAAGACCAGTGACTGTACCCTATACGAGTGAGCTTTAAATTATATCAACATGTATAGACATAGCACAGCAGCGAGCGCAAAGTACAGCGTGAGAGCCGAACTGAGCTAACTTTCAAAGCCTTCCCTTTCGTATCTTGCAAAAAAATTGGTACAATTGGGATTAATCAAAACAAATGTCTTATTCTGTATCTATTTAAAAGGAGCTTTTAAAACAAATTGCGAAATATTGCACATTATAATACACCCAACCACATCAGTATTCTCAAAAGAAGTTCGTCACATATTATTCGTTGTGAATTAAGTTCTTTTTTTGATGGTTTCAATTCATTTTACTCACTTGGTTGAAAATATAATTGAACAATATTTAGCCCATGTCATTAAGCCGGTTGAATCCATTTTTAAAAAAAAGTCCACTAAAAAGACCGGAGATAAATAGACGCCGGTTAGTGCTTGGCAATGAAGGAACTGCAACTCCTTCCTATTTTGCAAATTGCATCTGTTTTACACATTAATCGATAACATAAAATTAAAGCTTATGATTAAAATAGGCATTGCTTCAGGCGTTAAAAAAATCAAACGAAATTGATGAGGCTTAATTCTACACAATAAGCACAACGGTTAAAAATGAAAATGAATGAAAAGGGTCAAAATCGTGCAGTTTTCAAAGTTTATTTATTTTGACTTCCTCCTATTGTCCTTTTCCAACCAATGACGTTTTTCTCTATTAAGAGTAATACTGTAATTTCTTAAATTAGGAAAATGGCGCAGTTGTACTTAATGTTTTTTGGAATACTTGTTACTGGGTCTTCAGTAAATTGTTTTTAAACAATCTCTTAATGCGTTTAACTTCAGTGTTAACGATTAGATAATCGCATTACCATGTAGGAGCAAGCTAAAAGTTTAAAGAACAGAGTTACAGCTGCTTTAGGTCATTCCTCCCATCTATCAGTAACTATTTTTATATTCCGGTGGACCTAGCAATTCGTTATCTATGAAGTTTAGAATGCGATAAATCCACAAGCTTCGCTTTGGGCCTCCAAAATGTGTAGTAATTATTAATTTTGTATGTGAGCGGTTCTCAGAAGATTGGAGTTTAAATCTGTAAGGGCCAATAAAGCGTAACCACTTTAGAACGTGTCAAAGTTTTGCTTGTGCTCCTAACCCTTGCTTCCTTACCAACTTCTGTTGTGTTAACTCTGGGGACGCCCGCGTGTCCCATCCACACGGAACCACTGGACAGTTCCCTGTCCATAAATCTCACTTTTTTTTCCATCTAGTTAATAATAACATGACAATCTAACAAAGAATGTTGTAGTTTCATTCTATGTATGACTGCAGGAAGCCACTGGGTTCTTGACGAGTACAAATATTATTAAAAGAGCTATTACTAATAATAATATTATTATACTCCTAACAATGCACATTGTGTCAAGACTGACAATAGTGTAATGTATTAATCAAATTTTATTGTATTCTTCTATTGTGCCCGGATAGTGTTGCACAGTCTAAATGCAAGCAAAAGGCTCTTAGGTATATCAAATATTTGAAAGAATTACGAATATTTCTGTAATGTGCTGTATATTTAGTCAAACTAGATCGTGTAGAACAAATGCCTCGTTATCATAATGCTTGTGTACAATCCGGACATATTTCCGTGATTAAACATGAGATTTCAAACAATCTGAAAATTCCTTATTTTTAAAACCGAGCTTATTACTTATATGGAACAAGAG
Source organism: Heptranchias perlo (assembly GCF_035084215.1). NCBI lineage: Eukaryota > Metazoa > Chordata > Chondrichthyes > Hexanchiformes > Hexanchidae > Heptranchias > Heptranchias perlo. Next base: position 38,333,406 of record NC_090325.1, read on the forward strand.
CTGTTGAGGGAAGTTTGACGACTTCAGCGGGCGTCTGCCAGAAATACTTTGCACACAACTTGCACTTATTAAATAAAATAGGTAATAATTGAGAAATATAAAATGTAGCGATGATAATTTCGCAGCCCACGTGTTAAAAAAGGAAGGTCAGTTTAATATATCAACTATGAATTTTATTTTAAATGATTGTGAATCACCTGTCTTATAAAATTATATCTCAGGTGTACTGCACAAAATGTTATATTACTTTAATAACTTTCCTGGAGAAAATAAGTTTGTTATTAGCTAAAAAATAGTTTGTATCGTATTTGTCACTGCTTATAAACCTTTGTATAAACTTCGTAACCTTGGCTGAAATGTTTTTATAATATCTATTTTTGAATGATTACTCACTCTAACGATAATATAATAAAATGCAATAAAACACTGAAAGATACTGCAACGTGTAGATAACTTCTAAAAGGAATCGAAAGACTAAGAGAGAATAGATTCTTCCCTTGAATTATTCCTGTTATTTTAATAATAAAGATTAGTCAAAGATTATAGAAGCTGTACAAACACAAACTTTGGAATTTTGATCTGTATGAATCTCACCAGAACAACAAACGCTGGCCGAAATTAAACTTTAATGGCACACATGGCACGTCACTCTTTGAACACTGCAGCTCCAGATGTAAAACAGCTTTGCATTCAGACCGTCTTTTAAAATCAACTGCAACTTCTGCCTTCTTTTGTGAGGGACAATAAAAAGATTTTATGCGTAGCTGCCTTGCAACAAAGGTACCTCACGCCAAAGATTGTCTCCATTGCTTGACCTCTTAACAATGAATTGTTAGGAAAGCTACTTCGGTTTCAGCTCTGGAAATGAAAAGTGCTGAACCGCAATCGTATAACTCCCAGTTATCTGCCTTTACAACAAATAAACAGGGAAACACTCAAAACAACGTCCATTTATGTAACCAGTTTTAAAGTGCATATGAAAAAACTCAAACACGTATAAAATGTCACTCATTTTGAGGGTTGAATTGTGTTATCTTTGGTCAGTGTAAATCGACTAAGACATATGTAAATGTCTTATTATCAATGAAATAATGAAATAATTTATGGCCTTGTTTACTTTATATTTGCCTTAACGATCCTTGGAGCTGCGTATCAACAACTAAAGTAGGAAAATGCTTAGTTAGATGTGATTTAGTTAAAAATAATGGAATACTTTTAAACAGAAAAGGGTTAGACACGCTGCGGAATTGTATACATTGCAATTCACAGAAGAGAATTTGCAAGTCTTTAATCGATTCGATTTTTTTTCTGTTATCATTTCCGCGTTACTGATTAAAAGGAAAAGTAGAATGAGGAGCTGGGGTTCCTGACACTGCAAAAAGTTGGCGTGCACTTTCAATGTTTGCGGAATGAAACACACATTTGATATCAACTGGACGCTGAACAACCAGACAATGCAAACAGATTTCAAAACACAAATAAGATTCTAGACACATGAACAAAGAAGTTAGTTATTTTTTTAATAATACACATGTAGTTCAATTACATTGTTTAAACAGATTGAAAAATGATTTGTTTTATTCTCTCAACATATACATACACCAGTAAGAAACCTTTTTAAATTCACTATTGCGTATTTACATAGTCCCCCTCCCCCTCCGTTTCCAACCCAAATATTTTCACTTTAGAAAGGGCAATTCTTGTATATTGGGACTGCATTCTCTACTGTGCTGATATTAAATGATCAACATCGAGCAGAGCAATTGTAATGTTGATAATTTAATATAAGCACAGGGTTGTATTTCTGGAGATATCGTTGGGCGATGATACAGTTTAAAGTAGGATTGCAAAGGAACACCATTCACTTACCGCAGACCTGTTCGTATAGTTTGAGCTGTCTTATTTTTAGTTCTTCGTGGCGGTGCGAGCACACAGATGCATGCATGGGCTGACTGTTTGCAAGTAACGCTGGCATGGGGTCTGCGGCAAACTGAGCTCAATCAATACCCATTGCACTCACATGCCAGATGGTTTGTGAGGGAACCAAATAAAACATTTCAGATCGACCCACAAGCACTCATTTTTTTTAACTGTAGGACATTTTTCACTAACGCAATTCTCAATCGTTGTTAACATGTTCAAATGAAACAAAACTATAAATGCTCATTTGTAAATTATAATTAGAGCTTTTTTTTAAAAAAAACAACTATTTTAATCAGTTTGTCAATGTGCTGCAGACGGGCCGGGTTTCGAGGAGGGAATCTCGTGCAATTTAATATAGGCCTTGAGTGAAGTGAAGAAGATTAATTAGACTAATAGCGATTTTGTCAAGAAGATTTGTCCGTTTTATTTTAGCCATGCAGCAAAAAGGGTGTGTTTTATTTGGATGGTCTATTTCTTATTTACCTTTAAAAATGATACACTTACAATTCACACTCTGTCTGCCATTATATATTTATTCAACCAACACTCCGGCTATTTTTACCATTGAGCTTTGATGGTTGAAGGGACCCACCTGAGATATTAATCTACCTTCTCCCTTTCAAATGTTGATTGACCTGCTGTGTATGCTCAGCATTTCCTGTTTTTATTTTAGATTTCCGTATTTACCGTTTTCTCCTTTAATTGGCAGTTACCTGTTTGGTAACTGCCAATTAAGCAAAACCTTGTACTCGAAGCAAATAAAACGGTTCAGACAATCGCTGGAAACAATTCGGTAGAGTTTGTACTTTATCGGTAAACCTATAGCCAGCATACAGGGAACTCTTTTCATGTTATGGATTGATTATTTAAACAAATCGAACCTTATTGACAGTATGCTAATTTTTCACTTCATATCGAAATGCAATTTAACGTGCAAGCTAACAAATGAAGCAATATAAAGTTAGGTTACCAACAATAAATGCAGCGAGTTGAGAGCCAATGTTAAATGAATCAAGGAAACCTACACGATTCTAACCGCACGGAAATATTTTCTTCTCAGCCTAAAAGTCGTCGCTGTTTCGGATTGCTTTACATAAAATACAACACAGAGAGAGGATCCTGGAGAGAGAACATTGGGGGCAGGTACATAGTTTAGAGAGAGCAAATGAGAGAGAATATGACGAAAGAGGAAGAGAATACATAGAGACATGAATGAATATGGAGACAGATAAGGGGTAAAATATAGATAGAGAGAAGGGAGAATGTGGAGAGAGAGGGGAGACTATACAGAAAGAGAGGAGAGGATGTAGAGAAAGAGAGAAGGGAGAATATGGAGAGTGGGGAATATGGAGCACGAAGGGGAGAATATAGAGAAATACCTGGGAGAATATAAAGAGAGGAAGAATACGGAGAAATAGAAAAAGGAGAATGTAGAGAAAGTGAGAAGGGAGAATATGGAAATGAAGACAGAGGAGAGAGAGCGGAATATAGAGCAAGAGGGGAAGAATATAGAGAGAGGGGGGAGAATGTAAAGAGAGAGAGTGTGTAGAGAAAGCAAGAAGGGGACATGGAGCTAGAAGGAAGAATGTGGAGAAAGAGAGGAATAATATGCAAAAAGAGAAGGGAAATACGGAGAAAGGGAGAATATGGAGAGAGAGAGGGGAAAATATGGATACTGAGGGAGAATATAGTGAGGGAGAATATGGAGAAAGAGGGGAGAATGTGGGAAAGGAAAGGAGAGAATACAGGGAAAGGGAGATTATGGAAAGAAGATGGAGAATATGGCGAGAGTAAGGGAAGCATGGAGTAAGAGAAGGGAGAATATAAAGAGGAGAATATGGCGAGAGTAAGGGAAGCATGGAGTAAGAGAAGGGAGAATATAAAGAGGAGAGTGTGGAGAGAGTAAGGGAAGCATGGAGTAAGAGAAGGGAGAATATAAAGAGGAGAGTGTGGAGAGAGTAAGGGAAGCATGGAGTAAGAGAAGGGAAAATATAAAGAGGAGAGTGTGGAGAGAGATTGAGAGAATACTGAGAAGGGAGCAGAATGTAGAGAAAGAGGATACATGGAGAGAGGGAGGGGGTAATATGGAGAAAGGTGTGGGAAAATATGGAAAAGGTCATAAAGAAAGAAAGACAGTGTATGTCGAAAGAGAGGAAGAGAAAGAATATCGAGAAGGACAATGCGGTGAGAGTCTGAGAGCCTGATACAGAGTCAGAAAATAAGTTGTTTAGTTAGGTGGGGCAAATCTTTACTTTTAGAAAACAAATATTTAAATCTTAACAATCCTATTATTTGAGACGTAAAAACAAATACCAAAACTGACAAGCTTAAGACCTCAATTATAATTCGATGTCGTGTATTTCCTGAAATGTGTAGGTTTATACTATCTGTCTATCTCTCAGATTAAAATTTAACACACACGTGCACACTCACCAAAATGGTACAGCTAATAAACTGCTGCACTCTTGTTCATTATAAAAAGTTAGCCTGCCACAAGATGTCTTCTCTTCTACAGTGCGTGACTTTTAAGTATGCCTAACACTGTGACTGACGTCAGTCACACAACGGACTGAAATCTTTTTCAGACATTGAAAATGTTCGGTTGTTGCAATTCAATCCTCTGAACAGAACAGGTACTTCTTACAACTTCTCCAGTTTTTTACAAGTTTGCTAACAGCTGAAAGTCAGTGGAGGGATATTTATCCGTCAGACCCCGCTGCTCTTCCCTGACAGATGATCAAAAGAAACTAGGTCACGCATTTCAAGCTATTGTCCAGCCCCTGTCCTTAATTACTGGCCCCCAAACAATGGGCACATCTGCGCAACCTCCCCACCTTCTCTGCAAAGTCAAAACCTAGAGAGAAAAAAAGCAGATCTCACAAATACTCTGCTACGTTTCACACTTTAGTTCATTTTCCAGACTTTTCTTCCTCTCAGTCTCACCACCCCCAACCCCCCGCCCCGCCGATTGAAAAAAAAAGCAATAATTCAATAAATTTGTATGAAAATAAACCAACTAATATAGTTAATTTAAAAATCAATTCATTTCAAATAATATACATTTTTAAAATGTTATTTTATCTTAATCAACAGTAATGATAATATCTATATTTGAAAACAACATTATTTTCGAGTGCAGTCGGTATATGCACATCATCAATAGGATGTTACCACATGATTTACGATTTATCTAAGATCTCCCTATAATTTGACTACAGCAGATGCTATCAGCACATCAGCATTAGACAAAAACAATTTTAAAAATTATCAAACGATAGATCTATATCGAGTATAATAAATAGAAACTTTCAATCAGGGCTCTGTAGTTTTACTTGAGGAAACTCGTCGGTTATTTGTTTAATATTTTGAGGTAAATTATGGTCAGTAGCTATCAGACCGAAGGTTGGGAGGAAGCGATTAAACTGAGTTGATTCCTCGGTACGGCGGTGCGCCGTGCCTGTGGTCATTATTAAAAACAGTTGATTATATATTTACAATAGAGATGGGACATTTTACCCATTAGTTAACATGAAGAGTTACCATATGCAATGAGATTGTTTTGAGAAGTTATGTCGTGGTGAAAACAGGAGGTAACACAATGTCTGCGTTCAACAAATAGCAATTAATCTTTAAAGTTTTTTTTTAACATTGGATAAAATTGAATTAATTGTGAACTTCACGGTTTTAGTTCAATATACCTTGGATATTTTAAAAAGAGGAACCTGAACCAACTGTGAATAAACCGCAATCAGAGCCAGAAAATATATGGGAAAAGCTTTTAAAATTAATCAAAATAGCTTTTTAAATAAAAAAAATTAAAACACATAATTAAAGTGATCTATAGACTCTGTAAAGTTATAAATACTGGTCCCTGGCTTCCAACTTGCATTTTTAAGAGTTAAATTAACATAGTAAATGAATTAGCGGTTGTAAAATTGACCAAAATAAAGGTAAAAATAGATTTTTCAAAAATTTATTTATATTAGAAGCCCACAAATTACTTCGACTCAAACGTTCGGATCAGTAGGAAAATAATTATTGGAACAAGTGGAAGAAAAAAACTGACTTACTTGGAACCCGGAAGTTAATATTGTTTGAAAAAAATGATAAGGTCGCTGGCGCTGTGGTGAAGGCTGCTTGGGGAGGGGGGTGGGGGGAGGCAGATTGTACACAACCCGTCAATCTAACCTGATAACGGACATCCCGCCCCCCGCCGCCACGATTGGACAAACTGCCTCCAGGACTTTCCACCCAGGCGGGTTGAGGAGCGAAAAAGAGCCTCCCATAGGCTCCGGACTGCTGTCCATCAGCAACATCCCCCACCCTTGGGTTAGCAATTTAGGTTGAACCAGGAGCAAACGCGTCTCGGGCTGGCTCCAGCTGTCTAAACAGTCGACGTAGGAGGAGGACAGGCTCGGACATGGCAAGAAACAGCACTGGCCCGTCTGAGAGTTATCGGTGATCTTTGCAACCCGTGAGGCCTTAAAATTTTTATCTTTCTCTTCATATATATGTATATATATGTGTGTGTGTATATATATCATCTATACATGCATATATATGTAGCAAATAATCCCCTTGATTTACCAAGCCAAAAGAAACAATTACAATCTTTAATGGACTGAATGAACAACGCGTATAGATGTATAGCCAAAGAGGTATATGCCATGAACCCGGAGATTACAATGGACAGCATTGGGAATTTGCATGGTGGAATAGGCCATGAGCAATCCACGGGCGATCTGATGAACAGTCACCAGCGGCAGGCAGTTTCAGCAGCTCATCGGGAACTGACGACCAGATCTGCAATGGTATCCAGTATGGCTTCCATTCTGGATGGGGCTGGGGACTACCGTCCGGAGCTCTCTATCCCTCTCCATCCGGCCATGAGCATGTCCTGCGAGTCTCCACCTGGCATGGGCATGAGCAGCACCTACACCACACTGACGCCACTCCAGCCCCTGCCTCCCATCTCCACCGTCTCGGATAAGTTCCACCACCCTCACCACCATCACCACCACCACCACCATCACCACCACCAGCGTCTCGCAGGCAACGTTAGCGGGAGCTTTACCCTGATGCGGGACGAAAGGGGCTTGCCTGCCGCCATGAACAATCTCTACAACCCATACCACAAGGACATGCCTGGGATGACTCAAAACCTCTCCCCTCTGTCCAGCAACCCTCTCGGAAACGGCCTGGGCTCCACCCACAACACCCACCAGGGCATCCAGGGTTATGGCTCCAATAGCCACGACAAGATCCTCAGCCCAAACTTCGAAGCTCACACGGCCATGCTGGCCAGAGGGGATCAGCACCTGTCCCTGGGTCTTGGTGCCCCGTCGGCGGGCATGATGCCACATTTGAACGGCATGCATCACCACCACCACCATGGTCACTCAAGTCACCATCAATCTCACGGGCCCGTGTTGGCTTCAAGCCGGGATCGGCCTCCCTCCTCCTCGGGCTCGCAGACTAACAGCTCGGGCCAGCTGGAAGAAATTAATACCAAAGAAGTAGCACAAAGGATCACGGCGGAACTCAAACGCTACAGCATACCACAGGCGATCTTCGCTCAGAGGGTGCTGTGCCGCTCGCAGGGAACCCTTTCTGACCTTTTAAGAAACCCCAAACCTTGGAGTAAACTTAAATCGGGACGGGAGACCTTCAGGCGGATGTGGAAATGGCTGCAAGAGCCCGAGTTCCAGAGAATGTCAGCCTTAAGGCTTGCAGGTAAGTCAGGGGGTAATGCACGCACGTTGAGATTGTGATGAGAGAAATAGTAGTGCATCTGTATGTGATGGAGAGAAACTCACAATAACGGTGCAAAGGAACCAAAAATCATTGCCATTGTTATTTGCTATGCATCGACAAGGGAATACTGAATAGAACTGTCTTTCTTTGTGGTTAGATGCACCCGTGCCAGTATTGCAGAGAGACCCTTCCGTGTATTTGTCTCTCCCCCACCCCCCCACGCATTATCTTCTACACCCACTGCAAAGCTCCTTGAGGATTCTCCGAGGTCCAATGCTGGCACAATAGCTCTATGATAAGACAATCCAATATTCCCTCAAACGACACACCCACAATAGTAACGTGGAATGGCATCAACATCTGATTACCATTCAATTAATGTGCCTTAAAAATCCATTTAAGAATGCAGTGTTCAAATATTTTTTTCTGCTTGGTGAACATCAATACATTCGCAGCTGCACTATCCAAAATCCTACGTGCTGTCACCCTGTTTAACCCATGTCAGAATCTGAACTGTTTTTCTTGCATCCTTTGGAACACAGCAGTCTTTATTCCCTTTAGTAACGTTAACTTCAGCCCAGTTCTAGAGATCTGCAAGGACTAAAATCAGACTATTGTTGTCTGCCCTTGCTCGTGCCAGTTCTGCATTGGACATAAGCAGTTCGACCGATTTCTGTTAAGTCTGCAGCACTAGGTTAGTTTTCAAACGCAATGGTTTCTTCATATACACCATTGGTATATTAACGCGGTTATTTTTGAGCAAAATTATGGCAATGGTATTGTACTGTTTGGTCCGTAATGTGTAAAGCAAGAAGGAAAAGTCTAAAATAGTGTTGTGCTTTTGACTAGGTTGTAGGGTGCCGAGTGACAAGCCGTGAGCTGTTTTGCATTTATTTAAACGAATAGGTAAGATAGTGCAGTACTATAAGTAAACGATCGTTTTGTTGTGGTGAATCCCAACGATTCAGCACTGATTCGATGGTTGGCAGTGTGAATGGGAAATCGGCGGAATTGCTTTTCCGCCCTCTAATGGCCATATTGGTCCTTCGAATCCCAGCTAATTCCTATTGTGTGTGTTTGAACGCATATAATTTTTTTTGTCTGCAGTTAGGGACTATTTAATATAATGTAATTAACATTTCCATTTTTTGAAGACTACTCAATGAATTGCACTTAAATCCTCTTTTAATACCCAGCAGACTCGATTATGACATTTCTACCCTACAAAATAAATAAGTGCAAGTAATCTTTGATCACCTTGGGAGAGCATCCGTCAGAGAGCTAATTTTGTTTCAGTATATATTGAAAATTGTTCTTATATTCTCATAGTATATAACTGTTCAGATCCTTAGGGTGCCGAGACCATTAATTTAACCTTCAAAGGGACAATGGAAGCAACATCTATTACAATGTCTAATTCGATTCGATATCTTTATTTGAATACGTAACGTGATCTCACTCGTAAATATGTAGATTTTGTAGAGATACACATTTTTTTTTGCGTTGGGGCAATCAGTGATACGTGGCTATATGTCAATGAATTAATTATCAGTATAGATTAGAGGAAAAATACACCTCGGTTTGTACGATTATGTTACATTTATTTTAACATGCAAATATAAACTTTGTTTTGCGTTTGCTTTGTATGAAAATATTACCACCATTTATTATATACAATGTTTGTTTTCATCGCTGCCGTCAATATCCGCTTAAACAAATCAGGGACGATGTTGTATACCAAGGTCACGTGGCGTAATTGCTGTAATTACTTTTCAATTAAACTTGGCTTTTTCCTGCATTTAATGGATAAACTATATCATTTTACAGTGAGTCACAAAAAACGCGGTGCAGTGGTCACCATGTAGGTCGTAACTGACTGCGTGTATTTCGCTAACGTTCTTCTAATTTTTTTTCTTTACATTTATGCTTTCACCTATCACACAACTTCCAGATTGATCATGAGATCAAAATTCCTAAAATTATAAGCAATGTGATTGCTTTTCATTTCTGGGGTTGCAACAAATATAAAAAAACGCAATTATTTTAAATCATATACCGTGCCAGAAAATACAAAACATGTTGAAATATTTGAAATCACAAGTTGCCAAGTTCGCGGGTATAACAGTACTAGAATTAAACATATTTAATCGATATAGGTGATGAGCAGAGTAGGCCTATCTGAATCGTGTTATAGCTTCTGAGTTCAGTTGTGCTCCTGACTTGAAAGAAGTGGAAGAGACATTTTGAAAACTGCCTTGAAATAGTCCACCGGCCTATCCGTCTGTTTGTCTATCTATATCTGTAAAATTATGTCCATGACTGTAATTTCGGTAAAAGCTGACACTATGATTGCTAAACAAAAAGCAAAACACAAGGAAAGTCACACAGCAGGCTGACGGAAAAAAGAACAAAGATATTATAATTTGGTATTTGCATTTAATGTAATTCTTATTTGCTTGCACTGTCACCAATGAATTTCACCCCACACCCCTTCAGGTTGGCAATCAATTCTGATTTGAATAATTGAACTGTTTATTGCACAGCTGATTTGGTATTTACAAACACAATGCAAAAAAAAGGAACAACCTTGGCAATAAAATAAACATTTAAAACAAATCTGTCTTATATAAATCAATCCATTGTGCGAGCTCTGTGCTCCACCACATAAGTGCTGCAGAATAATGACTTCAGAGGGTCGTACCGCACGTGCTGCAGCATGATTCGGAAGGTATGTATTCTTACAACACCTTATTAACTCCAGTCAAATACAGGCCAGGAGATTAAAAAAAAGACCAGAAGGACAACAACATTTCATCCAACCATTTGAGGCGAGTACAGTGTGGGTTTTATGTGAGTTCTCGTACAAACGATATTGCTAATTTTTGAGACATTTTATTTGTTAAAGATAAAAAAATGTGCAGTGGCTGGATTTTCTTTTTATTTTGTCTGAAGATATAATATGCTTACTGGCAGTGCTTTGAAAAGAAGCCCAGAAGCCGCAGATATGAATTATTAATGAAAATCTCTGCATGACCGGTTGCTAGCTGCAACGTCACCCTTGCCTTGGTTTTAACTAGGCAAAATCTGGGGACTCATTCACCGCTGGAGCTGATAGCCTTGTCAACCAGTATCTTTCTCTCTCGCTCCGGCACCGTAAATGATTTATATTTAGAACGCCCACCAGGAGAGAATGATAAATAAAAAAAGGAATTGCTTCTGAACTACGGATATGCAGGAGGGTCTTAATGCCGAATATCATTTGTAAAACCAATAGATTCGCTGCTATACTGACACCAGCGTGTTTCTGTTAATCCCATAGTTTTATTTCCAGTCACTCGGATCAGTTGTTAGTTGTTGTTGCTGCAATTGGCAAATTAATAATTGAAACCCTCCTGCTCCTGATGTTTGCCTCTGGCAGCCCCTTGTGTGAGACAGTAACACCTTCCTAATGTTCATTAATGTAGGAGGATTCTTGGGAGCACTAAGGGCAAGGAAATATATATTCAGGGTTAGATGTTGGGGGTGGGGAGGAGGGAGGAGTGAAAGGAAGGAAATGAAACAGTGGCATTTATTTTTATCACAGTATTTCAATAATGTGGTTATGTCACTATATAAAAAAATCTGTGTATATGGACGTGGATCGATGAGGATAATCTTTAGAAGATTAAAAGGGCATTAATGCTGGCAACAATAACATAAACTTGAGGACCCGGTTAGACATTGATTTGGAACCTGATCCGACGTTGTTCCAGTAAAGCTGCCATAGTCTTCCCGGCATTGTCGTCCACATTATCTTCCCTTTGTCTCCTGGTAGTTTGAGATCCCTCTTCGCTACCATTTTAAAGACATTTAGCTTGCACAGCTGATGACAATGATAGCTCACGTGTTTTCTTTAATAGTAGTACTATAATTTTATTATCGATTATTTTTCCTTTTTGCATTCTGACCAAAGGTGTGACGGTGTTATTGTTCCTTTTGCTGATGTAGGTAGATAACGATTTAAACAGTTCCACTAAAACATTCTTGAAGTAAGTCTGTCGGCATGTAACACAAAAATGGAACAGGAAATTTACATGTTTTAAATGTCCTTGGATCATAGTCTTCCTAATATTTTTTTTGCGAGGCTAAGTCGATTTTATCAAGAGTCGACAATGATAATGACATGTGACCTCTAATATAGTTTTGGACCATAACCTAAATTAATTCATTAAAGTTATAGTCAGTGCTCCAGTATTGTCCCCAAACAAAAACCGCCAGGAAGGTTATTTACTTTGTGTTTCTGTCGGACATATTAAATATATATTTTTTAGAATAAAGACTTATCTAGGGGAAATAACTTTATATGCATGCCAGAGACTCCGTGTTAAGTGACAGGAACCCAATTAGCACAGCAAGTTGCATTTCAACCCGATTGGACATCTGGTCGGTGTAAATCCTCGCCGGCACGGCGTTCGTTAAACGCTTCAGCACCGTGAAGGATGCATTCCAACATCCTTATTGAAATGCAGATTCAGATGTGTTTTTTCTGATATAAAAGGCTGTCAATTAAAACTTCTTCAATTTAAACATCAATTAGGTACTCTTCTGGGACCCTGAAATAGGTATTAGTAAGAATCAACAGCAGTGTAAGAAGAGATTACGTTCCAGTAAAGGGGGGGGGGGGGGCAGAAGCTGCCCTCCCATCATCCTATGATACTGAATACAGTTAGTTTCCAAATGCTGTTGAATACAATTACCATTTATAAATGGTGCAGAAATCTCAGTGAAGGCTTGAGTGTGTCTGATAATTTTCACAAATACAGTAGAAATCGTCAGTCTCCTGGTAACTGAATATTTAGCTATTAGACTCATAATTTGTAATAGACATATTTTGACTTGAATAGTATTTGTTTTAACACCCCACTTAATACGAACCTAATCGTAATTAATCGTCTCAGACTCTATATAGTGTCATAGTGTCTGTTAGTTTAGCTCTTTCTAGATTGTAATTATAGTTCCCACATCTGTAACCCCAAGTTTTGGAAAATATATAATCTATTGTTTCTTATTTAATATATTTGCAGCTGTTTTGTTTTTCTAAGCATTTTAAAAATAACTTTGTACCCTATTCAGAATGTATGTATGGTTTTCATATTTCGTTAGCCACGCAGTACAATAAATACATATTCCTGGAGCTGACGTCTTCCCTTCCACGGCCGAACTGGCGCTGTGTCCGTACCTTCAGTACAAAGCACTTTCTAATTGTTTGAAATTCTTTCTAACATTTAACACCGTCATTTTCTATACCATTATATTAATTTGCCATGAAATACCAATAATTTCATTGTATATTCTTCGGGAAACCCCGATGAATCTGCAAAATGTTTACATTTAAATGTTAAAAATAAAATATACATGAATACCACGTTTGAAAAATCATTTTAATTTTCAAATCATATAACTAAAGCTCAATTTGCAAACATAAGACGTATCTGTTCAGATACAGAGCACATTTTTTTTACAAAGATTGTTTTCACAGCAGTGTTTGGTGTTATTTAACGAAACGCTTGGCATTTTAAGTAAGAAGAGTGGCGCGATGTCAAACGTTATACATCTGGGCTATACATTATATACAAATTTTAATAGCTTAATTGTATATCGATATTTATTGTTCTCCTGGGATCTTCCCTTATCACAAGGACAAGTAACACAATCTGAGAAAACAACTGAACGCGGTATTTTGCTAATGTGTAAGATCAGTTTCTTAACTCAGGTCCAATAGATCTGCACAGCTTGACTTACATACAATAAAATGTGTCCTGCCCTCTGTTTGTGTACAAAGTCCTTTTAAGGATATATGATGATTAAAATATAATCCTAAAGAAATACTTATATTTAAAAAAACAGTCCAGTAGAGTCCAAGAATAAATATTGTTAGTGAAGAGTGGAGTGAAGCCCTTATCATTGCCGTTACGATCACGATTTTTGCACTAAGTGATATAAGATATTGCGTCTATCCTTGTAAAATTCGGTACAATCCTTGACACTGAGAATTTCTTGATAAAGATCAGCTCGTGTTTATTACGATAAATTTAACAATCTTTTCAGGGTTGATTTATGTTGCATAAAAGTAAAAATGTTATTTTCCCCACGCTTCTGCTCCTTCTGAATTTTGCTGTTTTCTGCCGATTTCTTCATTTTGAAATTGCTGGCGAAACGTGTTTCCGGATATCAATCCCCCTTATGTTTATTGGACGGAGCTCCGTGTTCTTTTGCTTTTTTTTTGTTCTTTCCAAGAGCTCTATCACAAAGAACTTTGCTCTTTCAGACCGCGGGTCAGTGCAAACAAGCCTTTGTTTTATTTGTGGTGTTAGTGACTCGCTGACATCGATTTTCATTTTGTCACAAGCCGAGTAAAAAAACAATGGAGAAGTCGCCGAGTGAAGCGCCCCATTTGAGGTTTTATCAGCAACGACATTCATTTGATATAGGAATAGGGAAAACCTTCGACATCGATCGCATTGATCCAGCCTTTCCCTTTAAGGAAACCGCATGTTTAAAAAGGCTCTTGCATAGATTTACTGTTTACCCGGATGCTGTTCTTTTTAATACTGTATTGTCATTGCTGGGAAATACAAGAACACCCAAAACAAATGTTTTACACGCAGGAGGCACCGGGCAGACATTGACAGAGGGGCGTCATTACCACAAGATTTTGGGAACAGGATATGCACAGTCTTAAGATGCTTTGCAGCGGAAATTGCAAAGCTACAATTTACCTTTGTATGATTGTATTTTATACTAGTTCGATATACATTGTAGATTATGGACATGTATTGTGAGTCGTATACTGCACATGTCATTTTATAATCAATATGATTAGATAATATACAGCATTTATATAATTCACAATATATAATATAATTATTATATAATAGGTTATACAATCATATATTGTGCACACTTTATGTGTATAGCATAGATTACATGCAGGATAAACACATATATACGCTATCCGTTAGTAAACACTAACGGATATATTGATGGAGCTCCATATTGATGCAGCATATACAGTGTATGTGCACATTATAGTTTAATATTCTATATGTAACATACGCTGTATAGATTACATATTCATACATAGTTCTACTTACAGTATATTTTAGTAAAGGAACTATGGTAAAGCAGCATTTAGTTATTAACTTTCATTCATTTTAAAGTTATCTTCATCCCTCTTTGTTGAGGGAAGTTTGTCAAGCGAAGTAATTTAGAATTTAAAACGGCGATAAAGTCAACAAAAATATCAGAGCTAAAACTAAACATTCACGTCTGGTAATAATGTCCGCAACCGTTCATGTCATACAGGTCGCTTGTTGCTATTTGTCTAGATCAAATATAGGTGCAATATATACATATTTAGATATAATTCTAAAATGATTTCTGCTTACAAAATACATTTCAACAAAATATGGATGAAGAAAGTCACAAGGTCAAATAATTATTTAACATTTCTACATTTAAACATCGCGGAAAAGTCCTTTTACTCTGTAGAAAATGTGTTTTTATTAATGATCAGGTAACGCTTGGCGCTGGTTGCTTTAAATTCATACACGATGAATGGAGTTTAATGCAAACGCAACTGCTGTGGAAATTTCATACATCGGTTCATGGGTTTGTTTTTCTTTTAATCCGCTCATTTAAATAAGAACGTGGCGGTCATAAAGTTTCGTATCTGCCTCGTTATTTTTATCTATCAGTGGGAAAAACCAACAGAAGTTTGATTCGAATAGTGCAACATTACAAATAGATGCAATCCTTGAACATTAAAAATAGCGAGAGAGAGAGGGCGTTTGTGATCACTCTAGTCTGCTCTGTTTAACTTTACAGGTAATTAGAAGCCATTATTGATTTTCTCATTTGTAATCCAAATGGGATGCGTGGTTTTGTAATCCATGTCTTCTGAACTCACGTATGGTTAGACAGTTATGCAACAGCAAAACTAAATTGAAATGCCACACCATACAATGTAACGTGCTATAATGAATGTACAAGATGACGGTGGAAGGCACTAACTATCTTGAAAATACATATACAGAAAAGATAAAGAAACGAAGAAAGTGAGAGAACTACCGAGGGGCCCATAAACAAAGACAGAAAGAGAGAGGGCGGGCACAGATTAACGGGAAAAACAGACATAACCATACCACAGACGGAGTAAGCGAGACAGACAGAGAGTCTAAAATGGACAAGACCTAAGTGGTCTGACAAAAAAAAAGGCGAAGGTTGCGCAGTCAGTACAGACCTGGGGTAGAGACACCAAGTTATCGAACTCCAGCCCTGCTCATTCACCACTGGGATTTTAAAAAGTTGATGGGTTGGTGTTCTGTACTTTGGATGTGGAAGAGAAAGTGCGGGAGGACGGGATATGATAATAGATACCTTGTAATTGTAAGATTTTAAAAGTTAGCATATTAATTATGCATAAAAATCCTAATTATTAAAATTGCAATAGTATTATCAGTGCATTTTGTAATTCTTTGTTTTCCTTGGGTCTTTGGCGTGGTGTTTTCACAAACGAACCCCATTAAACTGACAGAATTGGAACAATTTTACTAATTGCAATATGTCAAAATGGGAGGCTATTTCGTTGTTCATCCTGAAATGGATGTGGCTGCAGCAAAATGTTCACACCAGTCCTACCAATCATATCCGGGCTAAACTTTACCACTCCTACGGCAGTGTACCTGTCACAAATACACCGTTTGAATATACTTAGGGAGGCGAGTATATAACCGGTTCACTCGTTTTAGATAAATTCGATGAATTCAAAAATGCCTAGAGATTAAAATGGTTAACGATCATTTTTTAAATGTTGTGGCTTGTGGGAAGGGTATGAGACTGAGTGTAATAGACACGGGCTTATTTCTGTTCACTATTAAAGCGTCAGTATTCAGGATCTGAACATATTGTTTTCAACCAAGCCGGCCACCCAAACAATCCCACTAAGTAAACATTGCGTATTTCTGGACACGAGGCCTATTTCGTGAATCAACGGCGTTTGTTTGTTTTCTTAAATACAGAACATGAAAAAAAATTAAGAGCATTGTACGAGTTAATGGGTTTATTAGTCTTCTGCTGAGTTCAAAGGGCAAGGTTCAACGTTGGTGCAGGCTAATTGATCCTTTGCAATATGTTTCTATGGTTGCAAATTGTTCTACCAATTGCAGGGATTACTGCTTTCACACTGGGGTATGCAGATTGCTGTATATATATATATATATATATATTCATTAATCCGGCGTCTGACGTCCGTTTTTTTAACCTTAACTGTCCTTTTATTCTAGTGCACAGGGGTGGATTGTGCAAAAGTGCCAGGCCTAGTTAGAAAGCAAGGTTAATTAATCGCCACATCAGAGGATGCAATTAACGTTTAAACAGCGTCATCAAATTGACTTTGTGACTGTTGAGTTTGATTGAGAAATGTGTGCTCGCTTCCGGTACTGCATACTGCCTTTGCGTCTTATATCACTGATGTGCTTTTATACTTGCTTTACTGCAGTTACTACGTTGTACTTAGTGATTTGCGTAACTGTGATACAATGTCTTAATAATAATTTTAAAACATATAAGCTGGAATAGAGGGATTGAAATAAAGTTTGGCAATAGAAGGATGCTGCATTTCCTACACACGGCTTTTGAATTTGAGTGAAACGGTTCAAAACATGTAGAAAGCCAAGGTAAATAAACACGTTCAGAATACATAAATAATAGAATAATACGAATGGTGAAAATTTTGCAGAATTTGACTTATCGACAACTTTACTTAAAGGCTAGGAGGCAGAGAGTAATGGTGAACTGATGTTTTTCTGATTGGAGAGAAGTATGCAGCGGGATCCCCCAGGGTTCGATATTAGGACCATGGCTTTTCTTGTTATATATAAATGACCTGGACTTGGGCATAGGGAGTACAATTTTGAAGCTTGCGGATCATACAAAACTTGGCAACACAGTAAATAGTGAAGAGGATAGTAGCAGACTTCAGCAGGGCATAGACAGACTGGTGAAATGGGCAGGCACAAGGCACAATGCAATTTAATGTGGGTAAGTATGAAGTGATGCACTTTGAGAGGAATAACATGGAGAGGCAGTATAATCTAAATGGTCCTATTTTGAAGGGCCTGCAAGAGCAGAGGGACCTGGGTCTGTATTCACAAATCTTTGAAGGTGGCAGGGCAAGTTGATAAGGCAGTTAAGAAAGCATATGGGATATCTGGCTTTGTAAATAGGGGCATTGAATATACAAACAAGGAAGTCAGGTTAAACCTTTACAAATCACTGGTTGGGCCTCAGCTGGAGTATTATGTACAATTCTGGGTACCACATTTTAGGAAGGATGTGAAGGCCTTGGAGAGGGTGCAGATGAGGTTTACCAGGATGATACCAGAGATGAGGGATTTCAATTATGTGGAGAGACTGGAGAAGCTGAGATTGTTCTTAGAGCAAAGAAGGCTAAGGGGAGACCTAATAAGAGGTATTCTAAATAATGAGGGATTTTATTAGAGCAAATAGGGAGAAACTGTTTCCATTCGGTAACCAAAGATTTAAAATAATTGGCGAAAGAATTAGAGGGGAAATGAGGAAAAATTATTTCACACAGGGTTATTAAGGTCTGGAAAGCACTACCCGAAAGGATGGTGGAATCAGATTCCATAGTAACTTTCAAAAGGCAATCGGACATGTACTTGAAGGGGACTAATTTGCAGGGTTATGGGGAAAAAGCTGGGGTGTGGGACTAAATTGGACAGCTCCTTTCAAAGAACCGGCGCGGGCACGACGGGCCGAATGGTCTCCTTCTGTGCTGTAAGATTCTATGATTGTAGGATATGTTTAAAAGCGTCTGTCATTCCAGCAGCAATTAAAGCACATCCTTTATAGGCGCAACAAGTACCAATATTTGTGCTAATTTCAATTCCGGTCAATTTAAAAGACATTTTCAAATATATTTTGCATTGACATCGAATTAAATCACATTCTAATTACAGACTACGTTACATCTATCTTTTCAGGGGGAAGTAGTTTCAACTGCAAACGTTGCAAAATTACTTTCATGTAGATAATACGTGACCTCTTCCCATGGTTTCCAACTGTTAGATATTAGTTAATACCTGATAGCCTGTCTCTGCTAATGTGTGCTGGGCATTGTGCCCGCCCCGGGTTAGTGTCTGTCCTTGATATGGCTAGAGTTTCGACTGATAAATAAAACGCAGCAAACTATTTTTAATGTAATATTTAGTAATACGCTCACGCGAAAGTGTGAGTAAAACTATGGTCTTGTAAAACCTTATCCCGATACGTGAAGAGCTCATGTCTGACAGCTAAAGCGTATAATTAATCGACTGACTGATTGATTAACTGATTAATTCGATGGCGTAACACGAGCTATCTTTTTATTAGCATTCCTGTTAATGCTGCTTGTTGACATGACTAACGCTTTCGTTTGTTACGGAAACTGTTTAAATGCGTTTGTTTGGCTTTATTTTTTCGTTTCGGTTCAGATCTTTGGATTAGAGGAATGATCATCAACACCTACGCTGTAACGCGGTGGGTCTTTCTGTGACGCGGTGGAACATATTTTAGTTGTTGGCACGCTTGTTTGCTACCACTGAGGTCAGCAATTTAATGGATGGATCCAGAAAGGGTCAGAACCCGGCCCTGACATTTGTTTTTCCGCAGAGAATTGTCCCAGGTGCCAGCATCATGTCAGAATTGTCCCAGGTGCCAGCATCATGTCAGAATTGTCCCAGGTGCCAGCATCATGTCAGAATGTCCTGGGTTTAAAAAAAAGCTTGAAATCTCAGCTTCCTCGGTAATGGAGTGTTGAAAATATATTTTAAGTCCTCGACAGAATTAAAACTCCACTCCCCCCGCCTCATCCCATTACATTTTTTTTTGTGTGGATTTTCCCTCACTCCCGCGCACACTCTCAAACAAGACTGACATTCAGTTTGAAACATTTTAAATTGCTGGGAGCTGTGCTTGTCTTTTGTAAATCAACGATCTATATTAATGGTAATAATTGGAGAGTGAGGATATCGCCATGACTAGGAAATCTTGCACAACTCTCTGCGATCATATTCTGCAGACCCCAGCTTGCAGGATCTTTGGAACTATTTCATCTTTAGTACACTCTGAAATGGAATGGATCTTCTTTTAAATGTTCATAACAATAGATTAAACTTAATTGCCATGGCTAACCTGGGTGAAGGCAGTGAGCTGCTTAGCCATAGAGACCAAGCCCGATCCTACTTTCCATCCCTGACCTGTGCTGAGTTAACTCTTCTCAGCTGAGGCCGCAGTGGTGATGCTACATTTGACCTCCGTGCCCTTAAGTTAGAAAGGGAAAAAAAAATCGGCCAGAGTTGCCGCCCTTCATCGCTATCCCGTGCCCCTTGCTGGCAGTGTGAATGGTGAGTGAGGGCAGGGTTGAGCTCAGCTGTGATGCCTCCCAATGTGGAATATCTGCGGGCTCAAACATGAAGATTGAGGTACCAGAGGGCGACTGACCGAAGCCAGTAATCAAATGCGTTCAGAAAAGGAGGAAGAGAGCGGAGAAAATGGCCGATAAAGGAGGAGAATTTTTTTTCTAAAATCACTGTGAACACGGAGCTGTGGCATTTTATTATTTCCTGTCTGCTGTGCACGACAGTCAGCTTGTGCAATACATACGTGATAACTTGTGTTCATTAACGAGTTGGATAAATGTTGATAACTAGCATAGATGATCTACAGATAGCCCCTGCCTTTTTTTCCTACTGTCAGTGCAGTTTAGTTTATCAGTGACGATAGTATCTGATTTTTGAGGCCCGTCCATGTTGAATAATAATTACCTCTAATATTTGCTCACTGCCATCGAATCATGTTATGAATAACTCATTGACCAATTGGAGTTACGCCATCGACGAACTTTACTCGTGGAGTTGATCAATAACCAAGAACCGATAACCATCTTGATTAGCAGAGCAGTGTTGACATTCCTAATGTATGTATACTGATACAATTCTTCTTTTAGTTAATCATATTCTTATATAATAACCTTGCCTAATTCGATGCTATACAATGCATTTAAAATATTCTTCATTGACATTCAGTTCAGTCGAGGTTTGAGTAAAGTGACAATATTAGATTGGATTCGATGTCAAAAGAGGCCACTCAACCGTATTTCTGATTTTCTTCCATAATGTTTGTGGCGATTAGTCATTCAAAGCCCGCTTTTACATTTTTCAAGTGCGGTTTCGGTCTGAAACTGCAATAAGGATTTGTGTGTTCGTATCTTCTCCCTCTTCGTGGTTTATTAGTAATTACTATAAAATCTGATGCGGCCCCTTGAACCTCGGTTGGTTATTCACAGTGGTTGTCAATCATTAGTGTAGAATAAGGTTGTGTAGTTATTGTGTACCGTATCTGCGATCAATTTGGCTTGCCCGGTAATACTGTCGTGGGACACAGTGCTGTCACTGAGGATTGCGTGTACAACACTGCCATCTTCTGGCCACAGACCCTTGACTCATTGCTGGGGCCAATAAAATATTACTTTTCTAACATTAGAAATCAATAGTAACTACGTTTTCTGGAAGCTTCACAAATATGGTATTTAGCATACAGCGCGGAAAGATATATGTACTGTTAACACAATTCAAGAAAAAAGGAAGAGATAAGACACATAATTGCGTTCAATTACAGCTGTCAATTCAGCACCGAGGACAGATCCTCGAAGAGTGCCGGGTCACTGGAAAATAGCTGTTACACAGGGTGCTGTAAAACTGTATTTGTAAAAGGATGGCGATGATATCCTAGCAATGCATAGTTTCATAAGCAAGTCTGTTGTGTATTGAGTCTAAATTGCATCTGATTGTTGTTAAGGTGAATTGGAATAGGTGCACAAATACCCTTTAAAACGAAGTAAAACGAATCACACCCCCCCCCCCTCCCATTTTCTTCATTCTTCTTCTGAAGGCGTTGAGTGATGCTGGAATAAAATTAAATGAGCGTTGGCTGCCGTCCAATACCTTGTCCAAGTCGCCATTCTTCATCCGTAAACCCTGTCAATGTGCGTCCATTCAGGACATTTGTCCGCGTCTCAGCTGAAGATATCCTGTAATCACCACTAACTCTCCCCAGCAGAAGTCGCTGTATAGGAACAGGGACCACAAATTATTTCACCCATTCCAACTCCAAGAGCACTAAGGCTAGCTGTAAAGCCTCTGCTGCTGGTCCTGATCAGACTCCAGATCCAATCTAGGACATTCCCTGTGTTTTTTTTTGCCTCTCCCAAGAGATGACATGACTGCAGGGGGCTTGGAAATGTCTAGTCGTGATGTTCCAGCCACAGTGAGAGTGGGGCAGGCTTGATGGACCAGCTGGTATTTTCCTGTCAGTCATTTTCGTATATTTGTACATGGAACAGAATAGAACAGTTCTTTAAAAAAATCTTATTGGCCCACACCTGGGAATGTGCAATCCCAGCAGCTGGGAGCCAGCGTTTTCACATACGACA
The DNA here is from genome assembly GCF_035084215.1 of Heptranchias perlo. Lineage (NCBI taxonomy): Eukaryota > Metazoa > Chordata > Chondrichthyes > Hexanchiformes > Hexanchidae > Heptranchias > Heptranchias perlo. Next base: position 38,355,616 of record NC_090325.1, read on the forward strand.
CCTCTTGAATTTCCGGTAATGCGGGCACATAATTAGTAGCTGGTAGACTGCAGCCCAATTAAGGTCAATCTTTTGTTCAAAGAGATTACTCTTCTAAGAACGTTTTAGAAGTTAGAGGATTTGATCCACGTTCAAAACCCTAACGGAGAAATTGAACTTGGTGGGGGGGGTTGGCACGTTTCCCACTCACAATCACTATCCAGTGATTCTTGCTGGAAATTATACACGCGGCCACCAGCGGAGAAGAGTGTTAAGCTTTGGTACATCCATGGTCGAAAAGTCTGTCAATTTTAATAATGATCAGGGTACCAGAGGGCACAAAATGCCCTTAGAACTACACCCAGGCTTCGCCGAGTGCGATTAAAAGGGGGGGGGAGAGAAATTTTTTAAAAATACAATACACAGAGAACGAATATTAAGTAATTATTGCACAATTTTATTGGTCAGGTTTTGCTTTAGTGTAGGCGTGTTTTGTAATGGAGCAGTTAAAACACTGGTCAGCAAAATAAACGGCTTGATTATTTCCACATGTATTGCCATCAGCTGATTTTTTTTCTCTATCCAGTAATTCTAAACCTCAGATAAAACAAAGTGATATTTCAAGGAAGATTCATTATGGTACAGACTAGGATAAAATCAGTCCGTTTCTATAAATCCTCAATATTTTTTTTTCTTTCCCTTCCCAGCGTGCAAACGCAAAGAACAAGAACAGAACAAAGAGAAGAGCAATACACCAAAGAAGCCACGGCTAGTTTTCACTGACCTCCAACGCCGAACTCTTTTCGCCATTTTCAAGGAAAATAAGCGCCCTTCCAAGGAGATGCAGATCACAATCTCGCAACAGCTCGGTCTGGAGTTGACCACCGTCAGTAATTTCTTTATGAACGCCCGGAGGCGAAGCTTGGACAAATGGCAGGACGAAGCCATGTCGAGCCCAGGCGCTTCATCGTCGACCTCAAGCACTTGTACCAAAGCATGATTGAGGACAGTGCACCTGAACTGGGCACAACTCAACTCCCTTTTTTTTTGCTTTTTGAAGAGGCTGTTCAGTGGTGAGTGCAGAAGCACAATCTTCATCAACACACTTTTTTCAAAAAAAAAGGACTGCACATATTTTAATGTGTCTGGCATTTTAGATTTCTTCCTAAATCATTTGAGCCCTTGTTATAAACTGACAACGAAGCGGAGAGTCTAGTTGGTGAGTTTTCAGATGTTATCAGGCAGAGCACAAAGAGCTATGTTGCTGAGCAATAATATGTCTAGTGCTTTGCCTGAAGGTTGTTCAAGATGTATTAATTGTGACAAAATAATCATTAAGTTCAGTTGTGAGTTGGTCAGCTTCTACCTCAGTTTCTGGCAACGCTACACAATGATTTTTGGTGTGGTAAAACTAGCACAGACACTGAAAGTAAGTGACGTTCATTTTCAACATGATTATAAAAAAACCTCAATAGAATTATTGGACAACATTTGTACAATCATGCTATCTCATCACTAAATAGACTGTTTAAGAATGGGCTGTTAGTGGTGAGTACGCAAGCACAAAATAGCAAAGGCATTTCCGGAGATTTTCAGTCCCGCGTTCATGCAACACGACACGAATCTTGAATGATGCTGGTAAACGTGCCCTCGCCGCTATATTCACCCTTGGGTGGAGCTGTTAGTGGTAAGAATGCAAGCACAACCTTCAAGCACATTCCTTCCAATTACCAAATCCATGATTCTGTAATTTCCAATCATATGGTCTGTTTTTTTCTGTTTCCAAAAGATATCATTACCATTCGGTCGTGAAGGCAGCTACTTGCTGCTGGAAGAGTAAATATTGTTTGTCTTAATAGTTGTAGATTACTATGCATTCATACAGTTAGATTCTAATCTTGGACAACACTGGTTTAGTACTGCAAACGCACTGAGTAGCCCATGTAAAGGGGGCTGCCCATGGTGAGTGCAGAAGCACAAACATTAAATAGCTTTATTTTTCCTAAAACTAGTCATCAACACACCTTCTTCCTACATGTGCACATTCACCACTGAATGGGCCCTTTAAGAACACCATTGATGTGTTCAAAGGCAAGCCAAAGGCTTTAAAGACTCTCGTGAAGACACTTGATACTTTTTTTTCTATTTATTATTAAATCGAAACCAAAGAAACTTTTTTCTGCACCTAATTGTTCTGCAACAAACTTGTAAACAAAAGAAGCACGTCAGGAAACAACGTACACACTGTGTTTCAATGGATGTCTTAGTCGTTTTGGGAAGCAGAGTTACGAAAGGGTTAACAAGCAAAGTAGCAACAACAAGGAAGCAATGCCACAGATCATTGCTGCTTCATTTGACGACACTCTCCGCCTCTTAAAGTTGAATATTGTCTTTAACGTGTGCCTATGCAGTTTTTGAGAAACGTTGTACAGAACAACAGAAAACCTCTTCCGCTTCAACCAAAGTCAGCTTCACAGAGACATGGATCTGTTTGTAGTTTTTATGCATTACAGTTGAGTGCTGTTCGCACTATTGGCCTGTCTTTCAATGTTCGTCTTATTGGGAGAGGGAAATGCCCACTCAGTTTCATAATTTCCTCCTATTTAGCAATTCCAATGGAACAGGATACCAACAAAGGGATCCAAATGGCTCCAAGCACAAGATGTTAGGGTGCAGATTAAACACTTCTACCAAAGAAAGCAACCCATTCCCATATCTTGGTAAAGATAACTAAATATGGGAGTGTTTGCAAACTGTATGTTGCATTACATTAGTTACTAAGCATTACTGCAGTGTCTGATTTTAGCCATATACATTTAGCAAGTATTCAACATAGCCAATGGTTCTTACTCAAGTTTCAAGCTGAATAATTTAAGTGAAATTTAATATTTCATTAATAATTTTGATGAGTCAATCTATTGTAAATTAATGCAGTTCATACAATATTAATATATTCCAAATTATTTTACTTGTATTGTGTATCTAGTTTAAAATTTATAAACTTTTTATTTTGAAATGTTGACATGATAATTATTTATTTTTAAAAGTTCAGATTCAATTGACCGGAGATTTTAAAAAGCTCACTCTTCATCTTAAGCACAAAAGAGCCCACTGGTTATGTCTGTTGGTGAATTTAGTAAATGATTACAATAACTAGTGTATCATTTATATTTTAACCTAAGTATCCTATGAGTTTCTTATTCATTGTGTGTCGATAGACTTTTAGCTCAGCATCTTGTGCATGGAGGTCATGCGCACGTCCAAGACGAGTTCAACTTTCAAGAATATCAGGAAATCTACGATAATTTTACAAAAAGGAAGACAGTGCAGTATTGGTATACTGTAGTCCAATAGCTTTATCCAGGAATGTGGAAGCTTTTACCCTTAAACAAAGCTATATCCAAAGAAACCAAACCAATTGGACCAGCAAACTGAAGGTTGACCCCACAGAGAGAATGACAGTACTTTCCCTGTGTGGCTCTTATTGTTTTGTACCAACTCAGCTGTTAGAAATATGCCGTATTGCGGTAACAAGTTCAGACAGTTGTCAGTGATATTTTCATTGCTAGTCACAATACCCACATGCCATGTAAGTGATTTAATTAACAAAAGTTGATTTCTAAACAAGTTAGTAGTTTTTGAAGTGCTTTTGACTGTAGTTTAGAAATCAAAAAGCTATATTAGCTTTATTGTTATTATAATTTGTATTATTATTTTGGGTATTTATTGTGAACTATATATTTAAACAGTGATTTTACTCTTATTTATCAAATACTATAAACGTATTTAAAATGAAAGATGCAGTGCTTCTAATGGCCTCTAGTTACCATATTGTCTGCTTATTTTATAAAGCAGCAGTTTAATTTCTTTAACTTTGATTTTCTTTTACATTTTATTCGAAAAAATACAAATTATCATAAAATTGCCAGTACAGCAATATACAGCTAACAAACACGCAGGTCCAATTCTGCATCTGCATCACAGAAGAGAATTGGAGATTTAGATTTTCCAAATTGTATTAATAAGCATCCTCTAATAGTCGAACATTATGCTTTCTGTACAGAAACTACCTGAGCCAATGTCCCACCATTTTTCCATTATCATTACCTATTTTTGAATTTTAGGGCCTTTAAACACTGCATCTTTTATTCTCAATTTTCAATGCCAAAGAATTATCCCACTATAAGCACTGAAAGATATCCCTTCAGTCTTATTGGTAACAACATGGACGAGCAATGATTTTATATGGAACAATACAGCATGTACTGATGGGAAAGTGAATACACAACAGGAAATATTTTAATGATCTTTCCACCATTGTTTAGCCCTGTGTCCAAATGGCTTTAGACAGCTTCTTTCGATTGTGAAGAAGTCTTTAGTGTTAGTGACAAGAGACAGAAAAAAAAACCCTGAACTCGCTGCTTCCAGGTATGAACTATGTGTAAAAGCTCTTTCTACTTCTAGTGAGAACCAAAGAGGCTACCTCACTGAACTTTTCCATTTGTAATTTTAATCGCGTCGATGATACCAAAGATACCAAAGATTTCTTTCTCTGCACGGTCTGCGTTTTGCTCCTGCTCATGTATAGATTGTCTCCTAAATACAGCTGCAACTCAGATACCCCAAAGATCTAAATGGTGGTTTGCACTCATTCTAAATGTGTGTTTTTTCTGTGCTGTAAAAAGATAATTTCTTTATAAGAATCCATCATCACGATATCAAATGTACTATTTTCAATGTATCAGTGAACAGTAACTTTTGTACTTATGTTCAACATTTTTCCCCCAAAAAAGATAATGTCACCAGCATTTTGCTGTATTGTGTTTATTATGATAAATATAGATCTAAAATATGCAGCAGTTTTGATTGGAGTTTATTTTAAATAATTTCTATTTCACTATATGGAGTTGCTGTTTTACAGAATTCAGTCCTTCATTCTAAACTAAAATTAGTAAACATCTTCTAAAGGGACCCAGGAAACATATAATCAATGAGAATAATTGTTAACTCAATCTAGGGGGTGTTATTATTCTCATATATTAGTGAGGTGAGTTGGTAAACGTGGCAGATTCGGCTGCTATAGTGCCACTCAGATTCTTCTTGTTTCACCTAGCACTGTCTAACACTGTCTAACCTTTTCTCTATTCTAAATGCAGCCAGCTCCCTGTCTAAAGTTAGTTCAGCCATTATAATATGGGGCCTGGTTTATATTTAACTACCACAATGTCAATTTAAATCCTGAAAAGAAATCTGAGATTGGTTGACCAGCAGTTATTCCAAATTTCATCAGGAAAAAAAAGCCTGAAATGCATATTAAAAAATCTCATATACTGAACCCAATACCACTGCCTAGAGTGAATCTTCCAGCAGTTCTTTATGATCTAAAGGGGACTTTGAGTTAATTAAAGCACTTGCGTTTTGCTTGCTGTTTTAAATAGCACTCTTCTCCCTATACTTATATAAAGCCTGCTGGATCAATCATTACAGTGTTACTAATAGGTAATTCGAGTTTATTTCATAACAAGCTACACAAAGCTTTTTATTAACAGGGTATCAAAATTTCTTTCAATCTACTCATACAAAATGCATCCCAGGGAGAGGAAAAAACCTTCTGCTATGTAATATTGCCAAAGTCATGACATTTTTACTGATGTTTAGAGAAGAAGGCTGGAAAGGTTAATTTTCATTCAATTGAATTTATATGTATTCAGATAATGTCAAACCAAACCAGTGCCTAGATTGTCCAAAGTTTTAGGTTGTTGGTAGCTGCAATATGCCCACATCATATTCCATTTATTAATGCACAGAAAAAAAGCAAATACACATCCTGAATCAGTGGCCACCATTACCAAAATACTGTACACAAAAAAAAACTAAAATCTAGATGCACGCTTTAGTTGCAAAGTGTGATAAACCACGGGACGAGTGCCTTGCTTGAACCAAAGCGGTGTTTCTTTCCAGTTTCTAGACCTCTGTGCATTTTTTTATTCCTGTGAATACCTCAGCTTCGAATAGGCCGCCAATTTTTTATTGCTGGTGAGCCGCTATACTGTGGTGCTTTGCAATGCAACCATGCAAAGAACTAAACAAAGATACCAAAGTTTTCTCTCTATCTCGATCTCTATCTTCTCTTTCTCTTTAAGATACCAAAGCTTTAAAAAAAACTGATTGAGTAGGTTGGCAGCGCAGACCGTGCATTCCTTACCGAATTTTCTCAGATATACCTCATAGATAATAGTGTCTAGGGTGATGTTATTATAGCATATGTAATAAATTATTCACTCGTTTTTTGGTAACTGTGACTATGATATAAAAAAAAAGCTTTATACGTTTTAAGTTGTGATTTTTGTAATAGGTGACAGGTGCGCTTATGGAAGGATTGTAAATGTTTCATGGAATTTGGGGAAGTTGCAGAACGAGCCCAAAGTTTACAGTTTTCATATTCTGAAGAAACAATCCGTTGTTTTTTTTCCTTTGTGTGTGTGTATGTGTGTTTAAAATGCGTTTATTTCCACATTGTCCTACATAGACTTATTGACTAATTGTTATGTGTTAAAAGTGTAGTGTTAAAATTAGCAACTGCCAAACAGTGCTATAATTTTATGCATGAGGCTGTAAAAATTTAGCAAAGGTGATGCATTGTGATTATCGAGAGTAATATTTTTTAATTTAAGAAAATAGATTTTTTTTCTTTTTTAAAATAGATTTTATTTATGCATGAGAGCCTGTTATTTGTTAGACATTGTGGAACAGTTGTGTATATATTGGACTGTGAAAGCAAACGCAGTTGAATTGAATACACTGGAAAAGTTGGCGCACAGGGATTGGGATGGGTCGATGTGTCAATTTAAAAAAAGAATTAAAAATAAGACTTAGTGTAAACAAAAAGTCAAATCCTGCACACAACTAATAGGGTCCTTCAAACCACACTACTGCCACTTAGTATGGCTTTCGACAGTCAGACATTACTATAGTGAGAGAAAACATTTTCCAGATCAAGAAAACAACCAAACGGAATTAATTCAGTTATAAGGTAGAATTTCTGATGTGTTGATGTTTATAGCTAGAGCTCTTGGTCGATCTGAACAAGAGAGAGGTGATTTTGATTTGTTATTTATTTGCCAAAGATGAGGATGGGGTACATAAGTTTGGACCAGAGGAGAGACAGTCAGCAGATGTTTGTTCATATGTATGTTTTTTCTCTTCCAGAAAGCTATTAGTGTTCTTCCATAGGACAAAAGAGTGACTCTGTATAAGAAATACATTTCTGATACTTTTATTTTCAAAGTTAATTTGGGATAAGACTACTGTTTCAAATCTCACTAAATGCTTTTAAACCAAAAGGTTTGGTTGTTTTCCTCATAATTTTAAAGGTGTGAAGAACATAATAGGAGATGTGAGTTGATGCAAAGGTTGTTTGTGTATTAATCAATACTGAGTGAAAGGGAGTTAATTATTATTGACTAATGCATGCCAGGATTAGTTTTTTTGCATTTTGCCTAAATCTAATTCTACAGGGCTTCAGTAAACAATATGTGACAATTGTTGAGAATGCCAGTGCTCTATTGTTCTAACAGTTAAAAGAATGACTGATTACAACGCAGTCATCACTGGGGTGACGACTATTTTTCAACCCTCCAACCTCTCAGGCAAAGTGTGGAGATGCCGGTGATGGACTGGGGTTGACAATTGTAAACAATTTTACAACACCAAGTTATAGTCCAGCAATTTTATTTTAAATTCACAAGCTTTCAGAGACTTCCTCCTTCCTCAGGTAAATGTTTCAGGAGCTCCTTGAAGCCTACGCATTTATACATATAGAATGTATATGTATAGGTATAAAGTATAAAATGTATAGGTTCTATATGTATAAATGCGTAGGCTTCAAGGAGCTCCTGAAACATTTACCTGAGGAAGGAGGAAGTCTCCGAAAGCTTGTGAATTTAAAATAAAATTGCTGGACTATAACTTGGTGTTGTAAAATTGTTTACAACTCTCAGGCAAACACATTGAGTTTCTACTAGGTATGGTTTCTGTGCCTTGATCGCGAGTATGCTCACTGTTATATTTATTTTTCCACTCTTGTCAGTTTAAGACACATGTAATTCCCTTCTCTTCGAAGTTTCCTTCCTTTCTTTCAAGGTGCTGACTCGTGCTGTGGTACAGTTGCCCTCCAGAATGCCCAAATGCCATTCTTCATGAATGAGTCTAGACAGTGAGGCAGGCTACTAGACTCTGCCTCTGATACTGTACCTGGCCAGGAGGGGAGTATGAATTTGTTATGACTGTTTGTTCTGTGGGGCAGGGCTACATGTTCCAGTCTGGTTCTGTCTTTGATGGGACAGTGAAAGTAGCATCACAGACCATTTAAGGTTCAGGGGACAAGTTTAATGGAGATAGCACGATACTTAGCTGAGCACCCAGGGAATTCTGTTTCTCCATAGCAACAACAATGTGGGGATAAGGAGCACGATTCTCATGATATACTGGACCTTTTGTGCATGATCAGTGGAATGAAATAAAACATAAACTTCTTTAGCAATTTTACAAGTGCCATTTTGCAATGACACACATAATTAAAACAAATTGTCCAACTTGTGACATGAAGAGACCATTTTTGAATTGCAGTTGTTATGATTTGTTGCAATATGTACTTTAATGCCAAATCATAATATTGAAGATGTTTTCACCCCATGACTCACCCAATTAAAGACAACTGGCCAGGAAGATCCCAGTCCAATCTTTGGTCTGTGCTGAATTAGCTGATCTCAACTGGGGTGACAGTAGAAGGTGCCAAAATTAGCTCCGCATCCCTGGGCAATGAAGGGGAGTAATCAGCCAGGTTTCTGCTAGAAAGCACACGTATGTGAATGTCAGGTGAAGGCAGAATCAGGCTTGGCTACAATGCATTCCAATGGTCAAGTAGTGTACCAACACTAACTGTCGAGGTTCATACATGAAGAATAGTCACTTGTGTGAGGCAGCAGGGGGAGGCTACAAGCCATTGAACTGTTTCCCAGGATGACATAGCCTCCAGGAGGGAAGGGGAGGGGAGAAAAGTTGGGAAAAAATATTAGTTGGATCCAACTCCAAGCCAAATTATGAGCGATGATTTCCGCTGTTTGTTATTTGTAGCAAAATCATAAATGTGTGAATAAAACATATATCATTTCACTACAAATAGTGAATAAAGGAGACCTTCCCTCTGTTTTATCTGGTTTTCTTGCAGCTGTTTGTTTCCTCCTAAAATAAAAGTTTCCATAAAATACTTAGTTCTGGTTAGACAGAACATACAGAAAATCTAAAACAAGTGACCTCCTCTCAGTTTAAAGCAAAACAAAAGGAGGAAAAGTTAGTTGAGTCTAATAAACAAAGCTGGCTAAATTTTCTGATGATACCAGACTGGGGATTGTAAATAAAATGGAACAATAACAAAGGGCTTTGGATATATTAAGAAATTGATCTGACAAATGACAGATGTCGTTTAATGTGTATAAATGCAAAGTGATGAGACTGAGGAAGGGGAATAAGATATAGGAATATAAACTAAATGGTATTATTCTACACAATGCAGGAGAGGGATCTGGGGGTTCTTGTAGTTAGCTGCCTAAAACCATCAGCGGTGTGTGTGGCAAAAGTAAAGAAAGTAAACAAGACTTTAGGTTATATAGCCAGAAGGATAGATCGTAGGTCCCAGGAAGTGATAACAAATGTATACAAAGCATGTGGCCAACTACATCTGGAATAGTTTGTACTATTCCGGTCACCATTCTACATTGGAGAGGGTGCAGTGAAGGGGAGTTGATGCCTTGGATTAGGTAACCTGAGCTTTAAGGAGAGGCTACAGAAACTAGAGACCTAATTGAGGTGTTCAAGATTCTAAAGACTATAGAGCCTAAAAATTACTGTTGGTGATATTAGCAGATGAACATTTAGCACGTTCATATAATCTTCTTCTCAGCGCTATTTTAACAGAGGTGTTAACACAGGTTAACATATCCATTAAAATAGTGGACAATAGAATGCCATAGGAGTGTGTTAAACCATTGTCCACTTTATAGCACTAACAGTAATTGGATAAGTTGAATCCTCATAATATGTTTAACATAACCACAATCACTACAACAAAGGCGGCAGGAGCTCAAGCTCAATGTAAATAAATCGTTTACTTTACCCAGATGGAGATGAATATGTGGAACAGACTGCCCAGGGATAATGGGCATAAATTGAAAAAGAAACTGGTTTTATTTGGCAGAGAAAGTGATTGAGGGGCATGCGAGATGGAGTAGCATGTGATATTTTTGGGACTGGCTAGATGGATCATAATGGACCACAACTTAGACTCAACTAATTTTCCCTCCTTTTGTTTTGCTTTAACCTCAGTAGAGGTCACTTGTTTTAGATTTTGTGTGTAATATAAGCAGTTGTGCACATTACTATATTCCTATGATTCCTGGTACACACTGAAATTTCATCATGGTTGACAGGTGCTGCTGTGAACAGCACAGGCACATGATATAGAGGAATACACTAAATTCAATTCAACAGAATAAAAAAATTTAATATGTCAAAAACTGATTTAAATTATGGCAGAGGTAAAGACTCTGAAAACTGGAAACCTGAAGTGAGAACAGAAATCACCAAAAATGATGAAGCGTTACAACTGAAATGTTATCCTGTCTTTCTGTTTCAAATGCTGATCAACCTGTGTATTTCCAGCACTTTCTGTTTTTATTTAAATAATTTAAGGTTTATTGAGCAGCTGCTTATTTTTGGTGGGCCATTAACCACAATAAAACTAATTCTGACGACACATTGTTCTACTAATACAATGGGAATCTGTAAAACACTACAGTCTCTAGCTCCACAATAGTACCATGTATGGGTATCACCCTCATTACTATGACCACAGAATATAGCCAGAGGAAAAGAGAGATATTGGGTTAAGAATACCTTCAAACCAGTTATACTGAAATATGATTTTTTTCCCTGAATTTTAAATAAAACAGTCCCAGCTTTAATTATAGTGGCTTAGCTTTAAGTAAAACAATATAATGTTTCTCAGAGGGTCAATCCGGTAGCAGTTTCCCACTGTTGCCTGGAAGATCAAACAGGTACAGACTAGCACTGGCTGCAGAAAATTCTACAGAAAATTCACTGTAAAAACCTGAAAGGCGGGCAATCTGTAGACTTGGCTAGCAGGAGCCAGATTTTCACAAGGGTCACTGTTACCTCTAAGGCAGATGTTAGTGACTGACAGTAGGCAAGGAAAACGATCACAAGACTTTCAAAGTGTCACAATTGCTGATAGAATAATGTCCTAGTTGTAACCAGTCCCCAAGAACAACCATTTCTGTACCGAACAGTTATACCACACAATTATTTCCTGTACCAAACAAAGTTTTGAAAATCCAGACCATTGCAACCTTGTGAAAATATTTTGCCAACTGCAGGTCACTATGGACCTCAGCATCCATCTCAGTGACTCCATTGAAAATCTGGCTCTCAGAAGGCACATTAATTTGGTACTAAACTTTAACTTGTTTAAATGATATGAGTAATATTAAATCTAAAAAATCAGTACAACCCACAAAATGGCAAGGTATGTTGAAAAGTTAAATTAATAAGTGGTTTGCCAAATCTTTTGGGGCTTACAGTAACTTCAGTGTTGTGACATCAAAAGCTGTAGTTATTGGCACTATTGGCCTTTAATGACACAATTTTGGCTTCTGGACATGAATCATGATTTGTTGTTATATCTCATAATGACATTTTGGTTTATTACATTCCCAGGATTGAATCCAGTTCTCTTCAAGCTCATTTCTGTTATTATCTGATGTTATGGAATATCGAAAATCATCTAAAATATATTAAAAATACAATTAAGCATTTAATTGATGTAAAAACTTTTTGAAAGTCTATCAGGTGATGGGTCACTACTGATGTTTTGATGGAATCTGTTATGTCAGTCCATTATCACCCTCTGGTGAGCAAAATTTTAATGGCTGTGTTTATGTCTATACAATGGAGAAGTGCAGCAACAGTTTATCAGAATTTAATTAATTTCAAAAACAGGTTTGACATCTTATTTACTTTTGTGGTTGCAATTTTTATATGTTTTTTTCTTTGATAAAGGAGCATTTCTTCATAAAGGCTTCTTGGACACTAAAAGCAATTTGGCAGCAAATCTCAAGTATAGTTCAACAGTAAGATACTTGCTGTAGAATCTACTATATCTCCAAAAAATATCAACATAATTTTCAAAGTTCATCACCTAGCAAAGCCTGCTATTTGAGGATTTAGATGTGCTGGGTGAGAACTTGTGTAGTGGCCAAGTACTCACTAAGAATTCCATTTAATCACTGCAACACTTCCCATTTACACAAAATGTGGAAAATGATTTTCCAAATTATTTAAATTTTTTAATTGAAAAAAATGAAATAACTACATGTCTTTATTCAGAGTCTTTCAGTGATAAATTAGATATATGTTCATGAAAAGAGTTATACACAAAAGGAATGCTCCTTTAAAAGTCAAGTGAGAAAATTAAATTCTGTAACTGTTTCCAGCCTCAAAAATAGACAAATTACTTATTTCAAATTGTAATCAACGTATTAAATATTAATCTGGTATTATTTTGTAATTTTGTGCCCATTTATCTGCATTAATTTCACAATTTGTGCTCACATTCAGATTTTAGATTGAGAAGGTAAAGGCACACACACAATATGGTGGTCTGGGGAGTCCAGTTATGAATGGACTGTCCATAAATTTCTAAAATGTCTCTTAGTTTTTGGACTAGAGCAAAATGTGGCAACCCTATGCACAATTCCTCTAACTTTGGGCCATAACATAACAAGATTACTTATAATTTTCTTCTAACTTTGAGCTCAAACACTAGTGCAATCTTTTTCAGAGCTAGTATCCCATGCTGTAAAGTTCAAGAGCTTCAAGAGAATGAGGGCAAAATGGGGAGAATTGGTGCATCTTTAGAATGACAAAGTCAGCTAGTCCTATGAAATAAGATCAGAAAACTTTGGATTCAGCATGTTGAGAGAGTAGTCGCTGTGATCCTCATATTTTGGGTGTCATATATACAACGCTATCTCTTTGAGGATTTGAAAATGTACTCATTGTATACCTTTATGACTAGTTCAGGAAAGCATTCAAAGTTTAATAATATATAGTGAAATGTGATATGCAATCACCCCATGAACTCAACCAAATTTAAACCAAGGATAAATCCAGGGAACAAATACTAAAATTTTATTCATTAACTCATTTTTTTATTGTGGTTTTTAACCATGATCCAGATGTTTAAAGGTTTACTCTGAGTGCATGTTTTGGTTTTCTATTTTTCTCCCCCTCTCCTGAAAGCAATAATGACTCCTGCAGGGATGTAATTCCATGGGCAGCACCAGCTTTCTGGTGTCTCAGCTAACGGCTGCTTGAGACTAGCTCTACACAGATTAGAGATTGAACCCGAGATGCTCTTGATTTGAATGGTTCAGTAAATACCATGTGGCATCTTTACCAACTAAGTCATCAGAGGAGCTCTAGGTACAGATCTGTGTCAATTATGTCACTATACTGCAGTTTGTAGCATCTCTTGTAACTGGGTTAAACCAAATGTCTGTCTTGTTGGTTTCTGGAATTAAAAATAATGGGCAGAACTTTCAACTTCAGCGGGGATGTAAAATGACTGGTATTGGGTTGGATTAGACACCTCGTCCAATTTCTCTTTTCGATCTGACATTGCCTGTTTTACATCCCTGCCAAAGTTGAAAGTTCTGAGTATGTTTATGAGACATGGCAGTTTAAAGGTGACTGGGTTTCGCTATATAACCAAGGCTTCTAGAATTTTAATTAATTTTCTCTAACTTCTGCTGAATTTGAAATCTGAAACAACTGTTATAAACAGTTCGGTTCCATGCTTTCAAAGTTGTCTATTATGTTTAAAATGATGACTTAAACAATGAGGGCCAATCATATTACATAAATGTGATTTAGCATGATGATTGGTTAAGTCCAATTATAATTTGTCAAAAAGCTGAAATGAAGTAAGAAAAAGTCCCCTTTTTCAAACGCTTGAGTGCAGAGGTCACTAGAATTTTTTTTAAATGTTGTTTTAAATAAATGCTTAGAAATGTGTTTGTGATACCTATGTAGCATAATCTTCTAGACTGATAAAACATTGGATGTACTTATGTGTATGAAAGACAAAGCCCATGTTAATTTGCAGTGCATTTCATAAACCGCAAACCTTTCATCATTTAGGAGCAATCATGCAACCTTTCTAAGAATGAACAACTCAGATATGATTGGTATAAAGTGACTATCAAATATTGCTTTTGTCTGTTAATTATTACTAGCTTTTTCTTTAAAGAATATGACCAAAGTTTGAAACTGGGTTCACTATAATCAAAACTGCATTATTTTTATTGCATTTGATTATCTCACAGCATAAAAAAAGTTAGCAATGCAAACAAACTGTTAATAACAGCCTCCTGTGTACATTTTGTTAAAACCTAAAAAGAAAGGGTAAAATGAATTACAGGCTAATTATATTGAACAGTTTGCTTTGCAATTTTTATCTTAACAGCAATACAAAATGTGCAATATAACTGAAGCCAAACTAAGGTTTGGGAATTTAATTCTAAATTAATTCTATTTCCAGTATAACTGCAACCAGCGCATACCCATTTTAAAATTTTAATTTTGAATGTACCAACAAGACACTTGGCTCTTTCAGCAGCCTTTGGACAGTGCTTAGCAGAACATTTAAGTATGTAGATGCAGATGTCTGCTTCCTCTGACTTCCTCATTTGAGAATGGTGTGGATCCAGCAATATAATTTAATGTTGCAGACTCACACCACTTTAACCCGGTTTCTGCTGTAAAACTAATACTGAAGTATGTCTGTGTGTCACCCTCTGAAATCAAAGATACACTCTCTGATTGAAAAGTAAGAAAAGGTTGGGTTTTTCAATTGTCCAGCCTATCTTCTGCTTGATACAGCTGTATGCAAGAAGCTCATTATTGGTATTCAACCACTGTTTTACAAGAACAACTCAGGATACGGCTCCACAATCACCATTTCTTGGAATTCTCCTTGTTACATTAATACACCTTTTTTCCTTCCAATTATTTTACTTATGTCATGATGAGAATGCTATTCTCTTTTCACAAAACTCATTCACTTACAGCTGTTCTCTACTAATCAGAATGGTTACCACTACATTGGAACACTTGGCCTAATGTTTCCAGCCCCTCTCCCATCTATTAACTTTTCATGGAATCCTTAAGATGAGAACTCTGAATGTGTAGGTGTATATATAAATATATATATATATACAATTAACTGTTCTCCAGACAGGGTGGAAAAATTAGTTAACAAGAAGTATATATTCTGGTCCAACAATGCATTCTATTAGAACTTAAAGAAGGAAAGCCCAGAAAGAGTAATTTCAGTTCAAGTTACTTCCCTAAAGAAAATAAATTACACTACACATTTCCTTCCTTGTTGGATAACATAATCTTGATTTATTGAATTATTTTTCCTCTAATGATTTCAGGTCTCCATTCGCATCCAAAGCTGCTCTGATGGTGTAAGCTATGTATTCATCCCGAAGTGATTTCATTCACTTATATGGAAGTCATCACCTAGGCTGGCAAGGATGCCAGTCCTGAAATACATGAACTGGGAAACGTTAGTTCCTCTAAGCATCTCCAGATCAGCATCCAAGCTAGTTCAAAGTTACAAATTCCATGTAAGTGAATGGAGCCACTCCAGAATGCATGTGTTTCACTCATTTAATCTACATCTTCAGAACAGATGGTGGGTCTGCAGGGGAGGAGAAGACTTCCTAAATCAATGTTATCTTGTACAAGGTAGGAGATACATTGTTCATTTAAAAAAAATACATGTGGGGAGAACTAGGCTTTCTTTCTTTTAAATTCCTGCCACAGTTTTTAATCAGTTAGTGACTGAGAGACATTCCATTGAATGAATAGTGCATCTGGCTGTCAGTGGGAGTGGGGAATGGGCTGAGAGACTTAGAGCATTGTATTATACGCTGGCAAATAATACCTTGGGGTCTCAGCATCCATTTAAACCAAGAAGTAAAGCAAAAAGTGGAGGGTCCTATGGGTACAGGCTCAGCCATATTTCAAATTACTTTTGAAAAATCAATTTCTCTCCTTGAAACGAACAAAATAATAAAACAAAAACAATTGGTCATTAAAATAACAAGAATTCTCTAGGATAAAGCCGCTAAGAGTCTGGAGTATCCTTTAGATACATTTATTTTTGTATTTATTATTGTTCCATTGTTTTTTGGTATCAAAATTCATTTAAACTTTGTTTTACCAAATACTTTGCTGCCTGTGTAGCCCCCCCGTCCCTCACTATCTGTGGAGTGAATCTACTATATGGCCAGAATCTTATACTGCAATTATTCATGTTGACAGAAGCAGTGTGAGGCCATCTCAAGGAGTTCATCTGCCATCGTTTTGGCTTTGAAGTATATTTAAAATCTGTTGGATTACTGAAAAATAGTTTAATTATAAAAAATGTTTCTTTGTTTAATGCTAACAAAGGGCCAACCGTCCCATCATTCCCTTTCCAGAATTAAAAATGTCACTGGCGTTTGGATGTTGGTAAGCAAAGTTCTGTGAATGAACACAAAGCAACAAGGAGCAGCAGTGGGCGGAAGTATTCCTTTGGTCAATGTGGGGTTGATAATATCATGGCGTTGAAGTGCTCGGGGTCCATTCCCTGGAAAATTGGAGATGAAAATCTGAGCCCTGCAAAGCGCTGAGTTGTCCAGCCCGTACCTAACATAGCCAGCAAGTGCAAAGGGGGCCAGGAGGCTGCCCACAAGCTATGTGTTAGGCTTATTAGGCCCCCGACTTCTAGGTTAATTAGGTGAACGTCCTATTGTGTGACTGGAGCCCTTGGCCAGTGCTCTAGTCACATAGCACCTGTTTAGAATGGACGTTGAAAGGGAGGCTGCCATATATAAAAAGAAATTGGACACTTCTGCTCTTTACCCCCCCCCCTCCCTCTTGGCAACCCTGGTCCCCCATCACTAGCGCTCCCATGCTCCGAGTGCCCCTCTGCTCTCCCCATACACCAGAAGAGTGCCCAGGGCACAACTGGCAGCTAGCAGCCCTTCACTGGTTGCTGGCACCAATAATGTGACCATGGCGCTTCCAGACACATTGTGAGAGATGCACCAAGAGCATCAGTAATGGTCTGACCTAACATTACCTGGCGAAGTTAACCCATTTTATATGCAGCGCCACCACCAATGGTGGGGTACTCAAGCCACATTATCTGCCCCTATATTTAACAACAGCTTAAATGATTTTAAAGGAACTTGTTTAGAATGTTACTACAGGTAGTGACCAGAGCAACCAGAGGTATAACTCAGTTCTAAAGCTGATAACAGTGTCAAGCTGGTATCTGCAGTATAACCGGAGCTTAAGGCATCATTACATCACTGTCACTATAGCAGCCTCCTCAATGGACATTAAAAGTCCTCAGTCCATGCTAACTTTGAGTATTTAAATAAGTTTTAACTGAATTTCATAGTTTAATCTAGATGTGAATGTTATAGTGCAAGGGATCACAAACAACATATTTAAAGCGTATTTTTAAAGACTATGCAAAGGAAAAGGTTTTTAATTAAAGATCGTGCAAAATTCTACTGCGTTCCGCCTGTCAGTATTTGAAAGAAGTGGATAAACAGAGCCAATTTTGACAGTAACTTTTCTTTCCTCCCGTTGCGTGATTAGGATTACAAATTTTTGCGTTAACTCACATACTCCTTTAATTGTATTAAAAAAAACCACACAATGCTCATTGTTAGTTAGGTTCTTCTTCTCATGTTTTTATTATTTATTAAGCTTAATGTTTGCGCCTGACGCCGTGCAATATCCGTAGCTGTGTAAAACGCGAGTTACAACCTGCTGTATCAGTGTTACGTGTTTCAACTATTGCATAGTTTAAGCTTTTATTGTCGTTGATGTTGACGTATCCGGGCACTTTAAAAACCTTTGCAAGGTTCCCAGTCCTTTCGAGTTTCAGTTGCTTGTTTGTACACTGTTTTCTTGCTGTTTAAACATATGCCCTCCATCAGGCGCATAGGTGTTTTGTCTGCATCATGCTGGAATATGTTTTTTTTAAATTATTTTTTAAATTTCCGCTATCATCAAATGGTAGTGCTGTAAATTCTGCAATTAATGTCCAATAAACTGCTTTTATTCATTCCAGACTGAATTTGGAGTAGTTTGTTAATCGCAGTTACTTTACTGTCTGTTGACTGTTCCACCAGCAAGTATATTGTTGACTGTTGTGAAATTGCTTCCAGCCTTTTTTTGGAGGGGTGGGGGGGGGGGGGGGAATATGAGATTTGTTGATTCATTGAATATATCTTGTTGTAAAAGTCTTTATTAAGTTCACCTGAACGCCTAGGGAGTGGACTTACTATGGCACTGAGCCAAGCAGACCAGGAAATTCCCAGGTTCAATCTTTGATGTATGTCAAGTTACCTGAACTCAGCTACGGTGGCAGTTAGCACTCCACAATTGGCAATCCTGGGCTGGGAAGGGGACAATCAATTGGGGTTCCCATTCCAGATCACTCTCCAGTGATCCCTGTTGAAAGTGTATGTGTGTGGGTATCAGGTGAGGATCGAATTGGGCTTGGCTGTGATGGCCCAGTGGCTGACTCGCCTTCCAACCCTCACTGTCAAGACTTACACCTGAAGAACACATAATACTGGAGGCAGAGCTTTACCCCGGGAATTATACTCCAACAAAGAGTCAATGCACTCAACTGATGAGAGGAGAGAAGAAAATTGTCCAGGAAAAGAAGCTACTTCATCTTCATGT
Organism: Heptranchias perlo; assembly: GCF_035084215.1. Lineage (NCBI taxonomy): Eukaryota > Metazoa > Chordata > Chondrichthyes > Hexanchiformes > Hexanchidae > Heptranchias > Heptranchias perlo. The sequence goes on from NC_090325.1 coordinate 38,374,492, forward strand.
GAATTTCTGTTCAGAGAATAGTTATGATTAAGACTAATTGAACAATGAACTTTCAACTTTGATGGGGATGTAAAACATGCGATATTGGATTGGCCGCCCGTTATACACACAAAGAGTAATAGGGTTGGGTGTATGACAGGCAGTCAATCCGATATCACTTGTTTTACATCCCTGCTGAAGTTGACAGTTCTGGCGATTATTTCTACTCCAATATTTATACAAGATTACCCATGAGCAAGCATCAGCCTTTGTGATCCGATGGGTAGGTCTTAGGTTACATTGTGCAGCCATACTACTGTACACAGATTGTTGACAAGGCAATCTCTGATCACTACCTTGTCTCCCTCACACTTTGCCCATTTCATTTCTCCCCACTACCCTCTCTGGAAAAACTACCCAGCTCCATCATGAATACACTATCTAACTCCTTTGCATTGGCCCGCCATCCACCACAACATCACTGCTGCTGCCACATTACCTAGCAGCTCCCTTGGTTCTGCTTTTGATGCCTTCATCCATTCCAAATCACACATGGTCTCTTACCCCTGATGTTCCCTTGCTACAATCTTTACCTCTGCACCCTTAAGTTTGAAGTCTGCAAACTCAAGCACACTCAAGTGTATGACCAGCTTAGTTGTCCGCTACCTGATTTGGCTAGTATATGTCAAGCAAGAGCACATCTTCCTCTCCACAGCCTTAAGAACATAAAAAATAGGAGCAGGAGTAGGCCATATGTCCCCTCGAGCCTGATCCGCCATTCAATAAGATCATGGCTGATCTTGGACCTCAACTCCATTTTCCAACCGATGTCCATATCCCTTGATTCCCCTAGATTCCAAAAATCTATCAATCTCAGCCTTGAACATACTCAATGACTTAGCATCAACAGCCCTCTGGGGTAGAGAATTCCAAAGATTCACAATCGTCTGAGTGAAGAAATTTCTCCTCATCTCAGTCCTAAATGGCTGACCCCTTATCCTGAGACCATGTCCTCTAGTTCTAGACTCTCTAGCCAGGGAAAACAGCCTCTCAGCATCTACCCTGTCAAGCCCTCTCAGAATCTTATATGTTTCAATGAGATCACCTCTCATCCTTCTAAACTCCAGAGAGTATAGGCCCATTCTAGTTAATCTCTCCTCACAGGACATCCTTCTCATCCCAGGAATCAATGTAGTGAACCTTCATTGTACTGCTTCTAAGGCAAGTATATCCTTCCTTAGGTAAGGAGACCAAAACTGTACAGACTCCTACTACACAGGATCATCTTCAAAAGGTAAGAATGCTTCTAGACCTCTCAACGACCAACCACCTCCCCTAATCCTCTACCTCCACCTCCCCTAGTCACACCTCAAATACAAGCACACTCTGAAATTCCTCATCTCAAACTATCTGCACAGGTGCCTCAGTAGCCACCTCCTCCTCCCCCCTGCTCCTGCTCCCCACACTTGTCCCTACCCTACCCTAATCCCCATATCATTGTAACTTCTTCCTCATCTTCCCCAGCTCTCACATGGCTTATTTTCTCCACGTGACCCAATACCTGCCCCTTGATCTCCCTCCCCCCGCCCCACCTATCCAGCACCTGACTATTCAACTAACTCTTCTTGTACCCATGTTTACTGACAGCGTAAATGACTCCCTTAGTACAGATATCATTTGTTTTCTCCTTCAAAACCACTGTCATTATTCCCCCCTTTAAAACTCCTACCCTCAAGCTCTCTGTGCTCGCCAACTACCATCCCCTATCTAACCCCCCTGTTCTCCCCAAGGTCCTTGAATTCAACATTGCCCAGCTGCATGCTCAATTCTACCAATGTTTTTCAAATTCCTTTAATCTAGCTTTCACCCTGCCTAGAGCTCTGGGTCAAAGTCATCATTGACATTCTCTGTGACTGCAACCATGGCATGTTGTCTCTCCTTGACCTCTCCGTGACATTCAACACAATCAGCCCCTCCATTCTCTTCTATTGCCTCTCTTCCATCCCCCTCACCCGATTTAATTCTTACCTATCCCAATGCAACCAACATATGGCTTAACATGGGGTTAGGTTCCACATGTACACTAACAACACCCAGCTTTACCCCTCCACCACCTCTCTCAACATCCTGTGCATCCCCCATTCCTTGCACCCCACCATTGGTGGACATGCCTTCAGCTGTCTAGACCCAATGCTTTGGTATTCCCTCCTTAAACCCCTCTACCTCCCTCTCCTCCTTTAAGACCCTCCTTAAAAAAAAACCTCCTTAACCAAGCTTTTAGTCACCTCATCTAATACTTCCATCTTTAGCTTGGTGTCGATTTTTATCGATTACGCTCTTGTGAAGCACCTTTGGGTGATTTTTTCTATGTTAAAGGTGCAGTATAAATGAAAGCTGTTGTTGTTGTTGTCATTGTCACCCTCCCCTCATGGTCACCTCTGGAGTACCTCAAGGTTCCATCCTTGACCCCCTATTTTTCTTTGTTTACATGCTGCCCTCAGAGACATTACTCACACACAGGCATCGGTGCCATAAGTATACTGACAACACTTAGCTTTATCTCTCCACCCTCACCATCTCCATTTTGTTAGACTCTATTTGACATCAAATTATGGATCAGCCAGAAATTTCTCCAATTGAATATTGAAAGAACACACCTCCATCTTGTTTGGCTTCCACAAAAATCTCTTTCCTTACCTCCGTCCCCTTTCACAGCTGCTCGCTCAGGCTGAACCAGATAGGTTGCAACCTGATTGTCCTGTTCAACCCTGAGCTGAGTTTCAAACACCAATCCTATGCATCCTAAAGACCACCTGCTGCCACTTCTGCAACATTGCCTACCTCATCCCTACCTCAACCCCGCACCACTAAAACACCTATCCACGCTTTGTTACCTCAAGACTTGACTTCTCCAATGCTCTCCACATTGATCTCCTGAGCTCTACCCTACCAAATGCCAACTCAACAATAATCCTATGCCCTCGCTAAATGCAGTTCACTCCTGCCCTCAGTGATCTCCAGAAGAACATAAGAAATAGGAGCTGGAGCAGATCATACAGACCCTCGAGCCTGCTCCGCCATTCAATAAGATCGTGGCTGATCTTCTACCTCAACTCCACTTTCCTACCCTATCTCCATATCCCTTGATTCTCTTAGTGTCCAAAAATCTATTGATCTCAATCTTGAATATACTCAATGAACGAGCATCTACAGCCTTCTGGGGTAGAGAATTCCAAAGATTCACAACTCTGAGTGAAGAAATTCTTCCTTACCTCGGTCCTAAATGGCCGACTTCTTATCTTGAGTATGTGACCCCCTAGTTCTAGACTCTCTAGCCAGGGGAAACAGCCCCTCAGCATGTACCCTGTTAAGCCCTCTAGGAATTTCATACGTTTCAATGAGATCTCCTCTCATTCTTCTAAATTCCAGAGAATATAGGCTCCATTTACACATTGGAACTGCCTCCCCAAACTTCTTCACCTTGTAACTTCTCTTCTGCCTTTAAAACTTTCTCAGGGCAACTAGGGATGGGAAGTAAATGTGGCCTTGCCAGTGTCACCCATATCCTGTGAACAAATTTTTAAAGACTTCTTCCAGCTTTTTATTTAACAGTTTCTTAGGGTGAAATGCTATGAGCCTTTTCTTGCTCCTTGGTAAACAGAACACAGCCTTGAGGTGGATCCTTCAAGTACAAGTGTAAACCTAGCTATTAACATGAACAGATAGCAACTGCTATATCAGAACTGCTGAACACTGAAGACAGTACCGTCAATCATGATAAAAGAAATAATACCACAAATTTTTGCAATGTTAATTTACGTGAGGAACATTCTGTGGAATGTTAATAAGATGGTACACACACATTATTGGGAATCTTAGCTATTTTTGCACTTCCACATGACCTGGTGACTTTTATGCATACCATCCAGTATTGATCCAACACAATTTGTCAACAAACTGCTTATAAACAAAATTCCAGCCACACAAAATTGTTAGCTGTGACAGGATAGAATTTCTTTTTGCACTGTTGAACACAATTTTTTACTTTCAAAAGAGAGTTAACTAATTATGAAATTTCAAGAAGGGGAGGTTGGACTCCTTTGAATTAAATAAAGCTCTACTGAATGATACTGGTGATTTTTAAATAAATAAACTCGGACAAATGTTACAATTTGCAACAACCATAAAGTTCTTTTGACTGCACATAGAAAGCAGGGGAAAACAAAACATAGATTAACAGTACCATAGTGGAGCTATTTCGTTTAGAATTTTAAAAAAATTCTCAGGGTCCTGGCAACACTGGCAAGGCCACATTTCTTGCTCATTCCTAGTTGCCCTGTGAAGATGGTGAAGGGTCTTCTTCTTGAACTGTGGCAGTCCTTGTGGTGATGCTACTCCCAATAATGTGTGTGTACCATCTTATTAACATTCCACACAATGGTGTTAGTAAGGAATTCCAGGATTTTGACCCAGCAACAATGAAGGAACGGCATTATATGTCCAAGTCAGGATGGTATGTGACTTGGAGGTAATGGTGTTCCCATGCCTTTGCTGTTCTGGTTCTACTCAGTGGTAGACATTGCAGCACTGGGAGGTGCTGTCAAAATAAGCTTGGTGGGTTCCTGCTATGCACCCCTTCAATTGTATATACTGCAGCCACAGTGTGCAGGCAGTGAAGAACCTGCATTAGAATCAGAATAAAACATGACGCAGCAGATCCTGACAGGGATAAGTCTGTACTTTCAGTAATTTGTGTCAGGTTATAGCAAACCTAAACAGACTGGGTCAGGCCGAATTAAGCAAAGCCACGGTATCCCCTAAAATGAAGATCGATGCTCATGGACGATCCTCATCAGATAGCCTAACTGAGAACGGGCAAACTTGCCAAGTGAGCGCAGAAGCATTCATGTTTGAGATTGGGATTCTACAAACAAATGATCCTATCTTAGTGCCACTGAAAGAGCTACTAGTATGAATGGTTAAATATACTTAATTCATTACATACAGACAAGGAACGAGCTACAGTGAAAGTGCTGGTTTCTTCCAAAATATATAAATATTGTGCTACAGGGGAATCTACTTATGGTCACCCACATAAAGATATCTTTTGGTTATCTGTATTGGGGCCATACATTGCTGCCCCTGACAACAGGTGATAGAATTCAATGGATATTATCTTTTATAAAATGATTATCTTTGTATTTCCTATTGCGACGATACAATGCAGCCACTATGCATTATGTGACTATTCCACCTATTCAGAATGCAGGAAGTGGGTGAGTAACCATGGTTACCAGTGATGGGCCTCCAAAAAAAGGCAGAAAATTTAAAACAGCGAATATGTTTATTTGGGGGACGGTTGAGTTGCTGGGCGCTAAATTGGGCCCATGTAGCGCCCATTGTTTCAGCGCTACACGGCCTCTCTGACGTCCAAGGTGACATCTTGGATGCGCATGCACGTTTCCAGCATGACATGCGCCGGACGCCATCTTGGTATAGGAGTTAGCGCAGGTGCAGATAACAAACGCTGGAATCATGAAAAGTAGTGAGAAAATGGCTTCAATCAGCGTGCAACGCTGATTTAAAGTGATAGACACCATTTTGGGACTTAACGCTCAACTCAACACACAGTCTTAACCCCGAGCATCTGAATGTGTCTTGGAGTGCCTGGAGGACCCCCCACTTGTATTATTTAAAGGGACCGTGCAGGATTTACAAGTTAGTGGCTGGCTTATTGCTTCTAGCTGCCAAGACATTTGTAACTGTTTTTGAAGGTCTCCTAGACTTGAATACCAGGACATAAGAACATAAGAAATAGGAGCAGGAGTAGGCCAATCGGCCCTTCGAGCCTGCTCCGCCATTTAATAAGATCATGGCTGATCTGATCCTAACCTCAAATCTAAATTCATATCCAATTTCCTGCCCGCTCCCCGTAACCCACGGGAACATAGCCTAACATTTAGAGCCAGGACGTGCAGGAGTGAAGTTGGGAAATGCTTCTACACACAAAAGGTGGGAGTCGTTTGGAATGCTCTTCTGCAGACAGCAATTGATGCTACCTCACTTGTGAATGTTAAATCTGAGATTGATAGATTTCTGTGAACCAAGGGTTTTAAGGGATATGGGGCTAAGGCGGGTATATGGAGTTAGGTCACAGGTCCACCATGATCTCATTAAATGGTGGAGCAGGCTCGAGGGGCTAAATGCCACTGCCACTTGCTGCCTCCTGATATGCGCCACCTTCTCCTGCAACAAAGCGGGACGTGTCTCTGGGTGATATGGTTGAATAGCTGCTAGTGTGTGTGGCTGTGAGTTGTGGGTGGGCGGCTTGAAACAGTGGTAATGTGTAAGGATGAGAGTGAGTTTGTTGGTATGTGGGTGATGGGGGGTCTAGTACGTGGTGCAGTTGGTGGGAGATGCCACTTGAAAGTTGATCTCACTCACCTTGCCCACTTGTGTCAAAGCATTGAAATTGAATTTCTTCCCGCACTGCACCCATGTTCATGATGCTGTGCGCCTGGCAATGACTTTGTCCCCCGCTGCCTCTTGGAGATATGTCTGGAGGGTCTCTTGTTCCAACTCCACCCACCCCCGTAGGATGTCCCTCCTCCTGTCCACCTCTTGCATCAAGGTTTCTAGTGTTTCAGCAGAGAACCTTGGTGCATGCACTCTCGCAGGCCTGGTACTAACTCAGATCGGCAGATTGGTGAGGTCTGGCGTGCAGATTGGAGGATGTGGGATTTAGCAGTGTGCAACCTTTGTTCATTGTTTTAACATAACTCATCAGTGTGTAAGTATAGGGATGGGACCTGCATCTGTGTTTTATGTGTGCGATGTCTGATCTTCGTTCAGACTCTGTGCAGACAGTAGGCTGTTATTTTCAGCAAATAACAGGTACCAGCTACCTTTAAGAGATTTCTAAGAAACATCCTCCCTTTAAGAGATTGAGCTCCCCTGGTGGTGGAAAGTGCAAATTGCATTGATTCCATGTGCAAAGCCCGGAATGGAACGCACTAGACCCCCCCATCACCCACATACCAACAAACTCACTCTCATCCTTACACATTACCACTGTTTCAAGCCGCCCACCCACAACTCACAGCCACACACACTGGCAGCTATTCAACCATGACAGGCACATCACCCGAAACTTGCGTCCTGCCTGCGCAGGGGTCATTGGGCGCTGTAATAGCGCATCACGCTACCCATGCCCAAAAACGGCCCTTATCCAATATTTCCCCCATAGTGTTTTCACAACTGCAGGACATAGGTAATACACAGTGGTGCAGATCTACTTTGCAATGCTGGCTGAGGTCTTCAGTAAACCTACGTATGACAGCCAATTTGGCTGGTCCCACATATGACTGTAATCATGTTAACATTTAAAAAAATTAAATTTACAGTGTCCATAGTTGCCTGTCTACACAAAGTGGCCTTTGGAATTAATTCCTTAAAATGTATTCATAATCCTCAGTGACACGCCTACACAGTTGCATTAGAATCCAGGTACCATATATTGTCAATTAACTTGAAGATACACTGCTGCTGGCAAATCAAACATTTGTTTTCTCACCATCTACATCAGCCCATTCATTCCACTTGAATAAATTAACAACATTACAATATAAAGTTCAATATTGTAATGGAAGATATTCATAATGGAGGTTGAATGCCAACTCTCCGACACCTCCTTCCCATGCACCATGACCCCGCCACCGAACATCAAGCCATAATTTCCCAGGCAATCACTGACCTCATCTCCTCTGGAGATCTTCCCCCACGGCCTCCAACCTCATTAGTGCCTAACCCCACACAGCCCGCTTCGACCTCATTCCCAAGATCCACAATTAGGACTGCCCCAGGATACCCATCGTGTCAGCCTGTTCTTGCCCCACGGAACTTATTTCTTCCTATCTCAACTCTTTTATCTCCCCTTGTCCAATCTCTTCCGACCTACATCTGTGACTCTTCCGACACCCTCCACCACTTTAACAGTTTCCAGTTCCCCGGCGCTTAACGTCTCCTTTTCACCATGGATGTCCAGTCCCTCTACACCTCCATCCCTACCAGGACGGCCTGCGGGCCCTCCACTTCTTCCTTGAACGGAGGCCCAACCAGTCCCCATCCACCACCACCACCCTCCTCTGTCTGGCTGAACTTGTGGAACAACTTCTCCTTTGACTCCACTCACTTTCTCCAAGTAAAAGGTGTCACTGTGGGAACCCGTATGAGTCCCAGCTATGCCTGCCTTTCTGTGGGATACGTGGAACATTCTTTATTAAAGTCATACTCAGCTCCCCTCCCTCAACTCTTTTTCCAGTACGTTGGTGACTGTATTGGTGCCATTTCTTGCTCTTGCCCTGAACTGCAGAATTTCATCATCTTTGCTTCCAATTTCTACCCTTCCCTCGCCTTCACGTGGTCCATCTCTGACTCATCCCTTCCCATCCCATCCTCGACTTCTCTATTTCCATTTCTGGGGATAGGCTGTCAACCAATATTTACTATAAGCCCACTGACTCGCACAGCTACCTCGATTACACTTCATCCCGCCCCGCTTCCTGTAAGGACTCTATTCCCTTCTCCCAGTTTCTCCGTCTCTGTCGCATCTGTTCTGATGATGCCACCTTCCACATCAGTGCTTCCGATATGTCTTCCTTTATCTTCAACCGTGGATTCCCCTCCACTGTAGTTGACAGGGCCCTTGACTGTGTCCATCCCATTTCCCACACTTCTATCCTTACCCCTTTCCCTCCCTCCCTGAACCATGATAGGGTCCCCCTTGTCCTCAGCTTCCACCCCACCAGCCTCCACATTCAACGTACCATCCTCCGCCATTTCTGCCACCTCCAGCACGATGCCACAATCAAACACATCTTCCCCTCCCCTCCCCTTTCAGCATTCCAAAGGGTCCGCTCCCTCCGCGACACCCTAGTACACGCTTCCATCACCCCCAACACCCGCTCTCCTTCCCACGGCACCTACCCATGCGAGTGCAGGAGATGCAACACCTGCCCTTTCACCTCCTCCTTTCCCCCATCCAGGGCCCCAGACACTCCTTCCAGGTGAAACAGCGATTTAATTGTACTTCTTTCAATTTACTATACTGTATTCTCTGCTCACAATGCGGTCTCCTCTACATTGGGAAGACCAAACGCAGATTGGGTGATCGCTTTGCTGAACACCTCCGCTCTGTCCTCAAGCGTGACCCTGACCTGCCGGTCTCTTGCCATTTTAATTCCCCGTCCCACTCCCACTCTGACCTCTCTGTCCTCAGCCTCTTACACTGTTCCAATGAAGCTCAACATAAGCCCAAGGAACAGCACCTCGTCTTTCGTTTAGGCACTTTACAACCGTCCGGGCTCAACATTGATTTCAATAACTTCAGATCATAAGCACTGCTCCCATTTTTTTGGACAGCGGGTGCTGGTAATGGTTCTGATGTTGCCATTTACAGCTCCTCTAGACTCATCTTTTGTTTCTTTCCTTGTCCCATTACCACCCTCCTTACCTTGCACCATCATCCCTTTTGTCATTTAATCACTCCTGCCCTCCACCCTATCAGACACCTTCCCTTTTCTTCTTTCCTCTCCTCCCCTTCCACCCCTCCCCCACCCCCCACCCCCCAAACTCCTTTCCCTGGCTCTGCACTTGTTTAAAAACTGTTCAATCTTCAACTTCTTCCAGTTCTGACAAAAGGTCTTGGTCCTGAAAAGTTAACTCTGTTTCTTTCTCCACAGACGCTGCCTGACCTGCTGAATATTACCAGCATTTTCTGTTTTTAATTCATAATGACCAGTTGGCTGTAGAATATTTCTTCCAGAGTGATGGCAGATACAATTTAATGCAAAGAAATGCAAGGTAGTACATTTTAGGAAAAAGAACAGTATGAAAGAATGCTTTCACTGGTTGGCAAGTCAATAATAAGAGGGCATAGCCTCGGGATTATCACTCGAAGAATGAAGGGGGAAATTAGAATTTTTTTTTTCAGCGGGTTATTAAAGCCTGGAATGCTTTATCATGCATGTCTATTGAAGCAGAGTCTGTAACATAATTTAAAGGGCATTAGTTAAGTATTTAAAAAGGGAGAATATAAGGTGGTATGGGGAAAGGGCAGGGAAATGAGATTGGAGCAGATACCTCCAGTTGAAAGTTAGCATCAGCACAGAAACAATGGGGGGAATTTTAACCCCTAAAAACGGGTGGGTTGGGGGGGGGGGTGGGAAGTTAAAATAACATAATTTTCCAGCGGGACCGCAACCCGGCTCCAACGCGTGTTTGGCTGCGTGCGACTAACCTACTCACCAGGAGCAAGTCGATAATTAGTGCAGGTAGGTGGGTACTTATCATAGCAATTAACCTCAGTAACACATGTTAATTAGGTGATTTTAATTTGAATTTAAGAAACCTTCGAATTTAACGCCTCCAGCACGGGTTTCCCAGGCTGCAGGAACCATGACAGGGAAAGGAGGTGAGACGGGCCAGATCCATGTGCCTTTATTGCTCTACTTGTGGGCCAGGACGAGCAGGAGTGCTTCCCCGCGGCTCATCAAGCTTACCTTTTAAACGCCCTGCGATCGGCCAACCACACCCCCCCCCCCACCCCACAATGTCTGACTTCCCCCACTCCCCCTATAATTGCCCTCCTCATACAAACTCCAAAGACCCCGATCTCTCCCCGATCCCCCCACACAAACCCTGAAGACCCCGACCTCTCCCGACCCCCACTACAAACCCCGAAGACCCCGATCTCTCCCCGACCCCCACTACAAACCCCGAAGACCCCGATCTCTCCCCGACCCCCACTACAAACCCCGAAGACCCCGATCTCTCCCCGACCCCCACTACAAACCCCGAAGACTCCGATCTCTCCCCGACCCCCACTACAAACCCCGAAGACCCCGATCTCTCCCCGACCCCCACTACAAACCCCGAAGACCCTGATAGCATCATAGCCAGCATCTAACTTTCACACACATGCACCTACCATCAGAGGTCATAGTGTTGTGATCTGGAGCAAGAACCCTAGCTCAGGGCACTCAGGAAAATAATAGTACCCCTACTGCCATCCGGCTAAGATCAGCTAACTCAGCACAGACCAGGGTTCAATGGTGGTCTGTATCATTCAGCCTCACACTGGATGGTGCTTCAAGCAATTAGGGGAGCTGCTTTTTGTTTTTTAACATCCATTTTATTTGATTTTTTTTTATTCGTTCATGGGATGTGGGCGTCGCTGGTGAGGCCGGCATTTATTGCCCATCCCTAATTGCCCTCGAGAAAGTGGTGGTGAGCCACCTTCTTGAACTGCTGCAGTCCGTGTGGTGACGGTTCTCCCACAGTGCTGTTAGGAAGGGAGTTCCAGGATTTTGACCCAGCGATGATGAAGGAATGGCGATATATTTCCAAGTCGGGATGGTGTGTGACTTGGAGGGGAACATGCAGGTGGTGTTGTTCCCATGTGCCTGCTGCTCTTGTCCTTCTAGGTGGTAGAGGTCGCGGGTTTGGGAGGTGCTGTCGAAGAAACCTTGGCGAGTTGCTGCAGTGCATCCTGTAGATGGTACACACTGCAGCCACTGTGCGCCGGTGGTGAAGGGAGTGAATTCTTAGGGTGGTGGATGGGGTGCCAATCAAGAGGGCTGCTTTATCTTGGATGGTGTCGAGCTTCTTGAGTGTTGTTGGAGCTGTACTCATCCAGGCAAGTGGAGAGTATTCCATCACACTCCTGACTTGTGCCTTGTAGATGGTGGAAAGGCTTTGGGGAGTCAGGAGGTGAGTCACTCGCCGCAGAATACCAAGCCTCTGACCTGCTCTCATAGCCACTGTATTTATATGGCTGGTCCAGTTAAGTTTCTGGTCAATGGTGACCCCCAGGATGTTGATGGTGGGGGATTCAGTGATGGTAATGCCGTTGAATGTCAAGGGGAGGTGGTTAGACTCTCTCTTGTTGGAGATGGTCATTGCCTGGCACTTATCCGGCGCGAATGTTACTTGCCACTTATGAGCCCAAGCCTGGATGTTATCCAGGTCTTGCTGCATGCAGGCTCGGACTGCTTCATTATCTGAGGGGTTGCGAATGGAACTGAACACTGTGCAATCATCAGCGAACATCCCCATTTCTGACTTTATGATGGAGGGAAGGTCATTGATGAAGCAGCTGAAGATGGTCGGACCTAGGACACTGCCCTGGGGAACTCCTGCAGCAATGTCCTGGGGCCGAGATGGCCTCCAACAACCACTACCATCTTCCTTTGTGCTAGGTATGACTCCAGCCACTGGAGAGTTTTCCCCCTGATTCCCATTGACTTCAATTTTACTAGGGCTTCTTGGTGCCACACTCGGTCAAATGCTGCCTTGATGTCAAGGGCAGTCACTCTCACCTCACCTCTGGAATTCAGCTCTTTTGTCCATGTTTGGACCAAGGCTGTAATGAGGTCTGGAGCCGAGTGGTGCTGGCGGAACCCAAACTGAGCATCGGTGAGCAGGTTATTGGTGAGTAAGTGCCGCTTGATAGCACTGTCGACGACACCTTCCATCACTTTGCTCTGTAACAATTTTCTGGTCTGGTCTAGATATTCTTTTGGTTACAGCATTACCAGTCTCACTTATAAGTCGATCCCACGTCCCTTATGATCAGGAGTTTACTTTTACTGTCCAGGTCACTGAAAAAGATCAAGAATCTTGAGTGAACAGAGTAGTAAATCCTGGATTTTACCTTGTTCTATAATATCTGAGACATCAAAGCATGCAAACTGTCCCTGTTAGCAGGCTTCTTTGAACCAGAACCTTTCCTCTATGACTCATTGGCCACATTGTTCTAGAAAAGACCTTTGTTCCTCTAGTTCGATCTTTCTTTACCAGCTGTAGCCAACAGCCCCTGCACCCAAGGCCGTGTGGTTTCTCTGTTTTATTCTTAGCTGCATAGCAATCTAGCAACCTGACTTCTGATCCTCTCTCTTTCCTGGAGTTGGCCAGTAGGGCTGCCAATTAATCAGATTGGTGCCCTCTGAGTGGGGCCCCAAGAAATGAACTCCTGCTACTCCTAAATAAATAGGGCCATCACAACAATATGTGTGGATGATTGATAAGTAAAACAAATTTCCATTGTCTCTAGCAATATGGGTAGATGGTTTGTGTGGATTCTATATCATCACTTAGCCCTGTCGCTCTGTAAATTTAATCCCTTGAAAGGTAAACTTATGCTATAATTAACATTTTGATGTAAAGTATAACAAGATCCTTCAATGGAGAAGTAGTCAGAAATCCAGAAATGTGACCATCCCTTACCTCCATCTAATGAATTTCACTTGTCTTGATACATTCCAAGACAAATAACAAGTGTCACTGAAATTCATTCATTTTGGTTTAAAAATATAATCCATTTTGATTTGACCCACACTTAAAAAGTAAGTACAGTTCCATGACCTAGATTTTCTGATCATGATACAGTGGCTGCCAGGCACAACTAAAGTGGAATGGGTCAGATAATTCTTTAAAAGCCATTGTATTGACTCCAAGCTCATCCACACTACCTCCGGCATTTCCCACCAGAAGTAACATTAGTTGCATAATATGTCCACCCAAACATGAGTATTATAGTAAGGCACAAATGATGGGTACACATCATACAGTGTATTTCCCATCTTTTCTACCTCAGCAAATGTAGGCAAATGGGGTTGCTTAAATACTAACTGGTCACAAGATCTATGCAGTCAGTTGCTACACTGCAGTAAGTGTCTGAGGCCTGCCACAGCCATTGTCCAGCTGCTCCCAGGCAGACTCATGGGTGGAGGCCGGGAAGCCCACCAAAATTATTTAAATGACACTGACCCCAGGGACTCGGGTGGGGTCAGGAGCACATCCTTGCAAATGTACTACTAATTGAGCCATAAAGGGGAGTCCTAACTCAGCTAGGTTTCGTCTCAATGGCCTCGTTACTTTAGAACTGGTCAAATCTGCCAATCCTGGACTAATTTACCCGTGTAGTTGAGTGTATTGGAATAAATATTCAATGATGTGACATCAAATCTTGATTTGAGGCCTTTATTATATGTTCAATCTCAAGTATATTAATCCAGTAGAAAGTTGACAGTGACCATTAAAAGTAATGGATGAGAAATCATGGGCCTACAAATTGGGCATCTCCCAAATTCCTGACCTGCATTGCTGGCATGCAAAGTCCTGCATCAGAAATGCTAAAAGTGAAAATGTATTAGTTAGTAAGTGCACTAAATTTTCATTTAAAAAATGAAACAATATCTAAAGGTTACAAATCTGTTTGCCTTTTTTACTCCACATTCCATGGGAAGTAACTGTTAGAGGTGGCTAGGACCATTTGAGATGCACAAAGAATTGATTCGAAGACAACTTAATTGAATTATTGGCAGAAAGATCAAGGTCATAATGCTGAGTGAAGGTGCATATTTTATGCAAGTGCTTTGCAGATATCCTGCACGCCTAAATGTCACAGATTTACTCATGAGGTGGCAGCTACTTTTGGAATGCTTTTTAATGCTGTTAAACATATCATACCCAAACAGCTAACAAAATAGGACAATACTCTGCACCAACCATTGCTCAGATATTGGAAAAGCCCATATTAAGAATACAAGAATTATTAGAAGCAGGGAAAATGACATTAACCTAGATTAACCTATATATCTTCTCATGGTCAATCCTTTCCCTCCAGAAATGCCTTTAATTGCATTTTCAACCCATATTCCATCCATTTATTCCATGTCTGCACTGCACTTTTGGTGAAAATGTTTCATCTGACTTTTGTTCTTACTCCTAACTTCTTAATTTGTTTGCTTTTGTCTCTTCGTATTTGAATCCTTCTTCACTGAATTTCGCTGGATTAAATTTGTCAGTTCTCTTCATAATTTTGTAAGCTTCTTTTGCAGAAAAATCATACCTAACATCTCAACTTCTACAATAACTTGCACTTATTTTTCCTTAGCTTTTCCTCATAATTTCTCACCATTGCCCACCTCTCCACTTCGTCAACAACAACAACAAATTGCATTTTTATAGCGCCTTTAACATAATAAAATGTTCCAAGGTGCTTCACAGGAGTGTTATCAAACAAAATTTGATACCGAGCCACATAAGAAGACATTAGGACAGGTGACCAAAAGCTTGGTCCAAGAGGTAGGTTTTAAGGAGCAGCCTAAAGGAGGAAAGAGAGGTAGGGGGCGGAGAGGTTTAGAGAGGGAATTCTAGAGTTTAGGGCCTAGGCAGCTGAAGGCATGGCCACCAATAGTGGAGCGATTAAAATCTGGTATATTATCTATAAAGGATTCCATTTGACCAAGGATGAGGTAATATGCAACAGAATCCAAGAGTGCAGAAAAATAATTACAACATTGGAGAGTGGAGAAGAGGAAGGACAAAGGATGCATACAGATATTATCAAATGGATTTCCTACATAATAAACACTTTCAGTAAATGCTTTACTAGACTGTTGAGTGCCTAATTATGTTGCACAGATCATTTTTCAAACAAGCTAAGTGAAAGGGTCCATTTTCAGTCTTGGGGCCATTAGATTTATCAACAGCTGTTACAACTCAGTGATTTGCACTGTAATGGTTCAACAGAAAGAGCTCCTGTGCTACCAAGCAAGACATAAAACTGATCAACAATTTCACACAACGATTTCATTCCAAGTAAAGCCTTAATTTCCCAAAATACAAAAACACAGAGTTGTTTAAAATAGAATGCATTTTTCTGATGATTTGTGCATTAAAGGTTTTTCAGCTGGATCATTTTTCATAAATGGGCTTCCAGACACTAAAATCAGTAATATTGCAGTACTGTTACTCAGCTGTTTTATTTTTTTCCTTAATTTTTGAAATTTTATTTTTAATGGTTGACATTGACATATGCATTTATGAAAGCAACTGCATATTTTCATAACATGATGCTTGCAGAAACACTACATGTTGCACTTACACTGGGAGCAGTGTGGATTTAAAGGTCAAAGCAGTTTGTTTGTTGTTGGTCTCCGAGGAATTAATTGGGTCTGGGATCAGCGAAGTCTTGCCTACTAGTGGTCCCGTTGGTTGGAAATCACTGCTCCTGATCTGCTTTTGCATTCTAGGAGTAAATTTAGATGAGGCGAAGGGTTCATGTCAAACAATTTGTCAGGAATGAGCTCCAGTTAGCTTGGTATTTCTCTAGTTCCACATGGTGACCAACCACCACTCATTCAAATTACAACCTATCCTGCATGTACTTCAATTACATGTTTGTTGTGGGAAGATCTGCACCACAGTGGGGAGATGCAATTAGTTCCAACCTGCATGTTGAAGGGGCCCTTAGTTTTCAATAAGTAGCTCTGGTAAGTTTTGGCTTAGCCTTCCATAATAATAAGGCTGATCATGATCCTTCTGAGTCACCATCTAGAATGTTTGAAAGGAGGGACATGACTGAGAAATTTAGAATAGTATGCCCTTCTTGCCACAAACATCCAGTATGGAGGGGGGAAATTTATGGAACTTCAATGGGGTGTGGCACATACAATGTATAATCTGGAGCTGGCCCTGGTGAAATTTGCTACAGATGGTCTTGTTGAGAGCTTGTCACCTTATCTCTTGCCATCCTTCCTCCATTAACCAGTGTCCTTGCTCTAGTTTCCAAACTCCCTTCAAGTTTCGCTCCAAATAAAGTCTTAATTTCCCAAAACGTGGATAAGGTTGAATGCCTTCTCCTGATGATTTGTGGAATAAAATTGTGCTGTGCAATATTACTATATTCTTAAGGTGCACAGGGTAACAATGAGTCTGTTGGGGTCTGTCAGGTATTGTAGGAATTGTTTCATACAGGATGGTTCATGCTGGAAGATTGTTGAGTTCTATAGATTGCGTCCCATCTGGAGGTAGCAGTATTGGTCATGCTGGGTGAGGTAAAACTTATTGGCTAAATGGTGTAATGGTATAAATTAGTTCTTGTGGAGCACTGGGCAAATCTGATCACTTTTTCATAGCAGGATTCCAATTCACTTGAGGTAAGTGCTCTTGGGAGCTTTGCATTGTGCCAGATCGGGGTCAGAGCTGACAGACCCAGGGGGATCTTCAGGGGTGTTCAGGCTTCCCTCCGGTTAGTGTTAATTGGGGTGCCTACTGGTCCTATCTCTCTTTCCTGACTGATCAATGAAGAAAGGTTGTGCAGGAAGGCTTGGTCATGGTGGGGGGGGAAGGTGCATGGAATTTGGTAGGAGGCCAGAGACTAGTCCATGATCGCTCAGATCTGCCTTCCCAGTAGTTAAGTTAAAATCCATGCTCTCTTCATCTGGCCTCAGAGGTTTATAATTTTGAGTGGAAGTTTGAACTATTTCATTCCAGCAAAGGTTTTTCTCCTACAATGTTTTGTCTTTTTTTCCCGACTCTCCTGATGGAGTTGGCTCTTGCTGGAATACAGTTAGAGGAAGCTACTCCTACAAATGGCTATTCTTCATGTTTGAGCTGCTGATGAGCTATTTAACCATGGAAGGCAATCTCATTCTCACCAACCTTTCACACATTATACACATAGCAATCAGGAACCCACCGCCAACTCTACCCCCACCCCATTCCAGAATACTGAAGAAAATTCTATCACTGCCCAATGCTGCCCTTGAGGAGATCAACTAACTCAATACTGAGCAGGAATCTGGGATCTTCTGGCCTGTATAACCAGCAGTGGACCTTTTTGTTCCAATTTCCACCCCTTACCACTCCTTTCCTGGTGGCAGTGCGAATGGCAGGATACAGTCCCATTGATAAGTAGCCATTCTTCACGTGGAGACATTAGCAATCTATTATTTTGGGAGCCATTAAAGCCAAGCCAAGCCAAGCCAGAACCTGCCCTCAGCCATTGCTCACACTCCGTGGTGGTGTCCAGTATGAGCAGACGTCCCAAGACAAATTGTAGCACTCTTCTACTTTGCAACTTGAGATCAAATACGCCTGAGACGTATTAACACAGAGTCAGGACAAGCCCATAAAATGGCATTTTTAAAAAAGAAAATAATTTATGAAGTAGAAATGCATTACCCTGTAGATAGAAAGATTGACTTCATTGAGCCTGGTAAGTGGGGAACATCATGCAGGAGATTTCATTTTTTGAGGCAATAGAGAAGGTTTGAGTTGTTTAAATTATTGCAATGATTCATTTATTGAGGGTATCAATTGAGAAGGTTCCTGGTTGGTTGGTTCAGAATGTTACCGACTTATCCTAAAATTTGGAAATTGGAAAAGGAAACGTGCAATGGGAATTTATCAATCTGCCCAAATTTGGGATTTTAAGGGTTAACGATGTGTCCTGTAGGTGCTTCACCGAGTGAAGTTTGTGTCATTGTTGTTTAAATTCAGTAGCATTCATAGTGAAAGGAACAGCTGCAATCTGTTCACAGTAACACAGCGATGACATAATGAGAAGATGTCCACAGCACATTTAAACAAACGCGACATTTGGGAATGCACTAACTCAATTCTCTCTACCATGACAAATAGGAACATAAAAGGGAAATAAATAAAGGTATAATCACATTGCAATAAAATACTTGTGGGACCACATTTCACCAACCGAGCAGAGTTGCTAAAGAACTACCTTTAAAATACACAATAATGTACTTGAGTGTATTATTCCTGATGTGTCCATTAATTATTTCTTCCTAATTGCCATTTAACCCATTAAAGCTTGGTGTGCCACTTCAGTCACTGTGGCAGAAGCTATCTAAAAATAACTCAGTAGAGGAGAGCTGAATCTATTGGCTATTGCTCTTTGAACGCTCTTTAAATCTGATAAATGACATTTGATAATAGTCAAGTGGCAAAATGATAACGATTTTTCTCAAACCTCGTCAACAGCTAACCAGGCTAACAAAATTTTAACTCTCTCCTTCGTCAACGAGTGCACGGAATTACAAATTTCATATGTTTAAAATTTGCCCTACCTCAATCTTCACAGATGTGCCCCCATACTACAATGGAGCAAAAGAGCATTGGCCATGTAAACCTAGCCTTCTGAAACACAGTGTGATGAAGTGTGATGAAACATCTACTCCCCAAGTAATAGTAAACAATTTTACAACACCAAGTTATAGTCCAACGATTTTATTTTTAATCCCACAAGCTTTCGGGGGCTTTCCCCTTCCTCAGGCGGTGTGGATTTCCACACCGCCTGAGGAAGGGGAAAGCCCCCGAAAGCTTGTGGGATTAAAAATAAAATCGTTGGACTATAACTTGGTGTTGTAAAATTGTTTACAATTGTTAACCCCAGTCCATCACTGGCATCTCCACATCATCCCAAGTAATAGGGCATTAGCACCATGCGGAGAGGACGGTGGCAGCCACCTGGGCTCCAAAATAAGTGGTTATAGGTGTCTCTAATTCGACAAACAAACAAGGGAGTTATAGAAACCAAAGGTTTTGGATTAGGGACAGACAGTCAGAATAGAGACATAGGCCTGTGACAAGTTTGAAGTAAGTGTATTTTGGTTGATGAATCTAACAATAAAAGTGCACAAGAGCAATGAACTACCTTCGGTTGACTTAACTGAACTGGTATGAAGAACACAATGGGGTGATACAAGTGCTGGCCATCCTGAGACACTTGATCACAATAGGTAAAGAACGTACAATGATGTTCTGCCAAAAACTGAAAACACTGATGGAGGATTCCTTAAGGCCCCCTCAACTTTAAAATTTCTGAAGCAGCTAATGCAGCCTGCAAGACTAATTATCAGACCCAGAGGGCAACCCTGCCCTTCCCATGATAGCAGCAGCAAACTCTCAGAGCAAGAGCAAAGCAGGGTCAGGACATCCCCACTGATGACCCATAAAAAGCCCAATACACACCCACAAAAGTCACGATAACGCTCCTGCTGAAACAGGACTAACACCTCCCAAACTACCCAACCAAATGAAAAGGCAATCACCCAAGAGTCTATGCCACTTTCCTTTCCCCAGTCAATAACTGCAACACAATGAACCTCGACTCCACTCTGACCAGAGCAGTACCAGGTAAGAAAGAGACCAGGGTCCAAAAGAGATACGGCACCAAAAGAAGCTCAGTAACAAAAAAACAGCAGCTAAAAGTTCAGGGTGTAAAATAGAAACCATGAAAGGGTGAATGAGGGAAAGGGAGAGAAACATTCAATATACCATAAGGGCAAAAGTTTGCTCCCCTAGTGACTCAGCAAATTGCTCCAATGAGTATCTGAGGATTATATAGTGGTAGATCCCAGCTTTGTTCACTGTTTTGTGCTGAGTTGGCTAATCTCAGCTTGTGTGAAAGCAGGGGTGCTACAATTGGCTTCACCCTACCTGGGAAAAGAGGGGGTAAGAACAACCAGAGTGCCTACGCTTGATCACTATCCAGTGACCATTGCTGCCTGGAAGTGTGCAGGTGAGGATATTGCTTCCCAACAATGACATCCAACTCTAATGCTAGGAGTAGCTGAGAAATAGGGCTTACTTTCCCTGTGGTGAAACTGGGAAACCTTTGCCCACAGCCTTCAGATGGAACTAAACCCTCCTGGGCATCAATAGAGATCGAGCAGATATATCGTGATGGCCTGAATGGTCACCTACCATAGGAACAGTTTTACTCGATTAGGAATTCATAAACACCCCCAGTACTTGCCATCCGTAGAGAGGAATCTGATCCTCCACCTAAATGTCCATTATTCATGTGTCATCTTAAGAACATAAGAAATAGGAGCAGGAGTAGGCCATCCGGCCCCTCGAGCCTGCTCCGCCATTCAACAAGATCATGGCTGATCTTCTACCTCAACGCCATTTTCCTGCACCATCCCCATATCCCTTGATGCCTTTAATATCTAGAAATCTATCAATCTCTGTTTGAATGTACTCAATGACTGAACTTCCACAGCCCTCTGGGGTAGAGAATTCCAAAGATTCACCACCTTCTGAGTGAAGAAATTTCTCCTCATCTCAGTCATAAATGGCCTACCCCTTATTCTGAGACTTTGACCCCTGGTTCTAGACTCCCCAGCCAGGGGAAACATCCTCCTTTCATCTACCCTGTTGTGCCTGTAAGAATTTTGTATGTTTCAATGAGATCACCTCTCATTCTTCTAAACTCTAGAGAATACAGACCTAGTCTACTCAATCTCTCCTCATACGACAGTCCCGCCAACCCAGGAATCAGTCTGGTGAACCTTCGTTACACTCCCTCTATGGCAAGTATATCCTTTCTTAGGTAAGGAGACCAAAATTGTACACAATACTCCAGGTGCGGTCTCACCAAGGCCCTATCTAATTGCAGTAAAACATCTTTACTCGTGTACTCAAATCCTTTTGTAATAAAGGCCAACATACCATTTGCCTTCCTAATTGCTTGCTGCACCTGCATGTTTGCTTTCAGTGACTCATGTACAAGGACACCCAGGTCCCTTTGAACATCAACATTTCCCAATCTCTCACCATTTAAAAAATACTTTGCATTTCTGTTTTTCCTACTCTTGTCTTCCTGTCTTACTCATAACTGTTCTTGAATGCTCATCTACAAAAGTGTTTAACAAGACATTGAAGACATCATTAGGGTGAAATGTTTGGTACATCGGCTGTGGTTCAATAGGTAAAGAACCCAGCTGACTTTTTTAAAAAAATCATGAACTATGAAGGGTGCTGTTTCAGGTCACAAATGCCTAATCTTGGAAAGACATGATTGATCACTTTATTCTTTCCCCCAGGTCATGCCATATGCATGCTCAGTCAGTTGCCCAGTGGATAGGAATCATCCAAGCACATAAAAAATTGTAATATATTGGTCTCATCCATCATCCAATTTGATCTCACTCGTCCAGAATACTATATTCCAGCATCTAGCTGTTTCTTAAAAGGAGTCTAAAGTTTTGACTTCAGCCACCCTTCCCAGCAATCCATTCCAGCTGTTGATTGTCCTTTGTGTAAATAAATTGCTTACAGTCCAAAAAAGGAAGGAGGCTTTGCTGGATGTAGTTCTAGGAAATGAAGTGAGGCAAGTAGATAACATAAGGGTAGCAGAAGATCTTGGAAACAGCAATCATAACATAATTAAATTCAAAATAAAATCTGAAAAGGAGAGGGACCAACGATAAAGTTACTTGACTGGAGGAAAGAAGTCAATTTCAATAAGCTAAAAACAGAACTGGCCATGATAAATTGGAAAGAAAAAATGATAGATAAGATAGTGCACAAACAATATGAAATATTTAAATGGGAAATATTTAGAGTACAGACTAGATATATTCCCACAAGTAATAAAGGGGTGCAAGAAAAGCTGGAGTTCATTGGAAGAGAAGAGAAATTAAAATTAAAATGAGATTTAAAGAGGCATATGGCAAATCTAGGGCTAATAAAAGAAAATCAAGCAGAGTAGAAAAATATAGAAAGGAAGCAAAAAAGATATGAAAGGTAAAAGACAGTCTAAAGAAATACCGGCAAATAAAATAAAGGGAAATAACAAGGATTTGATAAACATATAAAAAGTAAACTAGTTAAAGGGGTAGGGTCAATTAGAGGTGAAAAAGAAAATCCAATGGCAAATGAAGGAATAATAGTCTTAGTTAGTTATAATCATGTGAATTCAATCAATGATAGTAAGACAATACACTGACAAGCAAAGTGCCACTTATTCATAGTTGAATCCTCCAAATAAGGTAAAGTACTTACAAACCAAGCAGGGAAATTATACCAATCGAGCACGCAATTATTTAGCTCAACCTTGAGCTCAAATCCATATCGTTGGTTTATATACCTTTCTTGACTACCAATCACTAATCTAAATGCCCTTATAAGGCATGAAACTACCTCACTATACTACAATATATATATGTGACCAATGGGTAAAGTTGTGCTATTGATTGACATGGGTGAAGATGACTTCATCTTCCACAATAATGTTTTCCTACACTTTACCATACTTCTCATCTCTCCTTATACAAGGTCGCCAAACCAGCTTAATTTAAGTCCCACCCTGTACCATGTATGTGCAAGAAAAGCTGGGTTATGATAAGCATGCGGGTGTTTATCTGTCTTGGAACGCCTGCTTTAGCTTTCTAGTAGAAAAGGCAAATGCATAAAATTCTGCTGTCTTAAACTACATATTAACCCTTTTCTAAAGCCTAAATCTAGGCTACTCCTCTTTAATTTTTAATGTACGATTAACTTTCAAACATTATTAGTGAAGTCACAAAAAATGTTCCCAATTTCTAATAGTGCTACCTTAATTGACAGACAAGTATAATTATACAAATAGAAGGGTTCTAAAATTGAAGAACCTGCATCCTTAGGAAATGCACACCTGATAAAACAAACAAAAACCATTAGTTAATTAACTACATTATCACTATTGTTACCTTCCATGTTTCTGTAAAGCTGAGTAGCACAATCCTGTTGAAGATAGAATTTTAGTTTGCTTGTACGAACATTGACGGACAGGAAAGGACCCTCTGGTCCATCCAGCCTGTCTCACACAATTATGATGCCTCCTCACACCATGTGATCTCCACGGAGAGGCGAAAAAACAGATACAAACCCAGGCCAATTTGGAGGAAAAAATCTGGGAAATTCCTCTTGAACCCTCTCAGGCGATCGAAACTAGAACATGGAGATCACTCCGACATTGATAATTCTATGCAGTTCCTACATTTTGATTGAGGTGATCTCCGGCCCAGCCAGAAACAGGTCCAGCTTTCACTTGAAGGAATTCAACGAATCGGCGTCCATCACACGAGCCGGCAACTTGTTTCAGTGGTCCACTATTCTCTGAGAAAGAGCCACCTTCTGAGATCTAACCTAGAACCGGCCTTATAGAACATAAAATTGTGACCCCGGTCCTCCCATACCTATTTAATTAGAACAAACTGTCTACTTGAACATTATCTATTTCCTTCATCGACTTCGATCAACTCACCCCTAAGACTACGCTTCTCTAATATATAGAGTCTCAGCTCTTTTAGCTTATCTTGATAACGAAGATGCTTCAAACTGGGAATTAATCTAGTGATCCTCCTCTGCACCCTTTTCAAAGCCTCAATATCATCTGCCATGTGAGGAGACCACAATATTCTAACTGAGGCCTGGCCAAGGTCTTGTATAAGGAGAAAATAATACGATGTGTCTTATAGTCAATTGTCCTGTAAATACACCCCAACACCCTGTTTGCTCCAGCTATCGCTTCATGGCATTGCTCAAGAACCTTTAGAGATCTATGCACTAGAAAGCCCAGACCTCTTCCTTTCTTCACCTATTTTAATGCTTTTCCCTGAAGGATGTATGTTTGTTCAGCATGTTCAGGGTGAGTGGAGAATATATGTTTTGTAATGCACAAGACATTACAATTGTATGGGACACACTGGATGGACCAGTAGGTCTTTTCCTGCCTGTCATATTTTGTATGTTCATATGCCCGCATGCAGCAAGACCTGGACAACATCTGGGCTTGGGCTGATAAGTGGCAAGTAACATTTGCACCACAATGACCATCTCCAAGGAAAGAGCGCCTAATCACCTTCCCTTGATGTTCAATGGCATTACCATCTCCGAATCCCCCATCAACATCCCTGGGTCACCATTGACTAGAAACTCAACTGGACCTGCCACACAAATGCCGTGGCTACTAGAGCAGGTCAGAGGCTAGGTACGTTACGACGAGTGGCTCACCTTCTGAATCCCCAAAACCTCTCTACCATCTACAAGGAACAAGTCAGGAGCGTAATGGAATACTCTTCACTTGACTGGATGAGTGCAGCTTCAACACTCATGAAGTTCGACACCATCCAGGACAAACAGTCTGCTAGATCAGCACCCCATCCACCAGTTTAAACATCCACTCCCTCCACCACTGTTGTACCATGGCTACAGTGTGTACAATGAACAGGGTGTATTGCAGCAAGTCGCCAAGGCTTCTTCGGCAGCACCTTGAAAACCTGTGACTTCCACCACCTAGGACAAGAGCAGCAGGAGCATGGGAACACCATCCCGACTTGGACATATATCGCGGTTCTTTCATTGTCACTGGGTCAAAATCTTGAAACTTCCTACCTAATGGCATTGTGGGAGTACCTTCTCCACAAAGAATGCAGTGGTTCAAGAAGGCCCTTCTCAAGGGCGACAAGAATGGGCAATAATTGCCAGCTTTGCCAGTGATGGCCATATCCCAAGGATGAATAATAAAATATAAGTTCTTATGGTACTCCCACAATGGTGTTAGGTAGGGAATTCCAGGAGATTGTCGCAGTGACAACGAAGTAACTTTGACACATATCTAATTCAGGATAATGTGTGATTTGGAGGTATTTGTGGTCCCACAACATTGCTGCTCTTGTGCTTAATGGTAACAGATTGCAGGGGAGGGAGGTGCTGTCGAAGTAACCTTGGTGAGATACTGCAGTGCTTCCTATAGATAATATATAGTGCACCAGTAAAGGTGATGTGGCAGTTTTATAAACTCTGACAATGTCGCTCTCCCTTAATGTCAGATGGATTATGTCCTTAACTCCTTTGAGGTTAGCAATTGATGATGGCTCACACCCAAATTATTAACCGATCTTTCCATTTCAGATACTGATCAACCTGCTGTGTGCTTCCAGCCTTTCCTACACCCCCTCCCCCAAAGTCTATAAAAATAAGTTAGGCATACAAGTGCAATTTTGAAAACCCGAAGTACTTTTTCATTACTATCATACAACCATTAGTTTTTTTTTTAAGAAACTTTATAAGAACATAAGAAATAGGAGCAGGAGTAGGCCAATCGGCCCCTCGAGCCTGCTCCGCCATTCAATAAGATCATAGCTGATCTGATCCTAACCTCCAAATTTAAATTCATGTCCAATTTCCTGCCCGCTCCCCGTAACCCCTAATTCCCTTTACTTCTTGGAAACTGTCGATTTCTGTTTTAAATTTATTTAATGATGTAGCTTCCACAGCTTCCTGGGGCAGCAAATTCCACAGACCTACTACCCTCTGAGTGAAGAAGTTTCTCCTCATCTCAGTTTTGAAAGAGCAGCCCCTTATTCTAAGATTATGCCCCCTAGTTCTAGTTTCACCCATCCTTGGGAACATCCTTACCGCAACCACCCGATCAAGCCCCTTCACAATCTTATATGTTTCAATAAGATCGCCTCTCATTCTTCTGAACTCCAATGAGTAGAGTCCCAATCTACTCAACCTCTCCTCATACGTCCACCTCCTCATCCCCAGGATTAACCGAGTGAACCTTCTTTGTACTGCCTCGAGAGCAAGTATGTCTTTTCTTAAGTATGGACACCAAAACTGTATGCAGTATTCCAGGTGCGGTCTCACCAATATCTTATATAACTGCAGCAATACCTCCCTGTTTTTATATTCTATCCCCCTAGCAATAAAAGCCAACATTCCGTTGGCCTTCTTGATCACCTGCTGCACCTGCATACTAACTTTTTGATCTTCTTGCACTAGGACCCCCAGATCCCTTTGTACTGCAGTACTTTCCAGTTTCTCGCCATTAAGATAATAACTTGCTCTCTGATTTTTCCTGCCAAAGTGCATAACCTCACATTTTCCAATATTATATATTGCTTCATCACATTTTCATACACTTCACAATCAAATTATTTTCAACTTGCAGTCAGTTATGTACGAGGTCCCAAAAACATCAAATAGAAAGACTGGTATTTATATAGGGCCTTTCATGATCTCAGGATGCCCCAAAGCCCTTTACAGCCAATGAAGTACTTTTGAAGTGTAGTCACTGTTGTAGGAAAAGCAGCAGCCAATTTGCGCACAGGAAGGTCCCACAATCAGTAATGACAGGATCATCAGATAATCGTTTTTTTTTAAACTGATGTTGGTTGAGGGATAAACATCAGCCTGGACACCATGGAGAACGCCCCTGCTCTTCTTCAAATAATGCCATGGGATCTTTTATGTCCACCTGAGAAGGTAGATGGGGCTTCGATTTAACAACTCAGCCAAAAGGCAGCCTATCCTCATTACTGCAACTGTGACAGCTTAGATTATGTGCTGAGGTCCTGGAATGTGGCTTGAACCCTCAATGCTTTGACTCAGAAGTGAGAGTACTACCAACTGAGACAAGCTGACAGTTCGACCTTATTTCCAGGATAAAAGGTGCTAAAGGCGGCTTATTTTGGTACTACCAACGTATAACCTTTTTTTAAAAAAGGTTTTTCCACTAAATACTCAACTGCCACAAACTTGTTCTGAAATGAACCAATAGTGCTCCTGTGTACTATTTTGACAATGAAAAAAATAACCTTTTATTGAGTAGGTGACATTCTTTCCCACAAGCACTCAGTGTTACACAAAATTCAGGCGAAAGAATGGTGATTACTTGCAGCATTATATCATTCAATGTTTTTGCTATCTATGTATTGATAGTCAGCAGAAGGGTTGGGGGGGGGGGGGGGAGGGAGGGGTGGCAGAACCCAAGGAAATTAAATTAAGTCTTTAATACTGTACACACTCTATCTTTAACTACAAAATATAAATAAATAGTTAAATAAATAAATAAATACCAATTAATTTAAAATCAAGCTAAAATCCATCAACTAAATATAATCTAGACCTTAAGTGTTTCTATTAGCTCTGGATTAAATTAATACTAACTAATAAATAAACTAATGAACAAATAAATAAATAACAACTAGATGTGGCCATGCAGGTTCTGTGTCAGAGCTGTGGTATGTGGGAGTCTGTGGACAGTGAGGCTGTCCCAGATTGCCACATCTGCTGTAAATGTCTCTGGCTTGAGACACTCTGATTCAGAGTTATTGAGCTGGAGTGCGAGTTAGAGACACTCCGACACATAGTTCAGCTGAGTAATGGGAACCAAGGGGAGGTACAGATAGCAAAGGAGGTCCTGCAGACACTGGTCCTGTCAAACAGGTACAATGTACTTGCTACCTGTGAGGATAAGGATGTAGGTCGCGGGGTGGACAGCCAGAATGCTAACCATGGCACCATGAAGCAGGAGGCAGTCTGGAAGGGGAGGAGGGGGTGGGGTGGGGAAGCGAAGCAGAATAGAAAGGTTGTACTCAGAGGATTCGATAATTAGGGGGCTAGATAATGCAGTCGCAACTGAGAGTCCAGGAGGGGGGGTTGCCTACCTGGTGCATGGGTAAAGGATATCCCGGAGCAACTGGAGAGGAACTTGGAAAGGGAGGGGAAGATCCAGTTGTCGTGGTCTATGTTAGAACCAAGGACATAGGGAAGAAAAGGGAGGAGGTCCTGCTAAGGGAATATCAGAAGTTAGGAATTAAATTAAAAATCAGGACCTTATGGGTGGTAATCTCAGGATTACTACCCGAGCCATGTGTTAATTGGCACAGGGATAGACAGATCAGGAAGTTGAATGTATGGCTGAAAGAATAGTGTGGGAAGGAGCGGTTCCATTTCATGGGACACTGGCACCAGTACTGGGACAGGAAGGAGCTGTACTGCTGGGACAGGCTCCACCTGAACTGGAATGGAACCAGTGTCCTGGTGGAAAGGATAAATAAGCCTGTTGATAAGACTTTAAACTAGTAAGACTGAGGGAGGATAACATAAGTCTGAAGAAAAAAGAAATAGGAAATGAGGGTAAAGGTCAGACCAAGATAAGAAATAAGGATAACATAAACACAGCTATAGAACGCAAGTCCAAAATGACTGTTAAAAATAAAGTGAGGTGAACAATTACTAAAAACAATTAAATTGCCTGTACAGCAATGTGCACAGCATCCAAAACAAAACGGGGGAACTGAAGGCAATAATTCATAATGACGAGCCAGATGTGGTAGGAATAACTGAAACATGGCTACTTAAGGAACAGGACTGGCAGTTAAATATTGCAGGATGTAAAGTATTTAGAAAGGATAGGGAAGGAAGAAGGTGCGTGTGTGCGTGCGTATGTGGGTGGGGTGGGGGTGTTGGGATAGTTGTACTAATTAGAGACAACATAATGGCAATAGAAAGAAGGCACATTAAGTAACATTAAGATAGAAACAGAATCCATATGGATTGAGACAAAGGATAAGAAGGAATCGATCATGTTAATAGGTATATTCTACCGACCACCTAATAGTGGAAGGGAAGTGGAGGATGAAATATGTAGACAAATCTATGAAATGAGTAAAAAGCATCGAATAATAATCATGGGAGATTTCAACTACCCCCAAATAAACTGTCAAGAAGAGCTAGGGAAAGGAGAAAATGGAATGGAGTTTTTACAGTGTGTATAGGACTCCTTTCTTCCCCAGTATGTGAGAAGCCCAATAAGAGAGGGATCACTGCTGGATCTAATAATGGGAAATGAACTAGGGCAAATAAGAGAACTAAGCGTAGGGGAATATCTAGGCAATAGCGATCACAACATAAGGTTTAAAATAATGATTGAGAAAGACATAAGAAAGACAAAGACCAAAGTAATAGATTGGAAAAAAGTTAATTTTGAGAGGATGAGAGTGGAACTAGGGAAGGTAAACTGGAAAAGAATTTTGACAAAGAGATAGAACAGCAGTGGGAAATATTTAAAATGGTGATCAATAGAGTTCAGGAGGAATATATTCCTCTAAAAAACAAGAACAAACTAGCCAATAATGAAACACAATGGATGAATAGAGATAAGGGTAAAATTGAAATGAAGGAAAAAGGCATACTCTAAGCACATAGACAGTAAAAGAGAGGATGACAAAAAGGGAATACAAAGAGATTAATAGAGAAGTAAAAAAAACTAGAAAAGCAAAGAGGAACTATGAGGTTAAATTATCAAGGAATATAAAAAGAAATAAAGTATTCTACAGACACATCAATAAAAGAAAAATCAGAATAGGGAAAGGGCCACTAAAGGGATGCACAAGATAAACTCACAGTGAATGACAGCGAAATGGCAGAAATATTGAATGGTTACTTTGCTTTAGTATTTACCAAGGAGATTAAGAAGGTGGGCATGGCATTAGAAGAAGAGATCAAAAAGACATAAAAACATTTAAGATAGAAAGGGGGGAGATAATTGATAAACTAATCAAACTTAGAGAGGCTAAAACTCCTGCTCCAGATGGATTGCATCCACAAATATTAAAATAAGTTAGGGAGGAGATAGCAGAGGCACTATTACATATATATAAAAATTCATTAGAAAAGGGAATAGTGCCAGAGAGCTGACAGCTAATGCGATTCCTATATTTAAAAAGGGAGATAGAACCAGTCTAGGGAAGTATAGACCAGTTAGCTTAACATCAGTGGTGGGAAAGATAATGGAATCTTTACTCAAAGATGTAATAGAAAAACATCTAGAAAACAAAAAAATAATAGTCGTCAGCACGGATTTCAGAAGGGAACGTCATGCTTGACCAACCATATTGAATTCTTTGAAGAAGTAACAGAAAGAGTAGCCAAGGGTAATGCAGTAGATGTAATGTATTTGGATTTACAAAAGGCCTTTGATAAGGTATCGCATTGTAGACTCATAACTAAGGTCAGAGCATGTGGAGTCAGGGGACCCGAAGCAGACTGGATAGCAAGTTGGCTACAAAACAGAAAAGAGAAAGTAGCAGTTAAGGGTACGTACTGAGACTGGCAAAAGGTGGGAAGTGGTGTTCCACAGGGATTGGTGTTGGGACCACTGTTGTTCACAATTTACATTAACGATTTAGATTCCAGAATTGGAAGTACAATTTCAAAATTTGCATGACTCCAAATTGGAGGGTGTAGTTAATATAAAGGATGACTGCATCAAAATGCAAGAGGACATTAATAAACTTGCAGAACGGGCACGTAATTGGCAAATGAATTTCAGTATAGATAAGTGTGAGGTGGTGCATTTTGGTAGGAAGAATAAGGAGGCCACATACTACTTGGATAATAAGAGTCTAAATGGGAGAGAGGAGCAAAGGGATCCAGGGGTACAGATACACAAATCACTAAAAGTGGCGATGCAGGTTATTAAGTCCATAAAAAAGGCAAATCAAGCACTGGGGTTCATTTCTAGAGGAATAGAATTGAAAAGCAAAGAAGTTATGTTAAACTTTTTCAGAACCTTGGTTAGACCACACTTGGGAGTACTGTGTACAATTCTGGTCTCCGTATTATAGAACGGATATAGATTCATTGGATAGGGCGCAAAAAAGATTCAAAGGATGATACCAGAACTGAGAGGATATACTTAACAGAAAAGGCTGAGCAGGCTGGGGCTCTTCGCTAGAAAAGAGAAGGCTTAAGGGTAACCTGATTGAGGTCTTTAAGATAATGAAAGGGTTTGATAGGGTAGACGTAGGGAAAATGTTTCCACTTGTGGGGGAGTCCAAAACTAGAGGTCATAAATATAAAATAGTCACTAATAAATCCAATAGGGAATTCAGGAGAAACTTCTTCATCCAAAGGGTGGTAAGAATGTGGAACGCGCTACCACAAGTAGTAGTTGAGGCAAATGTTGTGGGAGAACCTTCACCACACGGACTGCAGCGGTTCAAGAGGCGGTTCACCACCACCTTCTGAAGGGCAATTAGGGATGGGCAATAAATGCTGGCCTCGCCAGCGACGCCCACATCCCATGAACGAATAAAAAAATATAGCATAAATGCATTTAAGGGGAAACTAGATAAGCACATGGGGGAGAAAGGAATAGACGGGTATGCTGATAGGGTTAGATGAAGTTGGGAGGGAGGAGGCTCTTGTGGATCATAAATGCCGGCATTGAGCAGTTGGGCCGAATGGCCGGTTTCTGTGCAGTAATTTTGATGTAACTTGTTAGATACACCATTCTCATTAAAAACAAGGGTTTCAGATAAAACATTTATTACAATGATATTTAACTATGTTTCCATCACTTCATGTTATGGTTTAATACCTTTTCTCCATTTTGTTCCTTCCATTTTCAATTTCTAATTCCACATAAATAATCACTACCAGTGATAGAGATATACCAGAATTTTACTTTTTAAGTTCATATTAACAAATTTGTATTTTGAGATCAAATACCATCTATGGCAACACAGCACAAGAGCTTTGATATATAAGGCATTATATTCATGTGGTTATTTTAAAGACTATGTTGCAGACTGTCCAGTAGTTGCTACATGAAGGATAATCTTGGATACAACTATGTAAAGTACAAGATATTTATTCAAAATGAAAGGTTCTAATGCAATAGGAATGAGCTTAGAATGGCTTTCAATCATCTACACCAACTGAATTATCATCCGGTGACTCACTTAAGCCATAACTTGTTACTGTTCATAAGACTGTAAATTTTGGTTTTACATTTGCTTCCTTACCACTGTATTGTGTGTTCTGGTGGTTATTTTAGTATTGTTTGAGCATGTTATTGGTGATGCAAAACAAAGAGTATTTCTGATTTATAATGTATTGAATCTATGATGGCAGAGTGGATCAAATGCTGAGACCTGTGGCAATACTAAATTACTTTTAACAAATTATAGAAACAAGTACATGTGTGCAAGCACACATATAAACAATGGTGAATTTATAGTAAGAGTTAAACCGTTCTTTGCAGTTAAATGCTGTAAACAATGGGTGAAACTAGCAGGACCGTAAACATGTAGAGAGGAGCAGAGTCCTAAATAAAAGTGATACCCTCAATCAAAAAATTATATGGCAATGCATGGGCTCAAACACAGAAGAGGTCTTTTTCCGGTCAAGTAACATTCATGAGCTCCATAATTAACAGTTGTATCAGGACCCAAATATTGAACATAAATTAGTTCACACAAGAGTGCACGCCAGGAATGTTGTGATAATAGGTGCTGTATACATACAAGTTACCAAAAGCATTAAAGGGTTTTGCTTTTACCCACCACTATATTTTTCCAGAGTGCAAGTCAAAAGATTAATTCACTTTGGTCAATTCGGAAAAACTTGTATAACCAGAAAGAAATTGTATGCTACATTATAGAAATATAGTGCAGTGCTGTACAATGTTTTCATAGCCCCAATAATTGTAGAGAGCTCCCACTTCAATTCAGTGTCATTGCTAGGCTGAGTGAACCCCAGCCTCAGTTTTCTTCTCTCAAGTAGTTTCCTTTCCACATCTGAACTAGTTTTTTTTTAAACTCTGAAATAAAGACAAAGTGCTTTTCTGTCCATACCAGTAATTTAAAATAATTATAAATGGCACTTTGTAAATTATTTTAAATAGATTAGTTCAGATTCTACAGAAGTAGCAAAGACCTCTTGTGAGTATGACTATTACATTACAGCAGTATCAATCAGCAGAATGCAAAATGGCATCCACATCATTCAATGTGATATCAAGAAACGGCTGAGTGCACTGGATACAGCAAAGGCTATGGGCCCCGACAACATCCTGACTGCAATGCTGAAGACTTGTGCTCCAGAACTAGCCACACCTCTAGCCAAGCTGTTCCAGTACAGCTACACCACTGGCATCTACCTGACAATGTGGAAAATTGCCCGGGTATGTCCTGTCCACAAAAAGCAGGACAAATCCAATCCGGCTAATTACCGCCCCATCAGTCTACTCTCAATCATCAGCAAAGTGATGGAGGGTGTCGTCGACAGTGCTATCAAGCGGCACTTACTCACCAATAACCTGCTCACCGATGCTCAGTTTGGGTTCCGCCAGGACCACTCGGCTCCAGACCTCATTACAGCCCTGGTCCAAACATGGACAAAAGAGCTGAATTCCAGAGGTGAGGTGAGAGTGACTGCCCTTGACATCAAGGCAGCATTTGACAGAGTGTGGCACCAAGGAGCCCTAGTAAAATTGAAGTCAATGGGAATCAGGGGGAAAACTCTCCAGTGGCTGGAGTCATACCTAGCACAAAGGAAGATGGTAGTGGTTGTTGGAGGCCAATCATCTCAGCCCCAGGACATTGCTGCAGGAGTTCCTCAGGGCAGTGTCCAAGGCCCAACCATCTTCAGCTGCTTCATTAATGACCTTCCCTCCATCATAAGGTCAGAAATGGGGATTATCGCTAATGATTGAACAGTGTTCAGTTCCATTCACAACCCCTCAGATAATGAAGCAGGCCGTGCCCGCGTGCAGCAAGACCTGTACAACATCCAGGCTTGGGCTGACAAGTGGCAAGTAACATTCGCACCAGACAAGTTTCAGGCAATGACCATCTCCAACAAGAGAGAATCCAATCACTTCCCCTTGACATTCAATGGCATTACCATCACCAAATCCCCCACCATCAACATCCTGGGGGTCACCATTGACCAGACCAGCCACATAAATACTGTGGCTAAAAGAGCAGGTCAGAGGCTGAGTATTCTGCAGCGACTCACCTCCTGACTCCCCAAAGCCTTTCCACCATCTACAAGGCACAAGTCAGGAGTGTGATGGAATACTCTCCGCTTGCCTGGATGAGTGCAGCTCCAAAAACACTCAAGAAGCTCGACACCATCCAGGACAAAGCAGCCCGCTTGATTGGCATCCCACCATCCTAAACATTCACTCCCTTCACCACTGGCGCACCAGTAGCTGCAGTGTGTACTGTCCACAGGATGCACTGCAGCAACTTGCCACGGCTTCTTCGACAGCACCTCCCAAATCCACGACCTCTACCACCTAGAAGGACAAGGGCAGCAGGCACATGGGAACACCACTACCTGCATGTTCCCGACTTGGAAATATATCGCCGTTCCTTCATCATCGCCGGGTCAAAATCCTGGAACTCTCTACATAACAGCAATGTGGGAGAACCTTCACCACACGGACTGCAGCGGTTCAAGGCAGCAGCTCACCACCACCTTCTCAAGGGCAATTTGGGATGGGCAATAAATGCCGGCCTTGCCAGCGACGCCCACACCCCATGAATGAACAAAAATAACCACAACATATCAAACATCTCTTCACCAGGAATATATTTTTTAATTCTAACAGATAATTGCTTTCTTTTCAAAAAAAATACAAACAAATGGCACTAAAAACATTGTTAAAACTTATCTGACCAGAAGAAAAAATAATACATCAACACAAACTATTGCTTAAGAAAGCCTCAAAATACTTGATGGAAAAATGATAGATGAGCAAAATATAACCATAGGTTAATTTTCTTCGCTTGATTTCTTTTAAAATCAGAAATTGCACTTATTAATGTCGCCACTGGAGAATTTCATGCAACTGAATAAAATTGTTTGCAACACATGCAACTCTTTGACGAAGTAATAGAGAGGGTTCAGGGTAGTGTGGTTGACGTGTATATGGATATTCAAAAGGCATTTCATAAAGTGCAACTTAATAGATGTTAGCAAAAATGAAGCTCATGGGGTTAAACGGGCAGTGGCTGTCTAGATTAAAAATTGGCTAGGGACAGAAAGTAGTGTAGTGGTGAATGGTTGTTTCTCAGACTGTCCTTCAGGTCGATATTAGGACCACTGCTCATTTTGATATATATACAGGGCATAATTTCAAAGTTTGCTGATGATACAAAACTCAAATGTAGTAAACAGTAAGCACGATAGTAGCAGACTTCAGAAGGACTGGTGAAATGGGAAGACACATGGCAGATGAAATTTAATGCAGAGAATTGTGAAGCTGGGGT
This sequence comes from Heptranchias perlo, assembly GCF_035084215.1. Lineage (NCBI taxonomy): Eukaryota > Metazoa > Chordata > Chondrichthyes > Hexanchiformes > Hexanchidae > Heptranchias > Heptranchias perlo. Next base: position 38,409,963 of record NC_090325.1, read on the forward strand.
TGTTCTCCTTAGAACAGAGAAGGTTAAGGAAAGATTTAATAGAGGTGTTCAAAATGATGAAGGTTTTGATCGAGTAAATAGGAGAAACTGTTTCCATTGGCAAGTGTCGGTAACCGGAGGACACAGCTTTAAAGGTACTTGGCAAAGGAACCAGAGGGGAGTTGAGGAGAATTGTTTTTTTACGCAGCGAGTTGTTTTGATCTGGAATACACTGCCTGAAAGGGTGGCGGAAGCAGATTCAGTACTATCTTTTTAGATATATACTTGAAAAGGAAAAATTTGCAGGGCTATAGGGAAAAAGCAGGGGAGTATGACTAATTAGATAGCTCTGTCAAGGAGCTGGCACGATGGGCTGAATGGCATCCTTCTGTGCTGTATGATTCTATGATTAATTTTGTTTAAATTATGGGAAAGAAATAATTGTCTTAAATGTCAAATCTAAAAATCATTTGCTCACTCTCAACACATACCAATTCAGTGGTTATAGGTGAAAGATAGCTTTTGACATTCCATGCTACTTTTGTAGATTCTCATCAGCTGTTGAGCAAAGCCGGTAGGAGAGAGCTGCCCACGCAGAATATCTTATTGCTGCCCATCGAGCTTCTATGTCCACTACTGGTAAGTTTAAAAAAAACTGGACTAGTCTCTTTGCCAGATCAGTGCAAGTTATTGGCCGAAAACAATGCAAAAATGCACGGGTGAGAAAAACAAGTCCATGAATTTAGATTTGAGGTTAGGATCAGATCAGCCATGATCTTATTGAATGGCGGAGCAGGCTCTAGGGGGCGATTGGCCCACTCCTGCTCCTATTTCTTATGTTCTTATAGGATATTAAAGGACAGTTTATGTAGTCCAGCCTTATTGTATATTTAAATTTAAACAGCAGACAATACCCCAATTCTTTAATTAACACATGCAATGATGTGTTTCCGTCTCATTCTGAGCTGCTCTGTGGGATGAAAGCTTAATGAGGTAGGTACACTGCATGGAAGTAGATTTCCTAATTCATATTGCAGTATCAGTCTCAGTAATTGCTCTTCACCCTGAGGCATGGATTTCTGTTTTACTATCCCTTTCACTGTACCCTACAACATTTTATTTGTTCCCATTACATTTCATATCAACAGAGGCACTGTTTCATAAACACAAGGTTCCAAGTTATATATAACATATACAGAGCGATGAATGTCACAGGATATAGGCCAATGAGGACAACCATTCTTGCCCCACTATCCATTATTTCACATAGTACGTACAGAGTATGATGCACATCTTGTTTCTGTGCAAGCAAAATGACTTACAGCACATCGTAGTGAGAACAAACTACCCTCAATGAGGTGATTAATTACAGAAAAATAATCTACATGTATAGATATTAAAAAACATGCCATTTCTTGGAATGGGATTTTCATAAAATCTAAAAGGCAAAGTAATATATTCCAAAAATAGAAAGACCGGATAAGTAGGGTGGTCCTGACTGGACAAGTGGCAGGAAGCTCAACTGTATTCTCTACTGGCAGGCAGCAGTTTTAGCTGGTAAAGTTCCAGTAATATCCTGTTGCCTGTTGGAGGACACTATGGCTTGGCTTTGCCAACCTGCACCTAATCTCTTTGGATTATGTGCCATAGCAAGTGTGTGCACACTCTTTATTGGGTAAACTGAAATTCTACAAGTAAAAGTATACTTTTTGACCTTTTTATTGGTTTAAAACAATTAAAAACCCTATTTTAGCATTTAATTTCTGATGGTTATGGAGATTTCCCTCAGGCGCTGTCCCTTTTATTTTGTTGCAAATGGTTTTGGAATGGCTGATGTTTCCCAAGCATGCTTTCCCACAAGTTACTGGTCTCAAATAGATGACGTTCCTTCATAGTTGCTGGGTCAAAATCCTGGAACTCCCTACCTAACAGCACTGTGGGAGAACCTTCACCACACAGACTGCAGCGGTTCAAGAAGGCGGCTCACCACCACCTTCTCAAAGGGCAATTAGGGATGGGCAATAAATGCTGGCCTTGCCAGTGACACCCACATCCCATGAACGAATAAAAAAAAAAGCCAGAAATACAAATTAATATGTTAAAGCTATCTTGGCCAAAATGAAGTTTATGATTGATAAGAGTTTTCTTTCATATATACATGTGGGTTTATTAAAACAATAATCTCTACCAAAGTAAATGTGAATCATGTTCAAAAAGCTTATGCATATTATATATATATATATATTTTTGAAAGTCACATTGTAACAGTCTTTTCCCTTCCTTGCCTGCCCTAATCACAAAAAGGGAAGGATCCAAATAACAAGAAAAAAAAATGCTTAGAAACTAGTGTAAATTAAGCATCCATATCCAGGCACAGTGCTTTGAGATTAGTGTACGGACTTGCACAACACCAGGTTATAGTCCAACAGTTTTATTTTAAATCACAAACTTTCGGAGCTTACCTCCTTCGTCACCTGACGAAGGAGGTAAGCTCCGAAAGCTTGTGATTTAAAATAAAACTGTTGGACTATAACCTGGTGTTGTGCAAGTCCTTACATTTGTCCACCCCAGTCCATCACTGGCATCTCCACATCATGGCTACTTTGAGATTAGTGCAAAGTTGTCACATTCATAATCTCTTCATAAAAAGTTGCTTATTACTGCAATTCAGAATGCAACAGTTTCAGAAGTGAAGATAATCTATAGATTTGAGTTTATTTTTAAACTCAGCATAGATGCTATTTCAGATATCATCAAGGCAGAAAAAAAAACTATGACCACCAATTGATCAAGACTTTTGTGAAGGGCAGAAAATTCCAGGGCATGAATGCCATTTCAGAGATTCTGTTTAGCAAAAAACGCCTTGGTCTCTCCACATATTGGATTAACACAAAGTGGACAACGTAGACTCAACTGCTTGGAAGAGGTTTCTGCTGATTTTAGATGAGTATTTACCAAATCTGCCAGGGTCTAGAAAATAAGAAATGGATACAGATTAATTAGTCCAAAAAAAAAAAAATCACACAAACAAGCAGTTTACTCAGTTTTATCAACCAAGAACAAATTTACTATTAAATAAACAACAAAACAAAAACTTTTAATTGAGGAGCTTTCTATAATCATTTTTAAACCACAAAAGAACAGATATACTTGAAATGTGCAAGATTATCAAAAGAATTGACTAAATTGATCCAAGCAAATTGTTCAGTAGGCTTGGAAATCTGGAAGGTTGAAATCAAATAGCTGATGGGCATTCTTCAGACTAACCTCTGTTTACTGAAAGGGTCAAATATCAGAGGATACAAATTTAAAAATGACATTGAAAATAAGAAGGGAAGGCAGGAAGTGTTTTTTCACCCAAAGAGTAAAAGTTGTGGAGCAAGTAACCAGGGAAGTCAATTATAGAGGGCAGAGGCAATTGGAAGAGTTTCTGGAGAGGAAAGGGATTGACAGCAATTGATAAGGGAATTAGTTGGGCTCAATCGATCAAAAATGCATTGACTAGCGAAGTCCAATGGCCTTTTGCTGTTACTAAATGCTATTCACTCAAAAATATTTTTTTAAACTGCACATGTAGCACCAAATAGTCTCCAATTCAAGATAGGTGGGCCGAGGACACTGTCCTGAGGAACTCTGGCAGTGATGTCCTGGAGCTGTGATGACTGGTCTCCAACAGCCACAACCATCTTCCTTTACGTCACATATGACTCCAACTAAGAAATATAAGAAATAAGAGCAGGAGTAGGCCATACGGCCCCTCGATCCTGCTCCGCCATTCAATAAGATCATGGCTAATCTTCAACCTCAACTCCACTTTCCTCGTATCCCTTGATTTCCCCTAGAGTCCAAAAATCTATGTCTCAGCCTTGAACATACTCAACAACTCAGCATCCACAGCTCTCCGGGGTAGAGAATTCCAAAGATTCACAACCCTCTGAGTGAAGAAATTCCTCCTCATCTCAGTCTTAAATGGCCAACCCCTTATCCCGAGATTATGCCCCCTAGTTCTAGTCTCTCCAGCAAGGGGAAACAACCTCTCAGCATCTACCCTGTCAAGCCCCCTCTCAATTTTGAATGTTTCAATGAGATCCCTTCTCATTCTTCTAAACTCCAGAGAGTATAGGCCCATTCTACTCAATTCATTGCACCGCCTCTAAATATATCCTTCCTTAGATAAGACCACCAAAACTGTGCACAGTACTCCAGGTGTGGTCTCACCAAAGCCCTGTACAATTGTAGTAAGACTTCCTTACTCTTGTACTCTAACCACCTTGCAATAAAGGCCAACATGCCATTTGCCTTCCTAATTGCTTGTTGTACCTGCAGGCTAACTTTTTGTGTTTCTTGTACGAGGACACCCAAATCTCTACTGGAGAGATTTCCCTTTGAACCACAGTGACCTCAGTTTGCTAGAGCTCCTTGGTGCCATACTTGGTCAAATGCTGCCTTGCTGTTGAGGAGTCTAGGATGTTGCTTGGTAAGAACTGCTTTTGTGTCTATGTCAGGCTATTGCTTCATTAGTTTGTGGGACAGCTTGCCCAACTTGGACACCAGTCCCCAAAGGTTAGTGGGGAGGATACTACAGGATCAACTGGGCTAAGACTGCCCAAGTCTTGTCTTAATATGATGCCTGGATTATTGGTTCATCCAATTTTCTCCTTACTATTGAACTTTGTTTACAACTGAGTGATTTGCTGGTCATTTCAGAGGGGATTAAGAATCAACCATGCATTACTGGGCACAGTAGTGTAGTGGTTATGTTACTGAACTAATAATCCAGAGAATACGAGTTCTCACTGTAGCAGTTTGAGAATTTCAATTCAATTTTAAAAAAAATCTGGAAATAAAAAGCTGGTACCAGCAAAAGTGGCCATGAAGCTGCCAGGTTGTCATAAAACCCCAACTAGTTCACAAGTGTCCTTTAGGGAAGGAAACCTGCCATCCTTATCCAGGCTGGCCTATATGTGACTTCAGTCCCACACCAAAGCGGTTGACTCTTAACTGCCCTCTGAAGTAGCAGAGTATAAAGCTCTGTTGTCTAAAAGCACTGAGCAACCAGAGATGAGCAATAAATGCTGCTCCATAAATAACGTGCAACTAGAGTCACCTGAAGACCAGACCAGGTAGGAGTGGTAGGTTCCCTTCTCTGAAGGGCATTAACAAGTCAATTGGGTTTATAATGATAATCTGGCAGCTTTCATGGTCATTTTTCTGGTACTACCTCACAAATTTCCAGATTTATTGAATTCAATTTCACAACTGGCCATGGTGGAATTTAAACTCATGATCTTTGGCTTGATTGAGAAAAACCATAGTGAGTGGTTGTTAAATAACTATATCCAAGCCTTTACATAAAGGTTCGTAGATGCGGTACAAAGCCACACTGACCCAGAAGGTCTCTGGTCTGATCCTGCTCTTTGCTGGGTAGGCTCTCAGCCAGAGCAGCAGTTGAGATGCTGCAATTGAGCTCAGTATCCCTGGACTAACAAAAAGAGAAAATTTCCCTTTCTGCTGGCCATGGCCTCTGCTGGAAACAAAGAGCTTGAATTTATATAGCGCTTTCACGACCTCATAATGTCCCAAAGTGCTATACAGTCAATTAAATACTTTAGAAGTATAGTCACTGCTGTATTTTAGGGATGCAAAAACTGCATGCATGTAAAAAAATTGCCGAGTGCGAGGACCGGGCTCAGCTGTGACATCCTCTATGGGCAAGTCACCTCCCAACACTCACTATTCAGGCTTACACATGACAGATGGCAAATCCTCCATCTGGAAGCACTGGAGAAAGTACAAAAAAGGTTTACAAGGATGATACTAGAATGGAAATGGTATAACTATCAGGAAAGACTAAAGAGGCTGGGGCTCTTTTCTCTACAAAAAAGACTGAGGTGACCTAATAGAGGTCTTTAAAATTATGAAGGCGTTTGATGGGATAGACGGAGATGTTTCCACTTGTGGGGGAGTCCAAAACGAGGGGCTATAATTATAAGATAGTCACTAATACGTCCAATAAGGAATTCAGGAGAAACTTCTTTTCCCAGAGAGTGGTTAGACTGTGGAACGTGTTAGCACATGGAGTGGTTGAGGCAAATAGCATAGATGCATTTAAGTGAAAGCTAGATACTTACACAAGGGAGAAAGGAATAGAAGGATACGTTGATAGGGCGAGATGAAGTAAATAGAGTGGGAGGAGGCTCGTGTTTAACATAAATGCTGTTTCTGTGCTGTAAATTTTACGGAATTCTATGTAGCTTTGCTGATGCACTGGAGGGCTAATGCTATGTGTGGAACCAAACCCCGGCATGACTTCAGGAAAGGCCACGAAATAAGAAAAATAGTGCAAAGTGTAAGCATGTCTAATTCCTTCAGATACTATTGTACATATTAGACACCAACAATTTATACTGGATCTCTGGTTGCTTAATGTAAAATAGTTTCAACTCTTTCCTTTCCCCCCTCCCCACCCCCACACTGACTAAAAAAAGCTCAAGACACACTTTCAATTTCAAAGCTACTGTAATATATTAATCATGAACAGTACAAAATTGGTGTAGTACCCTGGGTTCTGTACCCTCCATTCCCATTTTTACTTCTGGATTACAGTAGAGAATGAGCATGATATTGTGCTATACAGCATTTGTACACAGTGGGCTTGCAACGTAGCATCCAACAAGAAACATAAGAACATAAGAAATTGGAGCAGGAGTAGGCCATACGGCCCCTCGAGCCGGCTCCACCATGCAATAAGATCATGGCTGATCTTCAACCTCAACTCCACTTTCCTGCCTGATCCCCATATCCCTTGATTCCCCTAGAGTCCAAAAATTTATCTATCTCAGCCTTGAATATATTCAATGACTTAGCATCCACAGCCCTCTGGGGTAGAGAATTTCAAAGATTCGCAACCCTGAGTGAAGAAATGCCTCCTCATCTCAGTCTTAAATGGCCGACTCCTTATCCTGTGACTATGCCCCCTAGTTCTAGACTCTTCAGCCAGGGGAAACAACCTCTCAGCCTCTACCCTGTCAAGCCCCCTCAGAATCTTATATGTTTCAATGAGATCCCCTCTCGTTCCTCTAAACTCTAGAGAGTATAGGCCCTTTCTACTCAACCTCTCTTCATAGGACAACCCTCTCATCCTAGGAATTAATCTAGTGAACCTTCATTGCACCACCTCCAAGGCAAGTATATCCTGCCTTAGATAAGGAGACCAAAACTGTACTCAGTATTCCAGGTGAGGTCTCACCAAATCCCTGTACAATTGTAGTAAGGCTTCCTTACTCTTGTACTCCAACCCCCTTGCAATAAAGGCTAACATGCCTTTTGCCTTCCTAATTGCTTGCTGTACCTACATGCTAACTTTTTGTGTTTCTTGTATCAGGACACCAACATTTAATAGTTTCTCGCCATTTAAAAAATATTCTGCTTTTCTAATCTTGCTACCAAAGTGAATAACTTCACATTTCCCCACATTATACTCCATCTGCCACCTTCTTGTCCAGTCACTTAACCTGTCTATATCCCTTTGCACTCTGTGTCCTTCTCACAGCTTACTTTCCCACCGAGCTTTGTATCGTCAGCAAACTTGGATACATTATACACTCGGTTCCTTAATCCAGTCATTAATATAGATTGTAAATTGCTGAGGCCCAAGCACCGATCCTTGTGGTACCCCACTAGTTACAGCCTGCCGAACTGAAAATGACCAGTTTATCCCTACTCTCTGTTGACAACTTCATTGGTCTAGATAAGTTTGTTTTATATATATATATATATATATATATATATATATGATACAAAGCTGACTAAATAACAAAATAAATACATTCAAAAGATTATAGATGAATGACTTCTTTAAAAAAAAAGGTAGTTATACTTATAAGACTTAAATGAACTTATTGTAACTTTCCTCTGGTAAAGTGGATTTTTTTAAAGTCAATTTATTGAATGTCTATTAAGCATTTATTTATGAACATTATGTACAGTGTGAGGACGGACAAAAAAATGCATCAAAATCAAGATAGGATTTTTAGAGGATCTCTCAGTGAAATGTAAAGACAGTCATAACACACTATTACTGCACTAACTACTGTCCTTGTGTTACCCATCTTTCAAGAAAACATTGTTGCAACAATCACTAGTTTCAGACTATAATGATGTGTATAAAAATATGATGCTAGTCTATCTATGGATGTACTACTGCTAACATCCAAAGATTTACTATTAGTACATTGCTGGTATTAATCATTTGGTTGCTGAATTATCAAAATTCTGTACTGCACTAGACTTGCCAAAATAATTAACTGGTTCAAGACACTTATTCAACTCCTTTATTTTCTCAGTTAAACAGGCAACAGATCTGTAATCTGCAAACTATCCTTTTGCAAAAATCTCACTAGGGGAAATAAATGCTTTTAGAAAATTATACAGAATGAAAATATATTACCTTAATAAAAAGCTGATTTCCATTTAGTGACTCTGCTCGTCTAATATTTTCTACACCACACTGAAAACGGTTACCATGGAAGACAAAAAAAGGATATAAGGTTACTTAGAAACGCATCTCACCAAGACTGCGTTAATTTCCAATTTTGCACAAACCTCATTTTTAGCAGACTAAGTGAGCAGTGACTAACACACTGCTTTTTCTCCAATGCGGTCAAATCCAGCTCTGACTGATGAAATAGAAGTCTTTCTTTCTGCTGGCTTTCAGATTTCCAGACTCAATCTAATTCCTACTCGTCATAAACACACAGCATAAATGTGTTTCCAATATAGCATTCAATGGCAATCTCATTCACAGGCTTTAATAATGGCTGTTGTGGGAACTAGAAAAATTTACATTGGTGTAGTAAGGCATGCCTTTGAGAATGGGGTTCAGGTGCATTTATGGGGCACAATAAAATGAGGTTTACACTGCAGCTACACTAAAAGTGACACGAGAATGTCTGATAACACTGAAAAAATTATTTTTTAAAGAAGTATTTCACTCCCCAGTATTCTTCACCTCAATGAGTACAAGAGTCATGTTTCAAATACTTGAAAAAAAATCTGAACAAGCACAACATACCTAATGTTCTCAGTCTCATTTGTTCTGTCAAAAAGACACTGAATAAAGATAAGGCACTTCACCATAAGGAAGAGGAAGGAAAGACAAGCACAAGCCAAGCTATCACCATGGGCCACTCTCATTCCCTTCCAAAGTGGCTGGGTAAAAAGCAACATTGGCAGAGTCCGGACATATTTCATATGTCTGCTTTGTGCTAGGAAGGGCTCATTGCATAGAAATAATAGATTGTGGGGGGAGGAAAGAGTTGTAAAAGGGATAACCAAAATATATACTGCAGTTTTACATTAAATGAAAATTCGTGTAACTCCTCACTTTTACTCTATAGCAAGTACGTAGTAGCTTTGTTATTCTAAACTTGGAGGACAGATATGTTCATTATATTGAGTTGTTAATTTTACTAAATTACTGTCCTCATCCCTGGACTGGGATCCATTCATTGTTCAGATACATCATCACGAGTACGGTCAGCAAATACAGTATTCAACATGTATCCAGGGTGAACAGATGCACGAGTTCAATCAGTGAAGGAAGGGGACAATGAAATAATTAAGCAGTACTAAGGGCTGCAACAAAATTTCACTAGGTGGGGGTGGAGGGCACGGTTTAGGTTTGTTGCAGCCAATTGTTATAAAAATACGTTCATTATAGAGAGGATCCAGTATACTTTTAGGATGAAAACAACTTTATAAGACAGCTTTTTCGTTTATTCATTCATGGGATGTGGGCATCACTGGCAAGGCCAGCATTTATTGCCCATCCTTAATTGCCCTCGAGAAGGTGGTGGTGAGCCCACTTGAACCGCTGCAGTCTGTATGGTGTAGGTACTCCCACAGCGCTGTTAGGTAGGGAGTTCCAGGATTTTGACCCAGCGATGATAAAGGAACGGCGATATATTTCCAAGTCAGGATGGTGCGTGACTTGGAGGGAAATGTGCAGGTGGTGGTGTTCCCATGTGCCTGCTGCCCTTGCCTATCTAGGTAGTAGAGGTTGCAGGTTTGGGAGATGCTGTCGAAAAAGCCTTGGCGAGTTGCTGCAGTGCATCTTGTAGATAGTACACACTGGAGCCACAGTGCGTGGTGATGAAGGGAGTGAATGTTTAAGGTGGTGGATGGGGTGCCAATCAAGCGGGCTGCTATGTCCTGGATGGTGTCGAGCTTCTTGAGTGTTGTTGGAGCTGCACTCATCCAGGCAAGTGGAGAGTATTCCATCACACTCCTGACTTGTGCCTTGTAGGTGGTGGAAAGGCTTTGGGGAGTCAGGAGGTGAGTTACTCGCCGCAGGATATACAGCCTCTGACCTGCTCTTGTATCCACAGCATTGATATGGCTGGTCCAGTTAAATTTCTGGTCAATGGTGACCCCCAGGATGTTGATGGTGGCAGATTCGGTGATGGTAATGCGTTGAATATCAAGGGTAGGTGGTTAGACTCTCTCTTGTTGGAGATGGTCATTGCCAGGCACTTGTCTGGCACGAATGTTACTTGCCACTTATCTGCCCAAGCCTGGAGGTTGTCCACATCCCATGGGCCTTTACTATTTCGACCAATCTGCCAAGTGGGACCTTGTCAAAAGCCTTGCTAAAATCCATGTAGACTACATCAATTGCGCAACACTCATCGATCCTCCTTGTCACCTCCTCGAAAAATTCAATCAAGTTTGTCAGACACGACCTCCCCTTAACAAATCCGTGCTGATTGTCCTTGATTAGTCCGTGCCTTTCTAAGTGAGTTTATCCTATCCCTCAGAATTGATTCCAATAATTTGCCCACCACCGAGGTTCGGCCGACTGGCCTGTAATTACTCGGTCTATCATTCGCTCCCTTTTTAAACAACAATACAACGTTAGCAGTCCTCCAATCCTCCGGCACTACGCCTGTACCCAGTGAAGTTTGGAAAATGATTGTTAAAGCCTCCGCTATGTCCTCCCTGGCTTCTTTTAACAGCCTGGGGTACATTTCATCCGACCCTGGTGATTTATCTACTTTCAAAGATGCTAATCCCCTTAATACTTCCTCGCTCACTATGTTTATCCCATCCAATATTTCACACTGCTCCTTAACTTCAATCCCTGCATCATCCCTCTCCTTTGTGAAGACAGATGCAAAGTATTCATTAAGAACCGTACCCACATCTTCCGCCTCCACACATAGGTTACCTTTTTGGTCTCTGATAGGCCCTACTCTTTCCTTAGTTATCCTCTTGCTCTTAATGTATTTATAAAACATCTTTGGGTTTTCTTTGGTTTTACCTGCTAATATTTTTTTCATGCCCTCTCTTTACTTTCCTAATTTCCTTTTTAACTTCACCCCTGCACTTTGTATATTCCTCTAAGCTTTCCATAGTATTGAGTTCCCAGTGTCTATCATAGGCTTTCTTTTTCTGCCTTATCTTACCCTGAACGCTTCTTGACATCCAGGGGGCTCTAGATTTGGCAGCCCCTCCCTTTTCTTTGTGGGAACATGTTTACCCTGAACCCCTTGAATCACCCCTTTGAAAGTCTCCCACTGTTCTGACACCGATTTACCTTCAAGTAGCTGTTTCCAGTTTACTTCTGCTAAATCACTTCTCAGTTCAGTAAAAATTGGCCTTTCCCCAATTGAAAACTTTAACTCCTGCTCTGTCTTTGTCCTTTTCCATAACTATGCTAAAACTAACTGTATTATGATCACTACCACCAAAATGCTCTCCCCACTGCTATTTCTTCCAGCTGCCCCTCTTCATTTCCTAGAACTAAATCCAGAACTCCCCCCCCCACCCCCCTCGTTGGGCTTGCTATATACTGGCTAAAAAAAATTCTCCTGTATGCATGTGGGCATGAACTGCTTCATTATCTGAGGGGTTGTGAATGGAACTGAACACTGTGCAAATCATCAGCGAACATCCCCATTTCTGACCTTATGATGGAGGGAAGGTCATTAATGAAGCAGTTGAAGAACCCCTGCTGCAATGTCCTGGGGCTGAGATGATTGGCCTTCAACAACCACTACCATCTTCCTTTGTGCTAGGTATGACTCCAGCCACTGGAGAGTTTGCCCCTGATTCCCATTGACTTCAATTTTACTAGGGCTCCTTGGTGCCACACTCGGTCAAATGCTGCTTTGATGTCAAGGGCAGTCACTCTCACCTCACCTCTGGAATACAGCTCTTTTGTCCATTTTTGGACCAAGGTTGTAATGAGCTCTGGAGCCCAAACTGAGCATCGGTGAGCAGGTTATTGGTGAGTAAGTGCCACTTGATGGCACTGTCGACGACACCTTCCATCACTTTGCTGATGATTGAGAGTAGACTGATGGGGCCATAAATGGCTGGATTGGATTTGTCCTGCTTTTTGTGGACAGGACATACCTGGGCAATTTTCCATTTTGAAAAGGAAGTAAAGAAAGCTGAAAAGGAAGCAATGAAAACAAACCACGTCATCCTTACACCACAGCTCAATTCTGCACAAAAGGTAACTTATGACAAACCCATGCATACTCTACCAGGGACTAACAATACAATCAGCAAGAGTGTATAAAAATGAAAATAAGCCACTTTGCCCCAGATTTGCACATGCATTTGAGGATCCATGGCTTTCAACAGAAGCTCCATCCATAGCAGTACAGTTTGGCCACTATATCTCTCCCTGCTTCCTCCCAACAAAAAATAAATGCCTAGCTTCCTCAACCAATTATATGGGGAAATTATACACACAAAAGATCATCCATCACAAACACCCTGGTAACTTACCTCATTGGCTAAGATTTGTGCATATTCTATATCAAGTTCATGGAGTGTTTCAATATGATCACTGGTGAAAGCTATAGGGACCAGTAGTAAGTTTTTCTTGCCTCTCTCACACAATCCTTTGATGGTGTCATCCGTCGAAGGGCCAAGCCAGGGCAGAGGACCAACCTGTATTGAAGAAAAGCATCACAAACATGGTTAATGTAGGTACCCGCTCATCATCTCCAGGAGCTGCAGTACAATGTAATCGGTTCAGGTTATTTAAATGTTCTGTCGTTGTATTTATGACAGGAAACTCATTGATGCCATCAGATACACAAATACTTAACTGAACGAAATGAGCTTCAACAACAGTTGCAGTGAACACCAAATGCCAGTAGGTGTCACTTGGTGACAGCATTTCATGTCACCTTAAAATAAAACAAATCATTCTTCTCTATATTCCAACAATTTTCCTTCAGTTACTTTTAACAGCTACTCTATAGAACTACTATTTTATCACTTCTGTATTATAACCCAAGTATCAAGATTGTTTAATAAAAGAAAAATTCAACACAACTTGGGTCAACTAAAATTTATTCAAAATATTTCCAACTGGAAAGCAAAGCAAAAATAGTTTGAACTGGACAGGTCCCAAAAGTACACAGCAAGGAAAAACTAATATTTGAAGCCCTATTTTATCTATACAGGATTTAAGGCTCCCAGCAGGTACGCGTCTCATACTGGTACCTGTAGTATAAGTACACCCAAAAATTCTCCAAACTGATTGTCTATCATATCACTCATAGCTGTATCAATCAGTTGGACTCTATGCTGAAATAGCTTCTACTATTTTAACTACTGAGCTAGCTCCCTCATGATATTTCAAATGGTTGGCTCACACTCAAAAATCTTAACCCTCCAGTCTTACTCAACCTGATTTTAACTAAGACAAACTATGAAGGGATGAGAAATAAACTGACCACAGTAAACAGGGCTGAACTATTAATGGGTAAACCTACAGACAAACAATGGGAAGTAGTCAAAGGTATTTGATACAATACAAAACCAGTATATCAAGAGATATTGAACAAAGGCGGGTAAATAGAGTTGAGGTACAAATCAGCCATGATCGAATTGAATGGCGGAACATGTTCAAGGGGTTGAATATCCTACCCCAATTATGTAACCTCCTGTAAAAAGATATGTAATTGCACACACTTGCAGAAATTACCTTAGACTGCCACACCAGCCTGTACGGGTTACTGAAATTTAGTGTTTCCATGACTCTTTGGACAGTTGCTCCCACTTCCTGAGGATAGGGGTCACCTCGATTCACTACCTGAAATATAGACAGTGCTAAATTTTAAAAAGCTTAGGTTTGCCAGATGGGATAATGGGCTCTATATATACTTGAAGCTATTCCAGTCAGCTTATTGCAAAGGACCTCACAACTACACAAAGTTTCCATTCACTAATATTTTAGTTGTTTGCGGTACTAACACAGTTCATTTCCACTCCTTTTAAAATAGGATGAAAATCTGGAGTGTCAAATCCTATTCACAGCAGCACCTCTTTCTCCCCCCCCCCAATAACAGGTATATTTATTTTGTACATATGGCACAGAAAGAATCTTTTATAATACACTGCATACATGACAACCAATACAAGCTTAATGTCTAAATGCACAGAAAATGTCCTTGATATTGGCCTATAAATCTTATACATTGCCAAAGGACAAATTACAAAAGTACTTTCTCTGCTATCCATTCAATTATTCCTAAATCAATATTCCATCCCACCCCAATCTGGAGCTAGTGTTCATCCTCACAGCTGCAGTACAAACACTAGGCACAATCATTTCCCTAGGCACAGAACTTCACATCAGTTCCAGATAGAATTTGAACGGGCTATGATTTAAAGCAGCTAACAAACATATTTCCTCACCGCAGCAAAAATACTAGTTACTTGACCAAATCTGTTTTTGTTCAGAAGGCCTAGCAAACCAAAGACCATCATAGCTCCGATGTCCCCACAAAGATCTTTCTGAGAAGGCAGAATTTTTGAAAAGATTAAAAGTGTGTTCTAAACTCCTCTAACGCACCAAGGATCTTGGTGAATTCATGCACTTTCAGAGGTAAGGATACTTTATTCCTGGTATCCTGGCCAACATTTATCCCTCAACCAACACAACCAAAACAGTTATATATCTCTTTTGCTGTATGTGGGATCTTTATATGCACAAACTGGCTGCCATATTTGCCTACTTAACAACGGACTTCAAAAGTAACTCATTGGCTGTGAAGGGCTTTGTTTTAGGATGCTCCGAGGACATGAAAGGCACTATAGTTCTTTTCTTCTTGTGCAAGAGTTTTGCCACATTTGTACTCTTGACCTCCACCTGTTCTTTTTTCACCAGGCTCATCAGGAGAACCTCTAACCAGTTTTGGAAAAGGACCTCCATACAAAACATTAGCTCGTTGTCCTTTCTTCAGAAGCTGACATTTTCTGATTTTAAAATCAGATTTATGGCATTTTTGTCAGTGATATTGGTTTGTAGATCTAACATCAAACCTACCAAAAAGACAACTGATCGCTTTCTGCATCACAAATTGACACAATCAAATAAACTGTTATTGTCTCAAAAGAGTTTCATTTCTGCACTTGAAAAATAAGCAACTCAACAAATCTAGATTTGAGTGTCCTTTCTGCCAATCCTGATGGAATTGGTGGAGCACTGTTGAAACAAAGACTCTGTGTTTAACACCTCAGTTGTTTTTCTAACTTCAAAAAAATTCAAAAGATACAATACAATGCTGTAAATTGTTAATTAGCACAACAAAGACAAAATAAGATTAGAATGGTATGTCTTCATTTGGGCGGACCAGGCTAAATATTGAACCGAGTTACAGGTTCCAAAGTGGGGGCCTGAGGCAAATAATAATTGGAAGCAAGAGGTGTCAAAAGCTCAGGATTCATGACGGTGTGCTTCTAGTCATTTTTACCCTTTTAAATACAAGTTTGCTTTAAGTCACTTACAGACATGGGCAATGAATGAGCAGAGAACAAAATGACTACATCAGCCCTTTTCTCAGGAGGAAATCGATCAAGTTCCTGCCATACATGATCTGCAAAACACTGCAAGATAAACAAAAACTGTTAACCTACAATTACTTGAAGGAAAATTCACTTACCAATTACTAATGTGGAAAAACACTAACAAAGAAGGTGCACCTTTAAGAAAAATGATCAGATTATTCTGAAATATCCTAGGTTTTGAGATCTTCTAAAACCTATTTTAAAAAGTAAAGCCCCGATTATCCTAAACAGTAATTAGATGCATACATTAGGTAGTTTGTTAGTGATAAAATCATAACATTAGTAGTTCTATTACCCAGGCCAAATTAAGGCACACCATTCCCTTAAGTAGCTTACTAAAAGCACAACTACAACGTCAAGCCTCTGGATGGAGTGACCAGTTTACAAGTGGGCTATAGACGGTATGGCAGATCATCATCTCATGCTTCTAGTTTCCTCACCTCAATCAGGCGGCTGATAAGCAGCACTAGAAACTAGGCACTTCACAAGGGTGGAAGCCAAGCTTAGCTTTAAATACTAAAAAGAAAAAGAAAATTAAAAAAAAAAACAAAAACTTAAACATTTCCTATTTCTTAGCCACCTAGCAAGTGTACTGCAATAACCAGCTGCTGAGAGCAGCTGACGTCTGCTTTCTAGTCAGGGAACTGTATATGATACAGAAAATTTTATAAAGGAAGAGATTTTACAACTAGTTGATCCACAAACAAGCTTACCTGAATTAATAATGGATGCGTTGGCCACCTATCAATAGTACTCCATTTCATCTTCGGTGCTGTGTTCTTGCCATTATAATGTCGATAAATTGCGTTTAAACTACTTCCTACAAAAGAAAGTCAATAATGAAAGAAACTGTGCTCTCAGGTAGCTTTCAATATGGTCAATCAATTCTGAGGTTGCACCACCATCTTCCACTGAAACAGTAAATAATATTACACTAAAAAGATATGTGTTTTGTTTTAAATTGAGATCAAGAGTACAGTAAAGAGTAAAAAAAAGACAATGAGGTAAAAGATGAAGTTATGATTAGTTAACACCAAGCATTGGTTTTAAAAGTCTGAAGATTGTGAGGCACAACAACTAAGAGTTCCACAGTCCTCCTTCAAAATGAATGAGTTGGAGACTGTGCGACGAGTCTTGATTTCAGTACAGTGAGGATGTAGGGAGGTGAAAGAGCATATAGAATGGATATTCACAGCAGAGGAAGAACAAGAGACAGAAGATTAGAAAAAAAATGGCCATAGTAGTATCAATAAAAGAGAGAGGGAGTTTGGACACTAGAGGTGAGAGAGGAGTTACCCATCTGACTAGAAGCTTTTTCTTGAATCCTGTGAGATAGAAATGTCTCTCAAAATATAGGCAAATTCAAGCCATGGACACATTTGATATTTATAGTATTGAATTATTTGTTGGGGGCATTGGGAGTGTTTGGCATTAAAGAGGAAAGCAAGTTTTTTGACAGTAGATTTAACAATACAGAGATGCGATTTCCATGAGGTCGGAGATAGTGAAACCAAAAATGTCAACATGTGAAGGATTATAACGTAATCTTCAAAGGCAAGCAGTGGCAGCCTTTGGCTTGATTTGCATGAGCTATGAAGAAACTGTGCCTTTGAAAAAGTAAAAGAAACAAAGTTCTAATTATCCAAAAGGACACAAAGGAGATCAAGATGTAATGATTTGACCACTGCACTGGAGACTATGTGCAGTTAGGGCATGTAATGTGAAGGAAGTTGACAAGTGTACAGTGGTAGCATCAGAAAATTAGTATTTGGTTTTGCAGTCCAATTTGGAGGAGTTAATTGATTGTAAAGGGAGAGACCGGCTTGAGGACCTCCTGAGTTCACAGGGAAAAAAAGTCAGTCTGAGTTATCTACAGCACAAAAAAAAATGATACCCATGAACATAGCTTTAATGGGAGACTGCATAATGGTATCTTGTTTAGAGATGCACAATGCTATATTATACCAAAGGCTTTGGAGAACTCTACGGCAATGACAAAGGATTTAGGATATTTGAAAGCAGAGTTCGAGAGATGCACAACACAGATGGCATATGTAATGAATGTTATTTCTGAACTGGTGGAGGATTTTTAAAATGGTGGCTCAGTCTGTAAGTTCACTACCTAGTGTAGTACTGAGCCATACAGATACAGGAAAGTTCCAGTATCATCCTATCTGTGCTGAGTCAGCTGATCTTAACTAGGACATCAGTTGGATTACTACAATTTGCTTTGGTGTGCCTGGACTGGAAAGGATGAAAAAAATAAGCAACTGTTGATTGCAGTCCACATGTATATTTATGGACATCAGACAAGGACAAGACCAGGCGCGACTGTGGCATCCTCCGCATTTGAATAACGTTTACCTACCCAACACACAAAGATAGATTACTGTAGCCTACGAAACTAAAACCTAGCAAGAATGAATGTCTTCAAGAAAGATGAGGAGAAATTGGCAAAAAAGATTGGAAACACCATCAAGTTTCCCCAGATTTGTGTGAGGCAAAATTCCTGCCTCTGAGTCACACAACTATTTGGAGTTGAATATCACGTTTAATGCAGAAAAACAGCTCAAGGCACTTCACAGAGGTGCGATGAAAAAATGGATGTCAAGCCAAAGGAATAATTATTAGGCAGGGTGACCAAATGCTTAATCGAAGAGGTGGGTTTTAAGAAGGGTCTTAAAGAAAGAGGAGGTGGTGGAGAGGCGGACAGGTTTAGGGAGAGAATTTCAGAGCGTGAAGGCACAGCTACCAATGATGGGGCAAAGGGAGAGGGTGATGCACAAGACCCCAGAGAGTCAGAGGAAGGGAGAGTCGGGGAAAATGCTAGATTCAAACCTCAGTCTGTGCTAAGTAAGCTTACCTTAAGTTCGGACAGGAGCAGGGGGCTACAATTAGCTTTAACACCCCTAAATTAGGGAAAGGAGAAATCATTGTGGTTTTCCACTCATCACTATACTGCAACCCCTGCTAAAAAGTACATGTGGTGGATTCAAAAATAATAATTTGTGATGCTTCCTACAAGAAATCAACCTGTCAATACTGTCAAGGCTCACATTATGAATAATGGCCACTTAGGTGAGATATCCAAGGGTGACCACCACCCATAAAATCTTACCTCAACAAGGAGTCAAATCTACAGGGAGAGAGAAAAAAAAACTACCAACCAGCCATGATTTGGACCAATTGTGAAGCATCTTTTGTTGGGGCGGTGGGGGGAGGGAGTGATGAAGGTCAGTGCATTGGGACAGGATATTGCTTTTACCTGGTCATATCCTTCTGAAAAAGCCTGCACTGAAATAGACCTGACCATGAAACAAGGCAGAACAACTTTGCAACTGGAAGGCCTGGTCTTCTTCCTCACCAAATTGATGATTAAAAAAAATATTACTGATGCTGAGCTTTAAGTGCCTCATGTAAGCCAGGAGTGAAATACCAGCAAAAAGCAGATTGCAACTCAAAAGCAGACTTTTTAAAAAATCTGTTTTGTTTTTGTCAATTTTCTCCCCACCTTTCCAAGTTACAGTTGCATAGGTGCCACACAGCCTGCAGCACCTCGCCCAGGTGGCTATCATTCATGCATGAGGCCTTGACAGTGTCAGCAGACCATGCGACCACGGGAACAGCAGAGGTGAACCCAATTTAATCATCACCCAATGTCCACACATGCACACCTCTAGTGTGGATCACTAGATCTTGATTAGAAGCGAGAGCACTGGTTGATTTGTCCCTCCCTACCCTAGAGGCATGGAGGCCAATTGTAGTACACTTGCCACCATCTCCCATTGAGATCAGGTAATTCAGTGCAGAAAGGGGATTGAACCTGTGAACTTCCTGGTCTTATGCATCAGCTATTCTCGAGCTAAACTCTCAGGACCAGCAGGAGAGCAACCTGCAACTCATTAAAGCAAAGCTGGGTATTCATACAAGTGTCGGCATACAGGTTGATAACATAACATTTGTACTCTACAAGGTAAACTTTCATAGTGACAAAATTGAATAACGGTTTTGGAACTTTCACAAAGTCAAAAATCAAATTGAATGGAAGCACATCATCACAAACTCAACCCTAGTCCAAATCATAGAATCCTTTGAGGGAAAAACTAAATGAATTTCAGGACAGACGGTAGCTTCGGAGAGGATCCTTTGAACACAGCCATGTCAGTTCAAAAGAAACCCTGCAGTGATAAACAGTGCTGATCATGAAATTGGACTGGTGGTGCATAGGTGCATTGTGATCCTTGGGCAAGGACAGGTTTGGTTATCAGCACCTCAGTCATTGAACAGTCTGCTGAGTCATTTATAGGTCCTTAGGGAATGGGGGAAGGAGGAGGAAAAGATGCAAACCAGTATGAAGAATTTCTTTAATAAATTTTAAAGTATCACTATATTTTAATGTATAGATTTTCAGTGAACAGTATTATTTAATTTATACACCCAACACTGTGGTACCTGTGGTAGAACAGCTGTATTGAGGATACTGTGTAAAAGCTACTGCTCGCTCAATTCCATCTCTCTCCATCTCGTCTACTGCTTCTTCTGTTAGTGGATGAACATATCGGAAACCAATGTAAAATTTGTGCGGTGCTGAAAAAAATAAGATGTACAAACACCTTATGAAAAGATTGTTTTTGATACTTAAGGCTTATTTTCATCTAATGGAATTGGAGGAACAGCAAACTGATGCAAGATTCTCACAGCAGGTTACTAATATGTTCCAGCCCTTGTAAAGTAGGACCCATTTCAAAAATATAGAAGAATCGCTGACATACTTTTAACATTTTAATTGACGTTTGCAACACTCAAAGTAAATTCCAAACCACAAAAAAAGTGCATTGGCGTGAAAGATGGAAAAAGATGAGGCTGTATGAGCATTCTTGTGTTGCACTGATGCATTTAGGTGACAGCTAGATAAGTACATGAGGGGGAAAGGAATAGAATGATATGCTGATAGATTAGATGAAGTAGGGTGGGAGGAGGCCCGTGTAGAGCATAAATACCTGCATGGACCAGTTGGGCCGAATGGCCTGTTTCTGTGCCGTAAATTCTATGTAATGTGGAACTCCCTTCCCCAGAGAGTGGTGGAGGCAGGTCATTGAATATTTTTAAGGCTGAGTTAGATAGATTCCTGATTAACAAGGGAGTCAAAGGTTATAGTAGGTAGATGGGAAAGTAGGGTTGACATCACAATCAGGTCAGCCATGATCTTATCAAATGGCAGAGCAGGCTCGAGGGGCCGAACGGCCTTCTGCTCTTAATTTGTACGTAATCTTAATTAGAGCTAGGCCATTCAGGAGCGAGATCAGGAAGCGGTTGGTAGAAATCTGGATCTCTCTTCCCCCAAAAGGAAGAGAATGCTGGGTCAATTGGAGCTTCGAAGACTCAAGATAGATTTTTCTTAAGTGTATCAAGGGAAATAAAGCAAAGGCAGGTAAATTGATGAGGTGCAGATCAGCCATGATCTAACTGAATGGCAGAATAGGCTCAAGAGGTTGAACGGCACACTCCTATTATGTTCCTATCTATGATGGACAATAGGTTAGAAATGTGGAATAGTAAGCATCAAAACACATCAGCAAATAGAATATTCATACATCTTTTTATCTATCAGAGTATAGCAGATCAAAGCAACCTTGTGAAACAAGGAATAGCCAAAGCTACAAGTCTAAATCTCTACTGGTAGAACTACCAATAAAAATACAAATATAAGGCCACAATAGATGACTTGAAATGGGAACTGACTTATGTGCACACCCCAATCCAATTATTCCCTGTCCTCTAACCCTACTCCAATCCATAATTCCATTGTGCACACCACATGAGATCGACTAACCATGAAGTATTTTGTTCAAATATTTGACAATTTGTCTCATCTGCCATCAGAAATATACAGAAAATAACTTTTTTTATTCACTCATGGGATGTGGGTGTGGCTAGCAAGGCCAACATTTATTGCCCATCCTTAATTGCCCTTAAGAAGGTGGTGGTGAGCCACCTCCTTGAACCGCTGCAGTCCATGCGGTGAAGGATCTTCCACAGTACTGTCAGGTAGGGAATTCCAAGATTTTGACCCAGCGACGATGAAAGAACGACGATATATTTCCAAGTCAGGATGGTGTGTGACTTGGAGGGGAACGTGCAGGTGGTGGTGTCCCCATGCGCCTGCTGCCCTTGCCTATCGAGGTAGTAGAGGTCATGAGTTTGGGACGTGCTGCCGAAGAAATCTTGGCGAGTTGCTGCAATGCATCTTGTAGATTGGACACGCTGCAGCCACGGTGTGCCGGTGGTGGAGGGAGGGAATGTTTAAGGTGGTGGATGGGGTGCCAATCAAGCAGGCTGCTTTAACCTGGATGGTGTCGAGCTTCGAGTGTTGTTGGAGCTGCACTCATCCAGGCAAGTGGAGTGTATTCCATCACACTCCTGACTTGTGCCTTGTAGATAGTGGAAAGGCTTTGGGGAGTCAGAAGGTAAGTCACTCGCCGTAGAATACCCAGCCTCTGACCTGCTCTTGTAGCCAAAGTATTTATGTGGCTGGTCCAGTTACGTTTCTGGTCAATGGTGACCCCCAGGATGTTGATGGTGGGGGATTCGGCGATGATAATGCCGTTGAATGTCACGGGGAGATGGTTAGACTCTCTCTTATTGGAGATGGTCATTGCCTGGCACTTGTCTGGCACGAATGTTACTTGCCACTTATCTGCCCAAGCCTGGAGGTTGTCCACGTCTTGTTGCACGCGGACACGGACTACTTCATTATCTGAGGGGTTGAGAAAGGAACTGAACACTGTGCAATCATGAGCGAACATCCCCATTTCTGTCCTTATGATGGAGGGAGGTCATTGTTAAAGCAGCTGGAGATGGTTGGGCCTACAACACTGCCTGAGGAACTCCTGCAGCAATGTCCTGGGGCTGAGATGATTGGCCTCCAACAACCACTACCATCTTCCTTTGTGCTAGGTATGACTCCAGGCACTGGAGAGTTTTCCCCCCCGTTTCCCATTGACTTCAATTTTACTAGGGCTCCTTGGTGCCACACTCGATCAAATGCTGCCTTGATGTCAAGGGCACCCTCACCTCACCTCTGGAGTTCAGCTCTATTGTCCATGTTTGAACCAAGGCTATAATGAGGTCTGGAGCCAAGTGGTCCTGGCGGAACTCAAATTGAGCATCGGTGAGCAGGTTATCGGTGAGTAAGTGCCACTTGATAGCGCTGTCAACCACACCTTCCATCACTTTGCTGATGATTGAGAGTAGGCTGATGGGGTGGTAATAGGCCGTATTGGATTTGTCCTGCTTTTTGTGGACAGTACATATCTGGGCAATTTTCCACTTTGTTGGGTAGATGCCAGTGTTGTAGCTGCACTGGAACAGCATGGCTAGAGGCGCGGCTAGTTCTAGACTTGTGTCGTCGGTACTACAGCCGGGATGTTGTCGGCGCCCATTGCCTTTGCTGTATCCAGTGCACTCAGCCGTTTCTTGATATCACGTGGAGCGAATCAAATTGGCTGAAGACTGGCTTCTGTGATAGTGGGGATCCCAGGAGGAGGCAGAGATGGATCGTCAACTCAGTTCTTCTGGCTGAAGCTGATTGCAAACGTTTCAGCCTCGTCTTTTGCACTCGTGCTGGGCTCCGCCATCATTGAGGATGGGGACATTCACGGAGCCTCCTCCTCCTCCCGTTGGTGGACAATTACACAACTACCATTCACGACTGAATGGGCAGGACTGCAGAGCTTTGATCTGATCCGTTGGTCGTGGGATCGCTTAGCGATGACTATAGCATGCTGCTTCCGCTACTTCGCATGCATGTAGTCCTATGTTGTAGCTTCACCAGGTTGGCACCTCATTTTTAGGTGCATCTGGTGCTGCTCCAGGCATGCTCTTCTACACTCCTCATTGAACCAGGATTGATTCCCTGGCTTGATGGTATTGGTAGAGTGAGGAATATGCCAGGTCACGAGGTTACAATTCTGCTGCTGCTGATGGCCCACAGCGCCTCATGAATGCCCAGTTTTGAGCTGCTAGATCTGTTCTGAATCTATCCCATTTAGCACGGTGGTAGTGCCACACAACACGATCGACGGTATCCTCAGTGTGAAGACGGGACTTCGTTTCCACAAGGACCGTGCGGTGATCACTCCTACCAATACCGTCATGGACAGATGCATCTGTGACAGATAGACTGGTAAGGATGAGGTCAAGTAGGCTTTTCCCTCGTGTTGGTTCTCTCACCACCTGCTGCAGGCCCAGTCTGGCAGCTATGTCCTTCAGGACTCGACCAACTTGGTCAGTAGTGGTGCTACTGAGCCACTCTTCGTGATGGACATTGAAGTCCCCCACCCAGAGTACATTCTATGCCCTTGCTACTCTCAGTGCCTCCTCCAAGTAGGTGCTCGACATGGAGGAAGACAGATTCATCAGCTGAGGGAGGGCAGTAGGTGGTAATCAGCAGGTTTACTTGCCCACGTTTGACCTGATGCCATGTGATTTTATGGGGTCCTGAGTCAATGTTCGGGACTTCCAGGGCCACTTCCTCCTGACTGTATACCACTGTGCCACCACCTCTGGTGGGTCTGACCTGCCGGTGCGACAGGACATACCCAGGGATGGTGAAGGAGGAGTCTGGGACGTTGGCTGAAAGGTATGATTCTGTGAGTATGGCTATGTCAGGCTGTTGCTTGACTAGTCTGTGGGACAGCTCTCCCAATTTTGGCACAAGTCCCCAGATGTTAGTGAGGAGGACTTTGTTGGGTCAGGTGCCTGGTGGTCCGTCCGGTTTTATTCTTATGACTTTTTCCTAGTGGGATTGTACAACTGAGTTGCTTGCTAGGCCATTTCAGAAGACAGTTAAGAATCAACGACATTGCTATGGGTCTGGAGTCACACATCGGCCAGACCAGGTAACCAGATGGATTTTTAACGGCCATCCGGTAGTTTCATGGTCACCTTTACTGACGTGGAGGATTTCATTTCCACATCGTTCACCTGAAGGAGGAGGTAGCCTCCGAAAGCTTGTGAATTTAAAATAAAATTGCTGGACTATAACTTGGTGTTGTAAAATTGTTTACAACCTTTACTGACACTAGCTTTTTATTCCAGATTTTATTTAATTAACTGAATTTAAATTCCCCAGCTGCCCTGGCGGGATTTGAACTCATAACTCCAGGTTATTTGTCCAGTACCTGAACCACTACGCTACCGTAGCCATCAAGGTTCTCAAAGATACAGATTTTAAAGCTGTTAAGGATATCTCGTGCTCAATGGAAGAATTGATAATGCTTTTACAAGACTCAATTACTCACACAGATTCCATCATCCATCCTCCATAAACCCCAAAATGTCCAAAACACTGCACACCACATCCTGTCCCACACAAATTCCCATTCAGCTATCAACCTCCTACTATGGTTTCCTGTCCCCAAGACGTTGAATATAAAATTCTTGTCCTCGTCTTCAAATCCCTCCACAGCCTTACATCTCCCTAACTATGCAAGCTCCCAAAGCCATACATCTCCCTGCAACCTTTGGTTCTCTGACTCTGGCCAACTGTGCACCCCCTCCCTTTGCCCCATCATCAGCGGCTGAGCCTCAGCTCTACTCTCTGGATCTCCCTCTCTAAATCCCTCCGCCTCTCTACTTCCCAGTCCTCTTCAAAAACCTTCTCAAAACCCACCTTTTTGACCTAGTTTCTTCCCCCTGCAAATTGCCCTTGGGACATCTTGTACATTAAAAAGGTGTTACGTAAATGCAAGACTCTTCAAAATATTCTCCAGTAGACATTCACCGAAATTTTCCAACTGTTCAAAGCTCCAGTTTTGCAAATCCTTTGCCAAAGTGTCCAAAGTTGTTTATATATGAAAAAAACCTGTATCAAGAGATTATGTTCCAATGGTAAACCCTCAAACATAATTGCATATATGTTTGGAGGAATAGTGCAGACTAACTTACCCACAGAATTTCTGTTACTCTTATCTAATCAGTTCAGGAGTACACAGTGGTTCAGTTGCTGCCCTGCTCCAGGTTATCCCCTAACCACAGTTTGTCTTAAGCAAGAAAGGTGGTGGGTGGGGTGGGTGGGGTGCCTCTCCCTAATTAATTCCCAGAATTTTAAGCCAAACCATTTAAATTTTAGTTTTGGCCTGTTAGATAACTTATAAAATGACAAAAGCCAAAATGTAGAATGCATTGGAGATAGGTCCATAGAGTTTCCATAATAAATTCATATCTTGACGTCTAAAACAACATTTCTGCAACCCACACAAAAATAAAATCCCCACCACAGCAGCTACTTTCAAAACTAAACACCAATAATTCTCTCCTTTTATGCCAATACCCCATGCCTAAGGCAGTACGACATAACCTCTGGCTGGACCTTGGCCACTTAATCAATTCAGTTTGCCTTCAAGGCGTTAGCATGCCTAGTTTGCTGTTGCTTTCAAAAACATACCATTAATACAGCAAATTAATGAGAATCTCTCATTCTTTATAAATGCAGCAGCCCTGACGTAAATATTCAAACTTAATTTAATGACCAATAAACAATGGTAAATATTAAAAGATTTATATATTAAGTGGCATAACTCCCCCTGGGAGGTGTACCAAGGTAGAAACACATCTCAGAGTCGAGAGTAGGCCAATAAACTATTTGAGCTTTGTGTTTGCAGTCAAGGACATTATCTGACCCCTTGATGTATTTCTACTTTAATATACAGCAGTCTATTTTCCGATGTATTTTTACAATTTCTTTTCAATTTTCCAAAATGTACACGAGTCAAAGATATGAACAAGTGATTTCCAAAAATAATTTGTAGCTACAAGCATACACGTTGTTGGCTAGGGGCTGCAGAAAGTAACCAGAGACGTCAGCTGCTGAAACACACAGGCAGGAACAACATTTGAACTGAAGTAACCGGAGTTCAGTCGCTGGCCTTAGCTGGCTGGAACCGGTTTGAATTAGCTAAGTTTTGTGAAAGACAAAGGAAATCTGATAAGACACAAGTCCTTATTTAGAAAAGGAGTAATGAGGTAATGCTACCTTAGTCCTTTGGACAGAGCCAATGAGGAGAAGACACAGGGTAACCGAGAAAGCCTAAACCAACGAAACAGAGAGACAGCACAGCTTGAAGAGATAAGATTCGGAATAAGAATGAAGGATCTGGGGCGTGGAGCCAGAGCGAAGACTCCGGAGACCAACCATCGCGGAAGTGGAAGACCCTACGTCAGGGACGTAGATACGACGTCGAAAGAGAGAGCGAGAACGGAACGCCTGGCCAGCGTCAGCTCTCCTTTTCGAGTATTATCCTTTATATTCTGTGACCACTCAGGGAATGTCAGAGAAACCTAGTGGGTGTGCGTTTAGATCTTAGTTTGGGCATAAAACTGTATAACCTGGTGTAAACTGCATGCCTATATCTAACCAGACGTATAAGCTATATGTATATGATCTAACGGCGTGAATAAAGTGAATTGAGAGTTAAGAGAGAATGGACTCTTCTCTTCTTTGTACTAAGCCAGTAACCGTAACCGGTGACCTCCAGTCAACAAAGTCTAGAAAGATTGTACTGCAGATACATTTAAAACTAAAAAAGCTACACATCAGTAAGAGTTTTTAAAAAATTATCTACTTCACTCTTTGAATGTCATTCTACCTTCGTATACAAAAGCTCCTTCTGACCCACTTTTCTTTCTTCCTTCCTTGGAACTCTAACTTTGCACGCATTTACCTTGCTTTATATTTTTTTTAAAAATTCGTTAATGGGATATGGGCGTCGCTGGCAACGCCAGCATTTATTGCCCATCCCTAATTGCCCTTGAGAAGGTGGTGGTGAGCCACCTTTTTGAACCACTGCAGTCCGTGTGGTGAAGGTTCTCCCACAGTGCTGTTAGGTAAGGAGTTCTAGGATTTTGACCCAGCGACGATGAAGGAACGGCAATATATTTCCAAGTCGGGATGGTGTGTGACTTGGAAGGGAACGTGCAGGTGGTGTTGTTCCCATGTGCCTGCTGCACTTGTCCTTCTAGGTGGTAGAGGTCGCGGGTTTGGGAGGTGCTGTCGAAGAAGCCTTGGCGAGTTGCTGCAGTGCATTCTGTGGATAGTACACACTGCAGCCACGGTACGCTGGTGATGGAGGGAGTGAATGTTTAGGGTGGTGGATGGGGTGCCAATCAAGCGGGCTGCTTTGTCCTGGATGGTGTTGAGCTTCTTAAGTGTTGTTGGAGCTGCACTCATCCAGGCAAGTGGAGAGTATTCCATCACACTCCTGACTTTTGCCTTGTGGATGCTGGAAAGGCTTTGGGGAATCAGGAGGTGAGTCACTTGCCGCAGAATACCCAGCCTCTGACCTGCTCCTGTAGCCACAGTATTTATGTGGCTGGTCCAGCTAAGTTTCTGGTAAATGGTGACCCCCAGGATGTTGATGGTGGGGATTCGGCGATGGTAATGCTGTTGAATGTCATGGGGAGGTGCTTAGATTCTCTCTTGTTCGAGATGGTCATTGCCTGGCACTTGTCTGGCGCAAATGTTACTTGCCACTTATCAGCCCAAGCCTGGATGTTGTCCAGGTCTTGCTGCAAGTGGGCTCGGACTGCTTCATTATCTGAGGGGTTGCAAATGGAACTGAACACTGTGCAATCATCAGCGAACATCCCCATTTCTGACCTTATGATGGAGGAAAGGTCATTGATGAAGCAGCTGAAGATGGTTGGGCCTACGACACTGCCCTGTGGAACTCCTGCAGCAATGTCCTGGGGCTGAGATGATTGGCCTCCAACAACCATTACCATCTTCCTTTGTGCTAGGTATGACTCCAGCCACTGGAGAGTTTTCCCCCTGTTTCCCACCTCATCTCTGGAATTCAGCTCTTTTGTCCACGTTTGGACCAAGGCTGTAATGAGGTCTGGAGCCGAGTGGTCCTGGCAGAACCCAAACTGAGCATCTTTTTATGTACTCATTCTTTTCTGCTGCTGCTTTAGTCAAAAGGGCTGATGGGAAAACCCAGAATGGAGCCTTATGTGCATGATGTACTCGACACAACTACATGGCTTGCATGGCTATAGCAAGGATGTAAAATGGAACAAGCTCATGAGGGTCTCTTCCCATACCGTTTGGATGACAGCAAATCATCCAGACGTGGAACAAATGAGGAAAAATTTGTAATGCTCTGCTGTTAAGTGAATATGTGCTGCAAACATCTACTGAAAGTTGTAAGGAGCACAATAAAAACTATTAGTAACAGTTAGTATGGTGGGAGAGGGACTTTAGACCACAAATTCTGATCAGTTTCTATATAATTGGGTGGATTCTTTGTTTGGCAGAAGTAGCACTTCTTTATTGAAAATAAGTTTAACTCCTCAAAATCTAGACCATTAAATGGGAAGAGCAGAATAA
Organism: Heptranchias perlo; assembly: GCF_035084215.1. NCBI lineage: Eukaryota > Metazoa > Chordata > Chondrichthyes > Hexanchiformes > Hexanchidae > Heptranchias > Heptranchias perlo. The sequence goes on from NC_090325.1 coordinate 38,439,202, forward strand.
GAGTAAAGGAAACCCACATATTTTGAATTATTTAAGGAAATCAGAAAGAGTGGAAAACTATACAAAATCAACAATGCTATTATGATGATTGGGCCAAAAGACAGAAAAGTCAATTGCAAGAAGCATCAAAAGATTAAAAACCCATAAAGGAAGGCATGTGGGCCCAATTTAGGTCAGTCATCTAGAAAAACCCATAGTCCCCTAACATCGTCCAACAGTCTCTTAAATAAGTCTACAGTTTTTGGCTTCACTATCCGGAAGCCCATTCCCAATATTGATCACTGAGTGGAAAAACTTCCTGACATCAATCCTAAAATAGCATTGCACCTATATGGATCTATGCTCCCTTGTCCAAGGTTTACCTTTAAGTAGTGCTCTAAAAATGCCTTTTCAATGTCATTTAATATAGAATCATAGAAGTTACAACATGGAAACAGGCCCTTCGGCCCAACATGTCCATGTCGCCCAGTTTATACCACTAAGCTAGTCCCAATTGCCTGCACTTCGCCCATATCCCTCTATACCCATCTTACCCATGTAACTGTCCAAATGCTTTTTGGACAGTTACATGGGTAAGATGGGTATAGAGGGATCTTGCATACTTCCAAAAAGCCCTCTCCTTTCATGGATGAATAGCCCAAATGTTTCCAATCTTTCCTCATGATGCAATTCTGTAGTACTGGGGATCAGCTTCATGGTTCTTCTCTACACCGTTTTGGGTATGTAAAACATTACATCATTATATTTGTAGCAGGAACAGTATTGAAGAACAAGTTGCACCCCTTAAAAATGAGAGGGGCAACAGTATGGTGGAAATTTGCCATAATAGTTTTCATTGTAGAAAATATTGGTGTTATTGTCAAGGAGTTAAATAAAGTAGCAGGATCAGTAACGACATTTATTAAGAAGCGGAGGTCATTAAAGCACCAAACCCAGATGGAATTCATCATGTATTGAAATAAACTGGGACCAGGGTGTGGTGGGGGCTACCAAGTTGACAAACATTTTACAGAGCTCAGTAGGCACAGTGAAACAAAAAAAACCTCACAGGTCCATGATGATTTTTGCTTATTTAAGAGGTCCATTTCCTTAGTGTATAGTTATTAAAAAGTAAAGAACTGTATGGCAGGAAATGGGTAAGCACAATCTTCGTCACTGGATATATTAAAATGGATGACCTACAGTCTCATATACTGGTGTTACTGAACTAATTATCTTTTGCTGTTGGACTATTATGAGCTAAAGCAATACCTGTCTCTGGAGATAATTCATCGAGCAGTTTCACCATGCCATCTCCTTGCTTGGCTGTCCACATTTTAATTGGAGACCCTCCACCAATCCTGTGGTATTGTTCCTGGATCTTTGGAGTACGCCGCCTTGCAATAAAAGGAGCGAGTTTGCTGAAAAAGAATCCAAAAAGTTAGATAGCTGTTTTCCCTCTCACTGCTGCCTCTTGGAGGATCTCACTCCTTTAGTCCAAAAGGAAGCATGGGCCATAAGTCTCTACTGCTTGCTCACCATCAATGGTGTTACATGATGATAGGAGTTACCTTTCTACAAAGGCAATATTTAACTGAATTTTTTATTTTCCCTTCCTGAGATGTATCCCATTACTATAAAGCGAGTCAACCATTCAACAAATAAATCTCATACACAGAGCAACAATCTAAAAGGATAGTAAAAAATGACAGAAACCTGGATCCTCTGCTAAACTTATACTACTGTTCATTAAAACTTCTTTTAGAAATTCAAACTTGTAATTGCTAAAGTATTTTTAAACAAATATCTTTGTCCAATGAAATAGGGAGCCGCATTACTCACTTAACAGTTAAAGGACATTGTGAATTTTTGACTCCAATATAAAAAGTTTAAACATATAGTATATTATTAAGATAAGTAACAAAGGTTGAATGGCACATATAGATAAAAAGGGAAAAAAGGGTTTGAAATACAGATATGAATAGCAAACTGTTAGATACTTTGTGAAAATATCTGAATTATGATTAAAATTAAAAATAAATGTATGAATACACAATTGAAGGAATTAATGTCATTAAAAAGATAACTAACATTTTTGCAATAATGTAACAAGAATCAGATATGTACTTTTATATGAAATACACTTTGCATTTAAAGCATTTTCTGCTGTTACAAGCGATAACTTAAAAAGCTACAACTACAGGAATTACCTTTGAGCTGGAAGGGGAATAAGGTCTTTATCCATGAAAAGCCTAAGTAGGAAATCATGAACATCATCTAAAGTTTCAGGTCCTCCCATGTTTAACATGAGGATGCCAGTCTTGGGTTTCCTGATCAAATGGGAGGACACAGAAGAAGTGTTTAGCTAAGTACCACCTGTTGTGCAATTTGTTCAACAGCACAAAACTGCAGATTGGGAGAAACTGTAACTTTATATAAGACAGAACAGCTCAGCAGTGAAATCCTTTAGTTTTTTTTAATTCTGCTTTTCTTTTCAGAGTAGGTGCTTTTTTCTCCAATTCAAAAAGAGATCAGACGGAACCCCAATGTACTGATAATCACCATATAAAATACTGCTTTACAGGCCTCATTACAAATTACCGCCCAGAATTTATTTTCTTATTAATGTACAAGTGTGCTGTGTAAGGTATTGTCAGTGCAATGCAATGGAGATAAGGACTATTAACACAACTTATAAATTTGCCTCCCTTTCAACTGTAAAAGCAGCTCCCCGAATACCTATCTCCTCAGGCCAGGTGGAGCAAAGTTCCAGATTCCATCATAACATTGCTATTGATATAACTGTAAGAATCAATGACTTGCTAGAAGTGCTCTGGCCCAAGGCACACGTATTTCGTTAACTGTTTACCTGAGAACTATTCACACTCGCTTTTGAACTGTGAACTATCACCGGGGTCAGACCTGGACATTTTGCCAGGCCACCATATTAATGTGTCTTCCCAGTGCACCATTATAACATACTCTTATACTTAAAAGCTAAATATGCTGTTGTCTATTACCTGTGAAACAAGTAGTTACAACATTTAAGTTACAGAGCAAGTCTAAAACTAAGGAAATTTGTTTTCTAAAATTAGAGCAAGGAGAGAGTCTTCTGGCATTTTATTAATAGGCTATCATTTTAGCATATTCAATTTAACTCCAATTGTTTTCTCCAATTTATTCCCCCTTCTATCCTGAAGTTATCAATACATGGGTATGGTTCCTCAGGCACCAGAGAAACCATAGCCCTGCATTAGTACCTCATCCAAGTAGCCATTCTCCATAGGGAATCCTACAAAGTGACAATCAATCGATAAGCCATAAGACTGTGTGGGGGTGGGGGGGGAACCAAAGCCAAGTTCAATCCTGTCCCCTTCGGCCATCCATGAGTTTACTTTCTAGAAGGAGCCACTGGATAGCGGTCAAGAGTGGAAGCCCTGGCTGTTTTTCCCCATCCCTCATCCAGACACTGAAGCCAACTGTGGCAACCCTACCGTTGCACCAGCTCAAATCAGCAACCAGCAGGGATCAAATCTGGGACCTTACTGGTCTGTACACCTCAGCAGTACACCAAGCAGCACATTTATGCACTGAGCATTTAGAAAGCCTTCAGCAACAACTTGCATTTATATAGCGCCTTTAACGTAGTAAAACATCCCAAGGCAATTCACAGGAGCAATATCAAACAGAATTTTGATTTTGAAATCAAAGGGATGACAATCGAGCGGGTTCTACAACGCGCAAGCGATCCACTTAGCCAGATTACCAGCCAGTCGGTGAAGGTGAAGATTACCCCCCATATCTTCAAAATTTCATAAAGATAGCACTTACATTTAGAATCATTGGGCAAGTCTCTTGTAATCTAACATGCAAGTAAAAAAAGAGATCGCAACTGGATACTGCACTGACATAAAAACCCAAGTTCCACAAAAACAGGAGCCTTGACTTATTAATGAAAATGCATTTCACCAAGTTAATACTACTTATATCGCCATTCCGTGCCTATATCTTTGGTCTGCTGCACAGATGCAAAATATATTTCAACCATTTATTCAGAAACATTATCCTTTGTTAATTGTTCTCAACTTTTGTGCCGCTGTGTAGAAAATAATAACTTGTAATAATGTGTAGTTTTCTTCACACAAGTGATGTTCCTAGTTGACCATGACAATGCATTTTCCTAGTACAAATAGTCCAAATAACGTGCAAAGTAGCCATATCAATCAAGTATTTGAACATCAAACTCCTGAACAACATGCAGTACTTGTATTATTTTTATGCCCGGATCCATCAGCAGCACCTGTTCCTTAGATACAGGTAGCTCACAGATAGAGTATTCAAGCATTTCAACACACAAACATATACAAATGGGAAGGTAAGAAAAAATAATCTTTAAGCAGATGGTGGTAATTCTCTGCCACAAACTGCTGTTGAAGCAGAGTCTATTAATTCTTTTAAAAGAGAATTAGATAGTTGCTTGAGAAAAGGGGAATATTAAAGGATATAGGGAGTGAGCAGGAAGGAGAGTGGGATTTGGCTAGGTGAGAAAAACATCAAAGGAGATTTAATGGGTCAAATGGCCTGTCTTTGTGAGACAGTCCACAAAACCCCTTGAGTTTTATTCTGTAGAACATGCCCAACAGTCTAAATAACAATCACAAGGATGTTTCGGGCTGTACTGAAACTCTGGTGTGTCAAAGATATGGAGAACTATCAAGGTTTCAGTGTTTCTTTCCAGGTTTGAAACTTTGCTCACCGGTTCACTGGCAACTATAAATGCCACTTTTTGCAATAATATGGGGTACAAGATAAAATATAGCTGCACAAAGTTACATGACTTTCATTAGCAACAAAAGCTGTACAATATATGCTGAATGGTTTTTATTTTTATGTTGTTTTTCTTCCATTAAACAGTGGACTTGCAACACTCAAAAGATGACAATACATCGGTGAAAAGCTAGTAAAAGCTCTTTGCAACACTGAACTCCAAGGCATGAAATATCATATGACAAGTATTGCGTATTTTTGGGAAGCAGCAGACTATTAATTGATAAATTGGTGTAAGTAAGCCGTTAGATTTTGACAATCCACTGAGGTATCATGGTTTTTGTTTTTAATCAGTTGGGTGTTTGGTATGCATAAAAAGCTATCACCATGTTTAAATGCAAGATTATTTTAAGAATCTCCAACCAAGCAACTGGAGATATCCACAAAGCTACAGTTTCTGCACGCCTGATAAGAGTGTACACCCTTTCCCTGTATAGGGACACACCCTACTTACTACTTACTCAACTCCAAAGAGCTTTAAAACACATGTAGGAAAAGCCAAGACTTAGGAGACTCCAGAGTATGCGCAGGGGTACAGCTCGGGTTTAAATCTGCACAGTTCACCAACGTAGGGCACTATTAAGTTTCCCATTGCTTGTCCAGCCAGGACTAGCCTAAGAACATAAGAAATAGGAACAGGAGTAGGCTATCTGGCCCCTTGAGCCTGCTCTGCCATTCAACAAAATCATGGCTGATCTTCTGTAGGAACATAGTACCAATTAAGGCACTAGCTGGCAGGATTATTCTGGAGCTCAATGAAAAGAATCCCAGCCCTCAGTGACAAGTTTAATCCTCTAGATTCCAACAGTGAGCTAGATTGACTGGTCAATCATCAGTGCCCTGGATTACATGCCCAAGGAGGACAGTCACTAGTTAGTAATTAAGCTAGTAGTTGGTTATCATAAAACATGGTATTGTGTTGCAACCCTCCTTTTGGCCACAGGACAAACACAAGCCATACCCCACCAACAAGTGCAGAACTTCAGCAACATCTGCACTTCTTGTTGATGGCCCGACTAGAGAGGGGGCAAAACTTGACCTCCTCTTGGGAAATAAGGAAGGGCAGGTGACAGAAGTGTTGGTGAGGGATCACTTTGGGACAAGTGATCATAATTCCATTAGTTTTAAGATAGCTATGGAGAAGGATAGGTCTGGCCCAAAAGTTAAAATTCTAAATTGGGGAAAGGCCAATTTTGATGGTATTAGACAGGAACTTTCAGAAGTTGATTGGGAGAGTCTGTTGGCAGGCAAAGGGACGTCTGGTAAGTGGGAGGCTTTCAAAAGTGTGTTAACCAGGGTTCAGGGTAAGCACATTCCTTATAAAGTGAAGGGCAAGGCTGGTAGAAGTAGGGAACCTTGGATGACTCGGGAGATTGAGGCACTAGTCAAAAAGAAGAAGGAGGCATATGACATGCATAGGCAGCTGGGATCAAGTGGATCCCTTGAAGAGTATAGAGATTGCCGGAGTAGAGTTAAGAGAGAAATCAGGAGGGCAAAAAGGGGATATGAGATTGCTTTGGCAGATCAGGCAAAGGTGAATCCAAAGAGCTTCTACAAATACATAAAGGGCAAAAGGGTAACTAGGGAGAGAGTAGGGCCTCTTAAGGATCAACAAGGTCATCTATGTGCGGAACCACAAGAAATGGGTGAGATCCTGAATGAATATTTCACATCGGTATTTACGGTTGAGAAAGGCATGGATGTTAGGGAACTTGGGGAAATAAACAGTGATGTCTTGAGGAGTGTACATATTACAGAGAGGGAGGTGCTGGAAGTCTTAACGCGCATCAAGGTAGATAAATCTCCGGGACCTGATGAAATGTATCCCAGGACGTTATGGGAGGTTAGGGAGGAAATTGCGGGTCCCCTAGCAGAGATATTTGAATCATCCACCGCTACAGGTGAGGTGCCTGAAGATTGGAGGGTAGCAAATGTTGTGCCTTTATTTAAGAAGGGCGGCAGGGAAAAGCCTGGGAACTACAGACCAGTGAGCCTGACATCTGTAGTGGGTAAGTTGTTAGAGGGTATTCTGAGGGACAGGATCTACAGGCATTTGGAGAGGCAGGGACTAATTAGGAACAGTCAGCATGGTTTTGAGAGAGGAAAATCATGTCTCACAAATTTGATTGAGTTTTTTGAAGGGGTAACCAAGAAGATAGATGAGGGCTGTGCAGTAGACGTGGTCTACATGGACTTCAGCAAAGCATTTGACAAGGTACCGCATGGTAGGTTGTTACATAAGGTTAAATCTCATGGGATCCAAGGTGAGTTAGCCAATTGGATACAAAATTGGCTTGACGACAGAAGACAGAGGGTGGTTGTAGAGGGTTGTTTTTCAAACTGGATGCCTGTGTCCAGCGGTGTGCCTCAGGGATCGGTGCTGGGTCCGCTGTTATTTGTTATTTATATTAATGATTTGGATGAGAATTTAGGAGGCATGGTTAGTAAGTTTGCAGATGACACCAAGATTGGTGGCATTGTGGACAGTGAAGAAGGTTATCTGGGATTGCAACGGGATCTTGATCAATTGGGCCAGTGGGCCGATGAATGGCAGATGGAGATTAATTTAGATAAATGTGAGGTGATGCATTTTGGTAGATCGAATCGGGCCAGGACCTACTCCGTTAATGGTAGGGCGTTGGGGAGAGTTATAGAACAAAGAGATCTAGGAGTACAGATTCATAGCTCCTTGAAAATGGAGTCACAGGTGGATAGGGTGGTGAAGAAGGCATTCGGCATGCTTGGTTTCATTGGTCAGAACATTGAATGCAGGAGTTGGGATGTCTTGTTGAAGTTGTACAGGGCATTGGTGAGGCCACACTTGGAGTACTGTGTACAGTTCTGGTCACCCTATTATAGAAAGGATATTATTAAACTAGAAAGAGTGCAGAAAAGATTTACTAGGATGCTACCGGGACTTGATGGTTTGACTTACAGGGAGAGGTTAGACAGACTGGGACTTTTTTCCCTGGAGAGTAGGAGATTAAGGGGTGATCTTATAGAAGTCTATAAAATAATGAGGGGCATAGATAAGGTCGATAGTCAAAATCTTTTCCCAAAGGTAGGGGAGTCTATAACGAGGGGGCATAGATTTAAGGTGAGAGGGGAGAGATACAAAAGGGTCCAGAGGGGCAATTTTTTCACTCAAAGGGTGGTGAGTGTCTGGAACGAGCTGCCAGAGGCAGTAGTAGAGGCGGGTACAATTTTGTCTTTTAAAAAGCATTTGGACAGTTACATGGGTAAGATGGGTATAGAGGGATATGGGCCAAGTGCAGGCAATTGGGACTAGCTTAGTGGTATAAACTGGGCGACATGGACATGTTGGGCCGAAGGGCCTGTTTCCATGTTGTAACTTCTATGATTCTATGATCTGTTTACCTCTCTGCAACTCAATCATAATAAGCATCAAACTCTGAATTTAAAAGCTCATGTTTCCAGGCCCAGCCTGCAGGTGATGTCCCAAGTCAAAGTTTCCTCACTAGCTGTATGACACATATCTGCCTTTAGCATGGCAGAAGGGCCTACAAAAGGCAGCTTGTGACATTCCAGCACCTTGATGCTTTTGAGGAGCTTTTAAAAGAGTATCTCCATCAGGCTTATTTCCTTCTCCAGGCTACTGACAATTTTAATAAATACTCAAAATAATGGACATTTGGGGTGTTTATTAAGAAAAAAAAATGGATGTGCAAATTTCCCTTTCCTCTCCCCCACAGTTCAATAACGCCTACTGATTTTGCAAGTTTTTAAGAACAGCTTTACACCAAGTTAAAATTTTAGTTTACCTTTCATTAAGCTGAGGCTTTTCTTTCACATCAGCTATCTGCCCAGCTGCTGCTGCAGCAGTTGAATGGCATTGCCATGGGACACGAGGACACAATCTATTTGAAATGTTCTTTGTAACTGCATAGGAAACAAAAGAAGTTTTCCACATCATTCCAGCATGTTTAAGCAGCTCATAAATAATTCAAAATACGCTAATAACTCCATCAGTAATGCAAGCATGGCAGATTAAACAAGTAAATTATTTTTACAACTTCATTCCACATTCATTCATGGAGATTGAGGAAATATTACATGATCTCATTCTAGTGACTTTAAATAAATACTACCAGACCCAACTACTTAAAAACTGAGCACAAGTATTTTAAGCAAAAATGAGTCTGTTGAACACAAGGCAAATTTTAAGTTTAATCAGGTCTTGGGCAAAAATAGCCTGTGTCCAAAGCAGATACACTCTCTACTCTTCAAATGCAATTCACCTGCTTGATACTTCAGATTTAATATTTTTTTTTAGGTATTGCTATTTGAACAATGGTGCATAGTTTGCTGCCGTCAACACCGTGCTCCACCTGGAGCAATAACTAATCTCATATTTTTAAGGCTTACTTACTACATTAGTAAGCTCTGGCAGCCACTTTTCAATGTTAGGAGAGAGCAGGTAGGAGCAACATTTCTCTCCTAGCATTATGATTCCAAACTAAGTTTAAAAAAGTTTCCAGGATATTACACAATAAATGGGAGGATACTGAGAGGTGTATAGGAACAAAGGGACCTTGGAGTGCACATCCACAGATCCCTGAAGGTAGCAGGGCAGGTAGATAAGGTGGTTAAAAAGGCATCAGGGAGATTTTCCTTTATTAGCCGAGGCACAGAATATAAGAGCAGGGAGGTTATGCTACAACTGCATATGACATTAGTTAGGCCACAGCTTGAGTACTGTGTACAGTTCTGGTCACCACATTACAGGAAAGATGTGATTGCACTACAGAGGGTACAGAGGACATTTATAAAGATGTTGCCAAGGCTGGAGAATTTTAGCTATGAGATAAGATTGGATGGGCTGGGGTTGTTTTCTTTGGAACAAAGGAGGCTGAGGGGAGATTTAATTGAGGTATATAAAATTATGACAGGACTAAATAGAGTGGATAGGGAGCATCTACTTCCCTTAGCAGAGGGGTCAGTAACCAGGGGGCATAGATTTAAAGTAATTGGTAGAAGTATTAGAGGGGAGCTGAGGAGAAATCTTTTCACCCAGAAGTTGGTGGGGGTCTGGAACTCACTACCTGAAAGGGTGGTAGAGACAGAAACCCTCAACTCATTTAAAAGTACTTGGATGTGCACTTGAAGTGCCGTAACCTACAGGGTTACGGATCAAGTACTGGAAAGTGGGATTAAGCTGGATAGCTCTTTCTCGGCCGGCTCGGACAAGATGGGTCGAATGGCCTCCTTCTGTGCCGTAACTTTCTATGATTCCATGATATTCAATACACCAGTTTAGCAACAAGCTGCAGGCATACTACACCCAATGCAAGGCCCAAGCATTGCAAGACTACCTACCAAAAGTGATCTCCCATCTTTTAGCTCCAGTGTGCTTAAAAGTAAAATCTGACTTGAGATATAGAAGGCTTTTCTATTGCACATCCTGGATTTCTTTGCACTTATGCAAAAATGGCAATGTGTGAATACTCTTGTACATAACACAGGAGCTGATCAGGCAGCATACACTTCAGTTTCACTAACCAGATCAAGGGTTTCAAATACTGGTAGGTTTCACAGTAAACACGTGCCAGGATTCAGATATTAATGGATTTATAATAAAACAATATTACATATCAGAGATTGTAGTAGGTTACAAATTATCCTGGAAAATCTCACTCACCAGACAAGAGAGCCAGCCAGGGGCAAACTGCCTTCCAATTTTGGCAAGCAAAGCATGTTTATCCCTGCATCTCTCAAGTTTTAAAAATTATTTGTTCTCAGAATGTAGGCAATGCAGGTAAGACTACATTTATTTCCCATTCCTAGTCTATCTGAGAGGGTGGTGGGGGTCACTTCAGAGAGCATGAAGAGTTAGCCATATAATGTGGGACTAGAATTGTGTGTGGAAGACTTGCAGGGGCGGCAGGTTCTCTTCCCTATAGGGCATTAGTGAACCAATTGGGTTTTTACGACATGCTCACTCACTTTACCCCCCCCGGGAGATAATTATTAAGTCCAATTTAACACTTGCCATGGTGGGATCCAGTACCATAACCATTCAACTACTGTATCCACAAGTGATCATTCTACATGCAGGGGCCCAGACAGAATGTCTCAGTAACCTACTGCGGAGGGTGGGGGTGTAGCTACAGACAAGCCCAACCCTGTCCTCATTGGACTCCAGTACTCTCTCCATTCGGAGCTACTACACAGCAATCAGGAACAGGAATTCTGTGCAATTTTTTTCCTTCCTTAGCCCAAAAACATTGAGGATAACTGTAGGGCTCCTGAGCTGATCAGCTAACTCGACAGATCAAAGATTAAATCTTGGACCTTTCTAGCCTGTTTAACTCAGGACCATATCATAAAGGCATTTCTCTATTGAACTACTGGAGTAGCCTGTTTTGGGATGATTAAGTCAGGTTTCAGGCTGCTCTTAAACATAAAACGGGCCCATTGGTGTGCAAATGAGGCTCCCAAGTCTTCTTCTTTCTGTCCCATATTTAGTTCTTTCTGTGCCATATTTAGTTATTTACTGAAAAGTATTTTTTTTAAAAAGATATATCATACACAAGTAATTTTATCTCACCTGAAATCATCATTCTCAGTGGAGCCAGAGGTTGTTACAGTGCTTTGCAATTGCTTCCTACACTGCTGATTGGCAGGTAAGCAACTGCTGATCTGTGACATGTCCTCCAGCCACTAAGAGGGATATAAATTGTGCAAATGAGAATAAATAGCAGGAACTGCCAGGCACAATACATTACTAAAATTTGTTTTACCATCAGCAGGAAACTACTTGGGATTTCTGCAGCATTGACTTACATTACTACTAAATCCATTTTCTCATATTTGAAGATGCAGCCTTCAACAGTCCTATAATGGAGTAAGAAACAAAACAAAAGGCTGTGGGGTAACATAGAATACTGAGTAACCTTCAAATCAGAGCCAGGCCATTCAGGAGAGAAGTTAGGAAACACTTCTTCACATAAAGGATGGTAGAAGTATGGAACTCTCTCCCACACAAAGCAGCAAATACGAGCTCAATTAATTATTTTAAATCTGAGATGGATAGATTTTTTGCTAGCCAAGGGTGTTAAGGGATATGGAGTCAAGGCAGGTGGATGGGAGTTAGGATAAAGATCAGCCATGATCTCACTAAATGGCAGAACAGGCTCGAGAGGTTGAACGGCCTACTCCTGTTCCTACGTTCCTACTATTGACAAAAGTACAAGCTCTCCCTACTTGGTGGTGTGACAGTTTCAACTAACCATACAGAAATCGTCAGAAGAGCAAAGGTAATGTTTGTAAAATAGATTTTTGGGGACTGAGTGGTATAATGGTTTAGACACTCACTATTCGCCTTCAGGACCTAAATCTGAATCCTGTCGAAAATAAACAAGCTTGAATATGTTCATATATACTATTGTGGCTTGCTATGTACAGTATGTGTATAGCGTAAGTACAGTACTACAATATGTGGGACACTTGGCAATATTTGAAGAAGTTACTAGTTACAAAGCTACAGTAAAATAAATGAAGGTTAATACATTGCTCTAAGCAAAATAAAACTGCAGACTTAACTTTGAAGCAGAGTTAATTTTCTTTGGCAGTTTCCAATCTTGTACAGTACAATCTTGTTAATCAGGTTCATGCCTAAACAGGCAAATTATTGTGGAGTCACCAGTAGCTGCCTTAAGTGACAGGGACAGATCCAGTATGCCAAGGAGGAAACAAAAAAAAACTATCCAGGAAGAAAATATATAAATCGGCAGTGTCTTTCTTTCATAGTAGGTAGAGCACAGGAGGAGGCCATTCGCCCCATCGTGCCTGATCTTTGTCAGAGATATCCAATTAGTCCCATTCCCGGCTCCTTCTCCATAACCCTATAGATTTTTTTTCCTTCAAGTATTTATCCAATTCCCTTTTGAAAGTTACTACTAAATCTGCTCCCACCATCCTTTCAGGCAGTGCATTTCAGGCCAGTACAACTCACTGTGTAAAAAAATGTTTCCTCATGTTGCCTCTGGCTCTTTTGCTGATCACCTTAAATCTGTGTCCCCTGGTTACCAACCCTTCTGCCACTAGAAACAGTTTCTCCTTGTTTGCTATGTCAAAACCGTTCATGATTTTGAATACCTCTATCAAATCTCCCCTTAACCATCTCTGTTTTAAGGAGAACAACTCCAGCTTCTCCAGTCTCTCCACATAACTGAAGTCCCTCATCCCTGGCATCATTCTAGTAAATCTCTTCTGCACCCTCTCTAAGGCCTTGACATCCTTCCTAAAGTGTGGTGCCCAGAAATAAACATAATACACCAGCTGAGGCCGAAGCAGTGTTTTATAAAGTTTTAGCATAACTTCCTTCTTTTGTACTCTATGCCCCTACTAATAAAACCCAGGATCCCATATGCTTTTTTAAACAGCCTTCTCAACGTATCCTGCCACCTTCAAAGATGTGTGTATGTGCGCCCCCAGGTCTCTCTGTTCCTGCACCCCCTTTAAAATTGTACCGTTTGGTTTATATTGCCTCTCCTCATTCTTCCTACCAAAATACATCACTTCACACTTCTTTTAAATTTCATCTGCCATGTGTCTGTATATTTCACCAGTCTGTCTACGTCCTCTTGAAGTCTGTTACTATCTGCCTCATTGTTTACTACATTTCTGAGTTTCGTGTCATCTGCAAACTTTGAAATTATACCCTCTATACCCAAGTCCAGGTCATTAATATGTATCAAAAAGAGCAGTGGTTCTAATACTGATCCCTGGGGAACACCACTACAGTGTGCGCAGGGGTACTGCTCGAGTTTAAATCTGCACAGTTCACCAACATAGGGCACTATTAAGTTTCCCACTGCTTGTCCAGCTAGGGCTACTAGCCTACTGTAGGAACATAGTACCAATTAAAGCACTAGCTGGCAGGATTATTCTGGAGCTCAATGAGAAGAATCCCAGCCCTCAGTGACAAGTTTAATCCTATAGGTTCCAACAGTGAGCTAGATTGACTGATCACTCAACAGCACCCTGGATTACATGCCCAAGGAGGACAGTCACCAATTGGTAATTAAGCTAGTACTTGGTTATTGTAAAACATACCTCAAGTCTGAAAAGCAACCGTTCACCACTACGCACTGCTTTCTGTCCCTCAGCCAATTTTGTATCCACGCTGCCACTGTTCTCTTAATCCCATGGGCTTTAATTTTGCTAACTAGTCTATTATGTGCTACTTCATCAAATGCCTTTTGAAAGTCCATATACACATCATCAACCGCACTACCCTTATCAATCCTCTTCGTTACTTCATCAAAGAACTCAATCAAGTCAGTCAAACATGATTTTCCTTCAACAATTCCATGCTGACTTTCATTTATTAGCCCATACTTTTCCAAGTACCAATTTATTTGTCCCGGATTACTATCTCCAAAAGCTTCCCCACCACCGACGTTAGGCTGTCAGGCCTGCAATTGCTGGGTTTATCCCTCTCCCCTTTTTTGAACAGGGGTGTAACATTTGCAATCCTCTAGCACCATCCCCATATCCAAGGAGCACAGGAAGATTGTGGCCAGAGCCACCGCAATTTCCAACCCTCAGTAACCTAGGATGCATCCCATCAGAGCTGTGCGCTCTCTGAACTCGGTGGTGTCAGAGCTGTGCGTTCTCTGAAATCTGTAGTGTTAGCGCTGTACGTTATGTGACCTTGGTGTTAGAGCTGTCTGTTCTCTGAAATCAGCAGCGATAGCACTGTGCCTTGTCTGAACTCTGTAGCCTGCCTGTCAATGACTGGATCAAAATCATACATTCCAGTGTTGGGTGAGTATTGTCTTGACACTTGTCACATATCCTTGTCAACTGTCAGATGACCTGAGTTTGCATATTTGCACCACAGCTATCAATAGAGACAGCCCTTAATCTCCCTTTACAACTTTCAGTTCCCAAATCTACACTTTACTGTTGCTACCTAACTTATCAGCAGCAAATTTAGATATGTGGCTCTCTATTCCTTCATACACTTAAGTTACTGCCCGAGATAATCCAAAACTCGGGTTTACAGGTAAAACTAAATAACGTCGAATTAAGGTTAAAGAACGTCGTTTGAACGCGGTTCTGCAACATGATCGCCAATTCTAGAGATTCCAGCATATCACCCAACACAGAAACAATCCTCCGCCAGAACAATTCTCCATTTGACGGCCGGCCGGCGGGCGGGGAAAGCGGCGCTTTCCTACCGGTAAAACCTACCGGTAAAAACCTTTCTGTCGGTAACAGACCTCGAGAAATATTACACAACAACAGCCGCCGGGACTTAGACCCCGGAGCCGGCCGAGGAAAAGGCCCTTCCAACCGGCCAATCTGAAAGCCGCCACCGTCCAGAAACCGAGTTTTTAAAAAAAAAATTGTTTTAATTTAACGTTAAACTCACCCACACGCAAACGAGCCGCCATTCCCAACATCGCCATGTTGCGCAACTCTCAAACCCGTCCCACGCTCCGCGCTCCCTCCTTCTGTTCCACTTGGCCGTTGATATTGTGCAAAAAGTCCCACCCTCCTCTTACTCACTCTGCAACATCACGCAAGGACAGCCACAGGGGGAAGGTGGTACCTCCTCCTGCAATTTTTTTCCCCCTTTCCTGCAATACTATAAAGGCAGTAAAAAAAAAACCTTGTTAAATGTGGATAATAAATGCTAAATATTGGGGTTTGCAGCAGCTCTTTTGTTTGCAATGAAGAGCGTGCTGTATAACAAGTGCACTAGAGTCAAGTTTTTCATTATACACTATGTATCTTTTCTTGTGCCTTTTGCCAATATTGCAAGACAATAACCTGTTCTATAATATTTAGTGTAGACTGATTTTTCTTAAAGCAATTGTTGAGATTTATACGTTGGTGACATAAGGGGCTCGAATTTAGCAGGCCTGCGGGTTCCCAGCGGGTGGTCCTCCGGGAGCGTCGAAAACGCGGACGGCTAATTGTGTGCGTCCCCCACGCGATCGCGGGATAATTGGACCCATTAAGCCCTGCTTCCGGGTTCTGCGCTCCCCAGCTGCGTGCCGGCCGGCTGCGCATGCGCAGTACCGTCGACGCGATGTAGGAGCTCCAGTTAAAGGGGCAGTCTCCCAAAGCCCCTCCTGCTGCAAGCAAGAGGTCTGGGAGAATGGCTCAACAAAGGGGAAAGGCTGCGCCCCGTTTTTCAGATCTGGCACTGCAGCTGATGCTGGAGGGCGTGAGGAGGAGGAGGGAAACACTCTTCCCAGAAGATGGGCGCAAGTTCCCTGCCGCCGCAACCAGGAAGGCATGGGCAGAGGTGGCGGCGGAGGTGAGCAGCAGGGGCAACACCCCAAGGACTTGGGAGCAGTGCCGCAAGCGCTTCAATGACCTGACTAGGTCTGGCAAGGTGAGTACACCAACGCACCCTCCCACATCCCGTCCCCACCATCACGCCAAGCAGATCACAACCCCCTCCTGCACAGCCACCACTGCGCTCCATCAGCAATCCTCACAGCCACTCATTCACCATCCTCGCCGTGCACGCAAGTACCCACCGTCCCTGACCCCACCCGAACACTACCACACACCCCAATCCCCATGCAATGGGATGGCCACGTGGCCCACGCTTCCCCCCATCCGTTCCGCGCCACGCTCAACCCAACCACACCGATGCTCGATGCGTCTCACGATGCAAGACGCACCCACTCACACATCTGTGTTTTGCCTTCACAGGAGAAGAGAAGCAAGAACAATAGGGAAAGGGCACGCACCGGAGGTGGGCGGCCGCAAGTGGTGGAGCTCACCGACGCAGAGGTGGAGGCGCTTGACCTCGCCCGCACGCGACATTGCCTGTCGGTGGCCGATGGCGAGTGTGTCGCTGCCGAAACGGCCGGTAAGGGAAAGCTGACACTCAACACCCATGATCGCGAGTTACCGTCTCATCACCTGCCATCAGGCGCACTGTCAAGTTGGTCCACATGCCTCAAAGTGCCCTCTGTTCTCTTGCAGGTCCGTCTTTGGGTCAAGCGAGCGTGGAGGGCGATTCCTCAGAGGACATGGCGGTCTCTGAGGGTGCATCGTCACATCAGAGCCAACCATCCACCAGCGCAGAGACACGCACCTCGGTGGGTCCCCCTCGCCAACTAGTTGGGGTAGCACTTGGTGAGTCACCGCGCACGAGTGAGCATGAGCAGACCCTGGTGGCAGGGGCAGCCGCGGAGGGTCCGCGACGGAGGGAGCACTCATCTCCAGGCTCTGCTCAGCCGGACCCAGATGCTGAACCCAGGGGGCCACCAGTGAAAAGGAGAGTCGTCGAGGGCCACCAGCTAATTGCTGAGGTACTGGCAGAGGTGCCGCGCGCATTGTCCACAATAGCGCAGGCGATGGAGGAGTCCACCTCCTGCATGTGGGCATTGGTGGCGCAGGCACAGGAGGGTACCGGCGACACAGTGTCGCGGGTAGGTGCGGGACTGTCTGCGGTGGAGGACAGGCTGGCCTCCCTCGAGCGTCACGCACAGCTCCACTTCGAGTCCTTGCAGGCCCTGACAACGTCTGTACGGATTCAGGGTGAGCAACATTCCGACGCCACCAACAGGCTGAGGGATACACTAGGGGTGGCCTTGCAAGGCCTCACACATGCCATCCAAACTGCCGTCCAGCAGGGTGGAAGGGGTGATGTGGGCCGAGGCCAAGAGAGGGATGATGGTGACCGGGGACATGGAAGCGGGGACGCCTCTCAAGGCGTCCCCACATCCCACCCGTCGCCCACCTCTCAACCAGTACCCACAATGGTGCCTCCTCTCCAGGTGGCCGAGTCTGCCCCTGCCCCGGTGCAGGAGGAGCAGTCTGTGGAGGTGCCCTCACGGGCACTGAAACCCAGGGGCCGTCCGCCAAAAGCATCTACCCGGTCAAGGCAAGAAGACGAGCAACCTGCCACTACCTCTGCTGGAGCCACAGGGGTAGCACCACGTAGGGGTTCCCGGAGAAGAATTGCAAAGGCCTTATAATCACAAAGGGAATACACCAGGGTGTTTATTATTTTGTACTTTGTTTCTTATATAATGTCACATTCCAGATATTAAATAGTCTATTCTCACCACTCCTGCCACCTCTCGTCCATTCTTCCGCGGCTTGTGCAATAGTTGCGTTCCGTGGAGGCCATCATGACGGCGAACACCTGCTGCCACCCATTGGGCACACTGCTGTGGGTGCAGGATTACTGGCAGCACTCTTCAGTGGAGGGGGCTGGTATGGCCGCTCGCATGTGCAGGTGAGGAGATGCGAGCGCCTCGCAGTGTCTGACTCTAGGAGAACCGTTGACGTATGAGTGCGTCCCTGGCCCGGCGACCATCCCGGTGAGTCGCGGCTCGGCGCATGGGTCGTCCAACATCCTCTGGCGCGTCCTCCTCCGCCTCCTCCTCCTCCTCCTCCTCCTCGCCCTCGTCTTCCTCAATGTGGGTGGCAGGTGTGGATGGGGCCTCCTCCAGCGGCACCCCTCTCTGTTGGGCCATGTTGTGCAGGGCACAGCAGACAACTTTGATTCGTCCCACTCTGAATGGTGTGTATTGGAGCGCTCCCCCAGAACGATCAAGGCACCTGAAGCGCATCTTGAGAAGCCCTATGGTCTGCTCAATTGTAGACCTGGTAGCAGTGTGGCTGTCATTGTACCGACGCTCCGGCTCGGTGATGGGGTTCCTCAGAGGTGTCATGAGCCACGTGTGGAGGGGATACCCCTTGTCGCCGAGGAGCCAGCCGTTGCCGGCGTTGGGTGCCTGCAGGATGGGCGGGACGGCGGACTCCCTGAGGACGAAGGCATCGTGGCAGCTGCCGGGGTATCTGGCGCACACGTGTAGGAATCTCTGGCGGTGGTCACAGATGAGCTGGGCGTTCATGGAGTGATACCCCTTCCTGTTGATGAACAGCCCTGGCTCATGCGGAGGTGCCCGTATTGCGATGTGGGTGCAGTCGATTACACCCTGCACCCGTGGGAAGCCGGCCATGGCATGGAATCCAACTGCCCTCTCCATCTGGCTGCGCTCGTCCATGGCGAAGTTGATGTAGTGGGAGGCCCTGCGGAACAACCCATCGGTGACCTGCCTTATGCACTTGTGTGCAGAGGACTGACAGACCCCGGTGATGTCCCCGGTGGCACCCTGGAAGGAACCGGATGCGAAGAAGTTGAGGGCAGTGGTGACTTTGACGGCGACAGGTAAGAAGATGCTGCTTGGTCCATCAGGGAGCAGCCCGTCGTTAAGGAGGCTGCAGATGTCGGCGACTACCTGGCGATTGACTCTGAGCCTCCGTATGCACTGCTCCTCGGAGAGGTCCATGAAGCTGAGCCTCGCTCTGTACACCCTGTGCGGAGGGTAGTGCCTCCTGCGACGCATCTCTCTCTGCGGTTGCCCTCCCTCCTGCTGTGCAGGTGGGTGTGCCGCAGCACCGTGTTGGGGGGCCCCACCTCTCCGAGGCGGACGGCGTGGACTGCGAGGCTGCTGAGGCTGGTCATCCTGTTCGTCCTCCGACGATGTCAACGCACCACCCATCTGGCAGGTGTTGGTGTGAGGGGTTGTGCAGGGTAGGTGGGTGGGTCCTCGGACTGGGGCTGCGGTTTCGTGTCGGTCTGTCCTCTGGCTTGGCGGGGGGTGGTGGAGGGCAGGGGTTGCCCTATGTGACGCGGTGGCCTCCTGCGTGGGTGAGGGCTCTCCCTCGTGGAGCGCACCTTGGCACCTGCCACAGGCTGCTGGCTGCAACACGCCTGGTTTGAAGGGTACTGTTTCCCCCAGTGTGGGAAACTGACTGCGTTGAACCTAAAATCCCACACTTCCTCTTTTGACAGCTGCTTCAGCTCATTAACTGACCACAACGAGCAAGTTAAGTGCTCTCAAGTGGAACCCCGCTGGCTTTAATTGCCTGCGGGATTCCCACCAGCGGGGCTTTCGCGCGCAGCCCCGCACGTCAGCGCGGTACCCGGAAGTGGCCGGGATTTCGTCCGAATCCGGTCACGTGATCGGAGATCGGGATTTTCGGGGCCCCCCCGCTGGAAACCCGCAGGTAACCCGACCCTAAAATCGAGCCCAAGGAATCAACTCTGGATTATCAATAGAAGAAAGATGTTAGAAGAATTTTGGTGACAGGGAGGGTTATTACAACGTGAAATGCTTTACCACAAGTGGTTGAGACAGAGACAATAATCATATTTGAAGAGGAAGAATCTAAAAGGGTATGGGAAAAGGGCAAGAAAATGGTATTAAAGTGCATAGCTCAAGTTGAATAGCTAGCATCGGCAGAGGTGGAAAGGGCCAAATGGCCTCCTTCTGTGCAGTCATTTCTAGGATTCTGTGAAATACAATGCAGGCCCATGAACACCTGCAAAGAGGAAGTTTCATGTTTGAGTCACCTTCTGCCAAATGACCATTCTTTATCCATGTGTCTAAAGAGAGTAAGAACTTGCATTTATATAGTGCCTTTCATGTCCTCAGCACATTCCAAAGTGTTTCACAGCCAATTAAGTATATTTTAAATGTACTGTTGTGATTCCTCTGAGATCTCTGCACTCCTCCAATTCTTGCCTCTTGCGCATCCCTGATTTTAATCGCTCCACCATTGCAGGCCGTGCCTTTAATTGCCTAGGCCCTAAGCTCTGGAATTCCCTTCCCAAACCTCTGCGCCTCTCTACCTCTCTCACCTTTTAAGATGCTCCTCAAAACCTACCTCTTTGACCAAGCTTTTGGTCACCTGTCCTAATATGTCATTATGTGGCTTGGTGTCAAATTTTGCATGATAATCACTCCTGTGAAGCACCTTGGGACGTTTTATTATGTTAAAAGCACCATGTTAAAAGCACTATGCAAGTTGTTGTTGTTGTGATGTAGGCAAATTAGACAGCAGTTGTCAATGGGCCATTTGACTGCAAAGGGCATGATTGTCAAGCATGATTCTGTTTTAACCCAAAGTCTACATCCATGCACTTTAAACAGGCATGACAAGATAGTGTTCAGAAGTGGGATTCCTGGCTAAATTTCCCTTCCCAAGTCCAAGGGGCACTGAGACCAATTCTGGCACACTACCCACTGCCCCAGCTTAGAATAGCTATAAATCAGCACAAACTGGGGATTTCTGAGACTTTCAAGGAAAAATGACACATCATCTCTTTAATGTGTTTTTTAAACCTCGGTAAAGGGCCTACACCCATATTTCAGAAGAAAAAAAAGGAAGATGATATATTGGGAGTGAGTGACACCACGCTAGAGTTTCAAAACCTTGTAGCTTGTAGGAAAGGGGAGGGTAAAGAGTTCCCCAGTTTTTGAATGGAGGAGCAGCTGATTATATAGTATTCTTTTTGAGCAATTTGATACATTAAATTAATCATTAGTTACATTGCCCCACTTTATAGAAAATAATGGCATAAAAAGTCACCTATGAAAAAAGGCAGCCAGCAATTTACAAGCAGTATTTAAACATCTGAATATGATTGCTACTGTGTTGCTGGGATCATGCAAATGTCAACTGTGTAAAGGTTTGGATAGTAGAGAGGCACAGAAATATTGTGGTGTTTTACTCAACTATCAAGGACAAATTTTGCAAATCTTTCCCTCAGGGAATAAATAAGAATATAATGTAGGACAGTTAAAATCTATGACAGGTATATCATACTTAATCTGTGGAAGAAGCGAGCTTGATGGGGAAAATGACTTTTTCCCATTGCATGCTCTTTATGTAACCTTCTCCAGACTTTTCTCATAACTAGAGGTCTCAGTTACAAGGAAAGGCTGGAGAAACTTGGGTTCTTCCAAGTTATAGAATCGTACAGCGCAGAAGGAGGCCATTCAGCCCATCGTGCCCGTGCTGGCTCTTTGAAAGG
The DNA here is from genome assembly GCF_035084215.1 of Heptranchias perlo. Classification (NCBI taxonomy): domain Eukaryota; kingdom Metazoa; phylum Chordata; class Chondrichthyes; order Hexanchiformes; family Hexanchidae; genus Heptranchias; species Heptranchias perlo. Next base: position 38,460,836 of record NC_090325.1, read on the forward strand.
GCTATCCAATTGGTCCCACGCCACCCCCTGCTCTATCCCCATAGCCCTGAATTTTTTTTTCCTTTTCAATGATAGATCCAATTCCCTTTTGGAAGTTAAAAGGAAATATCATCGCAATTTTCTTTTTTAAAAAATCCAATGTTTTTTTACCCCCGTTTCCTTGCTTAAAAAAAAATCCACTGGGCCTCCCAGACCCCTATGTACAGGCGGACTTGTCAAGGATGCTGGAAATCTGTTCACTTGTTGCCTGAGCAAAGCGGGAGTCCCATGATCCTTGATAAAAGAAATGTTAAAAAATAAATACACACACCTCAATCTCCATTTGAGAGAAGAGAGAGGGTATCAGCATGTATATTAGTGATGCACTCTAAGAACCAACCAAACTATTAGTGTGCTTAATAGCGAGTTCATGTCGGAAAAGGAAATCATTATTTTGGTTGTGTCTCTTTTGCTGTTGCATGTCTCGCTTTACAGCGTGCCTTATTTTGAACAGAAATAATTATATAAAAAAATAAAATCACATCAGTTATTCTTAAGAAGTCTCCTCTTTGCGACTTCGAGCTAACTTCATGGAGAAAGAGACAGAAAAACAAATGGCGCCTTACTTGCGGCGTAAGAGTGTCCTAAGTCCGGCTGGTGGCTACTTTCAGGACTGTGGTCAGTCCATTAAAGAGGTGGGTCACTTGTACAGACACAGTGCGTCTGCAGTAAGTTCTGAACCACCTCAACAACAACAACTTGCATTTATATAGCGCCTTTAATGTAGTAAGATGTCCCTAGGCGCTTCACGGGAGCATTATCAAATAAAATTTCACATCAAGCCACATAAGGAGGTATTAGGATAGATGTCCAAAAGCTTGGTTAAAGAGTTGGTTTTAAGGAGCGTCTTAAAGGAGGAGAAAGAGGTAGAGAGGTGGAGAGGTTTAGGGAGGGAATTCCAGAGCTTAGGGCCGAGGCAGCTGAAGGCACAGCGGCCAACGATGGAGCGATAAAAATCGGGGATGTGCAAGAGGCACGAATTGGAGGAGCGCAGAGATCTCAGAGGGATGGAGGAGGTTACAGAGAAAGGGAGGGGCGAGGCCATGGAGGAATTTGAAAACAAGGATGAGAATTTTAAAATCGAGGCATTCCCGGACTGGGAGCCAATGTAGGTCAGCGAGCACAGGGGTGATGGGTGAACAGGACTTGGTGCGAGTTAGGATACAGGCGGCAGAGTTTTGGCTGAGCTCAAGTTTATGGATGGTGGAAGATGGGAGGCCAGCCAGGAGACCATTGGAATAGTCCAGTCAGTAAGTAACAAAGGCATGGATCAGGGTTTCAGCAGCAGATGAGATGAGGCAGGGATGGAGACGGGCAATGTTATGGAGGTGGAAGTAGGCAGTCAAGGTGATGGAGCGGGTATGTGGTTGGAAGCTCATCTCAGAGTCAAATAGGATGCCAAAGTTGCGAACGGTCCAGTTCAGCCTCAGACAGTGGCCAGGGAGAGGGATGGAGTTGGTAGCTAGGGAATGGAGTTTGCAGTGGGAACCAAAGACAAAGGCTTTGGTCTTCCCAATATTTAGTTGGAGGAAATTTTTGTTCATTCAGTACTGAATGTCGGACAAGCAATGTGACAAATCAGAGACAGTGGAGGGGTCGAGGGAGGTGGTTGTGAGGTAGAAATGAATGTCGTCAGCGTACATGTGGAATCTGACGTCGTGTTTTTGGATGATGTCGCCCAGGTGCAGCATGTAGATGAGAATTGGAAGGACCGAGGATAGATCCTTGGGTGACTCCAGAGGTAAACGTGCTGGAGCAGGAACAGATGCCATTGCAGTTGATTTGCTGGCTACGACTGGATAGATAAGAATGGAGCCAGGCGAGCGCAGTCCTACCCAGCTGGACTGACGGAGGAGAGGCGTTGGAGGAGGATGGTGTGGTCAACCGTGTCAAAAGCTGCAGACAGGTCGAGAAGGATGAGGAGGGATAGTTAACCACGGTCACAGTCACATAGGATGTCATTTGTGACGTTGATAAGGGCCATTTCAGTACTGTGGCAGGGGCTGAAACCTGATTGGTGGGATTCAAACATGGAGTTGCAGGAAAGATGGACGCAGATTTGGGAGGCGACAACACGTTCAAGGACCTTGGAGAGAAAAGGGAGGTTGGAGATGGGGCGGTATTTGCAAGGACAGGGGGACAAGGGTGGTTTTTTTGAGGGGGGTGATGAAGGGGAGGGGGACAGTACTTGAGGAAACGGAACTGTTAACAATATCAGCTAACATGGGAGCTGGGAATAGCGAGCAGTTTTGGCAGAGGATAGCAGGACCCGATAATGCTTTATGTGGTCCAGCCAGATCCTAGGGAAGTTGGGTGGTCAGCAGTTTAGTGGGAATGGGGTCGAGGGTGCAGGAGGTGGGTCTCATGGTCACGATGAGCTTGGAGAGGGCATGAGGGGAGATAGGGGAGAAACGAGAGAAAGATGCAAGTTCAGGGCCAGGGCAGGGGGGAACCGTAGGGGAAGTTTGGCTTGGTGGGCTAGGGGAAGGGAGGGAAGCGGCAGAGGCAGCTGAACGAATGGTCTCAATCTTAGTGACAAAGAATTCCATGAGCTCCTCGCACTTTTCGTTGGAGGTGAGGGTGGAGGAGGCAGGGGAGAGGGGTTTAAGAAGACTGTTTGAAGTGGAGAAGAGAAGCCGGTGGTTATATTTGCATTCCAGGATGATCCTGGAATAGCAAGCAGTTTTGGCAGAGAAGCACATAGTGCTTTATGTGGTCCAGCCAGATCTGGCAATGAATGGCTAAACCATTCCGCCATAAACGTTCAAGTCTGCATCCCTTGGGTTTAAGGAAGCAGAGGTGAGGGCCATACCAGGGGAATGACCCGGGTGAGAGAGAGATTAATGGTTTTAATGGGAACAAGGGCATCAAAGGTGGAGGTGAGGGTGTGATTGACAGATAGGTAGTTGCAGAAATGGCATGGTGAATGGAGGGCCAAAAGCTAGATAGTTGGGAATTTGAAAGTGCCGTTGTAAATAACTTGGGGTAGAGTTTTTTCCAAAGGTGCACACAGAAAAATATGGGGTTGGGAGGGGTAAGGGGGATGTGGGTGGCGAGGGATACAAGGAAATGATTAGAGATGGCTGTATCCATGATTGACATCATGGGAGTAGAGAGGCCACATGAGATGGCACAGTTGAGGGGGAGGCCATGAATATGGGTAGGGGAGTTTATATGGAGGGAGAGATTAAGGGAGGAGAAGAGGGCAGTGAATTCAGAGGAGAGAGAATGATGAGTTGAGATGGAGGTTGAAATCGCTGCGGATGAGAAGTCGCTTGGTGCAGAGGCTGAGGGAGGAAAGCAGTGAAGATATCTCAGTGAGAAACTTGGCATGATACTTAGGTGGACGGTAGAGAACAAGGATTTTAAAGGAGAGGCAAGAGGGGTGGAACAAGGTGAGATGCTCAAAGGAAGAGAAGGTGCCAGAGTAGGGGACAGATCAAAGTGTGATTTGGTGATAAGGGCCACACTACCACCGTGGCAGTCTGGGTGGGGTAAGTGGTAGAAGATATAGCCAGGCGGGGAGGCGTCGTTAAGGGGGAGGGTATCGTTACATGTCAGCCAGGTTTCCGTCAAGGCCATGATGTCAATGCAATCATCCACAATAAGCTCATGGATGGCAAGGGTGTTGTTCACAAGTGAACGCAAATTCTGGAGGGAGATGTGGAGAGGGGCGGTGATAGCTGATCCGCAGGCAGAGTCCACAGGGTCAGCACTGGGAGGGGTGAGTGGGACGGGAAGGAGATTGGCAAGAATAGCCCCCAGCGGGCGTGCTGGGCAGGTAAGTCGGTGAGAGAGTAGCTTGGGGCAGTTGGGGTTGCTGCTCGTAAGGAGGCAGTGATGAGTGCCTCGATGGGCCCTCAGGGAAGCTCAGCCCCAGACTATTCTAGATGCTGTCCTGTCAAACTCGTCTCTGTTTTGAGCTGTACAACACTGAGGTAAAGTACTAGTAGGCAAAAACAGGCGTCTGAGATGTGATCTTAGACGTACACAAGATTATAAAAGTATGGAAATGGTTAATCTGGAAAATCATTTTAAATTAAAATGCGAGGCTAGGGCAAGGGATCACAGGTTTAAACTAGTAAAAGTAAAAATTAGGACTGACATCAAGAAGTTTTTCTTCAAACAGGATGATCAATGTTTGGAATGGACTCTCAGATAAAACACTGGAAACAAAAAACGTAGAATCATTTCAGAACCAGTTGAATTCTGTTATCGGAGAACTATAGTGTCATTTTGGATGGATGAGTTAAGATGGGCTAAATGGATTTTCTCATCCACTGAACAATGGGAGGCCTTCAAGGAGGTGTTGGTTCAGGTACAGAGTAGACACACTCCCATGAGGGGGGAAGGAAGGGTATCCAAAGCTGGTGCTCCCTGATTTTTTTAAAATTCATTCATGTGACGTGGGCGTCGCTGGTGAGGCCAGCATTTATTGCCCATCCCTAATTGCCCTTGAGAAAGTAGTGGTGAGCCGCCTTCTTGAACCGCTGCAGTCCGTGTGGTGAAGGTTCTCCCACAGTGCTGTTAGGAAGGGAGTTCCAGGATTTTGACCCAGCGACTATGAAGGAACGGCAATATATTTCCAAGTCGGGATGGTGTGTGACTTGGAGGGGAACGTGCAGCTGGTGTTGCTCCCATGTGCCTGCTGCCCTTGTCCTTCTAGGTGTTAGAGGTCACGGGTTTGGGAGGTGCTGTCAAATAAGCCTTGGCGAGTTGCTGCAGTGCATCCTGTGGATGGTACACACTGCAGCCACAGTGCGCCGGTGGTGAAGAGAGTGAATGATAAGGGTGGTGGATGGGGTGCCAATCAAGCGGGCTGCTTTGTCCTGGATGGTGTCGAGCTTCTTGAGTATTGTTGAAGCTGCACTCATCCAGGCAAGTGGAGAGTATTCCATCACACTCCTGACTTGTGCCTTGTAGATGATGGAAAGGCTTTGGGGAGTCAGGAGGTGAGTCACTCGCCGCAGAATACCCAGCCTCTGATCTGCTCTCGTAGCCACAGTATTTATATGGCTGATCCAGTTAAGTTTCTGGTCAACGGTGACCCCCAGGATATTGATGGTGGGGGATTTGGTGATGGTAATGCCGTTGAATGTCAAGGGGAGGTGGTTAGACTCTCTCTTGTTGGGGATGGTCATTGCCTGGCACTTATCTGGCGCGAATGTTACTTGCCACTTATTAGCCCAAGCCTGGATGCTGTCCAGGTCTTGCTGCATGCGGGCACGGACTGCTTCATTATCTGAGGGGTTGCGAATGCAACTTAACACTGTGCAATCATCAGCGAACATCCCCATTTCTGACCTTATGATGGAGGGAAGGTCATTGATGAAGCAGCTGAAGATAGTTGGGCCTAGGACACTGCCCTGAGGAACTCCTGCAGCAATGTCCTGGGGCTGAGATGATTGGCCTCCAACAAACACTACCATCCTCCTTTGTGCTAGGTATGACTCCAGCCACTGGAGAGTTTTCCCCCTGATTCCCATTGACTTCAATTTTACTGGGGCTCCTTGGTGCCACACTCGGTCAAATGCTGCCTTGATGTCAAGGGCAGTCACTCTCACCTCACCTCTGGAATTCAGCTCTTTTGTCCATGTTTGGACCAAGGCTGTAATGAGGTCTGGAGCCGAGTGGTCCTGGCGGAACCCAAACTGAGCATCGGTGAGCAGGTTATTGGTGAGTAAGTGCCGCTTGATATCACTGTCGACGACACCTTCCATCACTTTGCTGATGATTGAGAGTAGAATGATGGGGCGGTAATTGGCCAGATTGGATTTGTCCTGCTTTTTGTGGACAGAACATACCTGGGCAATTTTCCACATTGTCGGGTAGATGCCAGTGTTGTAGCTGTAGTGGAATAATTTGGCTAGAGGCGCAGCTAGCTCTGGAGCACAAGTCTTCAGCACTACAACCGGGATGCTGTTGGGGCTCATAGCCTTTGCTGTATCGGCTCATAGCCTTTGCTGTATCCAGTGCACTCAGCCATTTCTTTTCACTCCACGTGATATAAAGAAATGGCTGAAGACTGGCTTCAGTGATGGTGGGGATATCGGGAGGAGGCCGAGATGGATCATCCACTCGGCACTTCTGGCTGAAGATGGTTGCAAACGCTTCAGCCTTGTCTTTTGCACTCACGTGCTGGACTCTGCCATCATTGAGGATGGGGATGTTTACAGAGCCTCCTCCTCCCATTAGTTGTTTCACTGTCTACCACCATTCACGACTGGACTGCAGAGCTTTGATCTGATCCGTTGGTTGTGGAATCGCTTAGCTCTGTCTATAGCATGTTGCTTCCGCTGTTTAACATGCATGTAGTTGTAGCTTCACCAGGTTGGCACCTCATTTTTAGGTACGCCTGGTGCTGCTCCTGGCATGCTCTTCTACTCTCCCCATTGAACCAGGGTTGATCCCCTCGCTTGTTGCTAATGGTAGAGTGAGGAATATGCCGGGTTATGAGATTACAGATTGTACTGGAATACAATTCTGCTGCTGCTGATGGTCCACAGCACCTCATGGATGCCCAGTTTTGAGCTGCTAGTTCGGTTCTGAATCTATCCCATTTAGCACGGTGATAGTGCCACACAACACGTTGGATGGTGTCCTCAGTGCGAAGGCGGGACTTCAACTCCACGAGGACTGTGCGGTGGTCACTCCTACCAATACTGTCATGGACAGATGCATCTGCGACAGGTAGATTGGTGAGGACGAGGTCAAGTAGGTTTTTCCCTCGTGTTGGTTCGCTCACCACCTGCCGCAGGCCCAGTCTGGCAGCTGTGTCCTTCAGGACTCGGCCAGCTCGGTCAGTAGTGGTGCTACCGAGCCACTCTTGGTGATGGACATTGAAGTCCCCCACCCAGAGTACATTCTGTGCCCACGCTACCCTCAGTGCTTCCTCCAAGTGGTGCTCAACATGGAGGAGGACTGATTCGTCAGCTGAGGGCGGTAGGTGGTAATCAGCAGGAGGGTTCCTTGCCCCTGTTTGACCTGATGCCATGAGATTTCATGGGGTCCGGAGTCAATGTTGAGGACTCCCTCCTGACTGTACATCGCTGTACCGCCACCTCTAGTGGGTCTGTCCTGCCGGTGGGACAGGACATACCCAGGGATGGTGATGGAAGAGTCTGGGACGTTGGCTGAAAGGTATGATTCTGTGAGTATGGCTAAAGATATTGACTAATGATATAGAGATTAAAATGAAACAGAAAAAGGAGGCTTATGTCAAATGTAAGGTTCATACACAGTAGAAAACCAAGCTGAGTACAGAAAGTACAGAGGAGATCTAAAAAAGGAAATAGGAAGCATACGGGATACTTTCCTTTATTAGCCGAGGCATAGAATATGAGAGCAGGGAGGTTATACTAGAACTGTATAAAACACTAGTTAGGCCACAGCTAGAGTACTGCGTACAGTTCTGGTCATCACATTACAGGAAAGATGTAACTGCACTGGAGAGGGTACAGAGGAGATTTACGAGGATGTTGTCATGATTGGGAAGCGATGGAAAACCCGAATAGGTACGGTTAAATTCCTTTTAATTGCTCAATACAGAAAATATTAAGTACCTCAACTAGCGCAGTGAGGTACATTGCCCTTTTAAGTATCGGCTTGCTGGCTTTAAGTGGGGATGGGACATCCATCTGTCTGCTGTGCATGTGCAGACAAACCTGCACGGGTTAAACCCAGTGTGCAAGTTGGAGGTGGGAGCAGTCCTGATCCAAAAACCTGTTATTTTAACCTCCCACCCACCGGTTTTGGGGGTTAAAATATACCCGATAAGAGTACAAAAGCAGAGAAGTTATGCTAAACCTTTATAAATCATAGGTTCGGCCTCAGCTGGAATAATGTGTCCAATTCTGGGCACCACACTTTAGGAAGGATGTCAAGGCCTTGGAGAGGATGCAGAGGAGATTTAAAAGAATGGTATCAGGAATTTCAGCTATGTGGAGAGATTAAAGAAACTGTGATTGTTCTCCTTGGAGCAGAAAATGTTAGAGAGAAATGTCATGAAGGTTTTTGCTGGAGTAAATAAGGAGAAACTGTTTACATTGGCAGGAGGGTTGGTAACCAGAGGACACAGATTTAAAGTAATTAGCAAAAGAGCCAAAGGGGAGATGAGGAAAATTTCTTTTACACAGCGAGTTATGATCTGGAATGCACTGCCTGAAAGGGATGTGGAAGCAGATTCAATAGTAACTTTCAAGAGGTAATCAGATAAATATTTGAAGGAGAGAAAATTGCAGGGTGATGGGGAAAGAGCTGTGGAGTGGGACTAATTTCAAACAGCTGGCACAGGCATGATGGACCGAATGGCCTCCTGTGCTGTAAGATTCTATGATAGCACTGCAATTTGTTTCCTTCATTTTTCAGAAAGAACTTACTTTTGGATACATGTCTTTCTCAAACCTATTTATCAGCATGGTGCTCCTCAATTCAAGGCACACTATATGATCACAAATTAATTGGGTACTTCATCAGCATCTGAAAGGAAAAACAGTTGATTAATGTTTTGGGTAAAGCCCACTTCTACCCAATGGAGGATTTCTACCTTAAACGTTATCCTATCTTTTTTCTTTTCAAAATTACATAGAAACAGGCTGGTCCTTATTGTTTTTTATCCTCCACACAAGCAACAGTCCTAGTCCCATGTGCCAGTCCTGTTCCCGTATCTCTGTATTCCCCTTTCCTTTAACCATCTATCTAACCTATTAAATGTTGGTCTCTGCTTTAGTCATTAACCCACTGTTCAAAAAAAAAGTTTCACCTGCACTCAGTCCTAAATCTCTTACAATGGCCCAGAAATTGGTGTAAAAATAATGGTGAGTTCATGGCGCTCGCAATTATTTGTTTGTAAAAAAATCCAGCAATTTGCGGCAAAGAGATATGCTATGAGTTCTGATTCTCCACGAATTGCTGGATGCTTTGTGCCGCTCCGTCATTAGCCTCAACAAAGCCAAAAAAATTGCAACCTCACCATTGAAGTTCATTGCGTGTTATGAAATTGCTGGACTTGCGCTGCTAATGCAAATTAATCTTGCCGCAGCCATTTAGGGCTGGTAATTCATGTCTGTTAATGACGCGATTTATGGTCCTGACATACCACTCAACCTGGTACGCACAGAAATGAAACAAGGAAACTGTAGCGTCTCATTCCCGCAGGTAGTAAATTGTTTCTAGAGGAAAACTTTATCTATCTTGGCACTATTTTTGTACCAGTCTTACCATCCACATTCCTGTTAATGTTGGAAGACTATAATTTTCAGGATGCAAAGCTGTTTTGATACTCAAATGCAAATTAGATAGATTTATTTCAGTTATTAAAATTTTGGGATACAGTATATGAGTAATTTGAGACATGACGTGGCAAATGTAGCATGCTTGGGAGGAAAACGGTGACATTGGACCTACGGTTCCCAAAGCTCTCCACCACTAGGGTTTTCCTCACCTCATGTCTGGGTCTGTTATAGACTAATTGATAGATTGATCGCTATGGTTAGTTAATAACTCCATTATCCACGTTCCTATGAAAGCAGTTCCACTGTTCCTGAACATGCTGATCATGCGGTCGTGCTTGATTTTTAAAAAAAAATTCTTACTTTTCTTTTCTGTCTCTTTTTTTCCTCTTTCATAATCCACTCTTTCTATCCCTCTCTTTATTTCTCCTGGAATTTTAAACAATTTACTACCTATAGGAATGAGACTCCACAGTTAAATTGTTCCCTTCCTGGGCTGGAGAGGTTAATTAGCATTGCAGGAACATTAATCTCATAAAAAAAGTACTTATGTTGTTAGTTACCAGACCTAACTTTCTGCGACGAGTTTAATGGGCAATTAATGTGCAAATGCAATAACTTCACAAAACTCATAGGGTGGTTGAGGGTAAGCTACCGTTTTCGCAAGGCTAACGGCGGAGCAGCAACTTGTGGCGATTCACAATTAACAGGGCAGCTCTTCCTCACCACAAATTGCTGGCCGATTTACACGTTAATAACAGTAAGCGCCATTAAACTTGCCGTTATTTTGGCAGCAAATCCAGTGTTCAGTGCAGTAACACATTAAGTATATACCAAAAAAGGTCAAGTAGTTTATCAGTGATCATCCCAAGTGCTAAGGTTTAACAGAATTATCTAAGCACAAATCTGTGTGGCCACCTTTGAAACCATTTCAAACCATATACACAGTTAACTCCATTCAAAATTGCATAATTCAAGTTATCTGATACTTCATTTTTCCACTAAATTGCCACATTGTTATTTGCATTGCTAAATTCAAATTATTGGATAATTAATTTTTTTAATCACAAAAAGCAACTTCAAATTATCTGTAGACTGTATTAGCAATCCTCACACTGTATTGTTGATGGGTGAGCTGGAGGAGAGACAGCTTATCTCATGTAATGCGCACTATATTATCAGAGGCATTGATTTACAATGATTAAGTCTATTTGTGTTTTTATTGAAAAAGAAAAAAGAACTAGTATTTACATTCGCCTTAAATGTCCTCAGGATGTCCCAAAGTGCTTCACAGCCAATGAATTTCTTTTTGAAGCGTAGTCACCGTTGTTTTGTAGGTAAACACAGCAGCCAAATTACATGCAATAAGTCCACGAACAGTAATGAGATAAATAATGGTGTTGGCTGAAGGGTAAATGTTGGCCAGGACACTGGGAGAACTTCCTTGCTGCTCTTGAAATAATACCTTGGGATGTTATGCGTGGCATATTATCAATTTCAGGCACATTTGCTGTAACTTATCTTTTGTATCTATCAGCACTTCTTTTCCCTAGTGCTACAAATTCTGTTATGGTTGTCATTTATTTCACTTTGTGATGAAAATATTTAGATTAAAAACTGAATTGTTTAACATTACAGTGAAGATAATTACTGCTAAACTCCTTAAACCTATCAATTATAAACCTAACACCCCAGGAAAGGCAAAAATTGTATCTGCATGGAATGATTACAAATCATTTGAACAGCAGTCCCTCCCCTTCACAGGCTCTTGCTGGAGTATAGTTCTAAAGATATCAACAGCCCTCAGATACCTTGTCTGTAATGTGTGAGCTGAGGCAGAGTGCTGGCATGCTAGTCAATCATGGGGGAAATCACAGCCGAGCCCAATGGGGTCCTCAGATGATGTCCACATATATGCACTTTCTAGCAGGGGTCACTGGATAGCAATCAGGAAGGGGGATGCTGGCTGAATTTTCTCCCAACTCAGAAATCAGATTAGCTTAACTTGAACTGACCAGGAAGTGAACTTCGGTCCTTTTGGTCTGTATGGTTTAGTGTTACGCGAAGTGCACAAAGGCAGTGCCTTTACTTACTAGTTAATTTATCGGGGAAGCTGCACCAGATTTTTCCTGATTGACTCAGAAGAAACAGAAATATATATATATATAAAAAAAAAATGTTCTGAAGAGGGAGACAATTTTCATAGTGCTGTAAACAAATCAGTTTTAGGATGCTGAAGCATAAGCAGCCTGAAATGCATCCTTTATCTGTTAGAAAACATGTCAGTTAACAGTGTATGCTTTGCAGAGAAAACAGTAGAAGAGAATTCACAGAAAAATAAAACCCAGGGTCAGAATATTGTTCAGGATCATTTATTGTTGGTGTAAAATATGAATACAGGCATTCTGAAAATTACAATTACAAGGAGGCTCATTGGTGACTATGGTATGTTGCTTTCCAGTTTTTAAGCAATCTTTAAAGTACAGATAAGCAAAAGCAAAGGTGCAGGTGACAGAGTTTCTACCTGAAATCATAGCCTGTCTTTTCAGATGCTGATGGACCTGCTGTGCATTTTCAGCAGTTTTGTTTATTTATGGAAGAAGTACATTCAATTTATTTTATTTTGCAGTATTATACCAAGCAGACATTATGGTTTGCAACGTTGAATGAAGCGTGGGTACAAACATACATCCCGAATATGGTGTCTGTTGAGAAGCCATGTTAAGAAACGTTCCAGACCTAAGCCATAACCACCATGAGGACAACTGCCATATTTACGCTAGGAGGAATAAGAATACCAATAATATGTACCAGAAAGTACAAAGATCAAAGTCAGCCAAACAGGTATCTATTCAACAAGATATTAATTCTTCGTGTAGCCACAAGCTTCTACTGGGAAGAATTTTGAAGTACATGCATCGAAGAGCAGTGCTCTAACCCTTTCTAGTCCAGATTTAATTAATATAAATCAGTAAATTACTTTCATGATCATAGTTCGCCAAATTTCTTAAAAAGCTTTAGCTTGGATCTTCCCAAGTCAGAAGGTGGTGGGTTCAAACCCCACTAGAAGGTTCAAACACGTAACCTAGGCCGACACTATAGTACAGTGGTGCATTGTCAGAGGTACCATCTTTCAGATGAGACATTACAGCAAGGCACAGTCAGCCTATTCAATGGGATGCAAAAGATCCCATGGTACTGTTCAAGGAAAAGCAGGGAGCTTTCCCAGACTCCTGGACAATATTTATACCTTATTTACCACCACCAAAAATTTAGAAAGAGATTAACTGGGTCCTTTATTTCATCGAAGTTTGTGGCTACAAACAACAATAACCTGCATTTATATAGTGCCTTATGGCTGCAATGCTTGCTGCAAATACAGTTCCAGAGTAATACATTTGCTGTGAAATGTTTTGGGATGGTGCAAGAATGTGAAAGATGCAAAACAAGTGCAAGTTTGTATAAGAGACAACAAGAGAGGAATCACTACTGGATCTAGTAATGGGAAATGAACCAGAGCAGATAAGAGAAGTAAGTGTAGGGGAATATCTAGGCAATAGCGATCACAACATGGTAAGATTTAAAATAATGATTGAAAAAGACGCAAGACACAGACCAATGTAACAGATTGGAATAAAGCTAATTTTGAGGAGATGAGAATGGAACTAGGGAAGATAAACTGGAAAAGAATGACAAAGAGATAGAACAGCAGTGGGAAATATTTAAAATGGTGATCAAGAGTTCAGGAGAAATATATTCCTCTTAAAAAAATCAAGAACAAACTAGCCAAAAATGCAACACCATGGATGAATAAAGAGATAAGGGTAAAAATGAAACTAAAGAAAAAAAGCATACTCTAAGTTCACAGACAATAAAGGAAAGCTTGACAAAAGGGAATACGAAGAGGTTAGGAAAGAAGTCAAAAAAACAATTATGAGAACAAAGAGAATCTACGAAATTTAATTATCGCGGAATATAAAAAGGAATAGTAAAGTATTCTACAGACACATAAATATCAAAAGGAAAATCAGGATACAGATAGGGCCACTAAGGGAAACACAAGATAAACTCACAGGTAATGACAACGAATTGGCAGAAATATTGAATAGTTACTTTGCCTCAGTATTTACTAGGGAGACTAACATTGTAGGTATGGCATTAGAAGAAAAGATAGAAAGGGGGGAGATAATTGATAAACTAATCAAACTTAGAGAGTCTGGATGGAATACTTCCACACACATTAAAAGTTAGAGCAGAGATAGCAGAGGCACTATTACACATGAAAATTCATTAGAATAGGGAATAGTGCCAGAGGACAGGCAGACAGCTAACGTGACTCCTATATTTAAAAAGGGAGATAGAACAAGTCCAGCGAACTATAGACCAGTTAGCTTAACTTCAGTAGTAGGAAAGATAATGGTATCTTTACTCAAAGATGTAATAGAAAACCATCTAGAAAACAAAAATATAATAAAGACTAGTCAGCAGAGATTTCAAAAGGGGAAGTCATGCTTGACCAACCTTATTAAACTCTTTGAAGAAGTAACAGAAACAATGGACAAGGGTAATGAAATAGATGTAATATATTTGGATTTTCAAAAAGGTCTTCGATAAGATACCACATAGTAGAGTCATGACTAATGTCAGAGCATATGGAGTCAGGGGACAGATAGCAGAATGGATAGCAAGCTGGTTACAAAACAGAAAACAGAGAGTAGGGGTTAAGGGTAGCTATGCAGACTGGTGAAATTGGGAAGTGATATTCCACAGGGATCGGTGTTGGGACCACTGTTGTTCCCAATTTACATTAATGATTTGGACTAGGGAATTGGAAGTACAATTTCAAAATTTGTGGAAGACACCAAATTGGGAGGTGTAGTTAATACAAAGGAAGAAAGCGACAAAATACAGGAAGACATTAATGAACTTGCAGAATGGGTGTGTGAACGGCAAATGAATTTCAATATAGATAAGTGTGAGGTGGTGCATTTTGGTAGGAAGAATAAGGAGGCCACATACTGCTTGGATAATCAGAGCCTAAATGGAGTAGAGGAGCAAATGGATCTCAGGGTACAGATACACAAATCACTAAAAGTAATGACACAGGTTAATAAGGCCATAAAAAAAGCAAACCAAGCACTGGGGTTCATTTCTGGAGGGATAGAATTGAAAAGTACAGAAGTTATGTTACCTTGTATAGAACCTTGGTTAGACCACACTTGAGTACTGTGCACAGTCCTGGTCGTCATATTATAAAAACGATATTGAGGCATTGGAGGCAGTGCAAAAATGATTCACAAGGATGATACCAGAACTGAGAGGATGTACTTATCAGGAAAGGCTGAACAGGCTGGGGCTCTTTCCTCTAGAAAATAGAAGGCTGAGGGGTGACCTGATAGATCTTTAAGATAATGAAAGGATTTGATAGGGTAGACATACAGAAAATGTTTCCACTTGTCGGGATGTCCAAAACTAGAGGTCATAAATAGTCACTAATAAATCCAATAGGGAATTTCAAGACAAACTTCTTTACCAAAGACTGTAAGAATGTGGAACGAGCTACCACAGGGAACAGTTAAGGCAAATAGCACAGATGCATTTAATGGGATGCTACATAAGCACATGAGGGAGAAAGAAATAGAAGGATATGTTGATAGGGTTAGATGAAGAGGGGTAAAAGGATGCTCGTGTGGAGCATAAACGGCAGCATAGACAATTGGCCTGTTTCTGTGCTGTAGACTTTATGTTCATTTCATTTTTTTAAAAATTCACTAAGACTGAGAAGGTCACAGATTCAATCCCCACTCTTTGCTGAGTTAGAAAGGGTGTCGGAGGTGTGCTACATTTGACTTTTACCCTCAGTGCTCTTTGATTACGGGAGGGGGAAGAATGTCCAGGGTTCCTGCTTTTGTTTGTTGTCCAGTGACCGGTTCTGGAAGTGCACAGGTATGAGCGTCAATTGATGACAGGATAGTGTCTCCTCAACCAGCAACATCACTGTGCAAAAAAGGGCTTAACTTGTGTAGCACATTATCACATCTCAAAGTGCTTCACAACAATGAATTACTTTGAAGGGATTGTTGGATCTATTAGTGTACAAATTGGTTGCCAGATTTTCCTTTATAACAATAAACAGCAATGAGACAAATAATCAATTTATTTTTGGTGGTGGAGTGTTGTCCAGGACATTGAGTGAGCTCCTTGCTTTTTTAAAAAAAATTGAAGACAGCACCACGGGCGCTAAATTGGGCCATGTAGCGCCCATTGTTTTGGCGCTACGCAACCTCTTCGACATCCAAGATGGTGTCTTGGATGCGCACGCACGTTTCCAGCGTGATGTGCACCAGACGCCATCTTGGTATAGGAGTTAGCGCAGGCGCAGATAACGAACGCTGGAATCATGTAAAGTAGGGAGAAAATGGCTTCAGTGTGCAACACTGATTTAAAGTGACAGATACCATTTTGGGACTTAACGCTCAACTCAACGCACAGTCTTAACCCCGACTATGTCTTAGAGTGCCCGGAAGTCCCCCCACCAGCGCTATTTAAAGAGACCATGCAGGATTTACAGGTTAGTGGCTGGATTATTGCTTCTGGCTGCCGAGACATTTGTAACTGTCTGTGGACGACTCTAGACTTCAATACTAGGACGCGGGAACATAGCCTAACATTTAGAGCCAGGACGTGCAGGAGTGAAGTTAGGAAATGCTTCTACATGCAAAGGGTGGGAGACGTTTGGAACACTCTTCTGCAGACGGCAATTGATGCTACCTCACTCATGAAAGTTAAATCTGAGACTGATAGATTTCTGTGAACCAAGAGTATTAAGGGATATGGAGTTAGGTCACAGGTCCACCATGATCTCATTAAATGGTGGAACAGGCTCGAGGGACTAAATGCCACTGCCACTTGCTGCCTCCGGATAAGTGCCGCCTTCTCCTGCTAGAAAGTGGGACGTGTGTCTGGGTGATGTGCCTGTCATGGTTGAATAGCTAGTGTGTGTGGCCTGTGAGTTGTGGGTGGGTGGCTTGAAACAGTGGTAATGTGTAAGGGTGAGAGGAAGCATCTGGTTGGAAGAGTTGAGTACTGATGGAAAGAGTTTATTGGTATGTGGGGGATGGGGGGGTGTAGTGCGTGGTGCAGTTGGTCTGAGACGCCACTTGACAGTTGATTTCACTCACCTTGCCCACTCATGTCAAAGCATTGAACCTCTTCCTGCACCACATCCATGTTCATGATGCTGTGCGCCTGGCAATGACTTCGTCCCCCGCTGCCTTTTGGATATATGTCTGGAGGGCCTCTTGGCCCGCCCGCCCGTACTCCCCCGCCCCCCACTGCGGATATAGGATGTCCCTCCTTCTGTCCACCTCTTGCACCAAGGTCTCTAGTGCATCAGCAGAGAACCTTGGTGCACGCGCTCTCGCAGGCCTGGTAACAACTCAGATCGGCAGATTGGTGAGGTCTGGCGTGCAGATTGGAGGATGTGCGCGCAGTGCGCAACCTTTATTCAATGTTTTAACATAACTCATCAGTGTGTAAACATAGGGATGGGACCTGCACCCGTGTTTTACGGGTGCGATGTCAGATCTCCGTTCAGATTCTGTGTCGACAGTAGACTGTTATCTTCAGCAAATAACAGGTACCAGCTACCTCTAAGAGATTTCTAAGAAACATCCTCCATTTAAGAGATTGAGCTCCCCTGGTGGTGGAAAGTGCAAATTGCATTGTTCCATATGCAAAGCCTGGAATGGAATGCTGATTGCAGGTGAGTCCTCGGACAGGCCGAAACTTGTGTCCTGCCTGCGCAGGGGGTCATTGGACGCAGGGTAATAGCACATCACGCTACCAGCACCCAAAAACGGCCCCATTCAATTTTTTCCCCCCACGTACCTGGATTACTAGAACATGCAGATGGGACTCATCTAACAGTGCAGCACTACCTCAGTACTACAGTGAAGGTTTTAGACTGAATTACATGCTCAAGTCCTGGAGTCGAGCTTGAACTTGCAACCTCCTGAGTTAGAGACAAGAGTGTGGTGAACTGAACCAAATTAACATTGTGTGTACCTCACACATGAAGAATGGCCACTTTAGTAAAGTAACAAAAAATGACCATTGCTCCTGAAACTGTGTCCTAGTAAGGAATCCACATCTTCAGGAGAGAGTAAGGGAAAATTGTCGAGAGAGGAAAGGAAAACTGGCAAGAGAAAGAATTCTGGGAAAAAAACAAACCCACATAAAATTAGGGAGATCAAATTAATAGTACACTTTTAGGGTGAAAATTTAATGTTACAAAAATTTCAGAAAAATCGAGAAACTGAAAATTAGAATCTAAATAATCCATGTGTATGAAATCAGGACTAGAACATTATGATTACACACATTTATCTAAATTAGTAGCAAACAATTACACAGTTTACCTATTTAAACCGTTCAATCTCAAATCAGTAAGAGAAGTCATGTAGCAAGTTACTTGAATATATTTTATTCAATTTGGGAGTGAAAAACGCACCTTTGTTTCTCCTATGATGGCTGAGGTTGGTAAATGCACCTTATGGTACAATAATAACCCAAGCAGGCTAAGGAGTTCCCAGGTTCGCTTATTGGCTCTATACCAAGCAACATAGACATTGGGAAGTCACACAAGAACCACTCGCACATATATCCAGAAAATGGATGCCTTTAGGCACTCACAAAAGGGTAAAGTATGCAACAAAAACAAGAAATGTAAAGGACAGGCCCCTAGACCTCCCTGTGAAGAGGAAAGCCTGTGGACTTCATTCAATAAGCAAGTCTGATAAATATTGTTCCAACTTACCTGGTCAGTGTACCAGTAGTATGGAGTAGGGTCAATGCCTTCACGTTTGTAACCATCCAACAGTTCCTTGCTGTCCCAGATACGCATCGACCCTCCCACAATCTCACCAACATTTGGCATCAGCACGTCAACCTCGCAAGTTAAAGAAAAAGTATTTGATATTAGTATAACATTCTCAAACTGAAAAATTCCAGTATTTACATTTTACCTTACAAGCAGAAGAATTTACTGCAATGCCACTAGCATCTTTTAACAAGATGCAATTGTTTTCAAACAGAGCTTTTTACCCCTCCCCTGAAGGCTGGGGAACTGTTTCGCAGACACCATCAACGATCCAGTACATCATTTAACTGGTCATTCTTCATACATGAACCTCAAAAGCATGTCAATAAGCTATTCTGGGTGGGAAGAACTCACAATGGAGGCCAATTCTGTCCTCATTCAGCATCTACATATGAACGCTTTCCAGCTGGGGTCACTCAGCAGTGTTCATCAATGTGAAGCCTGATATATTTCCTCTCTTGGGATGTCAAGACGAATGGTAGCACCCTTACTGCCAATCTGATTGCGGCCAACTAGCAAAATAGACTGGGAATCAAACCTGGCTCCTTTGTAGTCTGTATGATTCAGTGTCACACCAGATGTATATTTATCCTTGAAGCCACGACAATTTACTTCAAAATTCACTGACTGCAGTTGAAGCAAGTCAGAGGTCTGTGGTGAGTAATTACAAAGAAAAAAAAAGACCTTGCTCTCCTGGGCAAAACAGTTTTGTCAGAAAATGCACAAACAAGTTTCCCCGTTGGTTCAGGGGTAAATGCACTGCACAGTGCATTACTGAGCCATACAGAGCAGAAAGGTCACAAGTTCGAACTCGGTTACATACCAGGTCAGGTGAATTCAACCAGAGGGGCAGCTAGAGCATTACAACTGGCCTCTGCTAGGGAAGGAACATAAAAATTAGTCAGAGTTCCTGCTTCTGTTGGTATATAGTGACACTTGCTGGAAAGTGCTCATGTATGGATAGTGAGTGGGGACAGGATCAGCCTCAGCTGTCATGTCCTAACTGCCTAGTTTCAAACATGAAGAATTGCCACTTAACAGAGCGGAGCTGACACCATGTAGACAAATGCCTTCACAAGAGAGGAGAAAATGGAAACAAAAAGAAAATGTGAAAATGAAAACCATTCCAAAAAAATTAAGCTGAATACCTTATAAAAATGTTGCCATTGCATTCAAACGACAGATTCCATATCCTCTCTCTCTCTGAGACTGCCGACTTCTACCTTTGTAACGTCATCCATATTTACCCCTATCAGAGTCCATCTGCCACTGAAACCCCCATTCATGCCTTTGTCACTTCTAGACTCAACTATTCCAGTGCTCTCCCAGCCGGACTCCCATCCTCCACCCTCCATAAACCAGCTCATTCAAGACTCTGCTGCCCATATCCTATTCCACACCTAGTCACGCTCACCCATCATGCCCATACTTGCTGACCTATATAGGTTCCTAGTCCCTCATTGCCTTAAGTTTAAGATTTTCATCCTTGTGCTCAAATCCCACTATGACCTTCCTTCTCCCCATCTCTGTAACCTCCTCCAGCCCTACAACCCTTCCCAAACTCTCCATCTTCTTACTCTGGCCTATCTGTTCATTCTACTCTCCCTTTGTCCCACCATTTGGTGACTGTGCTTTCACCTACCTAGGTCTACAGTCTGGAACTCCCACCCCAAATTCCTCAGCCTCTCTGCGTCCCTGTCCTCCTTCAAGACCGTCCTTAAAACCCCCTCTTTGATCAACTCCCCCTCTCCTAATTTCTTCTTCTTTGGTTTGGCTTTTGGCTCTTCATACACTTTTGTGAAGCACTTTGAGCTATTTTTCCATGTTGAAGGCACTATATAAATATGTTATTGTTGGTTGACACACGATGGCAATGAAGTCAAACATCTCAGATATAATTTCTCCTTTACGTACACATTTGACCACAGTAATTTTAGGCTTGGCTTCAAATACTCATCCATAGTCACTTCATAACCCATCTCAAGTAAAATCTAAATCACCCTCACAGATTCAGTAAGTCGGCGATCCTCTGGGCAGCGCTGCATGTAGAAGGATTTGATCTCCGCAGGAAAACGACACAGGAGTATTGGCTCATTGATTGCATCAGTCATCAGTCTCTCTGGAGCCTCTGGGATATCCTATAACAGAAAGCCACAAGTGTTCAGTTTGTGCAAAGTATCACATATGAAATAAAAGAGGCCATTCAGTTTAATCGAACCCCATCTGTTTACAGTCCATGAACTTTTATTATTTGTTCTCAAGATGTGTATAGGAACATAGGAACAGGAGTAGGCCATTTAGCCCCTCGTGCCTGCTCTGCCATTTGATAAGATCATGGCTGATATGTGATCTAATTCCATATACCTGCCTTTGGCCCATATCCCTTGATACCTTTGGTTGCCAAAAAGCTATCTATCTCACATTTAAATTTAGCAATTGAGCTAGTATCAATTGCCGTTTGCGGAAGAGAGTTCCAAACTTCTACCACCCTTTGTGTGTAGAAACGTTTTCTAATCTCGCTCCTGAAAGGTCTGGCTCTAATTTTTAGACTGTACCCCCTACTCCTAGAATTCCCAACCAGCGGAAATAGTTTCTTTCTATCCACCCTATCTATTCCCCTTAATATCTTATAAACTTCGATCAGATCACCCCTTAACCTTCGAAACTCCAGAGAATACAACCCCAATTTGTGTAATCTCTCCTCGTAACTTAACCCTTGAAGTCCAGGTATCATTCTAGTAAACCTACGCTGCACTCCCTCCAAGGTCAGTATGTCCTTCCGAAGATGTGGTGCCCAGAACTGCTCACAGTGCTCCAGGTGCGGTCTAACCAGGGTTTTGTATAGCTGCAGCATATCTTCTGCCCCCTTGTACTCCAGTCCTCTAGATATAAAGGCTAGCATTCCATTAGCCTTATTGATTATTTTCTGCACTTGTTCATGACACTTCAATGATCCCTGAGTCACTTTGGACATCCACTGTTTTTAACTTTTTACCATTTAGAAAGTACCCTGTTCTATCCTTTTTTGATCCAAAGTGGATGACCTCACATTTGTCCACATTGAATTCCATTTGCCACAGTTTTGCCCATTCACCTAATCTATTAATATCACTTTGTAATTTTATGTTTTCATCTACACTGCTTACAATGCCACCAATCTTTGTAAACAATTTTACAACACCAAGTTATAGTCCAGCAATTTTATTTTAAATTCACAAGCTTTCGGAGATTTTCTCCTTCCTCAGGCAAATGTTTTCTGCTTCCTCAGGCAAATGATTTTCTCCTTCCTCAGGCAAAACATTTGCCTGAGGAAGGAGAAAATCTCCGAAAGCTTGTGAATTTAAAATAAAATTGCTGGACTATAACTTGGTGTTGTAAAATTGTTTACAATTGTCAACCCCAGTCCATCACCGGCATCTCCACATCACCAATCTTTGTGTCATCGGCAAACTTAGATATGAGACTTTCTATGCCTTCATCTAAGTCATTAATAAATATTGTGAATAATTGAGGCCCCGAGACACATCCCGCCAATGTGAGTACCTTCCCATTATCCCTACTCTCTGTCGCCTTTCGCTCAGCCAACTTCCTAACCAAGTCCGTACTTTTCCCTCAATTCCATGGGCTTCTATCTTAGCTAACAGTCTCTTACATGGGACCTTATGAAATGCCTTCTGGAAGTCCATATAAATAAATTCCATTGACAGTCCCCTGTCCACTATTTTAGTCACCTCTTCAAAAAATTCAATCAGGTTTGTCAGGCACAACCTACTTTTCACAAATCGATGCTGGCTCTCTCTGATTAACTGAAAATTCGAGGTGTTCAGTCACCCTATCCTTAATTATAGACTCCAGCATTTTCCCCACAACAGATGTTAGGCTAACTGGTCTATAATTCCCTGGTTTCCCTCTCTCTCTCCTTTCTTAAAAAGCAGAGTGACATGTGCAATTTTCCAATCCAGAGGGACAGTTCCTGAATCTAGAGAACTTTGAAAGATTATAGTTAGGGCATCCGCAATGTGTTCACCTACTTCCTTTATAACCCTGGGATGGAAACCATCTGGTGCTGGGGATTTGTCACTCTTTAGTGCTATTATTTTCTTCATTACTGTTGCTTTACTTATGTTAATTTTATCGAGTCCCTGACCCCGATTCAATATTAGTTTTCTTGGGATTACCGGTATGCTATCCACTTTTTCTACTGTAAATACTGACGCAAAGTAATTGTTCAACATGTCCGCCATTTCCCCATTGTCAATGACAATATCCCCACTTTCAGTTTTTAAGGGGCCAACACTGATCCTGACCACCCTCTTTTTCCTAATATAACTATAAAAGTTCTTTGTATTGGTTTTGATATCCCTTGCAACTTTCTTTTCATACTCTCTTTTTGTAGCTCTTACTATCTGTTTTGTGACCCTTTGTTGATCTTTGTATCTTTCCCATTCGCCAGGATCTGTGCCATTTTTTGCCTTTTTGTATGCCCTTTCCTTATGTCTTATACTGTCCCTTACCTCTTTAGTTGTCCATGGCTGTTTTTTTTGGCAAATAGAGTTCTTGCCCCTCAGGGGTATAAACCGATTCTGTATCATGTTAAATGTTTCTTTAAACATTTCCCACTGATCATCAGTCGTTTTACCCATTAACAGATTTGCCCAGTTTACTGTGGACAGTCTCTGTCTCATCCCATTGAAGTCGGCCTTACCCAAGTCTAGAATCTTAGCAGCTGATTCACTTTTTTCCCTTTCAAACACTACATTGAACTCGATCATGTTATGATCGCTATTGGATAGATGTTCCCGCACAGTTAAGCTGTTAACTAAATCTGGTTCATTACTCATTACTAAATCTAGTATGGCTTGCCCCCTTGTTGCCTCTAGGACATACTGCTGCAGAAAACTATCCCAGACACACTCAAGAAATTCACTACCTTTCTGACAGTTGCTAGTCTGCTTTTCCCAATCTATGTGAAGATTAAAGTCCCCCATTAAGACCAGCACCAGGGAGGTAACATACCATCCTGGAGTCACGTTTGCGGCCGCAGAAACACCTATCTGTTCCCCTTACAATTGAATCCCCTATCACTATAGCCCTGCCACTCTTCTTCCTCCCCCTCTGTGCAGCAGAGCCACCTGTGGTGCCACGAACTTGGCACTGACAAGGCAGTATTTATTGCTTATTTGCCCGGTGGTCTTTAAGAGCCAACCACGTACTCTGGGACTGGAGGCCAGAGTGAGGTGGCAGGTTTCCTCACACACATCCAATTGGGTTTTAACAATAATCTGGTGGCTTTTATGGTCATTTGCTGGTGCTAGCCCACAGACTACTAAATTTATTGAATTCAATTTCACAATTTACTATGGTGGGTTTTGAACTCTCAGCCTCTGGGTAGCTGGTCCACCACCGGAACCATTCAGCTACTGTATTCCTCTAGAGAGGAGTGGGGGGGTGGAAATCAGCCAGGGTTTCACTCCAATACCATCCAATAACCCTTACAGGAAAATGCACATACGAGGATAAATTTGAGCTCAGCTGTGATCTCCTCAAAAGTCTACTGACACTCTGTATAAGCGCATTACATAAAGAATGGTGACTTGGGCAAGGGGCTGGAGGCTGCCAGTACCCTTTGAACTGTACCTCAGCAAGAGATATCACTTTCAGGATGGAATGAAATTGTAACAAAAAAAAATACTTCAAGGGTCTGAAGGTTAATGGGCTCAAAAGGCTCCAATATTCTGCTCTTGAATTCCTGTTTGTTCCTTTTGTGGTTGATTACAATCTGATAAGTCACATTTGGAAAGACTGAAATGCTTGTATAGGAACCTGAACATTAAATTAGCAAAAGGATTGTGTTTACAGCAATAATGTAGAGGAATGTATTGAATTCAACGCCTGGATGAGAAAATTCAACCTGCAGGTAACCATGTTTGTGAGCCATTCAGCAAAGCTACAAAACTAAAGTTTTAAACACAAATTTTCTACATTAATGTCTCCTTAGGAAAAATAGTGAGAAAACAAAAAACTGCAATTTCAAGCAGAAGCCACCAAATTCACTCTACAGTGGGAAAGTCCCTGAAAGGGAACCACAGTTTCAGCAATGGTTCTAGAACAAGGACCCAACATGTACAGCAGTGCTTTAATCAGTTATTATGTAAACACCTCCAACCAGTGCAATCATCCCCGTCCCTACAATAGCAAAATGGTCAAACTCCAGAAAAAAAAATTACTTCTCCAAATTCGTAGAAAGTTCCATCATCTTTCTTAACATCATGCTCTTTGAGCCACGTGATGGCCTCTGTGTAGTTCATTCTTTTGAAAGGACGTCGGGGAAGCTGGAAATCCTAATTTTTAAAAATTAGCAACATTAATAAAGGAATTAATCGAACAGAATCTTCAAAAATGAGGGGTGCAAAATTTCAGTTAGTCTAAATCTGTTTTTGCAACACATTAAACTTTAATGCAAATCAGTCAATTTTGAAAAATTGAGAGTTAATATGGACCTTTTTTTTCACATCTTATTTTATCCAGTTGTCACTATAAAACTCCCTATAATATACAGGTATGTGTAACACTGAATATAACATACATGGTCGACTTACCGGGTGCAATTCACGCACAAGGACCCCATAGGGTGACTTCAGGATGCGGTCAACCACATCACAAACAAGGTCCTCCAAACGGTTGAGAAGCTCCTCGAAAGTAATGAATGGACATTCTGCCTCAACGTGAGAGTATCTGGAAATTTTGACAACATGAGACTTTAAACCCATTTTGATTTAATTCTCCTAGATTTATAGTTCTACCAACAGCTTAAATTGTTTATCCAGTGAGCCACAAACAGTATGAAAGTCCCATTTTTATCCCCAGACTACACTCAGTTAGCTGGGCAATATTAGGGGCATTTTGAGCTGACCTGGGGGCAGGCGCAGCCTGGGTTCCTGCTCTTGATAGCTAGCTAGCAGCTCCTCGTACTTTTGTGAAAATGGCTTTTTTTCCAAATGTAAACCCAGCCTCAGGCGGCTCTTTGACTGAGATACCACAGCTCAAAGATAGTTGGGCCTAGGACACTGGCCCTAAGGAACTCCTGCAGCGATGTCCTGGTGCTGAGTTGATTGGCCTCCAACAACCACAAACATCTTCCTTTGTGCCAAGTATGACTCCAGCCACTGCAGAGTGCCCCCCCACCTCCCCCACCCCAACAAGTTTTACTAGGGCTCCTTGGTGCCACACTCGGTCAAATGCTGCCTTGAGGTCAAGGGCAGTCACTCTGACCTCACCTCTGGAATTCAGCTCTTGTGTCCATGTTTGGACTAAGGCTGTAATGACAGATCAGAAAATAGTGCTCACTCTTGGCTTTAGAAGAACTAAACAAGCAAGTGAGATTTTGGCATGTTTTCAGACTGAATGCACTGCCCCAAAAGACTCAGACATTAATCAGGCTCAGCATTTGACAGATCTCCAATGTTAATGTTACTTCTTCAAAACACTAGGTAATTGTATTTGGTGAAATAGTCTAGAATAGAATAAATGGATGGCCTCTTTTTTGACATTGTACTACATCAAACAATTCTAATAACATTTCAATTCAGTTATATATATATATATTATTGTTGGATATGATCCATTTTATTCTCAGACATAAAAAAGACATTCTTTTTTGTCCCTGAATGTTAGAATACATTAACTTAAGTATATGGTTCAAAAGCTATATCGGCAAACAATTCAAAGTGGTCCACTTATTACAGCAGGCACCTCAGATGCTGCAAGAGATACAAACTGCCTCCATTTGGTGCAGCACTCCACTGGACTGTTAGCGCATTGTATTTAATTCAACAAATAGACTTTAAAAACTAATCACACTGATAGCAACTTTCTATGGTCTGATTAAAGGATTCAAAGTCAATCTCTTACAGAACTAGCAGTTTGCTACATAGAAAATGTTGTTTTGTGGCAACAAAATTTTCACTTTGGGATAAGACAATATTGGTAAGAGTGCACAACAGTGGTAGAAAGATTTATATATTTATTTTGCCATTTACCTATGTAACACCAGCCAGAAATTCCTTAAGTTTTAGTTTCTAGCTCCAACTTAACATAAATTGTACTCATATAACTCTCTACTAGGTTTTACATCCCACAATCTCTAGTTTAGAATCAATGCTCGTTCTGATTAGTTTGCTAACGTACAAAGAGAAGAAACAGTACTGACTCTGCAAGGTGTCTGCGTGTCCGAGACTGTTCGGCGCGGTAGGACTGAGCGATGCAGAAAACATCTCCTAGGGAAGGGATGCAGGTCTCCAAGTACAGTTGAGAAGATTGTGTCAGGAAGGCCTCTTCACCAAAATAGTTCAGTTTGAATAGTGTAGAACCTCCCTCAACCTGTGTCTGGACCAGTGTAGGTGGAGTGATCTGCAATAGAGAAACGTGTGGTTCACCAATATCTTCAGTATGTAGGGGGAAGAAAAAAAAGTCTCGATCTCTCACATTTTATTTCACCGCCACTGCTTACATTGGTCATAGGTGACAAACTCGGATCATAAAACAGAGAAGTGCACGTTACAAAACGGCTTGAAATGTGCGTTGAAACATTCTGTTCTTTTAAATTTATTCAATTCTGCCTGATATGCAATGTCACCTAAAGCCAGAGATTGCTTGTAGCCCTGTAATATTTTCAGATGAACAGAGCACCACTGGTTCAAGGACATACTGATCCGGAGTGATGGGATGCAGATCTTTCACACACAATTACCCATGGAGTAGATCCACAATCAGTTATCCATACAAAAGCTTAACAGCTGTGAAGCATTTCCCACAAATGTAGCTGGTTTAAGACCAGTATCTATCTGCCTCAATCATAGTGGAAAGAGGAGAAAACAAAATGAGACAAAAAAAACCAATACCTAAGTTTTCAAGTCAATCTATTTTCTCAAATTAACATCCGAGACACTTTCTATTCTTTGGATTGTCAGTTAAATAATGTGATCACATTATAATAATTCCGAGCTTTTTGTCTGTATTAAAGCAACAAAAAAAATAAGCTTCCAAACTATTGTATTTTTAGAGTACATGCCACTCATTACCATGCCCTGCTTTCAGTAGTCATTTTTCATGGAGTTCTTCACAGTAAAATTTCAGCTATTTAGGGTAAAATATAGTTTTCCAACCCCATAAAATAGTAACACCACAGAGGAGTGATAAGATATTTCAGTGTCTTGATACAATATGATTAATTTCAATTTTAGACCCTTGCAACTGGTTTATGGGATCACCCTCTACGACAAATAAAGCATTGAAGAAGTAAAGAACGTACTTCAAAATAGCCATTGTCAAAGAAGTGGTTCCTAAAGCACTGCACCAGAGCGGAGCGCACTTTGAAGATCTTGGACATATTCTCTCCACGGAGCATCATGTGACGGTTGTTGAGCTGCACATCTACATCAGATTCTTCATTGAGCAAGTTATCTGCACCTCCAGCTGGAGCCAAACCAATCAGTTCCCAGTAATCACAGATCAATTCATGCCCTCCCGGAGCCTGGAAAAGACAAATGAAGTCAAGCACATCAAATGGGGTAAAAGTACAGAAGTAATAAATACCAACCTTCTAAAATGATCCATTTCTCAGCCAAGCTACTAGCTTCAATTTGCACTGAGGTTAAGGAGATAGGAAGGATGGAGCATTTATACATCAGGCCATCCCAAAGCACTTTGCAACCACTGGATTACTTTTGAAGTGTAGTCAGTCAAGTCAGCAAAAGTAATTTAATATCCAAAATGTTCTGTTCAGAACTGGATGCAATCCATGGTTACAGGCAAAAGCTAAATACTTTTTAAAAAGATATTAAATAGCAACCTTTCTTTCTCCGCCCTTCTCGTGGCACGGGCTGAAGCTGGGTACATTTCCACAAGTTCGACCCACCCTTTGGTACCTCATCCAAATGGTCAATCTTTATGTGCAAGCACAGATGGTGAGCATTGGCAAGATATTCAATCTAGGGGGTAGGTCATCATTGACTGGAACAATCCTTTCTTAACTTGAAGTCCACCAGGAGTCACTAGACAGTGATCCGATATGGGAATTCTGGTTCACCCATCGCCACACTGCTTGCTGACCTACATTGGCTCCCGATCCAGCAACGCCTCAACTTCAAAATTCTCATCCTGGTTTTCAAATCCCTCCATGGCCTCGCCCCATCCTTATCTCTGTAACCCCCTTCAAAGAAGAAGGAGGCATATGACATGCATAGGCAGCTGGGATCAAGTGGATCCCTTGAAGAGTATTGAGATTGCCGGAGTAGAGTTAAGAGAGAAATCAGGAGGGCAAAAAGGGGACATGAGATTGCTTTGGCAGATAAGGCAAAGGAGAATCCAAAGAGCTTCTACAAATACATAAAGGGCAAAAGAGTAACTAGGGAGAGAGTCGGGCCTCTTAAGGATCAACAAGGTCATCTATGTGCGGAACCACAAGAGATGGGTGAGATCCTGAATGAATATTTCACATCGGTATTTACGGTTGAGAAAGGCATAGATGTTAGGGAACTTGGGGAAATAAATAGTGATGTCTTGAGGAGTGTACATATTACAGAGAGGGAGGTGCTGGAAGTCTTAACGCGCATCAAGGTAGATAAATCTCCGGGACCTGATGAAATGTATCCCAGGACGTTATGGGAGGTTAGGGAGGAAATTGCGGGTCCCCTAGCAGAGATATATGAATCATCCACCGCTACAGGTGAGGTGCCTGAAGATTGGAGGGTAGCAAATGTTGTGCCTTTGTTTAAGAAGGGCGGCAGGGAAAAGCCTGGGAACTACAGACCGGTGAGCCTGACATCTGTAGTGGGTAAGTTGTTAGAGGGTATTCTGAGAGACAGGATCTACGGGCATTTGGAGAGGCAGGGACTGATTAGGAACAGTCAGCATGGTTTTGTGAGAGGAAAATCATGTCTCACGAATTTGATTGAGTTTTTTGAAGGGGTAACCAAGAAGATAGATGAGGGCTGTGCAGTAGACGTGGTCTACATGGACTTCAGCAAAGCCTTTGACAAGGTACCGCATGGTAGGTTGTTACATAAGGTTAAATCTCATGGGATCCAAGGTGAGGTAGCCAATTGGATACAAAATTGGCTTGACGACAGAAGACAGAGGGTGGTTGTGGAGGGTTGTTTTTCAAACTGGATGCCTGTGTCCAGCGGTGTGCCTCAGGGATCGGTGCTGGGTCCGCTGTTATTTGTTATTTATATTAATGATTTGGATGAGAATTTAGGAGGCGTGGTTAGTAAGTTTGCAGATGACACCAAGATTGGTGGCATTGTGGACAGTGAAGAAGGTTATCTAGGATTGCAACGGGATCTTGATAAATTGGGCCAGTGGGCCGATGAATGGCAGATGGAGTTTAATTTAGATAAATGTGAGGTGATGCATTTTGGTAGATCGAATCGGGCCAGGACCTACTCCGTTAATGGTAGGGCGTTGGGGAGAGTTTTAGAACAAAGGGATCTAGGAGTACAGGTTCATAGCTCCTTGAAAGTGGAGTCACAGGTGGATAGGGTGGTGAAGAAGGCATTCAGCATGCTTGGTTTCATTGGTCAGAACATTGAATACAGGAGTTGGGATGTCTTGTTGAAGTTGTACAAGACATTAGTGAGGCCACACTTGGAGTACTGTGTACAGTTCTGGTCACCCTATTATAGAAAGGATATTATTAAACTAGAAAGAGTGCAGAAAAGATTTACTAGGATGCTACCGGGACTTGATGGTTTGACTTATAGGGAGAGGTTAGACAGACTGGGACTTTTTTCCCTGGAGAGTAGGAGGTTAAGGGGTGATCTTATAGAAGTCTATAAAATAATGAGGGGCATAGATAAGGTCGATAGTCAAAATCTTTTCCCAAAGGTAGGGGAGTCTATAACGAGGGGGCATAGATTTAAGGTGAGAGGGGAGAGATACAAAAGGGTCCAGAGGGGCAATTTTTTCACTCAAAGGGTGGTGAGTGTCTGGAACGAGCTGCCAGAGGCAGTAGTAGAGGCGGGTACAATTTTGTCTTTTAAAAAGCATTTGGACAGTTACATGGGTAAGATGGGTATAGAGGGATATGGGCCAAGTGCAGGAAATTGGGACTAGCTTAGTGGTATAAACTGGGCGACATGGACATGTTGGGCCGAAGGGCCTGTTTCCATGTTGTAACTTCTATGATTCTATAACCCGACAACCCTCTGGAATCTCTGTGCTCCTCCAATTCTGGCCTCTTGCACATCCCCGAATTATCACTCCCCCATTGGCGGCCGTGCTTTCAGCTGCCAAGGCCCCAAGCTCTGGAATTCCCTCCCTAAACTTCTCCCCTTCTCTCTCCTCCTTTAAGATGCTCCTTAAAACCTACCTCTTTGACCAAGCTTTTGGTCCCCTGTCCTAGTATCTCCTTATGTGGCTTGATGTCAAATTTTGTTTGATAAATCGCTCCATTGAAGTGCTTTGGGGTGTTTTACTACGTTAAAAGCGCTATATAAATGCAAGTTGTTGTTGATATAGACAGATAGAATTCTGACAGCACAAAAGGAGGCCATTTGGCCCATTGCACTTGTGCCACTTTCTGAAAGAACAATCCACTTAGTTCTATTCTCCAACCCAGATCTAATATACTTCAAAATTTTTGATTTTTAAAAATATTTATCCACTTCCCTTTTTAAAACCTATTTTGAATTCTGCTTCCACTGTTTCTGGTTGGGCATTCCAGGTCCAAACAAACCTCTGCATGAAAAAAAATCTCCTAACCTCTCCTTTTGTTTTCTTTGTGACAGTCTTAAACTTATGCTCTTCAGTCATTGGCTCACCAATCAGGAGAAATACCTTTTTCCTAATTTACCTTATCAAAACTCTTCATAATTTTGAACACCTGCATCAAATCTCCACTTAACTTTCTTTGCTCTACTGAGAAAAGAACCTTAGTTTTTCTAGCCTTTATTCATTACTAAAGCTTCCAACTTTTGTATCATCTCAGGTGAATCTCTTCTGCACCAGCTCCATGGCCTTGAAATACTTAAAACCTAGGATCCCATATGCACTTTATTTTTTTTTAAAAAAAGCTTTTTCAATTTGTCTTCCCACTTTTCAGGATTTATGTATCTGAACCCCAAAGTCTCCCTGCACCTCTAAACTTAAGTTTTACCATTAAATCTGCACTGGCTGCCCTTAATTAACCCACGTCTTTCGAAGTGAGTATTTTATCCGATATTATGGCCTCAATAATCTTACCCATGGACTACAGTTACCTGATTTATCCCTTTTTGAAAAGAACTGTTACAATGGCAACCTTCCATATCAAAAAGATGTTTGAAAGACTGTGGTCAGAGCCTCCGCTGTTTCCTCTCAGACTTCCCAGGATGCACGCCATTAGGGCCTGGTACCTTTTCCACTCTTGAGTTCCACCAATTTTTGTGGTAACATTTCCTCTATAGTTATCCTATCCTATCTTCTGTACTCCAATTGATTTTCTTTTCAATCATTGGTTTCTTATGTGCCTCTTTTTAAAGTGGCATTTTAATTTGAATGTCTCTACTGTTCGAAAGATCTCCAGCTTTTACAACACGCCTTTTACTTCTGTAGAAATGTTTGTACCCCCAGCATCTCCAATTTGAACATTTCCCATTATTTGTCTACTGTCTTTGCTAGCAATTTTTCTTTCCAGTTATCTGGGCTAGTTCCCTTATTACCACAATGAAACTGTCCTTTTTCTAGTACAGTATCTTTACCGTTGAATCTTCCTCCTTTTTAATTTTGAATCTAATTATTTTATGGTCTTTGCTTTCTAGATGTTTCCTTAGCCTTATATTATCTATTTTCTCCACTTTATTTCTAGAACTGGGTTCATCTGATATTTTGCCCTTTTTAGCCCAGGAGTGTTGAGGCCAATTCAACAAGCTCATCATCCCTATTTCCCCAGCTAAGACTACTAATTCAGCACAGACCAGGGATCAAAATCTGGGATCTTCTTGGCATGTCTGGTTTACAACTAAACTAGACAGGTATTTTTTTTTGTAAACTCTTATTTTTTTCCGTTTCTTATTTATGCTGGCCTTGCCAGCGACACCCACAACCCATGAATAAATAAGAAAAAAATTTAGTTGCCCCAAAGGTTTGCGATATCCCTCATCATAGGCAACCCCATACCTGTCAAATAATTTTTCTATTACACAGATATGAAAAATAAAGATGACTTGCATTAATATAGTGACTTATCACAGTTCTCTAAAACATCTCTAAGTACTTCACATACAATGAATTACTCTGAAGTGCAGTAATTGCTGTTATTAAGCAAATATGTCAGCCAATTTTCACATAAGATCCTACATATAGCAATGACCGTTTCATATGTTTATGTGATGGCCGAGTCGTTGTTCTTCTCATATTATCATGGAATCTTTAACATTCACTGGAATCACCAGGACAGGCAGATAAGCCTTTGGTTTAACTCGCTCAGTACCGTGCTGAGTATCAATGCAGATTAAATGTTTAAGGTCTTGAGTACTCAATCCATAACCTTCTGACTCAAAAGCATTACCAATTGAGCTAAGCAAAACACTTGGTTCCCAGGCTAGGGAGGGAAAGTGTCAGCCAGAGTGCCAAATCATTATCCAATGACTTTTGCTGGAATATGCCCATGTCTGGTCATTGGGTGAGGACAGGATCAGTGTCCTTGTAACGCAACCTGTACTTAAATATCCTAACACAAAAGCTACCCATTAAAAATATATATTTTTCCATTATAGTTATGTAAATAGAATCATGGAATGAAACAGCACAGAAGGAGGCCATTTGGCCCATCGTACCTATGTTGGCTCTTTGAAAGAGCCATCCAATTAGTCCCACTCTCCTGTCTTTTCCCCACAGCCCTGTAAATTTTTCCTTTTCAAGTATTTATCCAATTCCCTTTTGAAAGTTACTATTGAATCTGCTTCCACCACCTTTTCAGGCAGCACATTCCAGATGATAACAACTGTAAAAAAAATTCTCCTCATCTTCCCTCTGGTTCTTTTGCCAATTATCTTAAATCTGTGTCCTCTGGTTACCAACATTCCTGCCAGTGGAAAGTTTCTCCCTATGTACTCCATCAAAACCCCTCAATATTTTGAACACCTCTATTAAATCTCCCCTTAACTTTCTCTGCTCTAAGGAGAACAATCACAGCTTCTCTAGTTTCTCCACATAACTGAAGTCCCTTATCCCTTTCTTGTAAATGATTCCATTCCAGATATCATTCTTGTATATCTCCTCTGCACCCTCTCCAAGGCCTAGTATCCTTCCTGAAGTGTGGTGCACAGTTGGACACAATACTCCAGCTGCGGCCTAACCAGTGACTATTAATAACGATTTAGCATAACTTCCTTGCTTTTGTATTCTATGCCCCTATTTATAAAGCCAAAGATCCAGAGTGTTTTTTTTTTAAAAACAGCCTTATCCGCTTGTCCTGCCACCTTCAAAGATTTGTGTAAGTAAATCCTCCGGTCTCTCTGTTCCTGCACCCCCTTTAAAATTGTACCATTTAGTTTATATTACCTCACCTCATTTTTCCTTCCAAAATGCATCACTTATTACTTCTCTGCATTAAATATCATCTGCCATGTGTCTGCCCATTTCGCCAGTCTGTCTATGTCCTCCTGAAGTCTGCTACTATTCTCCTCAATGTTTACTACATTTCCGAGTTTTGTGCCATCTGCAAACTTTGAAATTATGCCCTCTATATTCAAGTCCAGGTCATTAATATATATCAAAAATATTCAAAAGCTTTTGTCATTTCAGGAAGGTACTATGTGACTGTTGCTCTTTATCTGGTTCATTTCATTTACAGAAATGATACAATTGCAAACAGCAAATTTGTAGCTTCATTTACATAAACTGCACATTCCTTAATAGAATCATTATGAATTTTTTTTAAAAGTTGGGCACCAGGAAAATTATTTTTGGGGTAAATGTGAAACACTGTATAAAGTCCACACTGGTAAAACATATTGAGTGCAATATTTCTCCAGACTGCAGATAAGACAATGCACCCATAAATGTTTCCAGGTCCATTATTTCTCTAATGCACTTTGTTCATGCTACTTTTTATTGGAATTTTCCTTTGCCGTAATTTATTCTAGCAATTTTAGATGGATACTAAATTCAGGTGAGGTTAATCCTATGAACCACATAAATGAAGCATGTCATTGTACACAGGGAACCTGAAACAAAAATACTTCGGAGGTAAGCTCTGGTCGAGCAAGATAGAGTAAATAGTCTTCTTATGTTCCCACATTTTTTTGTTCCTATTTATTGAAAAGGTATTTACCATCTTGCCTTCTGGCACAGTCTGCAAGGTTCCATAAACTGCAATGGAGCTCTCTGTAGATAGGACTAGTCCACTGTAGCACTGACACTAAAGGGAAAAAGAAAATATTACATTAGAGTATATATTACATTAAATCACAAGAATTTAAGATTGCTCACATTGAAGTTCTTGGAGCAGAGAAAGCTAGATGGGAATTGCTTCACATTTGTAGCGAATCTTTAAGTTAATTCAACCTTCACACAACATAATTTTGCATTATGCAAACAATGCTATCAGTGCTAATCATTCAAATTAGAAGTAGTAATAATCTGGACTAGCAGTGGGATTCCCACACTTTAAAAAAACAATGGTTGACCATTTAATGAATTGCACTTGAAAGTTTTTGAAAATAAAATATTTATTACCAGCTCATCACTGAAGATACATTGCAGAAATCCTGTGCCATCACGCAGAACAACAAACATCAAGTTCTTTCCTGTCAAGAAAAGATAAATATTTATTCACATTTTCAATGAAGAGCCTTTGTTGATGAACGTTGTCAACGGTTATTTTGTTCTGCCCAGTTTAAAAGGAAACTACATTGAAATAAAATTGAGCTTCTCTGACATTGGCAAAAGAAAATAGATTATTTTACACACAGGAAGCACCAGTGCCAATGGTATAAAAAAAATTTCTATATTACAGGCCCATTAGGCTAAAATGTAAGACTACAGAAAAACTCTGAGAAAACATGGCATAAAGTGTGCAAGAGTAAAAATACTGCTGATTTCATTTTCAAAATGTAACTTTTCTTCATAGTTAATTGTAGATTTGTATAAAATGACAGAATTTTTTAAAAAAACAGAAATGGGAAAAATCTGTGTTCTCTTTACCATTAAACACTGGTTAGACCTCAGTTGGCGTATTGTGTTCAATTCTGGACACCACACTTTAGAAAGGATGTCAAGGGTGCAGAAGAGATTTTCTAGAATGGTACCAGGGATGAGGAACTTCAGTTATGTGGAGAGATTGGAGAAGCTGGGGTTGTTCTCCTTAGAACAGAGGTTAAGAAAATTTGATAGAGGTGTTCAAAATCATGAAGGGATTTGATAAAGTAAATAAGGAGAAACTGTTCCCATTGGCGGAAGGGTCGGTAACCAGAGGACACTGATTTAAGATGATTGGCAAAAGAGCCAGAGACAACATGAGGTAACATTTTTTTTTACGCAGAGAGTTGTTATGATCTGGAATGCACTACCCAAAAGGGTGGTGGAAGCAGATTCAACAATAACTTTCAAAAAGGGAATTGGATAAATACTTGAAGGGAAAACGTTTGCTGAGCTATGGGGAAAGAGCAACGGAGTGGGACTAATTGGAGAGCTCTTTCAAAGAGCCAGCACAGGCACAATGGACCGAATGGTCTCCTTCTGTGTTGTAACATGCTATGATAAGTTACAGCATGCTCACAGTAACAAACATCAAACCTCTTGAAAATACATCTTTACTTTTGATGTTGCATTGGCACAGCACATTGGAGTAGTTTCAACATACTGCACCATGGAGTAACTCCCCATGTCTTAAGTTCCCAATCTTAGATATGCTACCACTGGGAGCTGAGCAAAAAGCCAGAAGCTTCTGACAAAAAAGGGGAAAAAATGAGAAACTGTCAGTTATTTTTCCAGACATCTTAGCCACTAATTTCAAAACAAAAATTTGGCAGAAGCTTGGAATCAGGGAACTCTCCTGGCTGCAAGGGATGTGTGGACATGAGAACCAACAGAAAGTGGAAAGGGACAAAATATCTTCAAGCGACTCTTGCCATAAGCTGAAAATATTTTTTTTAATTTTGGGGCCTACTGTAAACTTGGTTCATACAATTCTCTCGTCGGTAAGCTCTGATCTAAGCCATTCTATCAAGGAGATTTTTAAAAAATTTGTTCTTGGGATATGAGTGACATTGGCACAAAACATTTATTCCTTATGCCTAATCACTCCAAGATGACGGTGGACCTTCGCCCTGAACCACTGCAGTCAATGTGGCTCCTGTAATAGTGTTAATAGGAAATTCTAGGAATTGACCCATCACTGCACAAAGGCCAAACCCATACCCACCCGATGGGAGGATAAATCCAAGAGTCATCCGACACTACTCATAGCTTCTTAGAGGGCAGATCAAAACCAGCAATACCAGTTTGTCTAACCACCATATAGTCTACAAATAAATGAGACATAACATGGGGAAGGGAAGTAACATAATTATAGCTTAAATTAAGTTTCAGAAAAGTACTAAAAGTTTGATGCTACTTTTTTGGATCCGAAGGATAGGAGATCCCTATACAATAGACAAGATTTAGCCCTCTTCAATCACTGCATACACAATCAATGGTAGTAAGTTTCAAATCTGCAGTTAAATGAAGAAAGCTTTAAAGCCTTAGTGGAACTGGTTGGAGCCCAGTTACAAGCTTTAAGCTTTCCAGATGGAACCTTCAATGAAATCAGATGCCTTTTAGCCCGAGACATCTAAATCTGTTCGGTGAGTACAGAATCTGTCCCCACTGTACAGTAAGTGCGTTTGTGAAAGCAACAATCGTTATGCTGCTAAACTTCTCTTTCCTAGGACTAATACGTAAATTATTCCAAAAGGCAGAACACACACCTTGTCTACGTAACCTGTGGACCCAGCCAAAGAGCTTCACTCGTTGTCCTCTATGTGCTTCTGTAGTTCGAATTTTTATCTATGAATGCAGCAACAAAAAAAAATTATCAATTCAAAGAAAACATATCCAATATTGACTCAAAATCCATAATCTCAATAAAAAATTACAAATAATATGGACTTACAGTATTACTTACTGCAGGAAAAAAATACAGCCAAGAAAAGCTCAGCCTTGGAAGTGAGGGAAAAAAAACATGCCTTTCAAAAATGGATACTAAAAATTATTGTTCTGATTTCACTGCATGTTATTGTCAGGGTTTTTAGTTTTAGGGCAGAGCACTGTTATTGGCATCCAGGGAAAATGGGCCTGAATTGTTAGCGCTGTTATTTGCTCTGCTCCTGGGAAAGTTGTCAGAATGACTATGCATGGTGAAATGGGGCTTCTCGCCCAAAGATAGCAACTTATACTGGGATATAGTTCCATGATTATTATTCCTTCAGTTGTTGTTCCCAGACGTTCTGTAATATCATGATCATTCCTACTTACTAATGCTAGTCTTCATGCAAAGCTTGAACGTAAATCGCGACAGTTTAGCACTTTAGTTTATTTAAGTACTGTATTAGATCCTAAATTGTTCTGCTGATTAAACCTTTAAGTTTTCTAATTGTAAACATTGTTTTGCTGTTGATCTAAAAAGCATTGGAGTTCACCATTTTTATAAAAAAGTTGAAATCAGGGAATCCCCTCCCCACCCCCAACAAAAATCAGATAGTTTTCCTACAATGCTTCAGCATGCTACGACATGGAATAGCATGACATTGCCCAAAGGATACTGTCTAGTTCAAATATTGTATGCAATGTTAACTTATTGTACATTATAGCTGATGTATTGTCAATTTCTAATTATGCATTGTCAGTTACCTGATGTGGCTCTCCAAGACTAAGGTCCAGTTTAATAACTATCTTTTTGGCGTCTTCCAGATTCTTCTCCCGACGCAATGCATCTTCTAGCTGTTAAAAAGAAAACAGATTGTGAAATATGGTCTTGAACAATTGCACAAACTGTTACAAGAAAAAAGTAAAATGTATATGTAAGAATATGGTTTAAAACAAGAAGAGTCAGATAGGCCAAGGCCTTTCCAGAACCTTATTCTATGTTTTGCTTTAAAAATAGGCTAGCTGATGCTTACCTTTTACTCATACAAAGTATTCCCCTGACTTAATAGATTCAAGAAAATAACATGTTTTTCAATGATGGAACTCTTTACCTGAAAGCAGATTCCAGAGCAAGCACAGCTGCTAATTCCACATTATTCTACAAACTGAAACTTTGAAGTGCAACTTGACACACTACAGAAATATGCTTTGTTAAGACTAGACAACTGAACTCTTGGCATTGCACTGCATTTCTGGGACCTGCGCTTTTCCAATTTTTCTTACTCCAATCCCAGAAGTGCAGTATAAATGTTAGATCGAAACTACAGCAAAGAAACAGGCCATTCGGCCAAACTGGTCTGTGCCGGCATTTATGCTCCACACGAGCCTCCTTTCCCCCTACTTCATCTAACCTTATCATGATACCCTTCTATTTCTTTCTCCTTCATGTGCTTATCTAGCTTCCCCTTAAATGCACCTATGCTATTTCCCTCAACTACTCCTTGTGGTAGCACGTTCCACATTTTTACCACTCTTTGGGTAAAGAAGTTTCTCCTGAATTCCCTAATGGATTTATTAGTTACTATTTTATATTTATGACCTCTAGTTTTGGATTCCCCAGCAAGTGGAAACATTTTCTCTACGTCTACCCCATCAAACCCTTTCATTGTCTTAAAGACCTCTAGCAGGTCGCCCCTCAGCCTTCTCTTTTCTAGAGAAAAAAGCCCCAGCCTGTTCAGCCTACCCTGATAAGTATATCTTCTCAGTTTTGGTATCATCCTTGTGAATCTTTTTTTGCACCCTCCCAATGCCTCTATATCCTTTTTATAATATGGAGACCAGAACTGTGCACAGTACTCCAAATGTGATCTAACCAAGGTTGTATACAAGTTTAACATAACTTCTCTGCTTTTCAATTCTATTCCTCTAGAAATTAACCCTAGTGCTTGATTTACCTTTTTTTATGGCCTCATCACTTTTAGTGAATTGTGTATCTGTACCCCTAGATCCCTTTGCTCCTCTATCCCATTTCGATTCTTATTATCCAAGCAGCACATGGCCTCCTTATTCTTCCAACCAAAATGCACCACCTCACACTTATCTATACTGAAATTCATGTCAATTACATGCCCATTTTGTAAGTTTATTAATGTTCTCTTGCATTTTGACGCATTCTTCCTTTGTATTAACAAAACCCCCAATTTGGTGTCGTCTGCAAATTTTGAAATGGTATTTCCAATTCCCGAATCCAAATCATTAAGGTAAATTGTGAACAACAGTAGTCCTATCACCATCCCTGTGGAACACCGCTTCCAACCTTTTCCCAGTCTGAGTAGCTACCCTTACCCCCTACTCTGTTTTGTAGCCAACAAGCTATCCATTCTGCTCCCTGTCCCTTGACTCCCCATGCTCTGACCTTAGCCATGAGTCTACAATGTGGTACCTTAATGAAGGCCCATTAAAATCCAAATATATTACATCTGCTGCATTACCCTTGTCTACTCTTTCTGGTGCTTCTTCAAAGAGTTTAATAATGTTGGTCAAGCATGACTTTCCCTTCTGAAATCCGTGCTGACTATTCTTTATTACATTTTCATTCTCTAGACTTCTTTCTATAACATCTTTCCCACCACCGGCATTAAGCTAACTGGTCTACAGTACCCTGGACTTGTTCTATCTCCCTTTGTAAATACAGAAAAACATTAGCTTGCAGTGAACTGGGGTGGGGGGGGGGGGCACAGAGGGGAGGTGAACGGGGGGGGGGGGGGGGGCTGAGGAAGATGGGCGGTTTGAACCAGGGGGGCCGAAGTGGGGGGGGGGGGGAAGTTTGAACCGGGGGGGCCGAAGGGGAGGGGGGGGGGGCACCAAAGGAAGGGGGGGGGGGGGGCGAAGAACCAGGGGGGTGGGGCAGTTGAACCAGGGGGGGGGGGGGGGGGGGAATAGTGGGGGAGGTGGAACCGGGGGGGGGGGGGGGGGGGGGGGGGAGAAGTGGGGGAGGTTGAACCCGGGGGGGGGGGGGGGGGGGGGGGGAGAAGTGGGGGAGGTTGAACGGGGGGGGGGGGGGAGTGGGGGAGGTTGAACCGGGGGGGGGGGGGGGGGGGGGGAGTGGGGGAGGTTGAACCAGGGGGGGGGGGGAGTGGGGGAGGTTGAACCGGGGGGGGGGGGAGGTTGAACCGGGGGGGGGGGGGGGAGTGGGGGAGGTTGAACCGGGGTGGGGGGGGGGAGTGGGGGAGGTTGAACCGGGGGGGGGAGTGGGGGAGGTTGAACCGGGGGGGGGGGGGGGGGGGGGGAGTGGGGGAGGGTGAACCGGGGGGGGGGGGGGGGGGGGGGAGTGGGGGAGGGTGAATGGGGGGGGGGGGGGGGTTTAACGGGCCTCTTTCACTCACACAGGCAGAAATTTGAAAGAGTGACGTCACAGGACAGCAAGTAGGTGATTGGTTGATGAATATTACTGTTTTCTTTCTCTCTCCAAGTTAGGGCAGTGGGTTAA
Source organism: Heptranchias perlo (assembly GCF_035084215.1). Lineage (NCBI taxonomy): Eukaryota > Metazoa > Chordata > Chondrichthyes > Hexanchiformes > Hexanchidae > Heptranchias > Heptranchias perlo. Next base: position 38,501,583 of record NC_090325.1, read on the forward strand.
ACAAAGATCTTAAATCAATAACTTGAAGTAGATAAACTAATTAGTTAATAAAACTAAGAATAGCGAGTGAATAAAAACTCTAATAAAGTAAATTAATAAAACAAGGTTAGATAGGGATGTTAGGGCAGGTTATGTAACTGCAGCATGTGGGAGTTTGTGAAGATCAGCGTGAATCCGAGCAACCACATCTGCAGTAAGTGTCTGAAGCTCGAGGATCTTCGGCTCAGAGTTACTGAGCTGGAGTCCGAGCTGCAGACAAATGCGAATGCATCCGGGAGGGGGAGAGTTATCTGGACACTTTGATCCAGGAGGCAGCCACACTAACTTAGTGTCCTGGCGAGTCCAATTACTAGGGCTGTAGATAGGGCTTTAAATTAAAAAAAGGGGGGGGGGGCCAAAAAAAAAGGGGAAATTTAGAAATCTGAAGAGAAAAGTCAAGGCAACAGAGCAGCGTAGTGATTTGAGTAAAGATAAGCAGAGTGCAGCAGGAAGGGACAGCGAGTTCAACGGTAACAGTGCATCAGCGAATAAGGTCAAAGCAGGGAAAAATGCTAAAAAGTTAAAATTAGAAGCGCTTTATCTGAACGCACAAAGCATTCCTAACAAGATAGCTGAATTAGAGGCACAAATAGAGATAAATGGGTTTGACCTAATAGCCATTACAGAAACATGATTGCAAGGTGACCATGGTTAGGAACTAAATATTCCAAGGTACTTGACGTTTTGAAAAGACAGGCAGAATGGAAAAGGAGGTGGCGGGGGGGTGGTAGCCCTGATAATAAAGAATCAGTATGGGTGAAAGTAAGAAATAACAAGGTGCAGAAAACACTGGTGAGAGTAATTTATAGGCCCCCTTACAGTAGCTATACCATTGGACAGAGTATTAATCAAGAAATAATAGGAGCTTGTAACAAAGGTAATGTAATAATTGTGGGGGACTTTAATCTTCATATAGACTGGGCAAAACAAATTGGCAAAGGCAGACTGGAAGACGAGTGCATTCGAGACAGTTTCCAAAAACAATACGTCATGGAACCAACCAGGGAACAGGCTACTTTAGATCTTGTATTGTGTAATGAAACTGGGTTAATTACTAATCTCACAGTAAGAGATCTTATGGGGAAGAGTGATCATAATATGATGGAATTTCACATTGAGTTTGAGAGTGACGTATTTAAGTCCGAAACCGACATGGGTATGAGGGGCGAGTTGGCTAAGGTAGATTAGGAAATTAGATTAAAAGGTATGACGGTAGATAAGCAATGGCAAACATTTAAAGAAATATTTCAATATTCTCAACAAATATATATTCCATTGAGAAATAGAAACTCCACGGGAAAAGTGACTCATCCATGGCTAACTGAAGAAGTTAAGGATCGTATTAGACTAAAAGAGGCTTATAATGTTGCAAAGAAGAGTAGCAAGCCTGAGGATTGGGGGAGTTTTAGAAACCAGCAAAGGATGACCAAAAAATTGATAAAAAGGGAGAAAATAGAATATGAAAGTAAACTACTAAAGAAATTTAGAAACGGATTGTAAGATCTTCTACAAGTATGTAAAAAGGAAGAGTAGCAAAAGTAAACATTGGTCCCTTAGAGGCTGAGACAGGAGAAATTATAATGGGGAATAAGGAAATGGCAGAGATGTTAACAAATATTTTGTATCTGTCTTCACCGTAGAAGACATAAAAACCATACTAGAAATAGTGGGGAACCAAGGGGCTAATGAGAGGGAGGAACATAAAGTAATTAGTATCAGTAGAAAAAAAGTACTGGAGAAACTAATGGGACGAAAAGCTGATAAATCCCCTGGACCTGATGGCCTACAACCTAGGGTTCTAAAAGAGGTGGCCTTATATCTAGAGGACTAGAGTACAAGGGGGCAGAAGTTATGCTGCAGCTATACAAAACCCTGGATAGACCGCACCTGAGTACTGTGAGCAGTTCTGGGCACCGCACCTTCGGAAGGACATACGGGCCTTGGAGGGAGTGCAGCGTAGGTTTACTAGAATGATACCCGGACTTCAAGGGTTAAGTTACGAGGAGAGATTACACAATTGGGGTTGTATTCTCTAAAGTTTCGAAGGTTAAGGGGTGATCTGATCGAGGTTTATAAGATATTAAGGGGAACGGATAGGGTGGATAGAGAGAAACTATTCCGCTGGTTGGGGATTCTAGGAGTAGGGGGCACAGTCTAAAAATTAGAGCCAGACCTTTCAGGAGCGAGATTAGAAAACATTTCTACACACAAAGGGTGGTAGAAGTTTGGAACTCTCTTCCGCAAATGGCATTGATACTAGCTCAATTGCTAAATTTAAATGTGAGATAGATAGCTTTTGGCAACCAAAGGTATTAAGGGATATGGGCCAAAGGCAGATATATGGAGCTAGATCACAGATCAGCCATGATCTTATCAAAGGATGGAGCAGGCACGAGGGGTTGAATGGCCTACTCCTGTTTCTATGTTCCTAGATAGTGGATGCATTGTTACGATCTTCTAAAATTCCTTAGATTCAAGAGCGGTCCCAGCGGAATAGAAGGTAGCAAATGTAACACCGCTATTCAAGGAGGGAGAGAGAAAACAGGGAACCACAGGCCAGTTAGCCTGACATCAACTTCAGGAAAATGCTGGAATCCATTATTAAGGAAGTGGTAACAGGGCACTTAGAAAATCATAAGACAAAGCAGAGTCAATAATACGATTTCCCCTTCATGAAACCATGTTTGACAAATTTTTAAGTTTTTTGAGGATGTATCTACCTTGCTAGTTAAAGAGGATGATGTGGAGATGCCGGTGATGGACTGGGGTGGACAAATGTAAGGAATCTTACAACACCAGGTTATAGTCCAACAATTTTATTTTAAAATCACAAGCTTTCGGAGATTATCCCCTTCGTCAGGTGAATGAGTGAAAGGTTCTCAAATCGCATATCTTATATTAGGCTGGGACAGCATCACACCAATCAAAAAGTGTCGTTGTTGTTCAAACAGGCCAGTCACGGAGAACAGCACGTCCCAGTACACTGGATATACATTGTGTCAATTACACAGACAGAAAGAAAGAGACCCAAATGGCAGAGAGATAGAGAGAGAAAAAATATTAAAACACATAACTTTTTTTTCCCTTTTTGCTGGTGGGGTTACGTGTAGCATGACATGAACCCAAGATCCCGGTTGAGGCCGTCCTCATGGGTGCGGAACTTGGCTATCAACTTCTGCTCAACGATTTTGCGTTGTCGTGTGTCTCGAAGGCTGCCTTGGAGAACGCTGACCCGAAGATCGGTGGCTGAATGTCCTTGACTGCTAAAGTGTTCCCCGACTGGGACAAGATCCCGACAAGTTCCCAGACAAGATCCCGAAAGGACTACAGATCAAGAACCCACTCAAGTCGACATACAACTCAGATTACGCTGAGAGACTCTGCCGTCATACTTCTCGCACACTCTGCAACCACCTCGTACACCAACTCTACAGCAGACGCCGCAACCTCGAAACCAAGATAGAGTCCATACTCTCAACTTCAGGACACAGCAGACCAGCTACGAGACACCGCCAAACAGACGAGGCAACGGAACTACACTGCCTACATGAAAACCAACAGCAGGAAGCTTGAGAAACTCGGCATCACCACCAGCATCAACCAAGCCTCCCCCGGTACCACGGTTACAACCACAGGGAAGTCTATCGTCAATTTGTCCGACCACACCCTTCAACCAGACAAAATCGAGGTTCTCAGCCGAGGGCTCAATTTCTGCCCCACCACCAAAATGGACCCCATCGGTCTCGCGGCAGACACAGAGGAATTCATCAGGAGAATGAGACTCCGGGAATTCTTCCACGAATCCAAAGATTTCAGCAGCGAGCCAAATGAGACAATCAACGATCCGGAACAGCAGACAGAGGGATCCGCGGTACAGCAACCGAAGAAGAAAGAGTCAAACTGGACTCCTCCGGAGGGTCGCTGCCCTAAGCTTGACATGTATGCTCAAGCTGTCAGGAGATGCATCAATGCCAGATTCATCAGCCGCACTCACAAGACAGTCCAGAATGTCACCCGAGCACAACGCAACGCCATCAACTCTCTCAAGACCAACCGCAACATCGTCATCAAATCAGCGGACAAAGGAGGAGCCATTGTCATACAGAACAGAACGGACTATTGCAAAGAAGCATACCGACAACTGGACAACCAGGAACACTACAGACAGTTACCCGCAGATCCGACCAAAGAACACACCCACCAGCTCAACAAACTGATCAAGACCTTCGATCCAGACCTTCAAAGCATCCTACGTGCTCTCATCCCACGTACTCCCCGCATGGGAGACTTCGACTGCCTCCCAAAGATACACAAAGCCAACACACCCGGACATCCTATCGTATCAGGCAACGGAACCCTGTGTGAGAACCTCTCTGGATACATCGAGGGCATCCTGAAACCCATCGTACAGGGAACCCCCAGCTTCTGTCGCGACACTACAGACTTCCTACAAAAACTCAGCACCCACGGACCAGTTGAACCAGGAACACTTCTCACCACGATGGACGTCTCGGTACTCCACACCAGTATCCCCCACGATGACGGCATCGCTGCAACAGCCTCAGTACTCAACACCGACAACAGCCAATCTCCAGACGCCATCCTACAACTCATCCGCTTCATCCTGGATCACAATGTCTTCACCTTCGATAACCAGTTCTTTACCCAAACACACGGAACAGCCATGGGGACCAAATTCGCACCCCAATACGCCAACATTTTCATGCACAAGTTCGAGCACGACTTCTTCACTGCACAGGATCTCCAACCAACGCTATACACGAGATACATCGACGACATTTTCTTCCTATGGACCCACGGCGAAGAATCACTGAAGAGACTACACGATAACATCAACAAGTTCCATCCCACCATCAAACTCACCATGGACGACTCCTCAGAATCGGTTTCTTTCTTGGACACACAAATCTCCATCAAAGACGGGCACCTCAGCACCTCACTCTACCACAAGCCCACGGACAACCTCACGATGCTCCACTTTTCCAGCTTCCACCCCAACCACGTCAAAGAGGCCATCCCCTATGGACAGGCCCTACGAATACACAGGATCTGCTCAGACGAGGAGGAACACGATGGACACCTACAGACGCTGAAAGACGCCCTCGTAAGAACGGGATATGACACTCGACTTGTCGATCGACAGTTCCGACGGGCCACAGCGAAGAATCGCATAGACCTCCTCAGAAGACAAACATGGGACGCAACCAACAGAGTACCCTTCGTCGTCCAGTACTTCCCCGGAGCGGAGAAACTACACCATTTTCTCCGCAACCTTCAACATGTCATCGATGACGACGAACACCTCGCTAAGGCCATCCCCACGCCTCCACTACTCTCCTTCAAACAGCCACCCAACCTCAAACAGACCATCGTTCACAGCAAATTACCCAGCTTTCAGGAGAACAGCGTCCACGACACCACACAACCCCGCCACGGCAACCTCTGCAAGACATGCCAGATCATCGACACGGGTACCACCATCACACGAGAGGACACCACCCACCAGGTACATGGTTCATACTCCTGTGACTCGGCCAACGTTGTCTACCTCATACGTTGCAGGAAAGGATGCCCCGGAGCATGGTACATTGGCGAGACCATGCAGACACTGCGACAACGGATGAACGGACACCGCGCAACAATCGCCAGACAGGAGGGTTCCCCCCCAGTCGGCGAACACTTCAGCAGTCAAGGACATTCAGCCACCGATCTTCGGGTCAGCATTCTCGAAGGCGGCCTTCGAGACACACGACAACGCAAAATCGTCGAGCAGAAGTTGATAGCCAAGTTCCGCACCCATGAGGACGGCCTCAACCGGGATCTTGGGTTCATGTCACGCTACACGTAACCCCACCAGCAAAAAGGGAAAAAAAAGTTATGTGTTTTAATATTCTCTCTCTCTTTCTGCCATTTGGATCTCTTTCTTTCTGTCTGTGTAATTGACACAATGTATATCCAGTGTACTGGGACATGCTGTTCTCTGTGACTGGCCTGTTTGAACAACAACGACACCTTTTGATTGGTGTGATGCTGTCCCAGCCTAATATAAGATATGCGATTTGAGAACCTTTCACTCATTCACCTGACGAAGGGGATAATCTCCGAAAGCTTGTGATTTTAATAAAATTGTTGGACTATAACCTGGTGTTGTAAGATTCCTTACAGTTAAAGAGGAACCAGTGGATGTAGTATATTTGGATTTTCAAAAGGTGCCTATAAAAGGTTGTTGTGCAAGATAAGGGCTCATGGGGTTGGGAGTAATATATTAGCATGGATTGAGGATTGGTTAACAGACAGAAAACAGAAAGTAGGGATAAACAGCTCATTCTCAGGTTGGCAGGCTGTAACTAGTGGGGTGCCGTAAGGATCACTGCTTGAGCCTCAGCTATTTACAATCTTTATTAATGACTTGGATGAAGGGACCGTGTGTAACGTATCCCAGTTTGCTGATGATACAAAGCTAGGCAGGAAAGTAAGCTATAAGGAGGACACAAAGGGCACGATTTTAACAGTGAAAAACGGGTGGGCATTCAAAATCACAACCATTTCAGACCTGTTCCCAACCCGTCCATTTCCAGTTCTCACTGGTGGAACGAAAGGCGAGTGACCAACCCGCTCCCAGGAGGCGGGTTGGTCACTAAAACCTTTCAAGGAGACTGCGGGCATCCATTTTTGCAGATTTTGCAATTTCAACCCCTGGGGGCCGGGATTCCCGGGCTTTCTCCTTCACGCCTCATGAGAGACGGCGAAAAGGCCCAAAATTGCAGTTAAGTGTCTTTCTGGCACAACTTGTGCGCCCGGAGCAGAAGTGCCTCCAAGTGCCCAACAAGCCTACCAGCAACGACCACCCCAACGAGCGCAGACCCATCCCCACAAACGATCTCTCCCCCCACTCCCCAAAATTGATCATGGACCCCTGAAATGGCCCCCAATCCCACCTCCCAACGATCAAGGACCCTCGATTGCCCCCCCCCACCTCAACGACCGCAGACCCCCGATCCCACCCACAACGATCGCAGACCCCCGATACCCCCCCCAACAATCGCAGACCCCCGCGATGACCTCTGATCCCGATCCCCCCCATAATTGACTTCCCCGACCCCCATGCCCGCTGGTGCCCATCAGTGCCCCATGCCCACCCGTATTCCCCCACAAATCCATACAATCAACGACTCACCTGAACACATCCTCTCCCTGGCTGCTCTCCCGTCCGACTGAGACCAGCCTGTCAATCAAGTTGGCCAGTCGGACAGCAAACCGACAAAAAAAATAAAAGACGTCCTTTCGTCAAAATCGTAAGGACGTCCAGGAAACCTGTACTTCCGGGTTTCCCATCCGTAATTTGACCCCCCAGCCCCCTTCCCGGCTCCGGGTCAAAATCATGCCCAAGGAGTCTGCAAATGGATATAGACAGGTTAACTGAGTGGGCAAGAAGGTGGCAGATGGAGTGTAATGTGGGGAAATGTGAGGTTATTCGCTTTGGTTGAATGGAAAAACAGAATATTTTTTAAATGGTGAGAAACTATTAAATGTTGGTGTTCAGAGAGATTTGGGTGTCCTCGTACAAGAAACACAAAAAGTTAACGTTCAGCTACAGCAAGCAATTAGGAAGGCAAATGGCATATTGGTCTTTATTGCAAGGGCGCTGGAATACAAGAGTAAGGAAGTCTTGCTGCAGTTGTGCAGGACTTTAGTGAGACCTCACCTGGAGACCGTGTACAGTTTTGGTCTCCTTATCTAAGGAAGGATATACTTGCCTTAGAGGCGATGCAACAAAGGTTCACTAGACTGATTCCAGGGATGAGAGGGTTGTCCTATGAGGAGAAATTGAGTAGAATGGGCCCATGCTCTCTAGAGTTTAGAAGAATGAGAGGAGATCTCATTGAAACATATAAGATTCTGATGGGGCTTGATAGGGTAGATGCTGAGAGGTTGTTTCCCGATTACCACCCGTGAGGTCCTGCTTTTTAAATTTAATTCCTAACTTGTGATATTCTTTTAGCAGAACCTCCTCCCTTTTCTTCCCTACGTCCTTGGTCACAACACGGACCACGACAACTGGTTCTTCCCCCTCCCTTTCCAAGTCTCTCCAGTTGCTCCGAGATATCCGTTACCCTTGCACCAGGTAGGCAACACACCCTCCTGGATTCTCGGTCACTACTGCAGAGGACCCTAATTGTCAAATCCCCTATGACTACAACCTTTCTATTCTGCTCCTCCCCATCTTGGACTGCCTCCTGCTCCATGGTGCCATGGTTAGCATTCTGGCTGTCCTCCCCACAGCCTACATCCTTATCCTCACAGGTAGAAAGTACATTGTACCTGTAGGTTAGGACCAGTGTCTGCGGGACCTCCATCTCTACCTCCCCTTGGTCCCCCTTACCCAGCCGAGCTATGTGTCGGGGCGACCCTAACAAGCACTCCATCTCTAAGACTCTGAACTGCAGTGTTTCAAGCCAGAGAGAATTAGTGCAAATGTGGCAATCTGGGATCGTCTTACTGTCCATAAACTCCCACATATCACAATACCGATGCACAACCTGCACGGCCATTTCTAGTTTTTATTTCTTTATTTGTTAATATTAATTTAATTCTAAAACTAACAGAAACACTCAAGGTCTTGGTTACATTTAGTAGATGGGTTGAAACTAACTCAAACCCCAACCTTGGAAAGAAAAACTCCAAGAGGTCAAATGATTCATAATAGGTTTTATTATTGTAAACAATTTTACAACACCAAGTTATAGTCCAGCAATTTTATTTTAAATTCACAAGCTTTCGGAGATTTTCTCCTTCCTCAGGCAAATGTTTCAAATCTTGAAACATTTGCCTGAGGAAGGAGAAAATCTCCGAAAGCTTGTGAATTTAAAATAAAATTGCTGGACTATAACTTGGTGTTGTAAAATTGTTTACAATTGTCAACCCCAGTCCATCACCGGCATCTCCACATCAGGTTTTATTATGTGATGGTTGCAGCAAAACCCTTTGACTTATTAAAAAAAAAAATTTCTTTTGCACAGCCATCTCAAGTGTAGAGAAACCCAACTTCAGAAAATCAACATTAATTCAATTTTCCTATATTATCCATCCTTGTGTACTGCTAATTAGTACTTATTTACAAGAGTTTTACAGTATGGACATGTGGCCATTAGGAAATCTCAGATTATCCAAATTAATTTCACTTAAAACCCACACAGCAATTAATGAGAGCAATGACTTTCACCCCATCAGTATGAGTTGGATTCAAACCAACCCATCCACTGATAGAATATTGTTGAATTGAGAACTATTTAGTCTAAATTAAAAGCATTAGCCTTGGCTCAGTGGTAGCACTCTCACCTCAGTCAGGTCTTAGGATAAGGCCCCACTCCAGAGACTTGAGCCCAATATCTAGCCTGACACTTCAGTGCAATACTGAGCAAGATCACATGGCACTACTTGATGAGCAGGGAAGTTCTCCCAGTGTCCTGGCCAATATTTGACCCTCAACTAACATAATTAAAAATGGATTATCTGGGCATGTATCTCATTGCTGTTTGTGGGAAATTGCTGTGTGCAAATTAGTTGCCACTTTTACCTACATTACAACAGAGACCGCACCTCAAAAAATTATTTCATTGGCTGTGAAAGGCTTTGGGATGTCCTGCGGTCGTGTAAGGCACTATACAAATGCAAGTTTTTTTTTAAACTAGGTTAAAGTCTTAACAAGCTATTGTGGCCACAAATTCCATCCTCAACCAATATCAGCAATAAAAAGATTTGGAATATTTTGGGATAAGTTATTTGAGACATGACACATGGTTAAGTATAGCATGCTTGGGAGGAACAGGTGACTTTGGACCTATGATTCCCAAAGCTTTCAACCACTGGGGGTTTTGTTCGCCTCATGCCTGGGTCTGTTGTAAACTAACTGATAAAGATTGATTGCCACGATAAGTCAACAACTCCATTATTGTTACATCATGCGACTACCAGCATGGTAGAAAGTGAACCAGGTGGCCCATGGTCTTTTTTCATCTAGCAATTCTTATGTCCTATGTTATTGCTGAATATTACTGGTACTGAAGAGCTGATATATTGCCTATACAACAATCACTGCACTTCAAAAGCACTTGGAAGTACCTTTACATGGTAAGGCACTATACAAAGGCAAGCACTGAACTGATTCAAGTTCTGGACATCCAGTGTGCGAAAGGTGTAAATGAGAAGAGTACAAAATGAATAAAGTTTTTTTTTACCTCCTTTTTTTCTTTTGCTTCATTCTTCATTTGATCCCGACACCAGAGCTTTTTAATGCTTTTCATCTGTGATTTTGATATAACTTCCCAGCGCTTAAAAAAATTAAAATGTCAAATGCAGTCTTGTGATTATGTACCATTGTGGTAGTACAGTGATATCACCAACAGTAAAAGGATAAATTTCTAGCAGTGCAACTATTGCTTATTCTCACCTCAACTTACAAACTCTAGTGGCTTGATACCAATCCACTTTCATTCTTGGCAATTTTTCCCTCTTCACAACCAAAAACCAATAAACGAACACGTCCAATATCAAGAGAGTCTCAGTCATCTTTGTTTCCTACCTGTTCTCAATTATCTCCCTTCTTCCCTATAAGCCACCACAAAAACCAGGAGCCCTCCAGTGCTTTGCCCATGTATCCATTCTTCATATGTAAGTCTGGGCAGCAAATGCTGGCAGGCTATTTATAACAATAAAAGAAAAGGCCATTCAGCCCATCAAATCCGCTCCTTCCACAAACCCACACCAACACCTGTCGATCCCCTACTTCAAGGAAAACAAAGTTCTTTCCCTTGCATCCTCAGAAAAAGGTCAGGCAGTGCTATTATTAATATTGCTACAACCTTCAATCACTCTTCTCAACAGATATCAATCCATCTCCATTGTAAAGTTGTCAGTTGATCTCAAACAGCTACCTTCTCAGAGTCTATTCCACATATCCATTATCCCGAGGTACAAAAGTTTTTCCAATCTCTAACTTTCATCCAAATTAAAAAGCATGGTTACTTTAACCTTGAAATATTTCATGATTTTGAAGACTTCAATCATGCATCCCTTCAGTCTTTTCTCCAGCAAAAGTAAGTTTAGGCCTTTGAGCCTCTCTTCATAACTTGGTCGCTTAATGGTCAGAATCATCCTGGTCACTGTTCTCTGAATCCTTTCTAATCTATATCCATTTTTGAGTTAGATGATCAAAAGTGCAAGCCATATTCAGAATTGGACTCAACAATAATCTGTACAATGTCAGCATGACTTATTCTGACTGGTAGTTCAATGACCTCCAGATGCACGCCAGTACCCAGTTTGCTATATAACTGCCTCACACAGACTAGTTGATTTCAGGAGTATGATCAATTATCATTCTCACTCATTTTTAGACCTTTCATCTCCAGTGGGAACTACATGGAATTTTTGCTTTGATTTCTGCAGAGTTCATCCTTTTGACATAAATTTTATTTTAGTTGATTTTGTTGTAAAAATCACTTTGGTGGGGTCAACCTCTCCCTGTAAATTTTAATGGCGTCACCTCTTTAAAGGAAGGCAATTGATTGTGTCCAAGTGGGACTAGGCTTGACTGGCCCTACATTTCAAATGAACTATCACAAAATAGGACCCTCTCATTATATCCCCTCCTTAGAAATACTGGATGTATTGTCCCTTAAAGGGGAGGCACTTGTCCGTGCCCTGTGGTGTGTATAAATTCAACTAAATCAAAATGTTTTTTTTAAAAGGTTTTAAGATGTGGGTTAGAAGGCTCAAGAAGTTCATGAATCTAGTTATGTTTAAGAAAGGTTAAGCTATTTTAGATCCAAGTAGTTGAATATAATAAGTACATACCAATAGTTCATTCAAAAGCCCAAGTTTTTAAGCACAGAAAGTACAGTATAACAGCCAACAAAAAACAAAACTATGCAGAAGGTTAGATAAAGCTGGGAAGATGATGACTAAAGAAAGGCAACAAATAGCCACAGACATACCTCTAAGGTGAAACAAGAGCATCACTGAGGAAGGAAGAACTGCCCAAAGCCACATCCAGTTTGCTACCCAAGGAAAGAGGTTGTATAATTTTATACATGCATCGTCCAAGGAATAATCTAAACACTGGAAGCTGACCAGTGATGTGTTGCATATAGACCGCGAACTTAACCATACTGCAATCTTTGACACTGAAAGTTCATTTGTTATATTGTAATTAAGCAAAGCCCATCTATTGCCGAGATATTCTGATACACATAATTAAAGTTTACCATTGTGGTTACGATGATTTAGATTCTATTGACATTAAGTATTAGTTCTTTGTAAATCCAATCACGTTTAGTGAACCTTGTGATGGTCCAAATCGTATTATTGTAATTTTAGTCAAATAAAGTAGTGTTAGTAATGCATCTCTGACTCAGACTTTATTGTCCCTGGCAAGAAAGAATTAAGTTGCACTTCATTCAGCATTGGGAATCATTTGGTCCCGCTACTAATAGATCTTGCTTGGCCAATTGCAATGCTTTTCCAGACTGGGTTTTTTATGATGGCTTGAAACGAACTAATTTAGGAATCATGTGAGAGACCCTAAACAGAAATGGTTAATCTCAATCTAATTTTTGATACATATATAGTGGTGAATGGGGCAGGGGTGCGATGCCCTTCAACTAATTTGTTACATTGGACTTTTTCAGTACACTATTTCCTACATATCGTGAGAATTGTGTAGAATTTATTCACATTTCCTACAGATCAATTGTGGCCTCCAACTCCTGCCACAAACAAGATCACAGGCCAGGAATCAAACCTTGAACTTTAAGGTGTTTGTTTCCAGAACAGAATGCTATCATTTGATCCAGCCTCAAGACCTTGCATATTCCAATAGATTATTTTGAATTTAAATATTAAAGGCAGAAGAAACCACATTTTTAAAAAAAGGCTTGCATTTACCTCATTTTTCTTTTGTGAATCCACATAAATAGTTGGGAATGGTTCCTTTCCTGCCGCTTGCAAGGCCTACAAAAATGTGCAGAAACAGAATCAATTCACAGGCTAATACACTTTCATTAAAACAAGTAAGGTTTCTTTTAACAGCTATCACCGACTGAAAGTTTACCCGAAGGGCAGTTTTGAATGGTTTGTCTTTTGTTCCTGTTCCAGTTGCATCATCTCCTTCACGATCAGAGACATATAATTCACCTGTAAAATATTGAAGTTCAAAATCTTACTTATGCAAATAAAACAGTGCTTTTGTACCAGAGGCCTGTTCCCATTTTGGGAACTTGGACCTGAAAAAAAGACTTGCATTTCTACAGTGCCTTATCACGTCCTCAGAAACACTTCAAAGTGCTTCACCTCCTATGAATCACTTTGAACTGCAATAACTGTTTTTATGTCAGGAAATGTGTCAACCCTAGATCACACAAACAGCAATGAGATGAATGCCCAATTAATCAATTCCTGGTGATGTCGATTGAGAGATAAATGTTGGCCAGGACATTGGAGAACTACCAGGTCGTCTTCTAGTAGTACCATGAGATCCTTACCATCCAATTGAAATACCAAATTGGTTTAAATGTCTTACCTGTAGGAAGCCAAATGAGTGAAACCAATTGATGGTAAGTATTTGTGCTTCCGGGTTTTCCATGCACCAGGCAGCCAGATCGACAGGTTGGCTGCCTGTCGGAAGTGAAAGGGGAGGGTTCAGCCTCGGGGGTTTGGCGTTTGTGGGGGGGGGGGGGGGGGGGGGGAGGGGGGGTGGTTGTTGGGGGCCTGGATGAAGCACTCCTGCTCCTCTGGGAATAAAGGCACTCACCTCATGGATCCAGCCCTTCCCATCTGCTTACACCTGACGTGAATCAGAAGCGATGGGAAACCCGAACAGGCAAGGTTAAATTTGTTTGACATTTCTAATGCACAAAAAATTAAGTGCCTCAACTATCGCAATGAGTTACATTGCCCCTTTAAGTGTCGGCCCGCAGGCTTTAAGTAGAGACAGGAATTCCGGGTTTCTTTTGCGCACGCGGTTAAATCCGGAAGTGGGCGGTGCATTGGAGCCATGATGCGGCCCCACTCCAAAAATCAACTATTTTTACTATTCACCCGTCCCCATCCCACACGTACTTGGGGTTAAAATTACCCCAGGATCTTGTCTTCAATTTTAAGTTGCTGGTGAACGACAATTATCACATCAGTTTGAACTGAAGTGTTAATTATCCAAATTACAGGCTTGGTGGGTTAAAGAGTCTCCTCCTCTCCTCTACCAGAGGCACTTGCAGTCCTTTGGTACTTTGCCCAAATGGCCATTTCTCATCTGTAAACCAAGACAACTACAGTGCTGTACTGCAACCCTTGCTGATACCAACTAATCCAAATAGATTGAGGATTGAATCTGAGAACTTCTGATCTGTATGGCTCAGTTAGTTCAAGGGAACTCTACGTAACACTCCTAAACCCCTGTGAAATTTATTTGAGAGTCTCCCAGATAACAGCTAAATCCACTGTATCAATCTAACATTACATATATTCTACATAAAAAGCAAAGAGTTGCAAGCCTGAGGATTGGGAGGGTTTTAGAAATCAGCAAAGGATAACCAAGAAAATGATAAAGAGGGAGAAAATTGAATAGGAGAGTAAACTAGCAAGAAATATAAAAACAGATTGTAAGAGCTTCTACAAGTACATAAAAAGGAAGCGATTAATGTGGTAAATTTGGGTCCCCTAGAGGCAGAGACAGGAGAAGTTATAATGGGGAATAAGGAAATGGCAGAGACGTTAAACAAATGTTTTATATCTGTATTCACAGTAGAAGACACAAAAAACATACCGGAAATAGTGGGGAACCAAGGGTTTAATGAGAGGGAGGAACTTAAAGTAATTAAGATTAGTAAGGAAAAAGTTTTAGAAAAATTAATGGGACTAAAAGCCGACAAATCCCCTGGACCTGACGGCCTACATCACAGGGTTTTAAAAGAGGTGCTGCAGAGATAGTAGATGCATTGATTTTGATCTTCCAGAATTCCCTAGACTCTAGAACAGTCCCTGTGGATTAGAAGGTAGCAAATGTAAGCTCACTATTCAAGAAAGGAGGGAGGGAGAAAACAGGCCTGACATCAGTAGTAGAGAAAATGCTAGAATCTATTATTAAGGACATGGTAACAGGGCACTTAGAAAATCCTAATATGATTAGGCAGAGGCAACATGGTTTTATGAAAGGGAAATTGTGTTTGACACATCAATTAGAGTTTTTTGAGGGTGTAACTAGCAGGGTAGATAAATGGATGTCATATATTTGGATTTTCAAAATGCATTCTATAAGGTGCCACATAAGAGGGTGTTACACAAGATTAGGGTTCATGGGATTGGGGGCAATATATTAGCATGGATTAAGGATTGGTTAATGGACAGAAAACAGAGTAGGAATATATCACAGAATCATAGAAGTTCACAACATGGAAACAGGCCCTTCGGCCCAACATGTCCATGTCGCCCAGTTTATACCACTAAGATAGTCCCAGTTGCCTGCACTTGGCCCATATCCCTCTATACCCATCTTACCCATGTAACTGTCCAAATGCTCTTTAAAAGACAAAATTGTACCCGCCTCTACTACTGCCTCTGGCAGCTCGTTCCAGACACTCACCACCCTTTGAGTGAAAAAATTGCCCCTCTGGACCCTTTTGTATCTCTCCCCTCTCACCTTAAATCTATGCCCCCTCGTTATAGACTCCCCTACCTTTGGGAAAAGATTTTGACTATCGACCTTATCTATGCCCCTCATTATTTTATAGACTTCTATAAGATCACCCCTAAACCTCCTACTCTCCAGGGAAAAAAGTCTCAGTCTATCCAACCTCTCCCTATAAGTCAAACCATCAAGTCCCGGTAGCATCCTAGTAAATCTTTTCTGCACTCTTTCTAGTTTAATAATATCCTTTCTATAATAGGGTGACCAGAACTGTACACAGTATTCCAAGTGTGGCCTTACTAATGTCTTGTACAACTTCAACAAGACATCCCAACTCCTGTATTCAATGTTCTGACCAATGAAACCAAGCATGCTGAATGGCTTCTTCACCACCCTATCCACCTGTGACTCCACTTTCAAGGACCTATGAACCTGTACTCCTGGATCTCTTTGTTCTATAACTCTCCCCAACGCCCTACCATTAACGGAGTAGGTCCTGGCCCGATTCGATCTACCAAAATGCATCACCTCACATTTATCTAAATTAAACTTTATCTGCCATTCATCGGCCCACTGGCCCAATTTATCAAGATCCCGTTGCAATCCTAGATAACCTTCTTCATTGTCCACAATGCCACCAATCTTGGTGTCATCTGCAAACTTACTAACCATGCCTCCTAAATTCTCATCCAAATCATTAATATAAATAACAAATAACAGCAGACCCAGCACCAATCCCTGAGGCACACCGCTGGTCACACGCCTCCAATTTGAAAAACAACCCTCTACAACCACCCTCTGTCTTCTGTCGTCAATCCAATTTTGTATCCTATGGATCATTTTCGGGTTGGCAGGTTATAACTAGTGGGGTACTGCAAGGATCGGTGCTTGGGCCTCAGCTACTTACAATCTATATTAATTACTTAGATGAAGGGACCAAGTGTAATGTATCCAAGTTTGCTGACGATACAAAGCTAAGTGAGAAAGTAAGCTGTGAGGAGGACGCAAAGTGTCTGCAAAGGGATATGGACACGTTAAGTGAATGGGCAAGAAGGTGGCAGATGGAGTATAATGTGGGGAAATGTGAGGTTATTCACTTTGGTAGGAAGAATAGAAAAACAGAATATTTTTTTAAATGGTAAGAAACTATTAAATGTTGGTGTTCAGAGGGATTTGGGTGTCCTTGTACACGAAACACAGAAAGTTAACATGCAGGTACAGCAAGCAATTAGGAAGGCAAATGTTATGTTGGCCTTTATTGCAAGGGGGTTGGAGTACAAGAGCTAGGAAGTCTTTCTGCAATTGAGGTAGGTCGGCTATGATATTAATGAATGGCAGAGCAGGCTCAAGGGGCCGATGGCCTACTCCTGCTCCTATTTCTTATGTTCTTATATTATTATTCTGCCGACTGGGTGCGCTGTACAGATGAAATTCCCAGTCTTAACAATGGAGGGGACATGTTTCATTCATCTCTTCTATACCTTTCAATTCCATGCTTTATCAGCTAGTTATCCAGCTCTTATTTTTAAAAAAGGGGACAGCTGAAATAGCACTATTTCTGGCAGTAACTCATTCAATATAGCTGCTGCTTTCTCATACAATAAAATTAACTCTTCAGTTCAGTTGAGGTTTGTTAATTTTACACTGGTGTCCTCTACTTCTTTGATAACTTAATAGATAATCCACTTCCATCCACAGTATCCATGCTTCTTCACCCCATTTCAAAGACTAGATTGTGGCCTTGCTGTGTATTTCCCTCTGGGGAATAACATTATAATTTTATCAGCCTCTTTGAAGTTTATAGCCCAGTATCATTCTGATCATGCTTTTCTGAAAGCGCTCTACAACATAAATGTCCTCTGAAGTAAGGGCAAGCAAAACTGCAGCCGTATCAAGTTGTTTTACAGGGCAATAATAACCTGTTTTAATTTATAATCAAATGCCCTTGAGAGGCTTGTCCACATTTCATTGGCTGAGTTGATAACTGAATCACACTAAATAATTTCAGTAGTTATTAGTTTTAAAAAGTGAACACAATTTCTTAAGATTTAGGCAATTTATCCATTTCCAATTTTGGGGCAAAAAGGAACACACTGAAACTAGTCAGTTTAAAAAATACCACTAATAGCCATTGATCGGCTCCAAAAAATGTAGCAATTCAGAAATGAACCAACACCAAGACATAGCAGTTTAAGAAAGATACCTGAAATGAGCTCTTGTAGATCAGGATACGTTTTGAACAAAAAGTAACGAAAAAAATTTGGGAAATACTTTAATTAGTTGGAGCTGAATGAATAAATGCAGAGATTAGACAAGCATGTAGCAAGGGCAGAGTGGTTTTAATGGGAGATTTTAACTTTCATTTTGACTGGGATAAATAGACGAGCTCATGCCAGAAAGGTAGCGAATTTCTTCAGTGCGTTCAGTACAGCTTTCTGCAACATGTCTTTGAACCAACAAGGAGGCAGGCCATATTAGGTTTAATAATGAGTAATGAGCCAGATTTAGTTAACAGCCTAACAGCGTGTGAACATTTATCTAATAGCGATCATAATATGATCGAGTTCAATGTTGTGTTTGAAAGGGAGAAACCCGTATCACATACTAAGATTCTAAATTTATGTAAGGCGAACTTCAACTGGATGGGACAGTGACTGTCCACAGTAAACTGGACAAATCTGTTAATGGGTAAAAATGACACAAGATCGGTGGGAGGCGTTTAAAAAAGAATTCAACGTGATCCAGAACCAGTTTATACCCCTAAGGGGTAAGAGCTCTACTTGCCAAAAAAGCCATGGTGGAAAAAAGAGGTAAGGGACAACATAAAACTAAAAGAAAAAGCATACAAAATTGCAAAAAAATAGCACAGATCATGGCGACAGAGAGATACAAAGAACAGCAACTGATGACAAAACAGATAGTAAAAGCTACAAAAAGGGAGTGTGAAAAAAAATTGATATCAAAATCAACACAAAAATTTTTACAATTATATTATGAAAAAGAGGGTGGTCAAGAGCAATGTGGGCCCCTTAAAAACTGATAATGGTGATGCTGTAAATGAAAATAAGAAAATGGTGGCCATGTTAAATAATTACTTTGCATCAGTATTTACAGCAGAGGAAGAGGATAGTGTGCCGGACACCTCAAGAAAACTAATTTTGAATCAGGGATGGGGACTCACCATAATTGACGTAAGCAAATTAACAGTTATGAAGAAAATAATGGCACTGAAGAGTGACAAATCCCCAGGACCAGATTTCCATTCCAGAGTTTTAAAGGAACTAGGTGAGAAGATTGCAGAAGTCCTAACTATAATCTTCCAAAGTTCTCTCAATTCAGGAACCGTTCCTTTAGATTGGAAAATTGCACGTCACTCCGCTACTTAAGAAAGGTGAGAGAGGGAAATCAGGGAATTATAGACCAGTTGGCCTAACATCTGTTGTCAGAAAATTACTAGAGTCAATAATTAAGGATAGTGACTGAACACCTTGAGAATTTTCAGCTGATCAGAGAGAGCCAGCATAGATTTGTAAAGGGTAGGTCATGCCTGACGGACTTGATTGAATTTTTTGAAGAGGTGACTAAAGTAGCGGACTGGGAAATGTCTATGGATGTTGTTTATATGAACTTCCAGAAGGCATTCGATAAAGTCTGTCATAAGAAACTGTTAGCTGAACTTGAAGCTCATGGATTTGAGGGCAAATTATTGACCTGGTTCGGAAATTGGCTGAGCAGCAGGAGACAGAGAGTAGGGATAATGGGCAGGTACTCAAATTGGCAGGATGTGGCTACTGGTGTACCACAGGGATCTGTGTTGTTGCGTCAACTATTCACTGTATTTATTAATGACTTAGATGACGGGATAGAGAGCCACATATCCAAGTTTACTGATGACACAAACATAGGCAGCACTGTAAGCAGTGTTTTTTTAAATTCATTCATGGGATGTGGGCGTCGATGGCGAGGCCGGCATTTATTGCCCATCCCTAATTGCCCTCAAGAAGGTGGTGGTGAGCCGCCTTCTTGAACCGCTGCAGTCCGTGTGGTGAAGGTTCTCCCACAGTGCTATTAGGAAGGGAGTTCCATGATTTTGACCCAGCGACGATGAAGGAACGGCAATATATTTCCAAGTCGGGATTGTCTGTGACTTGGAGGGGAACGTGCAGGTGGTGTTGTTCCCATGTGCCTGCTGCCTCCTGCTGCTCCAGAAGGCATTTGATAAGGTCCCACATAACAGACTGTTAGCTAAAATAGAAGTCCATGGAATCGAGGGACTTGGTTAGGAAGTTGGCTGAGCGAAAGGCGACAGAGAGTAGGGATAATGGGTAAGTACTCACATTGGCAGGATGTGACTAGTGGAGTCCCACAGGTCTTGGAGCCTCAATTATTCACAATATTTATTAACGACTTAGATGAAGGCATAGAAAGTCTCATAGCTAAATTTGCCGATGACACAATGATTGGTCATGATGTGGAGATGCCGGTGATGGACTGGGGTTGACAATTGTAAACAATTTTACAACACCAAGTTATAGTCCAACAAATTTATTTTTAATTCCACAAGCTTTCGGAGGCTTCCTCCTTCGTCAGATGAACGGTATGGAAATGACATTTTCAAATCCTTCGCATTTTAAAATGCGAAGGATTCGAAAATGTCATTTCCATACCGTTCACCTGACGAAGGAGGAAGCCTCCGAAAGCTTGTGGAATTAAAAATAAATTTGTTGGACTATAACTTGGTGTTGTAAAATTGTTTACAAAGATTGGTGGCATTGTAAGCAGTGTAGATGAAAACATAAAATTACAAAGCGATATTGATAGATTAGGTGAATGGGCAAAACTGTGGCAAATGGAATTCAATGTAGACAAATGTGAGGTCATCCACTTTGGATCAAAAAAGGATAGAACAGTGTACTTTCTAAATGGTAAAAAGTTAAAAACAGTGGATGTCCAAAGGGACTTAGGGGTTCAGGTACATAGATCATTGAAGTGTCATGAACAAGTGCAGAAAATAATCAAGAAGGCAAATGGAATGTTGGCCTTTATATCTAGAGGACTAGAGTACAAGGGGGCAGAAGTTATGCTGCAGCTATACAAAGCCCTGGTTAGACCGCACCTGGGGCAGGTCTGGGCACCGCACCTTCGGAAGGACATAGTGGCCTTGGAGGGAGTGCAGCGTAGGTTTACTAGAATGATACCCGGACTTCATGGGTTAAGTTACGAGGAGAGATTACACAAATTGGGGTTGTATTCTCTGGAGTTTCGAAGGTTAAGGGGTGATCTGATCGAAGTTTATAAGATATTAAGGGGAACAGATAGGGTGGATAGAGAGAAACTATTTCCGCTGGTTGGGGATTTTAGGAGTAGGGGGCAGTCTAAAAATTAGAGCCAAACCTTTCAGGAGCGAGATTAGAAAACATTTCTACACACAAAGGGTTGTAGAAGTTTGGAACTCTCTTCCGCAAACGGCAATTGATACCAGCTCAATTGCTAAATTTAAATGTGAGATAGATAGCTTTTTGGCAACCAAAGGTATTAAGGGATATGGGCCAAAGGCAGGTATATGGAGTTAGATCACAGATCAGCCATGATCTTATCAAATGGCAGAGCAGGTACGAGGGGCTGAATGGCCTACTCCTGTTCCTATGTTCCTATGCTCTTGTCCTTCTAGGTGGTAGAGGTCGCGGGTTTGGAAGGTGCTGTCGAAGAAGCCTTGGCGAGTTGCTGCAGTGCATCCTGTGGATGGTACACACTGCAGCCACTGTGCGTCGGTGATGAAGGGAGTGACTGTTTAGGGTGGTCAATGGGGTGCCAATCAAGCGGGCTGCTTTGTCCTGGATGGTGTCGAGCTTCATGAGTGTTGTTGGAGCTGCACTCATCCAGGCAATTGGAGAGTATTCCATCACACTCCTGACTTGTGCCTTGTAGATGGTGGAAAGGCTTTGGGGAGTCAGGTGGTGAGTCACTCTCTGCAGAATACCCAGCCTCTGACCTGCTCTTGTAGCCACAGTATTTATATGGCTGGTCCAGTTAAGTTTCTGGTCAATGGTGACCCCCAGGATGTTGATGGTGGGGGATTTGGCGATGGTAATGCCATTGAATGTCAAGGGGAGGTAGTTAGACTCTCTCTTGTTGGAAATGGTCATTGCCTGGAGTTTGTCTGGCACAAATGTTACTTGCCACTTAGCAGCCCAAGCCTGGATGTTGTCCAGGTTTTGCTGCACGCAGGCTCGGACTGCTTCGTTATTTGAGGGGTTGCGAATGGAACTGAACAATCATCAACGAACATCCCCATTTCTGACCTTATGATGGAGGGAAGGTCATTGATGAAGCAGCTGAAGATGCCCTGAGGAACTCCTGCAGCAATGTCCTGGGGCTGAGATGATTGACCTCCAACAACCACTACCATCTTCCTTTGTGCTAGGTATGACTCTGGCCACTGGAGAATTTTCCCTCTGATTCCCTTCAAATTGACTTCAATTTTACTAAGGCTCCTTGGTGCCACACTCGGTCAAATGCTGCCTTGATGTCAAGGGCAGTCACTCTCATGTCACCTCTGGAACTCAGCTATTTTGTCCATGTTCGGACCAAGGCTGTAAAGAGGTCTGGAGCAGAGTGGTCCTGGTGGAACCCAAACTGAGCATCGGTGAGCAGGTTATTGGTGAGTAAGTGGTGCTTGATAGCACTGTCGACGACACCTTCCATCACTTTGCTGATGATTGAGAGTAGACTGATGGGACGGTAATTGGCCGGATTGGATTTGTCCTGCTTTTTGTGGACAGGACATAGATGTAGGTGGAAGCATAACATTAGAGAAATAATAAATTAAGTAAATGGGAAAAACTGTGGCAAATGGATTTCAATGTAGGCAAGTGTGAGGTCATCCACTTTGGACCGAAAAAGGACAGATGAGAGTACTTTCTAAAAGGTGAAAAGCTCAAAACAGTGGACCTCCAAAGAGACTTAGGGGTCCATGTACATAGATCATTAAAATGTCATGGACAGGTACAGAAAGGCTAATAGAATGCTGGCCTTTATATCTAGAGGACTAGAATACAAGGGGACAGAAGTTATGCTACAGCTATATAAAGCCCTGGTTAGACCACACCTGCAGTACTGTGTTCTGTTCTGGGCACCACACCTTAGGAAGGATATACTGGTCTTGGATGGAGTGCAGCGTAGATTTACTAGGATTATACCTGGACTTCAAAGGCTAAATTACAAGGAGAGATTACACAAACTGGGGTTATATTCCTTGGAATTTGGAAGATTAAGGGGTGATTTGATCAAAGTCTTCAAGATATTAAGGGGAACTGATAAGGTAGATAGAGAGAAACTATTTCCGCTGGTTGGGGAGTCTAGGACTAGGGGACATAGCCTAAAAATTAGAGCCAGGACTTTCAGGAGTGAAGTTAGGAAACACTTCTACAAGCAAAGGGTGGTAGAAGTTTGAAACTCTCTTCTGCAAACAGCAGTTGATGCTAGCTCAATTGTTAATTTTAAATCTGAGATTGATAGATTTTTGTTAACCAAAGGTATTAAGGGATATGGGGCTAAGACAGGTATATGGAGTTAGGTCACAGCTCAGTCATGAACTCACTGAATGGTGGAACAGGCTCAAGGGGCTAAATGACCTACTCCTGTCACTATATCCTACCCAGCGGTTGAAGAAGAGTCCAGGCAGTTTAGATTGAATCTATCCACATTTATTTTAATCACTGGCTTGCACAGAGTTAGCCAATCTCAATAGGGTGACAGTTGGATTTAGCCCCTCTGGGCTGCAGAGAGGAAAATTAGACATAGCTCCTACTCCTGGGGCAAGATTTAACATGAAAAATGGGTGGGTTGGGGGCATTCAAAATTTCAACCATTTTAGACCCGCCTATTTCCAGTTTTCACCAGGACGGGTGACCAACCTGCTCCCAGGAGGCGGGACGGGCCTTAAAACGTTTCAACGAGGCTTCGGGCTTCCATTTTCCCCACAGTTTCCGATTTCAACCCTGGGGGGCCAGGATTCCAGGACCTCCTCTTTGATGCCTCGTGAAAGGAGGTGGGAAGGCCCGAGACTAACAGGTAGGTGCCTTTCTGGTACAGCTTGTGGGCCAGGAGGAGCAGGAGTGCTTCCCCCAGGCCCAACAAGCCTAACTGCAGTGACCACACCGCCCCCCACCCCCCCATGATTGCAGATCCCCGACCCTGACACTGCCCCCCCGGGACTGATCCCCATGGTTGACAACCCATGTGCCCACCTAAGCCTGTGCCCCTATACACATCCATGCCCCCCCCCCCCCCATAAACAAAGACTTACATCAAAATCGTATGGAAGTCCAGGAAATCCCCTCCTCTCCCCGGGTCAAAATCATGCCCCTGATGGCTGTCTAATAGCTCCTGCTGGAAAGAGCACCTTGGGCATCAGCTGTGATGCGCCCTCACCCCACGAGTCAGACAGGTTACCAACACTCACTGGGCTCACACATTAAGAAATGCCACTTGGTGCCACTGGGCTACCAACGCCGGCTGAACTGTGCCCCAGTCCCCAAACCTGATGAGCACCACTGACTGGAAACCACCATCGTTAGTTTTGGTTTCCAGATACCAATAAACTGTGGGACCCGATGATATGACAAGGCTACAGCCCGAGCCAGCACAAGAGGGCCTAAAGGGGAATGAATGGACACGGGACCTGGACTAAACCGTCCTCGAAGCCCCGTCAGGTAACACGACCGTGGACAGCGCAGGGACCAGGCTTACTCACCACCAACAGGGCCAATAACACGGGGCCGGAGCCTCAGCTCGGAGCGGGGCCGGAGCCTCAGCTCGGAGCGGGGCCGGAGCCTCAGCTCGGAGCGGGGCCGGAGCCTCAGCTCGGAGCGGGGCCGGAGCCTCAGCTCGGAGCGGGGCCGGATCCTTCTGCCACCGAGTGATCAGACACCCCCTCCCCTCCCCTCTCCTCCCCTCTCTCTCTCCTCCCTCCCCCGCCTCTCCGGGTCCAGCTGGAGTCCCCACACCACCACAAGACCCTTTGTGGCCGAGATCAGACCGGGCCGCTCCTTACCCAGCGACAGCTCCGCCGTCTCCTGGCTGACGTCCCCGAAAGACATTTTAAAGCTTCAGGCCCGCTCGAACCTGTGGAGTGATCGAGTCGCGGTCGGTCCGGTGACGGTGACGATCCTCCGCCGGGCTCGGGAACACTTTGAATGAGGGGGCGGGGCAAACGGCTTCGCCACGCCCCCTCTCCCACCTTCCTAGTCTCTGATTGGGCAGCAAAGACCCAAAGGTTGGCGCGGCCATGTCAATCAGACCCCGCGCCTGCGCAGTATTGAGCCGCTGGCCGCCGATTGCATCAGGCCGGGTTTGGCGTATGAGCAACAGCAGCAGCAGCAGCCGGGCGGTGGGCGGTGTTGCATCAGGCATGACAGGCTCTCGTACCAAGGTGCACGTTTAATTGTGGGTCGGGAGAATTACATCGAAATTACAACACGGAAATAGGGTGTTTGGCCCGAATAGACTGTGCTGGTATTTACCCTCCACATGAATAGCAGTGTTCGACCCCCCCCCCCCCCCACCCCCATGTCCCCAGTCTGGATGGCTCTTCACTGCAGTACACTTCTCACTGTGTTTTGAATAACACCAATGTTCTTGCTTGTATAATGATGCCAAATACTTTACACTTTTTGGAGCATCACCATTTTGTGACACAGAGTCACATCCAAGTCACACACCATCCCGACTTGGAAATATTTCGCCGTTCCTTCATCATCGCTGGGTCAAAATCCTGGAACTCCCTAACAGCACTGTGGGAGAACCGTCACCGCACGGACTGCAGCGGTTCAAGAAGGCGGCTCACCACCACCTTCTCAAGGGCAATTAGGGATGGGCAATAAATGCCGGCCTCGCTAGCGACGCCCACATCCCATGAACGAATTTTTAAAAATCTGCAGCTAAATTTTTCAAACACTAGTTGGAGCCACACAAGCTACAGATCCCCATACTTATACTTACATAAGAAATAGGAACAGGAGCCGGCCATATGGCCCCTCGAGCCTGCTGGGTCATTCAATAAGATCATGGCTGATCTTCGACCTCAACTCCACTTTCCCGCCTTATCCCCATATCCTTACTGTCACTGGTGCTGTCAAAAAAAATTTACATTGTCCTGACTCCGTGGACAAAGCCACAGGAACTCCACTGCTGTATTCTCAATGTGCTTTTCACTGATTTCCATTATGTTCTTAGGCTCTACTTTTTTGAAGTAGTTTGATAATCTGCATTTAAACATAGGAACAGGAGTAGGCCATTCAACCTCTGGAGCCTGGTCTGCTGTTATATTTGATCATGGCTGATCTGCATCTTAACTCTAACTACCCGCCTTGGTTCTAGCACCCTCAACACCTTTGCCTAACAAAAATCTATCAATCTTAGTTTTGAAATTTTCAATTGACCTAGCATCAACAGCTTTTTGGGGGAAGAGAGTTTCAGATTTCCAGTACCCTTTGTGTGAAGAAGTACTTTCTGACATCACTTCTAAACGGCCTAGCTCTAATTTTAATATTATGCCCCCTTGCTCTGGACTCTCCCACCTGAGAAAATAGTTTCTCTTTATCTACCCTATCAAATCCTTTAATCATCTTAAACACTTCAATTAGATCACCCCTTAATCTTCTATATTCAAGGGAATGCAAGCCTAGTCTATGTAACCTACATTTGCACTGTAAGTCTATATAAGGTATGAATCTGGTTTCCATATAGTCTGGAGGGGATTTTTAACTGATTACATTGCAAGTACATATTTATTGTGCAGTCCTGTTCAAAAGTTATTTCCACTTTTATTTTGCTTTCAGTTTCATTCAAACAATGCCTCAAGTGTAATTTATTTGTTCAGTTCAAATTGTGATCTCACCTCACAGTAAAGATTCTTTATTGTGTTAACTCAAATAAGTCTGATTACTGGAAATGATGAGGTTCAGTTTCGTTTCCAAAGTGAGAACTAGCTATCAACCTATAGCTAAGTTTCTACTAGGTAGGGAAAGGCTGCTGAAAGCAGTGTGCATAGCTTGTCAATAGTAACTGCAGGTCCAGCAGAATCATCACCACACGTCACTGCAGGATAAGAATATTCTCCCTTTCTGACTTTTATTAACTTTTTCTCTCCTTCTTGCTGCTCTTTCTTATTGGGTTAAAAGGTCATGGGTTTGAGCACATCATCGAGGGTGACACTTCAGTGCAGAAGAGTTGGAGCTTCAGATAGGATGTTACACGAGACCCTGCCTGCCTGTTGAGGTGGATGTAAAAAGGTCCACTATTTCAAGAAGAGCATTGGAGTCCTCCAGGTGTCTTGGCCAATATTCATCACTGAAACAGATTATTTGGTCATTTATCTCATTGCTGATGGTGAGACCTTGCTGTATGCAGATTGCCTGCCATGTTTGCCTACATAACAAAAGTGACACTGCAGCCAAAGGTGGGGCAAAGAGAGGAAGGAATGCACAAGAGCCCGGAGTCAGAGGAACAGAGAATTTGGGAGGATGTTACGAAGATAGCAGAACCACTTAAAGACTAGGACAAGAATGTTACATTTGAGGTATTCCATACCTGGAGCCATTGTAGGTCAGCAGTGAAGGATAATGGACAAGAATGACATGGTGCAGGATAGGATATGAGCAGCTGAGTTTTGTCTAACTGGAATGTATGGAGTTGGTGAATGGGAGGCCAACAAAGAATTCAATGGAATAAATTGAGGTCGGAGGTGACAAGTGAATATTTGAGAGTTTCAGTGGTGGATGAACTGAGGTAGGGGCAAAAGGGGGCAATGTTACAGAGGTGGAATTAGGTGATCTTTGTGATGGAAAGGATATGGATCAGAGCTCAGCTCAGGTTCAATCGGGTGCTGAGGTTGCAAACAGTCTAATTCATCCTGAGATAGTGGCTGGAGAGATGGATGGAGCTAGTGGTGAGGGAGCAGTTTGTGGCAGCAGGTAAAGACGTTGGCTTTGGTCTTTCCATTGTTGAGCTTGGGGAAGTTAGGACTCATCCAAAACCGGATGCCAGACAAATGAAACATTTTCTCAGCAAGCAAAGTCACATATTATAATAGAAAAATCTACATCATTTCATCTTTAATACATCAACTAAAACACCCAAACTAGCTTACGGCTCCCTGTTTTAACTATCAGGTTTTCTAAGCACGGATCTAAACATCCATATTGTCTTACAACTCCAATGTTTCCTTTATGGTTAAAATATATGTTTTGATTTCAAAAAATGCAAATTACAGTTCCTTTCAAAAACAGCTCCTGAATTAAAGATTAAACTAAATTATATCTTCACAAAATATTTCTGACACAGGACTTAACATTACTTTTTTTTTGCTTAAATAAGCATGCTGAAGTGCAGGACATTTATTCAGAACCTCCATCCAAACTTGAATAATAGTATAGTCCTTTCAGAATTTGCCACTCTGCGGTATTTGCTAAATATGCAACTGCTTGAATATAGTCACTTGCATTCACTTGCTGTGAAAGTTATCTTTGATAAAAGTTCTGAAGTCAATTTACAAAACAAAACTTAAATGGTCTTAACTGCTTCTAACAATAGCTTCTCGGGGGCGGGATTAATCTTCAGCAACGTGTTCATTGATGGACAACAAGGGAGGAGGGAGCAGGGATTACAATCAGGAAGTCCTAACGTGTTCTGCGAATGGGAAGTCTTAATGTCAGGCACAATAGGTACAGGTGCATGCTGGGAGTAGGAGTCTGGTGCCTTGCTGAGTCTTCAGCTGAGAAATCGAGAGTGATAGCTCTAAGATGTTTGATGAACTCAAGTTCCAGGCTTCTCTCAGAGACATTGGTCACTGATGGAAAACATTGCTAGAAACATTTTAAACACACAAAATGCTGCTATAAAGGCAAGTTTGTTTTCTTCTATTGAGTTGTAAACATTAGTTACAGTACTAAATTTCTCAGATTACTGAATGTCTACGTTAATGGCTAAATTAATCTTGTCCTGCAACACACATTTATGCAGTGGGGGGTAAAAATAATGTAACACAAGCACTCAGGAAAGGCAAGGGGTACAAGAAACATGGTTGCTTTGCTTTATATGTAAGAGATCTTGAGAGATTAAGGTAATGAGTCAGCCTTACAGAAAAAGCCATGGTTTGAACTTCTCAGGCTAAGTGTGGTCAACTGTAAAAGGGCCAGGAGATATTTGAAGTTTGCTACAGAGTACCAATCCAAAATAAGATATCAGACTTGTCATTTTAGGACAGTGTAAGAAAGGTGAGCAAGCAAACCAACATAAACTGGAAATGCCTAAATAGAAAAGACTGAGTTCATCAGTGTAGCGCATGAATGCTTCGATGTGCAAGGGAGACAACGAGAATCATAGAATGGTTACAGCGCAGAAGCAGGCCATTCAGCCCGTCGAGCCCGTGCCAGCTCTCTGCAAGAGCAATCCTGTTAGTCCCACTCCCCTGCCCTTTCCCTGTAGCCCTGCAGATTTTTTTCCCTTCAAGTACTTATCCAATTCCCTTTTGAAAGCCATGATTGAATCTGTCTCCACCACCCTTTCAGGCAGTGCATTTCAGATCATAATCACTTGCTGTGTAAAAAAGTTTTTCCTCATGTTGCCTTTGGTTCTTTTGCCAATCACCTTAAATCAGTGTCCTTTGGTTCTTTACCCTTCTGCCAATGGGAAGAGTTTCTATCTATCTACTCTGTCTAGACCCCTCAGGATTTTGTACAACTCAATCAAATCTCCTGTCAACCTTCTCTGCTGTAAGGAGAACAAGCCCAGCTTCTCCAGTCTATCCACATAACTGAAGTCCCTCATCCCTGGAACCATTTTCGTAAATCTTTTCTGTACCCTCTCTAAGGCCTTCGCATCCTTCCAAAAGTGCACTGCCCAGAATTGGACACAATACTCCAGTTGTGGCCGAATCAGTGTTTTATAAAGGTTCATCATAACTTCCATGCCTCTATTTACAAAGCCTAGGATCCCATATACTTTTTTAACCACTTTCTCAACCTGCCCTGCCACCTTCAAAGACCTGTGCACATATACCCCCAGGTTTCTCTGTTCCTGCACCCCCTTTAGAATTGTACCATTTTGTTTATATTGCCTCTCCTCGTTCTTCCTACCAAAATGTATCACTTCGCACTTCTCTGCCTTAAATTTCATCTGCCGCGTGACCGCCCATTCCACCAGCCTGTCTATATCCTCTTGAAGTCTATCACTATCCTTCTCACTGTTCACTACACTTCCAAGATTTGTGTCATCTGCAAATTTTGAAATTGTGCCTAGTACACCCTAGTCCAAGTCATTAATATATATCAAGAAAAGCAGTGGTCCTAGTACCGACCCCCGGGGAACACCATTGTATACCTTCCTCCAGTCCGAAAAACAACCGTTCACCACTATTCTCTGTTTCCTGTCACTTAGCCAATTTTGTATCCATGCTGCCACTGCCCCTTTTATTCCATGGGCTTCAACTTTGCTGACAAGCCTATTATGTGGCACTTTATCAAATACCTTTTGGAAGTCCATATACACAACATTAACTGCATTGCCCTCATCAACGCTCTCTGTTTACCTCATTAAAAAACTCAATCAAGATAGTTTAACACCATTTGCCTTTAAGAAATCCATGTTGGCTTTCCTTAATTAATCCACACTTGTCCAAGTGACTGTTAATTTTGTCCCAGATTATCGTTTCTAAAAGTTTCCCCACCACCGAGGTTAAACTAACCGGCCTGTAGTTGCTGGGTTTATCCTAACATCCCTTTTTGAACAAGGGTGTAATATTTGCAATTCTCCAGTCCTCTGGCACCAACCCCGTATCTAAGGATGATTGGAAGATTATGGCCAGTACCTCTGCAATTTCCACACTTACTTCCCTCAGCGACCTAGGATGCATCCCACCCGGACCTGGTGATTTATCTACCTTTAAGTACAGCCAGCCTTTCTAGTACCACCTCTTTATCAATTTGTGGCCCATCCAGTATCTCAACTACCTTGTCTTTTACTGTGACTTTGGAAGCATCTTCTTCCTTGGAAAAGACAGATACAAAGTACTGATTTAGTACCTCGGCCATGCCCTCTGCCTCCTTTTTGGTCCCTAATCGGCCCCACCCCTCCTCTTACTACCAGTTTACTATTTATATGCCTATAGAAGTCTTTTGGATTCCCTTTTATGTTAGTTGCCAGTCTATTCTCATACTCTCTCTTTGACCCTCTTATTTTTTCACTTCCCTTCTGAACTTTCTATATTCAGCCTGGTTCTCACTTGTATTATCTGTCATACACCCCCTGTTTCCTGCTTCATCTTACTTTCTATCTCTTTCATCATCCAGGGAGCTCTGGCTTTGGTTGCCCTACTTTACCCCCTTGTGGGAATGTACCTAGACTGTACCCGAAAGAAGCAGCTCTTTTCTAAACTTGATTCTTATGAGTGACACAGACATAATTCATGAAGTGGAAGGAGATGAACTGATAGCCATTAGTTTTTTTTTATTCGTTCATGGGATGTGGGCGTCACTGGCAAGGCCAGCATTCATTGCCCATCCCTAATAAGATCATAAAACAGTCACTTTCTAATCCAGCTTGAGAAAAAGCACAAATAGAGATAAACGAGGGGATGACCACTGAGTCAATTATAAGCTTTTACAGAAGTAAAAAAAAACTCTGTGTAATGAAATTCCTCTTTCACTTCTGCTGAATTTCTTTGCATGCCTCAACACAAGTTCATTGACTGATGTACAAAATTTTTGTGTTTCACTGTTGTTAAAGTCATGGGTGCACAGCAATGTGGCACAACTAATATGTACTAGCTTTGTGGTGCATACGTCCATTAGGTGAGGATAGGCTGGGAGCTGGTGAGAGATAAACTGTGGGTTGGGATGGAGTTTGAGACCAGGTAGGAGCGTGAGAACTGGGCTTGTTGTTGGAGTGGGGATTGGGAATAAAGAAGGCTGTTGGGAGGTTGGGGCCTGCCAGTAGATGTGGGGGTGGGGGGAGGATGGTGTCTGATGTTTTGGGGAGGAGATGGAGAGCACTCTGTGGGTGCTGGGAGAGGGGGCTGGGAGAGAGACCTGGTGTTACTTGGGGGAGATCACTGTAAAATCACTTGGCTGGGTCTGGGAACACTCAAGAGTAGGATGTATCTGCACTGAGAAGAGGGGCTAAGGTCTGGTAGCATTGGAAAGATGGCTTGGGTATGCTAGCATTTGGAAAAAGACTAAGGGCGCTAAATTGGGCCGTGTAGGGCCCGTTGTTTCGGTGCTACGCAGCCGCTCGAACATCCAAGATGGTGTCTTGGCTGCACACACACCTTTCCAGTGTGACGTGTGCCGGATGCCATCTTGGTATAGGGGTTAGCGCATGCACAAATACCTAACACCGGAAGCATGTAAAGTAAGGAGAAAATGCATGCAATCAGTATGCAATGGTGATTTAAAGTGATAGACACCGTTTTGGTCCTTAACGCTCAACTCTACGCACTGTCTTAACCCCAACCATCTGAACATGTCTTAGAGTGCCTGGAGGACCCCCCACCAATGCTATTTAAAGGTACCATGCAGGATTTACAGGTTAGTTGCTGGATTATTGCTTCTGGCTATAGTGTTTTTTGAAGCTCCCTAAACCTACTGAGAGTTCCTAGAGTACATTTGAGAGTGGGTTTGGCAGGTACTGCCTTACGGTTTAGAAAGTTACAACCGTGGTTGAATAACATTCCTGGAACCATGGGTGGTCTGCTAGGGCTCCCACTGGGCATTGAGCACGACTGGGAGCATGCAGAGAGTCCATGCACAGCAGGTCAAGCTGCGAGGATAAGGAGGCGCAGGCCACTGAGCAGGAGGCCGTAACCAATGAGGGCCTTCCGGGACCAATTCTCTTACCTCAACATTTGTAAACAATTTTACAACACTAAGTTATAGTCCAGCAATTTTATTTTAAATTCACAAGCTTTCGGAGGCTTCCCCCTTCGTGAGGTGAACGATGTGAAACAACATGACTGAGGAGGATTGCATCCGACGCCTGAGGTTCACCGAGATCTTTCAACTGGTGCGGCCACAACTACAGCCTCAGAGCAGGGCAAGGACAGCATTGCCTGTGGCTGTGAAGGTCACCGTGGTGCTGAATTCCTACGGCTCAGGATCATTTCTGGCCTCTACTGGCGATGTGCAACATCTCGCAGTATGCAGTGCACTGCTGCATAAGGGAGGTCACAGACACACTGTACCAGATGAGGGACAGGTTCATCACCTTCCCTCATGACAGAGACAAGCAGAACGAGCGAGCACTTGAGTTCGCTCGCATTGCTGGCTTCCCCATTGTGCAGGGTGCCATTGACTGCATGCACATTGCTCTGTGTGCCCCGCATATCAACTCGGCCATCCTCGTCAACCGAAAGAGCTTCCACTCCCTGCGCGTGCAGCTGGTGTGTGACCACACGCATCAAATCATGGAGGTCGATGTCCGTAACCCTGGGAGCAGTCACGACGCCTTCGTCACGCGGCAGTCCAACGTACCAGCTATCTTTCATCCGGCTCAGCAAGTCAAAGGCTGGCTACTGGGCGACAAGGGCTATCCCCATACGCCATGGCTCATGACTCTGATCAGGAACCCACCCACATATGTACAGCAGGCCTATAATGAGACCTATGCTGCCACATGCAACATAGTGGAGCACACCATAGGCCTCCTCAAACAACACTTCCGCTGTCTGGACTGGTCTGGAGGAGCCCTGCAGTACTCCGCTGAGCTGGTGGGCAGATTTGTGGTGGTATGCTGCATGCTGCACAACCTCGCCATAATGAGAGACCAGCCTTTGCCACCAATGATTGGAGAAGACCCTGAGCCAGAGGTGAAGGAGGAGGAGGCTGAGGAGGAAGAGGCTGAGGAGGAGGAGGGGGAAGAGGCTGAGGAGGAGCCAGAAGAGGAAGTGGAGGAAGACGCAAGGGTGCAACAGGGACCACACGCCTTGTCTGCAAGGGCTCCGAGTGCTCGTCTGATCCGTGCCCGCTATCAATAATATCAACTACATCCCCCAACTCACCAGCAGTCCTACACTCCCCATCTTTCCGCTCCCACAAGACAATCAAATCGCCCTCCATCTGATTACACATTGGTTTCCCCCTCAGCTCATCGTACAAATAAAAACCACCACCAAATGCAAATTCGAAGTCACAGTAATCAATGAATAAATGAAATTATGGAAATAGAACAGAACTATTCACCCTTGTGCATTGCTTTAGTGCCTGTTGTTCATGTGCCTTTACCTATCCTAGTGCTCCAATGAAGTGCATCCCCACTGGCTGGAGCATGGGTGGTGGGAGGCTGCTGGCCTTCAATGGAGGAGCATGCAGATGGCCTTGGAGGATGACCTCAAGCAGCTCTGGTCCTGGAAGGCCCGGCTTCAGACTGCACCATCTCGGCATGGGCTGCAGCAGTCTGCCTGGCTGGCTGAGAGGCAACAACAAGGACACTGGCAGAGTGGCAGGGGTGGGAGCAGGAATGCTGCCGTCCTGAGAGAGGATAGCAGTTAGGACTGCCATGGCGCCACTGCCACTCTCCCGGGGCAACGCCTCAGCAATCCTGGTGATCAGCTGGAGAACGGATTGCTGGAGTGCTGTAAAGCCCTAGAAGCCCCATTCCACATTGGTTCCCGGACCCACAATAGCAGCAGTCTGAGCTTCCATTGCAGCAATCTGAGCAGCAACCGTAGCTTGCAGACCTTTGATGACATCAGTTTGTGCTGCAATGGAAGCCACGACATCGGCCATCAGACGCTGCATCATGGTGGGTGCCACAGGTGTGCTGATGGAGGTGACCACCCGTTCCATGTTGGAAAGGATAGGCTGCAAGCTCTGCGCAAAGCCCTGTGCCAAGTTGGAGCTGGACTCCTCCATGCCCCTTGACATTATGCGCAGGCTTTCTGGCAGGTTTTCCAGTGCACCAAGCATTTGGTGGTGTACGCCCATCAGCCGTCTTCTGTAGCCTGGCCCATCGAAGTCCTCATCTGACTCCTCTGCAGCAGAACTAGTGAGTGACCTTGCCATCCAGTAAGCTGGCACCTGTAGTATCCGTTTCCCCTGCCCCGGCTCCTGCGCGCTTGTGCCCGGTGTCCCTGTCCACCCTCAAGTCTCTCCTGCTGCTAGCTGTTAAGCGCTACCTTCTCCTGTAAAGACAGAGGACAGTGTGTCAGTGAGTATCCTGCAAGGTGTGTGGGTGACGTGCCTGTCATGGTCGAATAGCTGCCAATGTGTGTGACCTTTGAGTTGTGTGGCACTATGTGTGGGTGAGGTGCAGCATGCCGAGTGTAACATTGCATATGGATGGGCAGTGTTTGTTAGTGGGTGGGTGATGGGGGGTGTGATGTGTGGAGCAGCGGTGCAGTTGGTTGGACTTGACACTTGCATTCACTCACCTTGACTCCCCCCCTCCCCCTCCCCACCTCCCACCTAACGCTGCTAAGTGAATGGGGGTGATTTTGGGAGCAGTTGGGAGAGGTTGCAGTCTGGCAGCACTGGGTTAGGTGCCAATCTAGGACCATCAAATGTGAGTTTCAAAACTTTTATTCATGCAGATGTGGTTTCGTTGAAGTCATGTAATTTTTCTGCTCTGAGTTTTTATGTAAAAACAAGCATACTGTACCAGGGTTACAGTGGATATTTTTCTAGTGGGGATCAAAAACTCAAAATTAACTTGTATCCTTTTTTCTTTACCAAACAACTGCAACAGTACTTATGGTTTAACAAGGAGCTCCTGCTTATATAACTTGTCTAAATTGGGGTCTTTTATCCAGAACTGTCCTTGCTTGAATAATGGTACATTCCTTCCAGGATTTTTCTCCTCAGTTGTTCCTTTTCTCCCCTGCTGTTGTTCTTGTTGGTGTTTTGCTTTCTCTGGTAAACACATTTAAAAAGAATATTGTATTCATTCTCAGGTTATGGGTGGCGTTGGCAAGGCTGGCATTTATTGCCCATCCCTAATTGCCCTAAAAAGGTAGTAGTGGGATTGATATAACTGGATGGCTTGCTAGGCCACTTCAGAGGGCTGTTAAGAGTCAACCATGATGGTGTGGCACTGGAGTCACATATAGGCCATTGGATTTTTATGACGATCTGCAGTTTCATGGTCACTTTTACTGATACCAGCTTTTTATTTCCATTCTTTGTTATAAACTGAATTCAAATTTTCAAAATGCCATGGTGGGATTTGAATTTTCTCCCTGCAGAGCCCAAGCTTCTGGATTATTAGTCCAGTAACATAACCACAACAGTACTGATATGGTAGGATACTGTTAGATAAATGGCCTCTTCATGAAAACTGAGGCTAACTGAGGAAATGACAACAAGAGACGAGGTCAAGAGGTATATAACAACTGTTAATATAAAAAGAAAGGAGGTACTAAACAAACTGGCAAGGAGAAATTCATGGATTGTGCTTGCAGATACTCAAAGAAACTAGGGAGGAGATAGCCAGGGCACTAGTATCCATATATAAAAATTCAATAGATAAAGGAATAGTGCCAGAGGACTGGCAAACAGCAAATGTAATCCCTTCAAAAAGGGAGATGGAACTAATCCAAGGAATTATAGACCAGTTGATTCAATGTCAGTGCTAAGAAAGACATTAGAATCTTTGCTAAAATATCATAACAAATTAGCTAGAGACTGAGGATATAATTTTTAAAAAATTGTCAGCATGGACTTCTAAAAGGAAGGTCATGTTTAAGCAATCTATTGAATTCTTTGAAGAAGTAACTGAGAGCCAATGAGGGCAATGCAGTGGATGTGGTACACATGGACTTCCAGAAGGCCTTCAATAAATTGCCACATAAAAGATTCATGACAAAGGTCAGGGTGTGTGGAGTCAGGTCGCAGAATGGATTGAAAGATGGCTGCAAAGCAGAAAACACAGGTAGGAGTTAAAGGAAGTTTCTCAGACTGGTCAAAAGTGGAGTCCCACAGCAATCCACACAGGTATATGGAGTTAGATCCATAAGCTTGACGTCAGTTATAGGAAAGTTGTGAGAAGGATTAATTAGGGAGTCTCTGTATGACCACATTGACAGGGAATGGGTTATTAGAGACTTGCAACATCTTCTCAAAAAGATGGTTGAATTCTTCAATAAGCTACTAGGTATCATATTGGCCATCCCCTCCACCTTGCCAGCTCATGTGGCCACTCTACTCCCATTGTCCAGATCACAGACAAGGCAATCTCTCATCACTTCCTTCTTTCACACACCACTCACATCCCCCCCAACTTCCTTCAACTACTGGTGATGCAGTTCAGATTGCAGCATTCCCTCAGTTTATAATTCAGAGTATAAGACACCAAGAGTCAGCAGCATTCACTTAATGTAAAAGTTTCTAAAGAAAGAAAGGTCCAGGGAGATTCATGAATCGGGCAGAACTAATTTTCTTCAGTTGGGTTTTCAGGCCCTTGTGGCACGTTTAGACCATGGACTCACTTAGAATTAGTTCTTCAAGTGCTAAGGAAACTGCCAAGTTTATACTGCAGTGTGGATCCACTGTAGTTGGAACAAAAATAACTGCATTTGCTCATGCTTGTACATTAATATTTATTTCCAAGTCATGGTTTCTGTCCACCAAAAGCCAGAGAAACCCTGCACAGGATGGTGAGCAAAAAAGCATCGTGCCGACCTGTATGGATGGTCTGTTCTGCTAAGCTTATTGGCAGACAGAAAATGTCAGTTTGGCTCAGTTGCTAGCTCTTTCACTTCTGGATCATAAAGTTGAGAGTTCAAACCAGACATCGGAGGAGTGACACGAACCCCTCCCGTGACCTCTACTGCTGCCATAACGTTACTGGAACCGCAGTGGAAACCCCATTTACAGAGTAAACGGAGTTGTCGCCACACATCTGAAGAAGGTACGGTGGTGGAATGAGAAGCAGCACCGAGGAAACTCATGGCTTTTGAAAAAACTGGAGATTGAATTCTCAAAGGCTTTATTTCAGGCAAGTAATCAATTTATTAATATATTACAGTAGTGCTCTTCTATTATGAGCTCCTCTGAAAAAGAGGCAGTATGCGTGAGAAACAGCTGCTATCATGAGAGGCAGCATGATAAAACAATGCATTATCCGACTTACCTCGAGTTACTGAACATCTGCTAGTGGGAACAAAAGATTCCCATAACCTCTTTCTGACTCCCAGAGACTTACAAAATATTTTTAAAAATGAGGAGGCCTGGGTTTGTGAAATTGTAGCATTAAACACTACAGAAGCAAGGAAGTTATGCTAAACTTTTATAAAACACAGGTTATGCCTCAGCTGGAGTAGTGTGTTCAGTTCTGGGCACCACACTTTAGGAAGGATGTCAAGGCCTTTGAGAGGGTGCAGAAGAGATTCACTAGAATGGTGCCAGGGATGAGGGACTTCAGTTATGTGGATAGACTGGTGAAGCTGGGGTTGTTACATAGAAACAGAAAATAGGAGCAGGAGTAGGCCATTCGGCCCTTTGAGCCTGCTCCGCCATTCAATATGATCATGGCTGATCCTCTATCTCAATACCATATTCCTGCTCTCTCCCCATACCCCTTGATGTCGCTGTGTCTAGAAATCTACCTATCTCCTTCTTAAATATATTTAGTGAATTGGCCTCCACAGGCATCTGTGGTAGAGAATTCCACAGGTTCACCACCCACTGAGTGAAGAAATTTCTCCTCATCTCAGTCCTGCTCCTTATCCTGAGACTGTGACCCCTTGTTCTGGACCCCCAGCCAGGGGAAACATCCTCCCTGCATCCAGTCTGTCTAGCCCTGTCAGAATTTTATATGTTTCAATAAGATCCACTCTCATTCTTTTAAATTCGAGTGAATACAGGCCGAGTCGACCCAATCTCTCCTCATACGACAGTCCTGCCATCCCAGGAATCAGTCTGATGAACCTTCGCTGCACTCCCTCTATGGCAGGTATATCCTTTCTTAGGTAAGGAGACCAAAACTGCACACAATATTTCAGGTGTGGTCTCACCAAGGCCCTGTATAACCACAGTAAGATATCCTCGCTCCTGCATTCAAATCCTCTTGCAATGAAGGCCAACATACCATTTGCCTTCCTAACTGCTTGCTGCACCTGCATGTTTGCTTTCAGTGACTGGTGTACAAGGACACCCAGGTCCCTTTGTACATCAACATTTCCCAATCTGTCACCATTTAAATAATACTCTGTCTTTCTGTTTTTCCTTCCAAAGTGGATAACTTCACATTTATCCACGTTATACTGCATCTGCCATGTATTTGCCCACTCACTCAACTTGTCTAAATCACCTTGAAGCCTCTTTGCATCCTCCTCACAACTCATGATCCCATCTGGTTTTGTTTCATAAGCAAACTTGGAAATACTATATTTGGTTCCCTCATCCAAATCATTGATGTATATTGTGAATAGCTGGGGCCCGAGCACTGATCCCTGCGGTACCCCACTCGTCACTGCCTGCCACCCCGAAAAAGACCCATTTATTCCTACTCTCTGTTTCCATTCTGTTAACCAATTTTCAATCCATGCCAGTATATTACCACCAATCCCATGTGCTTTAATTTTGCACACTAACCTCTTATGTGGGACTTCATCAAAAGCCTTCTGAAAATCCAAATAAACCACATCCACTGGTTCTCCCTTATCCATTCTACCAGTTACTTCCTCAAAAAACTCCAGTAGGTTTGTCAAACACGATTTCCCTTTCATAAATCCATGTTGACTTTGTCTAATCCCGTTGATATTTTCTAAGTGTCATGTTATCACATCCTCCTTAGAACAGAGAAGGTTAAGAGGAGATTTGATAGGGTTGTTCAAAATCATGAATGGTTTTGACAGAGTAAATAGAGAAACTGTTTCCAGTGGCAGAAGGGTCGATAACCAAAGGACACAGATTTAATGTGATCGGCAAAAGAGCCAGTAGCGACTTGAGGAAACATTTTTTTACGTAGCGAGTTGTAATGATCTGGAGTGCACTGCCTGAAAGGGTGGTGGAAGCAGATTCAAGAGTAATTTTCAAAAAGGGAATTGGACAAATACTTGAAGGGAAAAAAATACAGGGCTATGGGGCAAGAGCATGGGAAGGGGACTAATTGGATAGCTCTTTCAAAAGTTGAATGGCCTCCTCCCATGCTGTACCTACTATGATACTTTCTACTTGATCTGACAATCTTGCAATTTCTCTGGAGATGAAGATCTATAATAACAGTATGCTCAAGCCCTATGGCATTCATTTGGATTTTCCAGTAGGCTTTCGTGACCTGATATTACCTGATATTATGCTGCTGGAATAATTAAACAGAAATCAATAAATTTTAAATGTTTAATCATTCTCATTTAGTACAGAAAAAATTCCTAAAAATATATATACACACATTCTTGAACTTGTATGACAAGGCAGAAATAATAAATTGGTTTAAAAGTTCATCAACAAGGAAAATTTAGACTGAATTTCTAATTGCTTTTGAATAAATTTATATTTCGGAACTTCAGATTAGAACATAAAAATGGCTGTGCAGATAAAATTTATTGACTTTGCTTTTTAGAATGTGGATGAGAGTGTCTTGATAGAACAGTGAAAAAATAGATTTGTTTTTTTTAAAAAATGCTTTCACATTTTGTAGAGCACCAAATAAAGGGCAAAAACTTTAATATTCACTAGTGGTAGTAATAGTTGGGTAACTTATGTAAATCTGTATATATGTAAACATTAAAAACACATCTCATCTGCCCTGGTATTTGCTGCAATTCAATAAAACAAAATTCTGATTTTTTTTTTTATTATTGCTGTTTTGTGAAAAAAAATCTCTTAAATGAAGATCCATAAAATGGTGCCCATATTGCAGTGCAGCAACAGAAGAGCAATGCTGGAAAAGTGGGACACCTCGCCTTCAGATTTAAATATAGTGGTTGGCCCCTGCAGATCAGTTGGTCCTCGTCTTAGTTGTGTGCAAATTGGAAGGATCCCAGATCTCGCAACGTACAGATGTGAAAGTCCTACATTAAATGCATTGCAGTCTTCCTCCAGTAGATCCTGAGAAATATATATTTTTTAAACAATGTTTTCAATTCGGCGAAGTTGTTTTGAATACAAAAGGTCTTTAGCAGTCAACAGCACAGTGAAGATTTCAGCTTGCGTTTGCACCTTCTGTTTCATGCGTCCGACTGCTGATACCTGGTTCAGAACGCGGGCCTTTTTTTCGAATGCTGCGACCTGAAGAAATTAGGTCAGCATATCCTCGTTGATGTGAAAATGCATAAGCCGATCGACGAGCAGACGCATTCCGTTGAAAAGAACTTGGCCTACTTGTTTTGGGCAAAAGTTCAATCTCATATTTTTTGCGGTTCATTTGAATCTATTAAAAACAAAACATAAATCATTCATACATAACCTCTTTGTTTAAGGGTTGCTCCCCATTAATTGAAGAACTTGCAAGGAGTTTCAGGTCTGGCAAAGTCAAGACAACCTGCTTCAAATATTTGCTGTAAAGTCACAATATTGACCACTGCAAAAGCTCACTGCAGCAACTGCTACATAAGCAGCAGAGACAACCGTAGCAGTAAGGTCTGTCACATTATTGGTTAGTTTTCTAACAGATGACTGGGACTTTTTTCCCTGGAGAGTAGGAGGTTTAGGGGTGATCTTATAGAAGTCTATAAAATAATGAGGGGCATAGATAAGGTAGATAGTCAAAATCTTTTCCCAAAGGTAGGGGAGTCTATAACGAGGGGGCATAGATTTAAGGTGAGAGGGGAGAGATACAAAAGGGTCCAGAGGGGCAATTTTTTCACTCAAAGGGTGGTGAGTGTCTGGAACGAGCTGCCAGAGGCAGTAGTAGAGGCGGGTACAATTTTGTCTTTTAAAAAGCATTTGGACAGTTACATGGGTAAGATGGGTATAGAGGGATATGGGCCAAGTGCAGGAAATTGGGACTAGCTTAGTTGTATAAACTGGGCGACATGGACATGTTGGGCCGAAGGGCCTGTTTCCATGTTGTAACTTCTATGATTCTATGATATGAATGGCTGTTTCAAAATTACATTGAAAGCTAGAGACACATTTTTTCCTATTCACGTGCAGAGACAATCAGTAAAGCAGTTGACTTCCAACCGATTGATGTAACATTGTGATTATAAAATCTAAATGACCACAGTTATAAGAAACAAGGATTCACCGAGAGGTAAATATTTAAAATCTACTTGTTCATCCATCACTTCCCTTTGCCCCAGCCACACAACCATCAAAAAAGACACTGCATCTTCTTCACCTCAATATTTTGGTCACCATCACTCCCCTTGCTTCGCAGAAATTCTGGCAATATCCTTTATTTTTCAAACACTCTTACTCCATTTTCAGTCATTTTTTATCCTTCCCTTCCTCTCCTCTACCCCTTGCTCAATCAGTCCCTCCTAACTTTGCTTTTTACTAACATTCCATCCTTCTTTCCACATCCTAATATCCTGGTCACTGACCATCATTTGATTTTATTATTCCCACTTTAGCAAATACCATCTACGTTAAAAGAGGTAGCATTGTGCCTACGGAGTTTAAGCACAATTGTTTTTGACAGAATTCAGGTTAAATGGAGTATTTTTTTGATTTTGTGTTACTGCTGATGGGCCTGCCTGAAAGTACCACATATTGATACTAGCTCAATTGCTAAATTTAAATGTGAGATAGATAGCTTTTTGGCAACCAAAGGTATTAAGGGATATGGGCCAAAGGCAGGTATATGGAGTTAGATCGCAGATCAGCCATGATCTTATCAAATGGCGGAGCAGGCACGAGGGGCTGAATGGCCTACTCCTGTTCCTATGTTCCTATATTGAATATGGTTAGAAATAGTGGACAGCACACATTTCCAATGTGCTCTGCCAGCAGGCAAGATTCCCTGTCAGGAACACAGACTCATCAAATTACCTTTCTAGTCTTTTTATCTAAACCAACCGAGTTACATGCCTGGATTTTCCTCCATTATCAGGAAGTGGAAGCAGAAGACATGGGGCAGGGAAAAGGACAGCTGAACTCCTGTCCCTTAAAATGGCACAGGAAATTGCTCCTCCCCCCCCACTACCTCCTTACCAACAATCTCAGCCATCCA
The DNA here is from genome assembly GCF_035084215.1 of Heptranchias perlo. Lineage (NCBI taxonomy): Eukaryota > Metazoa > Chordata > Chondrichthyes > Hexanchiformes > Hexanchidae > Heptranchias > Heptranchias perlo. The sequence goes on from NC_090325.1 coordinate 38,544,436, forward strand.
CCCCTTAGCAACATAGGAAGAGGAGCAAGCCATTCAGCCCCTCAAGCCTGTTCCGCCATTCAATTAGATTATGGGTGATCTGTACCAACTCCATCTGCCCACCTTGGTTCTATAACCCTTAATACCCTTGCCTAACAAAACATATCAATCTCAGTTTTGAAATTTTCAATTGACCTAGCCTCAACAACTTTATTTTTGGGGGGGGGGGGGGGGGTGGCGGAAGCGAGATTTCCAGATTTGCACTACCTTTTACATGAAGCAATGCTTCCTGACATCACCCCTGAAGGCCCAGCATTAATATTAAGGGTATGCTCCCTTGTTCTCCCACCAGAAGAAATTGTTTCTCTCTATCTAGCCTATCAACTCCTTTAGTCATCTTAAACACCTCAATTAGATCACCCCTTAATCGTCTATACTCAAGGGAATATAAGCCTAGTCTATGCAATCTGTCCTTATAATTTAATCCTTTTAGCCCGGTTATATTCTGGTGAATCTGCACTGCACCCCTTCCAAGGCCAATCTACCCTTCCTAAAATGCGATGCCCAGAACTGAATGCAGTACTCTAAATGGGGTCTAACCAGAGCTTTATATAATTAACATAACTTCTACCCTTTTGTATTCCAGCCCCATTGAGATAAAGGCCAACATTGAGTTCCCTACTGCATTTAAATGATTGCATGGGGCAGGGCGCAGCAATCGGGTCAATTTGCATGCCTTTCAGTCACTGTACCACTGACCCAAGATAAGAACAGAGGGGTGGCAATACCAATTGTGGCATAAGTGTGAAGATGATGAAGAGTGAAGGAGGGAGAGGTCCCTCCCTCTCCTCGGCATTACTCATGCAGTAGGGTCTAGTTGGGCTCTTCCCAAATCATTTAAGGCAAAGACTTATTTTCGGAGGGTTTGAAGCCCCCTTTATATTCAGTCCCTCCCTTTTCTGATGTTGCAGAAAATGTCCCGCTTTACTCATTGGCAGTGGCGGACTCACATTGTTGAGCAGAGGTACTTCAACAACTCCCCCTTGTATGTTTAATGAAGTCCAACCCCGAGGAAAATGTGCCAGGGTTCTGGGTGGAAGTCCTGCCCAAACCCACCTCCAGCGATAAAACCACCCTGAAGGAAAATCCAGGCCATAAAGTCTACTTTGCTGCTACAAAGAAAGGAACATTAAATGTTTAAGCAAATGTCAACTTAAGGCATTTTCATCATCAACCTCACAAGTAGTTGCAACAACCTTCCTTTTTAAAAAAAAATGACATTAGAAAGAAATTGAATATCCAAAAGTTTACTTTTTGAAAATGGATTGAAACAATTGTTTTTTTCCTAAACTGAATGAAGAAAAATCATCACAACTGCTCTGACAACCATCTGGTTACTTACTTTATCAGTTTCTGATGGGTTGACTACCTGCATCAGGAAACGAACAGCAACAACAGGGAGGAGACAGAGTGCCACCGTTAAAATGATAGTCAGCCATAGGTACGGTTGTCGAAGAGCATTAGGAGCAGCACCTAAGTGAAGAATACGGTCTAAATTACTGTATTGTTAAAGACCAAAAGTAAGGTTCAATTTAAAACTGCTTTTTAGTTCTGCTAATTACATCCAACTTCAACAAGTCCTTTTGCTCCCCAGGTTACATCATCTCAAAAGATACCTACTCAATTTAAAATGTCAAAACATTTGTATCCCATCAGTTAATGCAAGGAATAAGAGGCCATGCAGCCCAACAAGCCCAGTTCTTTCCCTACATAAAATCTATCATGGACTATCATTGACTATCCTCCACTCTTAAATTCTGCTCAAATACTCTGCGATTTCAATTTAACATTTCATCTGAGGTCCCGTCGACCCTCTCAGGTGGAGATTAAAGATCCCACCTTACTATTTGAAAAGCAGGGACGTTTTCTTGGTGCCCTGGCCAATATTTATCCCTCAACCAACATCAGTAACACAGATTATCTGGTCATTAATCTCATTGCTGTTTGTGGGACCTTGCTGTGTGCAAATTGACTGCCACATTTGCCTACATTACAACAGTGACTATACTTCAAAAGTACTTAATTGGCTGTAAAGCAGTTTGGGACATTCTCTGATTATTAAAGATGCAATATAAATGCAAATTTTCTTTTCAGTAAAATTCTAAAATATTGACAGCACCAGAGGACCATTGTTCAAGCAATTATTATGGGTTATCAGGAATATTACTGCAAACGCAACTGTAGTTTCCTCAGTAAAAATCCAAAATGTCTCCCATTATATATACATGCTCCAATTTACATTAGCTGTAGTTCACGCCTTCCAGTTCTTTGCAACAACACATTTGTATACATGCATACGCAGACAAACCTTTTTTTTGCACTAAAATAAAATTTCCACTTTCCTGATCGTTCAGTAAATAGCTGAACCACAAGATCCTAAATCTGCGCTGAGTTAGCTGATTTTAAACGAGACAGTTACTGGGGTATTATAATTAGTCTCAGCACAACTGGGCTAAAGATTTGGGGTGGGGGTGGGGGGGAAATCATTCAGGGATCCTATTACTGATTACTACAGTGACTTCTACTGCAAATCTGCTCATGTGGACAGGATAGATTTTGGCTGTTATGCCCTCCAGGAGTCAAGAAGCTTGATTACACTCAGTGTCAAGGCACACATCAATAATTGTCATTTGGGCAAAGCAATTAGTGCCTATAAAATCCTATGGAGCGAGATGTAACACTTTCAGCAGAGGAAGGAGAAATTGGTGATAAAAATAAAAGTGTTTTTATCTACATGAAGGGACAGTGGGAGCATGGATACAAAATTGGCTAGGGGACAGAAAGCGGAGAGTAATGGTGAACGGTTGTTTTTCAGACTGCAGGGAAGTATACAGTGGTGTTCCCCAAGGGTCAGTATTAGAACCACTGCTCTTTTTAATATATATTAATGACCTGGACTCGGGTATAGAGGGCATAATTTCAAAGTTTCCAGATGACACGAAACTCAGAAATGTAGTAAACAACGTGAAGGATAGTAACAGACGTTAGGAGGACATAGACAGACTGGTGAAATGGGCAGACACATGGCAGATGAAATTTACAACAGAGAAATGTGAAGTGATGTATTTTGGTAGGAAAAATGAGGAGAGGCAATATAAACTAAATGGTACTATAAGAAATAGGAGAAGTAGGCCACATGGCCTCTTGAACCTGCTCCGCCATTCAATCAGATCATGACTGATCTTCGACCTCAACTCCACTTTCCTGCTCGATCCCCATATCCCTTGATTCCCCTAGAGTCCAGAAATCTGTCTATCTCAGCCTTCAATATATTCAACGACTCAGCATCCACAGCCCTCTGGGGTAGAGCATTCCAAAGATTCACAACCTTCTATGTGAAGAACTTCCTCCTCGTCTCAGTCTTAAATCGCCGACCCCTTATCTTGCGACTATGCCCCCTAGTTCTAGACTGTCCAGCCATGGGAAACAACCTCTCAGCATCTACCCTGACAAGCCCCCTCAGAACTTTATATGTTTCAATGAGATCACCTCTCAGTCTTCTAAACTCCAGAGTATAGGCCCATTCTACTCAATCTCTCTTCATAGGACAACCCCCTCATCCTAGGAATTAATTTAATGAACCTTCGCTGCACCGCCTCCAAGGCGAGTATATCCTTCCTTAGATGAGGAGACCAAAACTGTACGCTGTACTCCAGGTGAGGTCTTACCAAAGTCCGATACAACTGTAGTAAAACTTCCTTACTTTTGTACTCCAACCCTCTTGCAATAAAGGCGAACACTCCATTTGCCTTCCTAATTGCTTGCTGTACCTGCATGCTAACTTTTGTGTATCTTGTATGAGGACACCCAAGTCTCTCTGAACACCAACATTTAATAGTTTCTCTCATATTAAAAAATATTCTGTTTTTCTATTCTTCCTATCAAAAAGTGAATAACCTCACATTTCCTCACATTATACTCCATCTGCCACCTTCTTGCCCACTCACTTAACCTGTCCATATCCCTTTACAGACTCTTCGTGTCCTCCTCATAGCTTACTTTCCCACCTAGCTTTGTATCATCAGCAAACTTGGATACATTACACTCGGTCCCTTAATCTAAGTCATTAATAGAGATTGTAAATAACTGAGGCCCAAGCACCGATCCTTGTGGCACCCCAGTAGTTACAGCCTGCCAACCTTGAAAATGACCTGTTTATCCCTACTCTGTTTCCTTTCCATTAACCAATCCTCTATCCATGCTAATATCTTATCCCCAACCCCATGAGCGCTCATCTGGTGTAATGACCTTTAATGTGGCACCTTATTGAATGCCTTTTGAAAATCCAAATATACGACATCCACTGGTTCCCCTTTATCTAACCTGCCAGTTACATCCTCAAAAAACTCCAGTAGATTTGTCAAACAGGATTTCCCATTCATAAACCATGTAATCATATTATTAAATAAGCCTAATCATATTATGATTTTCTAAGTGCCCTGTTACCACTTCCAGCATTTTCTTGATGACTGATGTCAGGCTAACTGGCCTGTAGGTCCCTGTTTTCTCTCTCTCTCCTTTCTTGAATAGCAGGGTCACATTTGCTACCTTCCAATCTGCTAGGACCATTCTAGAATCTAGGGAATTTTGGAAGATCACAACCAATGCATCCACTATCTCTGCAACCATCTCTTTCAGAACCCTCGGATGTAGGCTATCAAGTCCAGGGGATTTATCAGCTTTTAGTCCCATTAGTTTCTCATGTACTTTTTCTCTACTGATATTAATTACTTTAAGTTCCTCACTCTCATTAGACCTTGGTTCCCAACTATTTCTGGTATGTTTTTTGTGTCTTCTACTGTGAAGACAGATACAAAATATTTATTTAATGCATCTGCCATTTCCTGATTTCCTATTATAATTTCTCCTGTCTCAGCCTCTAAAGGGACCAACGTTTACTTTTGCTACTCTCTTCCTTTTTACATACTTGTAGAAGCTCTTACAATCTGTTTTAAAGGGGTAGCAGGAACAGAGAGACCAAGAGGTTCACATACACAAAGCTTTGAAGATGGCAAGACAAATTGAGAAGGCTGTTAAAAAAAAAGCATATGGTATCCTGGGCTTTATAAATAGAGGCAGAGAGTACAAAAGCAAGGATGTTCTGTTCACCTTTATAAAACACTGGTTCGGTCACAGCTGGAGTTTTGTTTTCAATTCTGGGCACCACACTTTAGGAAGGATGTGAAAGCCTTAGAGGGGGTGTGGAAGAGATTTACTAGAATGGTACCAATGTAGTGAATTTACGGTCTTTCCCAGAGATGCGTGGGGATGAGGTACTTCAGTTATGTGGAGTGACTGGAGAAGCTGGGGTTGTTCTCCTTAGAACAGAGAAGGTTATGGAGAGATTTGACAGAGGTGTTCAAAATCTTGAACGGTTTTGATAGAGTAAATAAGGAGAAACTGTTTCCAGTGGCAGATGGATCGGTAACCAGAGGACTCAGATTTAAGGCGATCGGCAAAAGAGCCAAAGGTGACATGAGGAAACTTTTTTTCCCCCGCAGTGAGTTGTAATGATCTGGAATGCACTGCCTGAAAAGGGTAATAAAAAGCAGATTCAATAGTGACTTTCAAAAGGGAATGAGATAAATGCTTGAGGGGAAAAAATTTACAGGGCTTTAGGGAAAGAGCTGGGGAAATGGGACTAATTGGATATCTCTTTCAAATAGCTGGCATAGGCACTATGGGCCAAATGGCCTCCTCCTGTGCTGTACCTACTGTGATACATAGGAAAGATATTTTGGTCTTCTTTGTAGACAGATGTACAAGGGCAGTGTAACCATGAGTTCTTTTAATTCCATTAAAAACATGCTACGTTTTATTAGGAAACTTTGTACAGTTTAATTATTGTGCCTCAAATATCAATTTAAATTTTGGTAGGTTTAGTGTGCATCAATGCAATGGATGTCAGTGCTGCAAAATGGAGCACTTTTCCACATCCACCAATTGTCAGCATCAAGGCTCAGACCAACTGCAGAGCAAAGCCCATTTCAATCTGTCCAACTATGCATCTTATCTACATCCTCAAAAAGCATCCACTTCTACATCCAATATGACACTGCCACTTCCCATGCCAAACACCCACATCACCTGCCTTGGCACAAATTGGTAAAAACTGACAGAAGTGCACAGTATCATGCTGAGGCTCAAGAAGCATTTAGAACTGAAGTGAGACTGTCCAAAATCATTTCTTCCCACTGACTTTAATGTTGCTTTATGAAGAGACTTTCTGGATGAGATTGAAATTCAGCCCCAGAAGTGAAATAGCAGTGTCTTAACTTATTGCACCTCATTAGCCCCTGTAGATATTGGATTTTAAACATTTCTGTTCAACCAATACATTTATATTAATAAATTGCTTCTTTAAACATTACTTACCAGTAAAGGTAAAAAACGATGGGAATAGGATATGGATTCCTGCACTGTGAAGGTCAAACATGATTGCAAAATATAAAACAATACTTCCAAAGACTGAGAACGCATTGACAAATGTCCAGTAAGAGGTGTCCAGAGCAATCTGCAAGAAAGAAATCAAAATGTTTTGTTCAAACATTACATATAAATAGGAAAAGGGTTACATTTATATAAAATTAGAGCAAAATGTAAAATGTAGTGAATAAACAGCTTTGATGTGATCATGTCATTTCGACCAACATTTTATTTTGTGGATATTACAATTAAAAACAAAGCATCACTGTGGGGAAGACCATTTGATGGTGGCATCACCCAAATCACACTGCAATTTATGCATCAATTTAGTTTCTCTTTAAGTGTACTGTTGGCCAGGGGCTGCAGAAAACTACTGAGTTTAATTCGAATTGCTAACAAAGACCTGGTGTTCAGACACTGGTCTGAGCTGGCTGAAACCGGTTAGAGTTCGTTCCGCTTCTAAGAGACAAAAGGAACTTTGATGAGACACCAGTCCTTATTTAGAAAAGGAGTAATGAGGTGATGCTACCTAGGCCCTTGGAACAGAGCCAATCAGGGGATGACACTGACCACTCGAGGAACTTTAAGTCAACCGGAGAAGACAGCATCATTCAAAAAGACAGGCTTGAAGTTAAAACTGAAGAATTGCAGGCTTGGTGCCAGTTTGTGTGCGGAAACTCCGGAGACTAACCATCCCGGAAGTAGGGACCCTACGTCAGGGACGTAGAGACGACGTCAAGAGAGAGCGAACGAATCGCCTGGCCAGCGTCAGCTCTCCTTTCCGGGTAATATAATATCCTTTCTATTCTGTGACCACTCAGGGAGTGTTAGTCAGAGAAACCTAGTGGGTGTGCGTTTAAATCCTAGTTTGAGTATAAAACTGTATAACCTGCTGTAAACTGCATACCTATATCTAACCGGACGTATAAGCGGTATGTACATGATCTAATGACGTTAATAAAGCGAATTGAGAATTAACTCTTCTGCTCTGTGTACTAAGCCAATAATTGTAACCGGTGACTTCCGGTCAACAGTACATTGAATCAATGTAATATTGCTTACCTTGCAGAAAACATAATGGGCCATAATTTGCTGTAGCAGGGCATATAACGTCGCCTGCCATTAGTTAGACTTGACGTTTAGGTTTTTAAATTTTTGTGTGGCAAGTTGCTGAAAGTGCGAGCTGATAGTGGCGCAGCAAAGGAAACAGGGCATCTGGGACCTGAGTGAACAGGGCAAGCAACAGGGTATCTCCTTAATCAATCAGATTGAAGGATTGTGAAATTAACAGTGCAAGGACTGAGAAGGAATGTAAATTAGAGTGGGTGAATTCAATGTCAAATCAGGTACAGAAAGAGAAATAAAGAGAAAGAAAGATTGGATTGAGAGAGAAAAAAGAGACAGAAAGGAAAAGTAAAAAAAAATGTAATTCAAAATTTTACGTTTTTAAAATCTCCAACAATTAATACCTGAAGGAGTAAGACTCTACATTTGTAATTTAATTTTCAGTGCCAGAGAGGTTGATTGGAATTAATTAACACTTATCACATCATTGAAAGGGTACTTAGACTGAAATGGACAAGCCCTAACAGTCTGTGGCAAGTTTAGTTCGTATCTATCATGCAAATGCAGCAACTTCAAGCATTCAACGTATTTCAATGGCGAGCCAGACAGCGAGATGCCGTTTTTGTGAAGCTAATGGTGGAGTGGCGCATCTCAGATAGCAACTTTTGGATATCCACGTTTAAGCGCACATCTGCCCCTTGTCTGAAGTTGCTGTAGCATTTGCACATAAATAACAGCAAGCGCCATTAGCTTCACTGTTATTTTGACAGCAAATTCTGGCCCACTGTGAATCCACAGGATAAGATCTGCTTGTACCATTGACCAAGACTTGTAACTGTTCTTTAGAAGTTCTCCTCTTAATTTATTCATGAGATTCCCACATTTCTTCATTGTGCATGCTCTGGACCTCACTGCTGAATATTGCTTTTTTTTTTAAGTTCATACCATTTCTCCATCACAATGACTTGTAAAATGTATATGTATATGAGGCAATTATGAATACTGATAGGTCACCAGAAATCAGCAACCTCAAAGATGGAAAAAAGATGATACTTTGCATTGAAAGTACTTCACTGGAGAGCTCCATTGATGGTGTAGTGGGTAGCACAACATATGATGTTACACAGACCAGAAAGGTCCCAAATTTCATGCCTGCTTGTGCTGACTTTGCTGATAATAACCAGAGCCACGAGAGAGGTGCAGTTGACTTCAGTGTCCTTGGGCTCGGAAAGAAAGGTTTCTTTAAAAAAAACAGCAAGGATTCCTGCTCCTGATTACATTCCAAGGGCGCCCACTGGAAAATATGCAAAACTGTGAATGTCAGTGAGAAAAGGATTGGGCTTGGGTGTGATGTCCCCACACTCTAATAGACTGCTGACAAAGAATGGCCAACTGGCTGAGATACTAGAGGGCAGTTGCACTTGTGGAATCATAACAAGCAAGTGTCCCCATCTTTGGGGGAGGAGAAAAATAGGGGGAAAAAAACCCACATCTACTTACCTGGAAATTGACAGCTATGATGAGAGAGGAGGCTGTGGTGACTGCAAATGACTGGTAATCCGTCGGTGCCTCACCATCCTGACCCATTGTTTGAAGGAAGGCTCCATAAGGTACAAAGAAAATGACCATGGACATTACAATACCATGAAGCAAGCTGACAAAGAACGTCTTGAAATTGAAGAATGAATCTTTCTGTCCAGGTATATAAAGCTTTGGAAACCGAAGACTCAACTTGTCACTGACATCCTAAGGGGAAAGGAAAGGGGGTGGGAGAGAGAAAATTGAGTGAAACTGTGTAAAAATAGAACAAAAATACAAACCGAACTATACTTTGGAAGAACACCAGGAGAACATGAGGGATGAGGTTCATATCAATCTCACACATTTTAATTATACATGCCTGTAACATTGAGACTTTTGTCTATTTGGCCTGAAAAAGTGTTTTGATTTATATTATGTCTTGCTCCGCAGAATTTTCTACGTTAGGACCAGTGCAATTAATAAATACACACAAATTATATTGACATTGAATATTATGAATGGAATATACCTGATCAAGCACCCCAACAACCAACACTGGAAGACTGCTGTACAGAACGTTGTATAGTGTGATAAACCAATCCTCGTATGCAGTCTGTGCACAAGGAGAAACAGAAAGCATTAGATTTCTATAACTCTCCAAATCATGATCTGGTCCTGAAATATATAGCAACAATATATGTAGGTGATAGAGTGATAAATCAAATGCATATTTATGCAGGAAAAAAAATCTCACTTGTTCAAACCACAAAAATAAACACTGCTCACATCAGTGCATAAAGTTATGGTAATCTTTGCAAAATTTGAAGTGTGATAAGAAAATACAAAAAGGTAGACAAGGATAGTAATCCTATCCTTAGCTAGACAGATGCCCTATTCACCTCACTGCTTCTAACTAAACAAATGACCTCAATGTTTGAATATGCATTGCTGCCAGTGCAGACATAGCCATGTCAAGAAACCTAATGATCAATGTACCCTTCCCGCAAGTACTGTACAAAAATGTACAATGGCTTCATACAATATGTGCATGTAAAAACCTGAACATGCTATTTAATAAAAAAACAAGAAATATAAAATGCAATTGCACAAATATCTTAGACATATGAAATCAAGGACTCATTGAGTCTCCTGAAAAAAATGTACATATTTCTTTTGGGATGGTCTTTCTTACAAATATTTCGACATCATGGAATTATCAGTCATAACTTTAATTGGGATTCCCCTCACTTACTAATACAGACATGAAAATAGTTGGTCGATCAAAGTAGTAATTCAAGATAATTATAGTAATTCAAGATAAGTAGTAACTACAGATAAAGACCCAAGTAGCTTGCTGTTCCATCCATTGGCAGCCATTCTGGAATTCCTTCACTGCTTTCAAAAGCTTTATAAAAATGCTTCTCATCTACCATGCTTTTACCACCCAATATAATCGCTATTCCTCCTGTTCAAATGAACCATTTTTGTTCTCCACACTGTAAAGCACCCCGAGATGTATTTCTGTATGTTAAGAGTGCTGGATGTACTTACATCGAAACTACAGCATAGATACAGGCCATTTGGCCCAGCTGGTCTATGCCTGCATTTATGCTCCACACTAGCCTCCTCCCACCCTTCTTTATCTAATCCTATCAGCATACCCTCCTATTCCTTTCTCCCTCCTTTGCTTATCTAGCTTCCCCTTAAATGCATCGATGCTATTTGCCTCAACTACTCCTCGTGCTAGCGCATTCCACATTCTTATCACTCTTTGGGTAAAGATGTTTCTCCTGAATTCCCCATTGGATTTATTAGCGACTATTTTATATTTATGACCTCTAGCTTTGGACTCCCCCACAAGTGGAAACATTTTCTCCTTGTCTACCCTTTCAAATCCTATTATCTTAAATACTCTGGCAGGTCACCCCTCAGTCTTCTCTTTTCTAGAGAAAAGAGCCCCAGTCTGGTTCAGCCTTTCCTGATAAGTATAATTTTACAGTAATTTTAAAAATCATATTTCATAATTTGAGACCTATAACTACACAGTCTCTTGTATCATATTAAATAATTGCTTTTACCTGTGCAGAAAATCCATTGAAAAAGGAGTACCAAAAGTGAACTAGAGTAAATGCAAAGTTTTTGTAGAAGAAGTATCTTAAAAACTTGCACATCCGGATGTATGACCACCTCCCGTGTACCAGGAGCAGTCGCTGCAGAAAACGAAATTGCCCAAAAGCATAGTCACTCGACATGACAGCCTGCATGCCTTCCTGGCCGCTGATCCCTACACCAATATGAGCAGCTATAGCATGGGACAAACAAAAATATTGATCATTTCCATTTTCAAAAAAGCTAAACACAGCAATTTTCCAAACCAGATCAAGATACCCAACCACTATCATCTGATACAGTAATAATGGTGCATTGATAGCAGTAAAACCTAGTCCTGTTACATATTAAACAGAGATGAAAGGCCAAGGTCTACAGACACCAAAGTTGAAAAAGAAAACAGGATAAATTAGGTGATGCCTACAAAGTGGTTGTTGATTTTGTGTTAATGTGATCTCAGCTGATTTAAGGGTGTTCTGAAATTGACAAATACTACAATTCGCATACCAATCTGTAAGCAATTTAAAAGTAAACATTAAGATCACCATTTTCAATACAAGAAAGCATGGAAGAAGAAACGGCCATTTACCTCATCCATTGACTTCAATGGAAAGGAAAATTGGGAGAGGAGTTTAACCAATATCACCCGTTCTACACCATTGTCAAAAGTTACATTTACTCCCAACATTCTCTCCCTCCCTCCTGTGGAGTATTTCAATGTGCCAGAATTTGCTGTCAAAATAACAGTGAGGCTAATGGCGCTCACCGTTATTTATGTGCAAATGGTACAACAACTTCAGGCGAGGGGCAGTTGTGTGATTAAACGTGGATATCCAAAACTTGCTGTCCATGTTGTGCCGCTCCGCTGTTAGCTTTGCAAAAACGGCATTTCGCTTTCTGCTTCACTAGTGAAATGCATTGAATGGCATGAAGTTGCTGCATTTGCACAGTAGTTATGAACTAAACTTGCCACAGAAAGTTAAGTCTTGTTATTTCAAGTCTAAGTACCATTTTAACAATGTAGTAAGTGTTAATTACTGCCAAACAACCTCTCTGGCACTGAACAGTAACTATTACAAGTGTGGAGTCTCCTTCCTTCAGATATTAATTGTTGTTGGAGATTTTAAAAATGTAAAATTTGAAATGTTTAATTTTTATTTTTACTTTTCCATTCTGTCTCTTTTTTTTCTCTCTCTTAATCCAATCTTTCTTTCCCTCTCTTTAATTCTCTTTCTGTACTTTATTTGACATTGAATTCATCCACTCGAAGTTACACTTCCTTCTCAGTCCTTGCGCTGTTTATTTCTCAGTTCTTCAATCTAATTGGTTAAGGAGATACCTTGGTGCTTGCCCTGTTTCCCTTGCTGCGACGTTATCAGTTTGCACTTTCAGCAACTTGCCACGCAAAAAATTTAAAAACCTAAATGTGCAAGGGCACGCCTAACTAATGGTAGAACAAAAACAATCACAAAGACAATTGTTTCACATAAAGCAACCATTAGTTAAAAAAAGAAACATCCTACTCATTTTAGAAAGAAATAAAACTGCAGATTTTTAAAATTCAGTTCACAAAGTAAGATGATCCATGAGCACTCAATACAGTCAAATAGCAGGACTTCAATCCACCCAGTCACAGAGGGTGAAATTGGTCTTTGACAGTAGTGCAAATCGGGCAGTAACGAATCGGGCATGATGTGAAATGGACTGCCGATACGTTATCGGCCATTTTGGGCTGCTGCCAAAGACCAAAGACCAATTTCAGTCCCATTTTGTTTGGGAGAAAAAGCCTTGGATCTTCCCAAGTTGTCTGGGACAGTACTGCTGCCATCTGTCAGAGACTGAGAGATCGTGTTATGTCTTCAGGCCTTTTTAAAAAAAAGAATCTATTTCCTCCCCAAACTAGTCTTTCCTCTGAAGCTTTTCATCTTTAATGGTGTTCTGCACTACAGCGCTTGACCAAGGTTTCTCAGTTTCAAAAAAAACCAAGAATTTATTTTCTCATTAGGTAATTTAACAAATCATATTAAAAAGCAGTACCAATGATCATCATCATGCATGAGGAAATGTGAAAAGCAACTGGATATCACATTTTTAGAAGCCATACTCAAGCTATTAAGTTATAAAGGAAAACGTTAAATAGTCTGTTCCAGATTGCACTGAATTTTGTGCAAAGCCTATTAATGTACTAGTTTAAAATTGAATCAATGACATAAAAACTCCATTTTCTTTCTCCCCTTGTTAAAATTCCATTTAACATGAGAGATGGCCCATGTTTTCCTTGGTTAGGAACATTATTAGTTTCAAGTAGAAACGAAAGGTAAACAGCCTTGTAAGAGATCATTATGCTACCAGCCCTCATTGCACTTACTTTTAATCATGTTAACATCATTAGCTCCATCTCCAATTGCCAGGGTGATGGCTTTCTTGTATTTTTTCACCAGGTTCACCACCATGGCTTTCTGTTTGGGGGTGACACGACAGCAGACGACGGCAGTGCACTGGCAGGCTAAATCCACAAAGTCTTTCTGTCGCTTTTCTTTAGCGGCTTCATCTTTTTGATCCTTTTCCATTTGCATCCTCTTCTCATCCTCTGTTTTTGGCCGCCTGAACCATTTCTTTCTCCTCTTTTTCTTTTCTCTGAGGATTTCATTCTGGAAAAAAAAAGTGCACCGAAGCGAATGCAGTGATTACAGACTATGAGAAAAGATAAGGACGTTCGGGGCAATTTTTGGAAGAAGCGACTGCCTTGGTCAAAGTCATTAATAATATTCGCTGACAGCAGCTCACTGTCCTTCCTTATCCATCTTTAGCTCGCCATGGCCTTTGCCACAATTTACGATTACAGCAAGCAGAGCTTGGAGGAATAGAAATTGGATAGTAAGGGAAGGAGCCACCTATGTATTCCCAGCAGGTGAATGGCATCCTCAAATATACAAATCTAGAGAAACTGGCATTTTATAATGTGGAGAAGGTGGGATTCTTCCCCTGAATCTGTATGGAATGAGTAAGACCCTCGCAATACTGGACTAATGTGTGGAGATCCTCTGCTGAGAGTGAAAGAGACTATCTTGTCCATATCAGGGGCAAACCCACCCCCCCACCCCGGATCAAGTCATCTAGGGGAATTAGGCTTGGTAAACTATCAAAGCTGGTACTAAGCACTACCGCATCCCACCCTCTTGTTTTTTTGTTCCAATTTAGCTGGCCTCAGGGAAGAATGTGGTGTTACAGGGGAAAAGTTGATATTGTATTGGAAAATTTGATACATGTTTGGTGGTGAAACATCATGGGTAATTTTAACTTCACCGGGTGGGAAACCCACGGGATCGAGTGGAATGCTGGTTTCTCAACCCACCCATTATTACTAAAATCAGGGGTGTAAAACCCAATTTAGTCAGTTTTCCAACAGGTGGGTTAGGTTAAAATTGCCCCCATTGTGTCTGTATGGGCTGGATATCAGCCCAGGTTTACACTGCCCACTGTTTACTTTTGTAGGCTTTGTCTCTGTCTGAAAATATATGAAATATTAACAAAATTTATTACATACCAGCCAGGAACCAGTGATTACCAATGCAGGTTTTTCTTCATTATGGAAGAGATTGTTTGCGTGAGGGTTGACCTCTCCTGCTGCCATATTTGTCCTATTTCTTTGCATGGTGTTTAGGATGTCACTGAAAGAGCAATTTAACAAATCTTAAGAATCCCACTGAATCTTACAATTCTGATACTATGTAGCAAGTTTTCAACGTTTTGCATTGCAAGGTGCAACAGTCTCAATGCAAATAATGTATAGTAGCTTTGCCATTTTCACACAAGACGTTAGGCCCTATGCTGAGTTAGCCGATCAGGGACAGTACAATTGACTTATGCAGGGATTGGATGGGTGGAAATCAGTCACAGTTCTAAGTCCTAATTACTATCTGGTAACTCCCATTAGAAAATGCAAATGTAGAGATGACAGGTGAGAACAAGATAAGGCACATACATGATGCTGCCGATAGTTGAACAGCCTGCCAACACTTGGCCTTTGCTTATACAAAAGAATGATCATATGGGTGAGGTACCAGAGGATTGCTAACACAGGATGGAATCATACTAGTAACCAGGTGCAAAAAACAATTAAAAAGGCTAATGGAATGTTGGCCTTAATCTCAAGGGGCCTAGAATACAAAAGGGTAGAAGTTATGTTACAGTTATATAAAGCTCTGGTTAGACCCCGGTTAGAGTACTGCGTTCAATTCTGGTCACCAGAATATTACTGGGGCTGAAAGGGTTAAATTATGAGGGCAGGTTGTATAGATTAGGCTGGTAGTCCCTTGAGTATAGAAGATTAAAGGGTGATCTAATTGAGGTGTTTAAGATGATTAAATGAGTTGATCAGGTAGATAGAGAGAAACTATTTCCTCTGGTGGAGGAGTCCAGAACAAGGGGGCATAACCTTAAAATTAGAGTTAGGTCATTCAGGGGTGGTGTCAGAAAACACTTCTTCATACAAAGGTTAATGGAAATCTGGAACACTCTCCCTCAAAAAGTTGTTGAGGCGACTTCAGTTGAAAATTTCAAAACTGAGATTGATAGATTTTTGTTAGACAAGGGCATTAAAGACTACGGAACCAAGGCAGGTAGATGGAGTTAAGATACTGATCAGCCATAATCTAATTGAATGTGTAACAGACTCGAGGGGCTGAATGGCCTACTCCTGTTCCTATACCCCAAGTAAGAGTCTCTGCCTGTAGGAGAGATGGGGGAAGAGTCGGAAGACAGACTGTATACTGCATTGCATAAAGAGATGTCCCAGAGTCACCTATAAACAATTCTCCCCTATTGAAAAGAGATAAAGCTAGGGAACTGGGTGGAATATTTGGGTTAGCATAATGCCTACTCATTGCTCTTCTCGAAATGCAAGAATCCAGCGCAAAATTAGTTAGTCCAGAGTCAATCCAATTCCTACTTGGCGTAAGTCCGAAGCATAAAACTGCCTATAATTTGGCACCAAGGGGAACATTTGTTCAGAGTGGCTGGCGTATGAAAGTGATAAAAAAAAATATCACATTGATCCATTAAAGGATGCAGTTCTGTGCAGAGTGTTAAAGCACATTTTAAATGGCGTTTCATTCCACCTCTGATTCGGGTAGCAAAATGTGTTCTTCAGTACCACCATCCCTTGCCTTGATGAGCAAGAAGTTTAGCAAAAAGAATAAAGCACAAAATAAAATCCTGAAGACATCCATAGGCTTTTTAATTTTAAATGTCACTATCTTTTTGAAAAAGCCTTTTGGTCTATTTTTCTATTTGGGAAGGGAAAAAAGGCATATTTCATTTTTGTCACAATAGTGTCACATATAAATGACGTGATAATATATTTTTATTACCATATCATTGTGTTGCATTTAGAAACAAAAATAGTTTACCAAACACTTCATCTAAATGGTGACCTTTTAAACTGAAGAAACTAAAATATTCATGTCTTTTCTCCCCCACCAAAAAACCTATTTCATTGGCAGCCCTACAGGCCAAGCCCCAGACATGGAGAGATCCAAAGTCAGGCCGCCTTCTTGCCTGGAGAGAAAAAAAGCAGGGGAAGATATGTTCTGGGTCAATTGATAAGTTCTGCAGAGAGAGGCAGATAAGGAACTGGGCCAGTCTACCTTAAGAAATTAGCTTAGCAGACCCACAGCAAGTATTAGTCTGAGTCAGTGATCGGACTGGCTAAACAAAAAAGTATTACTGAGATCATCAACAAGGATAGTGGAGCAGAGCTTTTCTCTTGTGCATTCACTTACTGACTTTAACGTAAAGCAAGTTAATAATTCGTATCTTGGAAGAATGGAGTTGTGCACGATGGCACATGCAAGTTTATGGTAGCCACTTGATGTAACAAAGGGAGTTCCATTGTTACGACCTCCAGTCTCACTATTGTATAACTAGATATTGGCAGTACGGGTGAACCCCCGACAGTAAGGGTCACAGGGTCCACTTGCATGCGAGACCAATGATGCTAAACCCAAGAAAATATCTAAGCGCAGACCTGAAATGTGCAACAACTATGCATGTATATATCACAATATGTTTCAATATGAACAAATAGGAAATAGTATACTCACAATAGAAGCTCCATCTACAAAGTTATAATGTAAACAGAAGAGTGCTAGTTCAAAATGAATTTACAAACTATTTCCAGAACAAACATGCCAAGTGTCTTCTTTTTAAAAAGCAACAGAAATATCTAGAACTGAATAAAATACTTCATTGTTTTGTATCCCAATGGCCTTACATTCAGCCTAATAATTATTAATTTGATCCAAACTGATCTGATTCGAGTCGACTCCTGCTGGGCAGCAAAGGGCCTGATTCAGATCTACTCCAGTCAGGCAAAGATTGAGTCAATCCCTTTTCACTTTCAGGATACACCTGCTGAGCTTGCTGCTTCTTTGCTGATTTTAAGGCTCTCAGCTATAATGTGAACAAACTTAGAAATGACCTAAAGCATCTGCAGCCAATAAGCCATACCTTTAACTGTTTCTTAAAATAAATATGATGTGGAGATGCCGGTGATGGACCGGGGTTGACAATTGTAAGGAATCTTACAACACCAGGTTATAGTCCAACTGTTTTATTTGAAAATCACAAGCTTTCAGAGGCTTTCTCCTTCGTCAGGTGAGCAAGTGTGGGATTCCATGGAAGGTTACCGCATTTATAGTCAGAGAACAATACCTGGTGATTACAGATAATCTTTCCAACTGCCCGTTGTCAAGGCAATCAAAGTGTTCAGACAGAGTGATGTTACCTACAGGACCACCGAATATACAAACGGCCAGAACAAAAGACACAGAGAGAGAGAGAGAGAGAGAGAGAAACATCCGAAAGGAAGAAAAAGACAGAGAATGACCCGTTGTATTAAAAACAGATAACTTCTATACACTGGTGGGGTTACGTGTAGCGTGACATGAACCCAAGATCCCGGTTGAGGCCGTCCTCATGGGTGTGGAACTTGGCTATCAATTTCTGTTCGACGATTTTGCGTTGTCGTGTGTCTCGAAGGCCGCCTTGGAGAACGCTTACCCGAAGATCGGTGGCTGAATGTCCTTGACTGCTGAAGTGTTCCCCGACCAACCGCAACATCGTCATCAAACCAGCGGACAAAGGAGGAGCCATCGTCATACAGAACAGAACGGACTATTGCAAAGAAGCATACCGACAACTGGACAACCAGGAACACTACAGACGGTTACCCGCAGATCCGACCAAGGAACACACCCACCAGCTCAACAAACTGATCAAGACCTTCAATCCAGACCTTCAAAGCATCCTACGCGCTCTCATCCCACGTACTCCCCGCGTGGGAGACTTCGACTGCCTCCCAAAGATACACAAAGCCAACACACCCGGACGTCCTATCGTATCAGGCAACGGAACCCTGTGAGAGATCCTCTCTGGATACGTCGAGGGCATCCTGAAACCCATCGGACAGGGAACCCCCAGCTTCTGTCGCGACACTACAGACTTCCTACAAAAACTCAGCACCCACGGACCAGTTGAACCAGGAACACTTCTCACCACGATGGACGTCTCGGCACTCGACACCAGTATCCTCCACGATGACAGCATCGCTGCAACAGCATCAATACTCAGCACCAACAACAGCCAATCTCCAGACACCATCCTACAACTCATCCGCTTCATCCTGGATCACAATGTCTTTACCTTCGACAACCAGTTCTTTACCCAAACACACGGAACAGCCATGGGGACCAAATTCGCACCCCAATACGCCAACATTTTCATGCACAAGTTCGAGCAGGACTTCTTCACTGCACAGGACCTCCAACCAACGCTATACACCAGATACATCGACGACATTTTCTTCCTATGGACCCATGGTGAAAAATCACTGAAGAGACGACACGATAACATCAACAAGTTCCATCCCACCATCAAGCTCACCATGGACTACTCCTCAGAATCAGTTTCTTTCTTGGACACACGAATCTCCATCAAAGACGGGCACCTCAGCACCTCACTCGACCGCAAGCCCACGGACAACCTCACGATGCTCCACTTTTCCAGCTTCCACCCTAACCACGTCAAAGAGGCCATCCCCTATGGACAGGCCCTGCGAATACACAGGATCTGCTCAGACGAGGAGGAACGTGATGGACACCTACAGACGCTGAAAGACACCCTTGTAAGAATGGAATATGACGCTCGACTCGTCGATCGACAGTTCCGACGGGCCACAGCGAAAAATCACAGACCTCCTCAGAAGACGAACACGGGATGCAACCAACAGAGTACCCTTCGTCGTCCAGTACTTCCCCAGAGCGGAGAAACTACGCCATGTTCTCCGCAGCCTTCAACATGTCATCGATGACGACGAACACCTCGCTAAGGCCATCCCCACACCTCCACCACTTGCCTTCAAACAGCCACCCAACCTCAAACAGACCATCATTCGCAGCAAATTACCCAGATTTCAGGAGAACAGCGTCCACGACACCACACAACCCTGCCACGGCAACCTCTGCAAGATATGCCAGATCATCGACACAGACGCCACCATCACACGAGAGGACACCACACACCAGGTACGTGGTTCATACTCCTGTGACTCGACCAACGTTGTCTACCTCATACGTTGCAGGAAAGGATGCCCCGGAGCATGGTACATTGGCGAGACCATGCGACAATGGATGAACGGTCACCGCGCAACAATCACCAGACAGGAGGGTTCCCTCCCAGGCGGGGAACACTTCAGCAGTCAAAGACATTCAGCCACCGATCTTCGGGTAAGCGTTCTCCAAGGCGGCCTTCGAGACACACGACAACGCAAAATCGTCGAGCAGAAATTGATAGCCAAGTTCCGCACCCATGAGGACGGCCTCAACCGGGATCTTGGGTTCATGTCACGCTACACGTAACCCCACCAGCGAACAAATGTTATCTGTTTTTAATATAACGGGTCATTCTCTGTCTTTTTCTTCCCTTTCGGATATTTCTCTCTCTCTCTCTCTTTGTATATTCGGTGGTCCTGTCGGTAACATCCCTTTGTCTGAACACTTTGATTGCCTTGACAACGGGCAGTTGGAAAGATTATCTGTAATCACCAGGTATTGTTCTCTGACTATAAATGCGGTAACCTTCCATGGAATCCCACATTCGCTCACCTGACGAAGGAGAAAGCCTCCAAAAGCTTGTGATTTTCAAATAAAACAGTTGGACTATAACCTGGTGTTGTAAGATTCCTTACATTTAAAATAAATAGATTACCCTCACCTGGTTTTTCAACCTAGCTCAGTTCCATAGGAAAACTGTAGATCGGGAAATAGTTTGCAAAGCTGCAGTACTGAATATCTGCCACCAGACTGATTTAAATCTCCATCCAAAGGATGAAATTACATACTTTTTAAAAATTCGTTCACGGGATGTGGGCGTCGCTGGCAAGGCCGGCATTTATTGCCCATCCCTAATTGCCCTCGAGACGGTGGTGGTGAGCCGCCTTCTTGAACCGCTGCAGTCCGTGTGGTGACGGTTCTCCCACAGTGCTGTTAGGAAGGGAGTTCCAGGATTTTGACCCAGCGACAATGAAGGAACGGCGATATATTTCCAAGTCGGGATGGTGTGTGACTTGGAGGGGAACGTGCAGGTGGTGTTGTTCCCATGCGCCTGCTGCCCTTGTCCTTCTAGGTGGTAGAGGTCGCGGGTTTGGGAGGTGCTGTCGAAGAAGCCTTGGCGAGTTGCTGCAGTGCATCCTGTGGATGGTGCACACTGCAGCCACAGTGCGCCGGTGGTGAAGGGAGTGAATGTTTAGGGTGGTGGATGGGGTGCCAATCAAGCGGGCTGCTTTATCTTGGATGGTGTCGAGCTTCTTGAGTGTTGTTGGAGCTGCACTCATCCAGGCAAGTGGAGAGTATTCCATCACACTCCTGACTTGTGCCTTGTAGATAGTGGAAAGGCTTTGGGGAGTCAGGAGGTGAGTCACTCGCCGCAGAATACCCAGCCTCTGACCTGCTTTTGTAGCCACAGTATTTATATGGCTGGTCCAGTTAAGTTTCTGGTCAATGGTGACCCCCAGGATGTTGATGGTGGGGGATTCGGCGATGGTAATGCCATTGAATGTCAAGGGGAGGTGGTTAGACTCTCTCTTGTTGGAGATGGTCATTGCCTGGCACTTATCTGGCGCGAATGTTACTTGCCACTTATGAGCCCAAGCCTGGATGTTGTCCAGGTCTTGCTGCATGCAGGCTCGGACTGCTTCATTATCTGAGGGGTTGCGAATGGAACTGAACACTGTGCAGTCATCAGCGAACATCCCCATTTCTGACCTTATGATGGAGGGAAGGTCATGGATGAAGCAGCTGAAGATGGTTGGGCCGAGGACACTGCCCTGAGGAACTCCTGCAGCAATGCCCTGGGGCTGAGATGATTGGCCTCCAACAACCACCACCATCTTCCTTTGTGCTAGGTATGACTCCAGCCACTGGAGAGTTTTCCCCCTGATTCCCATTGACTTCAATTTTACTAGGGCTCCTTGGTGCCACACTCGGTCAAATGCTGCCTTGATGTCAAGGGCAGTCACTCTCACCTCACCTCTGGAATTCAGCTCTTTTGTCCATGTTTGGACCAAGGCTGTAATGAGGTCTGGAGCCGAGTGGTCCTGGCGGAACCCAAACTGAGCATCGGTGAGCAGGTTATTGGTGAGTAAGTGCCGCTTGATAGCACTGTCGACGACACCTTCCATCACTTTGCTGATGATTGAGAGTAGACTGATGGGGCGGTAATTGGCCGGATTGGATTTGTCCTGCTTTTTGTGGACAGGACATACCTGGGCAATTTTCCACATTGTTGGGTGGATGCCAGTGTTGTAGCTGTACTGGAACAGCTTGGCTAGAGGCGCAGTTAGTTCTGGAGCACAAGTCTTCAGCACTACAGCTGGGATGTTGTCGGGGCCCATAGCCTTTGCTGTATCCAGTGCACTCAGCCGTTTCTTGATATCACGTGGAGTGAATCGAATTGGCCGAAGACTGGCTTCCGTGATGGTGGGGATATCGGGAGGAGGCTGAGATGGATTATCCACTCGGCACTTCTGGCTGAAGATGGTTGCAAACGCTTCAGCCTTGTCTTTTGCACTCACGTGCTGGACTCCGCCATCATTGAGAATGGGGATGTTTGCAGAGCCTCCTCCTCCCGTTAGTTGTTTAATTGTCTGCCACCATTCACGACTGGATGTGGCAGGACTGCAGAGCTTTGATCTGATCCGTTGGTTGTGGAATCGCTTAGCTCTGTCTATAGCATGTTGCTTCCGCTGTTTAGCATGCATGTAGTCCTGAGTTGTAGCTTCACCAGGTTGGCACCTTATTTTTAGGTACGCCTGGTGCTGCTCCTGGCATGCTCTTCTACACTCTCATTGAACCAGGGTTGATCCCCTGGCTTGTTGGTAATGGTAGAGTGAGGAATATGCCGGGCCATGAGGTTACAGATTGTGCTGGAATACAATTCTGCTGCTGCTGATGGCCCACAGCACCTCATGGATGCCCAGTTTTGAGCTGCTAGATCTGTTCTGAATCTATCCCATTTTGCACGGTGGTAGTGCCACACAACACATTGGATGGTGTCCTCAGTGCGAAGACGGGATTTCATCTCCACGAGGACTGTGCGGTGGTCACTCCTACCAATACTGTCATGGACAGATGCATTTGCGACAGGTAGATTGGTGAGGACGAGTTCAAGTAAGTTTTTCCCTCGTGTTGGTTCGCTCACCACCTGCCGCAGGCCCAGTCTGGCAGTTATGTCCTTCAGGACTCGGCCAGCTCGGTCAGTAGTGGTGCTACCGAGCCACTCTTGGTGATGGACATTGAAGTCCCCCACCCAGAGTACATTTTGTGCCCTTGCTACCCTCAGTGCTTCCTCCAAGTGGTGTTCAACATGGAGGAGGACTGATTCATCAGCTGAGGGAGGACGGTAGGTGGTAATCAGCAGGAGGTTTCCTTGCCCATGTTTGACCTGATGCCATGAGATTTCATGGGGTCCAGAGTCAATGTTGAGGACTCCCAGGGCCACTCCCTCCTGACTGTATATCACTGTACCGCCACCTCTGGTGGGTCTGTCCTGCCGGTGGGACAGGACATACCCAGGGATGGTGATGGAAGAGTCTGGGACGTTGGCTGAAAGATATGATTTTGTGAGTATGGCTATGTCAGGCTGTTGCTTGACTAGTCTGTGGGACAGCTCTCCCAATTTTGGCACAAGTCCCCAGATGTTAGTAAGGAGGACCTTGCAGGGTCGACTGGGCTTGGTGTTTTGCCGTTGTCGTGTCCGGTGCCTAGTGGTCCGATTCCGGGTGGTCCGTCCGGTTTTATTCTTATGATGACTTTTCGTAGCGAGATTTTACAACTGAGTGGCTTGCTAGGCCATTTCAGAGGGCAATTAAGAATCAACCACATTGCTGTGGGTCTGGAGTCACATATAGGCCAGACCGGGTAAGGACGGCAGGTTTCCTTCCCTAAAGGACATTAGTGAACCAGATGGGTTTTTACGACAATCCGGTAGTTTCATGGCCATCATTACTGATACTAGTATTTTAATTCCAGATTTTTATTTAATTAATTGAATTTAATTTAAACTCGCCAGCTGCCGTGGCGGGATTTGAACTCATGACTCTGGATTTTAGTCCAGGCCTCTGGATTACTAGCCCAGTAACATAACCACTATGCTACCGTGCAGTGGGCTCAGCCACAAATGCTGGGCTGCTTATCGATCATTTAAAAAAAAAATTCAATCACAACATCCAAAGTAAAGCTGCATATTCTTGAGAAACTTGATTTGTAATGTACTCTGCATCGTAACTCTGGGTGGAATAGAGCTGCTTTTAACAGTTACATATAAAGGGGCATTATTTAACCAGTTGAGACTCGCGAAAGATTTGTTCGTATCCAATTATTTGGAGGTGGATTCAGATTCTATTGGTTTAAATGTAACAAAGTAGAAAAATTGTTTTCCATATCGTCATTACATATAAATTAATGTGCTGGACCTTTGGCCTCTGAATCAGAAGATCATGGCTTCAAGCCCCACTCCAGACACTTGAGCAAATAATCTAGGCTGACACTTCAGCGCAGTACTAAAGGAGTACTGCACTGTTGGAGGTGCCACCTTTTAGATGAGACATTAAACCAAGGTCCCATCTGCTTTCTCAAGTGCACGTAAAAGATCCCACAGCACGATTTGAAGAATATCATGACTAACACTGATCCCTCAATCAACACTTTTTCAGATCATATGGTCATTTATCTCATTGCTGTTAGTGGGACCTTGTTGTGCACAAATTGGGTGCTGCTTTTCCTACATTACAAGTGTGACCACTTCAAAAGTACTTCATTGGCTGTGAAGCACTTTGGGATCCTGAGGTAGTGAATGGCACTACATAAATGCAAGTTCTTTCTTCTATTAAGATTAAAAATATACTCACCTAATTTTCTCTCCATCATAAATGGTCATATCATCAGTTAGTAATTGACAGGAAAAACCAATGTTCTCAGCAGTTTCTAATTGAAGAAAAAAAACCCCAGCTTTTATTAGATCACAAATAAGAACATTAGAATAAGTTTTAATTTTTATGTTTATCAAGGTGAAGAATGCAACTGTTGCAAAATGGAACACTTCCTGGTTTTGTTACCTGTCGTCACTTTCAAGCAATCCACATTCAAGAATAATGCAGGTTAGGGGCAGAGTAACCATTCCTCATTTCTGCTCTCAACGGACACATTTTTTAACAAAAACCCCAACCTTAGATGAGAACTCCAGCCCCATGTTATACCACTGCAAAGGTTATCACATCAGCTATCCTTCGACCCCTTCCGAGCAAGATTCCGAACTGCATGCAAAATAAGGGACAATATTGTACTGTGTACCAGGCTAAAACTGTCCAAACACTTTTCATCAAGAGCCCAATAGAAGCAGAGAACAAAAGGAAACTTTGATCCTTCCGATCACGGCTGAATTCAAACCTAAGCTCCAGAGGTGAAAGGAACGTTCATCCCACGGCACAATTGCCAGAAATAGGCAAGATGTTCGTGGCTTGATGGACCAGTTATTGCAATTCATAACCCTTTACAAAAGTTATTGCACAGCTGGAAAGCTAGTCTCTTACTTTAGTTCATCCACCCATAACAATCCTAAAAGTCTGCCCATGACAGTTTCTAATAATTGCAACTTCTAATTTGTTCTTAAATGATTTCATGATTTTGCCTCCACTACTCTATCTGGGAGTTCATTTCCATGTGCTGATCACTTTGTGAAGAACTTCGCAAATTTTCCTTTAACTAGTTTGAGATAATGGCCCCTTTGTCCTCCTCTCAATTTAGTTTGAAGTAATTTTCTCATTTTATTTTTCCAAACTGTTTACAATGTTACATGCCTCTCTATAAGGTCACTTCTCAGATTTCTGCTTTCAAGGCTGAAAAGCCTAAGTTTCTCCAGTCTTTCCTCGTAACTCAGACCTCAGAAATCAGGAATCACCCTTGTGGCTCATCTCAGCACCGCCTCCAATGCTCTAATGTCCTTCCCTTGTGTCTCAATATTTAAGGTATGGTCCAACCAGGGCACGATACAGTTTGATCATAAACTTCCATGGCTTGAATTTCACTGTTTTCATTATATAGTTCACCATTTCATTTGTTGATTGCTATCCTGCATTGTGTGCACATGTTGAGCACTGAGTCTACTCGGACTCCTGGGTCCTTTTCAATTTCGTCCTTTGCTAATAATACTGTACAATACTTTTCCTGGTTTAATCATTTGGTACTCAAGGGACAACCAACAATCTACCACAATACGTACACCATTCATGGAGTTGGTGTATTTTCAGTTAAATCTAGTCGTTTTTCTCTTTCCTCTTGGGCCTTCATGTAAAAATGTTAAAGATGGAAAAAAAGCTGTTTGACTGACTGTTACCTGATTGGATGATTTGTGACTGAGAGTCTGTTCGCTTTCCAATTGGCATGGGAAGGTGGTGCACTGTGAGGACGGACATGTCGGCAACCATTGGTGGTAGTGTGGGGTAAGGCAATTGGAGGTGGCAGATCATGTTATAGATAGCTTTTTGGCAACCAAAGGTATTAAGGGATATGGTCCAAAGGCAGGTATATGGAGTTAGATCACAGATCAGCCATGATCTTATCAAATGGCGGAGCAGGCACGAGGGGCTGAATGGCCTACTCCTGTTCCTATGTTCCTATGTGGTGAAACCTCCAGGAATACATCCAAACAGAGTTTGCAACCCGACTGGAGGGAGAGGTTGTCTCCCAGCCCTGCTGAGTTTGGCATAGAAGCTGCCGTCAGGGGGGGTGGGAAACCAGCAGAAACATGGCGGTAAGTACCTGCAGGCAATTTTAACAGTGCACCAGTTCCTGTTGAATGGGGCGAATTAAAATAAGTCCTTGTGTGTCATTTGGGAATCACTGATGAACACAAAATTGTGCTTACCTGATGTTCAAAAATAGGCGTTTCCAGCAAGGTCATTGGATAGCGATCAAGAGTGCGAAACCGGGATGGTTTTCCCCACCTGCCCCCAGATGCAAAGACCAATTGCAGCATCCCTACCAGTACCCAGTGCAGCTTAGCAAATGTAAAAGAACATGGGACTTTCCGAGATGGTTCAGTATCACACTACCATACCCAAAATTTAGTGTCCTAAAGTGTGCCAGTTTGAGAAGGGAAAATAGCCAGAATAGCTGGAAGTTACTTACACTACGCACATCATGCACTGATATTACTGTAAAATAATAGAAGATTTTCAATGTGAGGGGCTGAATGGCCTATTTTTGAACATGGCACAATTATGTTCCCATAATTACATCACAGCAATATATTTTGGCCATAATAGGTTAAATCTGAAGCTTCTTCTGTTAGGCCATTTTTACACCAAAGTGAAAAATCTCATCTGACAAGCGTTCAGGATCTATACCATTGACTAAGGTCATGGCTGTATCCCGGTAATCATATCGCACTGGCAGCTGCTTCTAGCATCATGGGGCTGGCAGATCCACTGATATTGCTGGCTCTGTGCCAGTCTCGCCACAGAAAACTCTTTTGCATGCCTGCTTGTACCCATGGACAGATCTTCACTCCAAATGCCAAAGGGTCATTGTCTTACCTGGGAACTTTTTTAATTTCACTGCACCAGCTATAATGAAGATTACATCTCATTCTCAAACACTTCCTTAAATAAAATTCAGGGAATTCAGATGAATTTGAACTGGCCTGTAGAAAGCCCTTGATTTCTTTTTGGAAAAATATATTTTTGGTAATCGTCTGCACATTAAGGTGAGGGATGCTAATA
Source organism: Heptranchias perlo (assembly GCF_035084215.1). NCBI lineage: Eukaryota > Metazoa > Chordata > Chondrichthyes > Hexanchiformes > Hexanchidae > Heptranchias > Heptranchias perlo. The sequence continues at coordinate 38,571,932 of NC_090325.1, forward strand.
CTGGGGAACTGAGCACTTTTTATTTCAACTACCTAGTGTTAGCATCAAGAACTTTCATGCCAGGTATAGTTACCTACAGACTAAAACTTTCGTCACTCAACTATGACAAAATGCCTCAGAAGAGCACCAATCCACCATAATGATATGGTTCCATTACCAGCAATCCCATGGCCTCTCTGAATGAGATTGCCAGTCTAGTGCTAATTATTGCCAAGTTGAGGTGGTACTGGGATGAGTCTGCCCAAAGAAACATTGCACATCAAGGCCTTTAAACCAGCAGAGGGCGAATATTTTTATCCACTCAATCTGGGCACAATTTGAACCCTGGTCCTAGAAATATTAGCATCTAAATCATTGCATCATTCAGATCCCACAAAACTTCAATTTTAAGTATTAATGTTGGGCATTCCTCCGAATGGTAGATGGAATTGAAATTATCACCATAAAAATGCAATTGCGATGAATGGTTACCTTTTTTGTCCCCCGTTAGTACCCAGATTTTAATATCTCCTCTTTTAAGGGTTTCAATGGTCTCAGGAACACCATCCTGCAGTTTATCCTCTATAGCAGTTGCTCCAAGAAGCTAGAATAGGTTGAGAGTATGAATGTCATGTTGGAACAGTGGTAAACAAAAAGACAAAGACCCTGAAATTACACCACAGCATACTAGCATACAAATGCTTACGACATAGAATGACATAGAAACAGGCCATTCAGCCCAACTGGTCGATGCCAGTATTTATGCTCCACAAGAGCCTCCTCCCACCCTACTTCATCTAATCCACTCAGCATACCCTTCTATCCCTTTCTCCCTCATGTACTTACCTAGCTTCCCCTTAAATACATCTGTGCTATTTGCCTCAACTACTCCATGTTGTAGCAAGTTTCACATTCTAACCACTTTCTGGGTAAAGAAGTTTCTCCTGAATTCCTTATTGGATTTATTAGTGAATATCTTATATTCAATGAAGGCACAAAATTCTTTCCTCTTCCATTTCAATTCATGTATTCACCCACAAGAAACAAAAAGGACAACAAGTGGCTTGAAAGCAAGTAAAAACAGAATGAAAGAAGGAAATTGAGTTTCAAAGGGTGGCAACTAGAAAAGTTTTTTCCCCTTCCCCCATTTACTCTTTCAACCCTCAGTCCCTGAACGTAGAGCCTCACAAAGAGATAACAGTTTTACAAGTGCTGACAGCACGCCATTACTACAGAGGTTCTGCCTACTGACATCATGGGGCAAATTTTAACATTGAGTCGGGAAGAGAACGGGGGTTGGGGGTAGGGATGTCCAGAGTAAAACCCAGAAGTATGGGTTTCCCAGATGTTCTTACGATTTTGATATAAGGACGTCTTTCAATTCTTTTCTGTAGGTTTCCCACCCGACAGCCAGCCAGATTGATAGCCTGGCTGTCAGTCGGCCGGGAGAGCAGCCGGGGAACAGATGCCAGCAGGTAAATCTGAGATCATGAGTGGGTGGGGTGGGGGGGGGGGGCGGGGCGGTCGGAGATCATGAGTGGGTAGGGGTCGGCTGATCTCGGCAGGTGAGCTTGTTGGGCCTGGAGGAAACACTTCTGCTCCTCCTGGTCCACAAGCAGTGCAATAAAGGCAGTCATCTGTTGATCTGGCCTTCTTATCTGCTCTTACGAGGCGTGAATCAGAAGGCCCGGGAATCCTGGCCCTCGAGTTAAAAATAAAAATTCTATTAAAATGGAGGCACGCAGCCTCCTTAAAAGATTTTACTGACCCACCCGCCTCCTGAGTGTGGATTGGTCGCCCGCCCTCCGATCTGCCTCCGTTAAAACCAGAAATGGGTGGGGGTTTTTTAAAAACATTTTCACAATTTTACACCTTCCCACCCACCCCCAAACCAACTGTTCTTGAGGTTAAAATTTACCCCCATTAATGACGAATCAGCCCACAATCTATTGAGTTCATTTTTGACATCAAATGAGGGCATGTTCTACACAAAAACCTACATTTTTGATCCTGTGCAACAGAACTCCATTCAATTCCCCAATCAGGACTACCTGATTTATACCATTAATGGGAGCAATATGATCAGAAAATCCAGTCTGCTGTTGTAACAGCTTTAAACAAGCATTTCTAAAGCTTGAAACCAAACAAAAAGTGATCAAGAGGGGCAAATATTTCTCTATTACACTTAGAATTACAGGGTTATTCAGTAAAACGATCTTCCTCTGTAACCTATTTTAACTTCAAGGATTTTGGTTACTGAATACTTCAAGGTAAGCATGAGAACAAAGTTTGAAAACAAAGTGTTTGAGGCAGTAAAACTGAACTCCTATGATATGAAACATAGCAGGCATAGACAGAACAGTCAGTTTGAATAACAGACCAGGACAAACCAAAGGCTGTCTAATGGACAAAAGAACGATCTTAAAAAAATAACCTATACATACCAACAAATTCTTTTCAATTTCTTCATAGACTCTATCAAGTGTTTCATCACGGTTGTTTGTGGAAATGCTGGCAGCTTTAAATTTTTTATTCCACTCTGCAAACTCTGCTTCACTAATATCCTTGTAGCACAGACACAAAGTTCTGAGCGTCTCATTTGCAAATTCCTGTGAAATATAGATACGTCTTCATTTTCTGTCAGTATTGTTTTATCTAAAGCTCCAATGCTCTTTTCTTCAAGAGGAAGAGAAGGGCAGTAAAATTCATGAACTTCCACATCTAATGTATCTATTAGCTGACAGGAGTCAGGTTGTCCCTTTCCAAGGGCCAATACTCTGGTGGTATATCTAATTGGCAGCTTTAGCCCAGCACTAGCTCACCCCACCCCAACAGCAGAGGCACATACAAGGAAGCTTGCTCGAGACAGCAGTTCACCTGTCTCAATTTCCTTCTGTCCTGAAGGCAGTGGTTCATGTGTGAACTATTCAACAGAGGGTTGGGAGAAATTGGAAAAGTCATCGCAGCCAAGCCAGATATTGTTCTCATCTGGCATCCTGGGATCAGTGAAGTGCTTCACCTAAAGGCCTGACTGAGAACTGTTACAATTTCAGGTCTGCTTTAGATGTCTTCTTGGGTTATTGTCACTGGTTTCCACTGTAAACAGACCCTCATGATCAGGAGATTACTTTCAATACCTCATATCTAAACGTACGATAGCGTCTGAAAGGAGATACTGAATCCTCTATTGTCCCATCTTCTTATAGTTAATACTTCCAATGACTGCTCATTACCTCTCGGGTGAGATCATTAATGTACTAATCCCCTTTTTGTCCCAGCGGCTCCAGCATGTGATTACAAGATGGATCTTAAATCATTGTGAACTCACAAACTAAAACACTGCAAAATATGTTGGGGTAGAGTTTCCGCTTTGCACCCGAAAATTGCACCAGTTGGGTTACAGTTCGAGTTTCTGCTAAAATGTATTTGCATAATCACAAACGTAAAATCTTCCATGAACCAGTACAATCCGGCACTTAATAGAGCATAATCATTTTTTAAAAATCTTTGCATTAAAAAATATTCATTGATGTATTTGAGTGGTAACCTGATGCAGTTTTATGAATACAGCTGAAAATGAATTTATCGTGAAGAATAAGCATTTTTAATAAGAGGGTCCAGTCCTCCACCTGTGAGTAACCCGACTTTAAAATCGCTGAAAATGACAAAAAAAAAAATCACACTCAACCATTTACTACTTTCATTGGTGTACTCTAGTCAGTTTATCAGTAAATTAAACATTTAACATGTAAAAACATTGAAAACCTGCCTACTAGTGTCTGTGCCCTTAAAAAAAAATCCAGCTTAATTTGAAGACCCCCCTCGAACAGCTGCAAATCGGGACACTTGCCATTTCGATCGGGGGAGGGGGGGTCGGGCCTGGCTTTGGTGCAATTATTTTTGAACCAACACAAAAGATTGCGGAAAGTCGAATTAGGCTGAACGTAATTTACGCTCACGTAAACAGAAATTCCGTGATTTTTGCAGTGGTTCAGCCGGATTGCGATGATATATCCATGGAAAAATAAATCAAAAATAGTGAACCAGAATAAAAAACAACCACTGCCTTTTCTAAAAATATTAGGCCGCCTTGCAACTTCAACCTATCAACAATTGATCAGGAAAAATCAGGATCAAATAATTCCTTCATTCATGGAAATACATACATACCTTTAAAGCTTCTTCCGTAGACTCGCTATTTGGGTTGTTGGGATGTAGCCTCTCATATATGACTGTATCAGCACCTTTACAGTAGAGTTTGATATTACCCTCTGGCATTCTCACTGCAAATACACAAAAATAATGACAACAGTTTGTAACTCCCTTTCAAGCAAGTCAAGCAAAACAAAAACTTCACAACAATGCATATAAGTCATAATGCTGTTATTCAATTGATTAAACTTAATTGGCCGACTTTTCAATGTGAACAGGTTACTGGTGTACTACGGCTTACTTATGCTTCCCATCTGAAGGTGTTAGATATCCTGTTTTTGGATTTCTCTCTGTCTTTAAATATTTAAAGTCTCGCGTTTAGTACTCAAATTCTTGGAAATGTCACACTTCTTATTATACTTTCCCATCACACTTTGTTGATAATATCTCTAGTTATAAAAATGCACATCCTCCAAATCACAATGAGCAACACTACGGCAGATCTGCTGGTAGGATATTAAAATTCTTGCAAGTAGTATGAATTTCGTGCAGTATCACATTTACTTTCTGTCACACTTCAACATATCCTGACACATTGGGAAAAGTACTACTGGAGATCCACTAGTATAATTTTAAAAGTCTCGAGAATAGAGAGTGCATCGCTCTTTAAATCTGTCTGTAGCACAAAAATAAAATCACTTTTCTAATTGGTGGAAGATTTCCTCCGTGCACTAAATGCAACAAAAACTTAGTGTTCTTCACAAATAGGTTTACAATTTTGTTAAACAGTGCAGAGAAAATATTTCCCATTAAATTGGTCATGCTAATTTGCTGAAAAGCAGAAAGATAGGAAAAGCAACTTAGCAACACACAGAACCAAATCACAACCACAAACAATTTTTAAAAATTCCTTTCAGCTGACATGGTTCTTTCCTCAGCCAGCCAATGACTCTGCAGCTGGTTGCGCATGCTCCTTCTGATGCATTTTTGTCAATGTGCCTTTTTTCAGACTCTTATTTACCAGCCTAACCTGGCCCCTTCTACTGCTGCTTTTCCCGTCACAACCTGACTCAACCCCTCAAGCGCTTCAGCTGCAACCTTCCGAGTTCTCTGCCTAAATGCTCTATCCCTCCTCCTCTCCAGCTACCACTCCTCAGTCCAGATTCTTACTCTCCCAACCCATGCAAACTTACTTCCTGTATTCTGGTGTCAATCTTAGCCAGCATGTACAAACAATGCCATAGGAGATCAATTAAACATTTTTTAAAAATAAATGCACAACAGAATCAACGCTCATGTGGCACAGTCATGTCTACAGTATGAAAGGTAGTTTTATTAAGTCCATTTTTATGTTACCACACAAAGCTTGCATTTACAGAGAAAGTAGAAAGAAAAGAACTTGTATTTATATAACAACTTTCACAACCTCGGGTACAAGTTCTTGATGTGGTGACAAAATGGAGATTTTTTTAAAATTGGATATTCACTGCCAATGAAACACTTTTTGAAGTGTAGCACTTTTAATGTAGAAAAATATCCCAAGCATTTCACCGAGAAAAGGTGTGGATAACGAACCTTTGTAAGAGAGTTAGGACATAACAGCGAAAGCTTGGTTGGAGACATTTGTTTTGAGAAGGCTTTTAAAAGGCTGGGAGGGAGGTAGAGGATGGATGGATTTGAGAAGTGACTGAGAGTAGGGCCGAGGTGGCTGAAGCAGCTCCAACTTAAGTGGCAGAAGAGATAGGGGAATGCACAGGCGGCCAGAATCAGAGGTCTGGAGGGGAATTATGACTGGAAAACATGCACTGCTGTGGTAAAGTGAGGTCATGGAGGGATTTGTAGATATCACAAGGGTTTTCAATTCAATCTATTGGGGGATGGGAAGCTAGTTTAGATCAGTGAAGATAACGTAATGGATGAACAGGGTTTAGTATGGGACAGGATGCTGGCAGTGGAGTCTTGGACAATTTTAGTTTATGGATTGTAGATGCTGGCAAAAAGAGTGTTGAAGTCAAGTTTAGAGCTGACAAAGGCATGGGTAAGAATTTCAGCAGTAATGGTGTAAGGTAGAGGCAGAGGTGGGTAATGTTGCAGAGATGGAAGTCATGTTTTGGTGATAGATAGGATATAGTGTTTGAAGCTCAGTTCTTTGCTGAATACACAACATTTTCAAATAAAGCACATCGATGAATGGACTATATAGCTTGAAAGTCACAAATGCTTTTACTTACAAATGACTGACATTCGTTTCCTGTCGCTGTTGAAATCTAAAATGGCCAGCACGTCGTACGTCCTTTTTATATCAAGTTCACTTATTGTAATGGTATTTTGCGTACGTGAAAGATAGGCAAACCCAAAATTCCTGGCTGCAGTAACGAGGGCCCCTTCATCTGGAGAGGCTGCTTGATATGCAATTTGTCCTGTTTACAGATGCAATGGAAAATGTGATCCAACTGCAGTACAAAGTGTGCAACACAAAGTTTAAAATCAATTTCCCTCCCAGTTCAAAGATGAGGATTAATGTGAGCCAAGGTTTGTCAAAGTTGTCACCACTGCTCTAACAGCTGACAGGAGACCCGATGAAAAGCACAATAGATCTGAGAGCTGATTTTCTTTACCCTGTGATGGAGAACTCAGCTACCATGAGGTACTTCTGTCTATCAACTTGGCTGAGAACCTTTTTTTTTTGTTTATATTGAGAAACCCAAGTGAAGGCCTAAGGTCCAGAGTACAGGATATTACCAAGTTAGAAGAAATAAAGAACGTGTCAGGAAGCAGCATTTGGGCAACAGCAGGCTTGGGTTTTAAGATCATGTAGGTTTTAGTAGGAAGGAACTGAAGGAGGTAAGGAATTCAACAATTTTGTGATCCTGGAAAAGAATGAGTCAAGAGTCGGAGATGATGTGGTGTGTTTTTGATTTTAACACAGTGAGGAGGAAGAATACGTATGATGGCAGGTTTGCAATTTAGGAGGAAGAGAGAAGAACTCTCACTTCAGTTGTGAGTAGCTGAGAACCAGCAATAGCAACATTATTTACTAATTTTTTTTGTCAAAAGCCACAATTAGAAGCATGAATGTTTGAACATTGCACGAAAAAGAGTGATGAGGTACACCATTGTGTCCACAGTTTTCCACACAGTGAGCTCCCTTGCCCTCATCTACAAATCCCTCCACTGCCTCACCCCACCTTTACTCTGCATTGTTTGAGTTTTGCCTCTCCTCCCATCATGTTGTAGCGGGGAGTTGCTGAGTGGCTCAATTTTGCCAAAAGCTTGTGGGTTCAAGACAATACAAAGAATTTGACTCTCTGGTGCATTACTGAGGGGGTGCTGCACTGTTGAAGGTGCCCTCATCATCCATGCCAACCTCCAGAGTTCCTGCAATGTTTTGCACGTGTGGAGTTGTTATCACGGAGATGTAAGCATTGTGCACATATGCAAAGATACAGCAATTGTGTAAAAGTGTGAAGGTTGTGGGATCATGTGGATCCCATGCCTGCTCTGCCCAACATTTAGTGGCAGACAGGATAAAAGCTCTCTTTTGAATTCACCAAGTTTATTTTGTTCTGAACTTTAATGCAATTAACAGTTTTGCTCTTGATAAGATTTAGTGCACTGTGTGGGAGTAGTGATTCCAAGCAGAATCAATTACCTTGATTTTCTTTTTTTTGCAGAGTGCAGAATTGGGCAGTCGTTAATTGAATGTCTTTGAACATTTTAGGACTGGTTACAAAATATTCTGTAACCAGTCCACTTCTAATGCTTTATCATATCTGAAAGCCATCATAAGTGATACTTTTTTTTTTAAGATTAGGCTGAAAATAGATAAAGAATTGAAAGCAAAACAGATAAAGGGAAGGGAGGAAGAGAGGGCTAAAATACAACGGTGAAGAACATACAAAACTGTCAGTGTTTCACATGGATATTCAGTGTTTCCCCAGTCCCGTCCACTGCGACAGAACCCAGCACATTTACCAGTTCTGGCACTTCTCACGAGGTCACTCCAGAATGACCTGAAATTTGCTTGAGTGCTTATGTGCAGTTTAAACTGGTATTAGTGGCTCCTCATGTGGAATTGCTGGTTGCCATGGCACGTGTATCAGATGCTTTGGAGGCCCAGGATGCATTTTGCTCTTGTGATGAATGTGTAGGTTATGGTTTTATACAAGTTCACAGAACATCAGAAGGTATCTTGGGAACCCCATTTCGAGTAGTTTTAAATTGATTTTCATAAGGCTGTCAACCTTACCAGAGGCTATACGCACCCCTTATTGAGAAGCTGGAAGCTATAGAAGTATAAGGCCAAATCTTGAATTATATCTAGAGATGTGTTATCCAGCTCCAAGATTTGTATACGGGTAGATGAGAGACTCACTGAACCCAATGAAATGTGTTCCTTTTCAAAGACGATATTGTGTTGTTGGCAGGCTCACCAGGGGATCTAGTATGCACGGCTCACCATCATTTTGGCACCAAAAGTAAACTCAAAGTTGCAGCAGAATGAATAAAATGTTTAATGAGCAGAATGTTTAAAAAAAATCAGAAATTTCTGGGGGCTGTGACCATATCAGGAAATACATTTGGTACAATCAGGGCTCGCAACCACTTCAGAAGTTACTAAAATCTGCAGTGCAAAAACGCACTTGTGTACTTCAGGTTTTATTCCCCCCGTGTAGCTGAACTCAGGGCAAGCACATGTCCCACTCCACTCCCATTAAACCTACTTCTTTTCAGATGTCAGGTGAAGCCACAGGGTTTCAGTTTTCACAGATAACTAACTGAATTGCTGAATGTGATCCCAAAACACTAATACAAAACCTGAAATTTCAATTCCTTTTTATTAAATTTACTTATTCAGTACCCTTAAAGCAATGGCTTCAGTTACAGGCTTTATTCAAGGATGTTTTCCAGTTGTACAAATTGTTCACTTCTTTGAAATTGTTAGTCAGCTTTTGAAAGTTTTGTAATTGGCATGTATGTATCCATTAAATGATCCATTAAACCAAGGCTCCCTTGCCTGTTCTGGTGGTTGAAGTGGACATTTGTGATCCTGTGGCACTACTTAAAGAGCAAGGAGCTCTTTCCCCTTGTTCTGGCCAACATTTCTTCCTCAAACAACACCATCTTAACAGATCATGGCTATTTGTATGATCTTCCTTGGTGCAAAATGACTGTTGCATTTGCTCACACAGCAGCTACTGCACTTCAAAGTCATTTATTTTACGTGATGCACTTTGAAACATCAGAAAGAAAATATGAGACACTATAGGGGTCACTGTGAACTGCCCTCTCTCCCCCACCCCCACAGCAAGGTGTCGCGTTCAAAAGGTACCATGGGTCAGAAATCAGGCCTACAATGTTCTAACTCCATCACTGACCCACCCTCTCTGCATGCTAGCTTTTTCTGCTGGCAATGTGGGATTGTAGCTTCCCCAATGGCAATGTAGATCGTGGAATCCCTAGTTATATCTTTCTTTCTGCAGCATTAACGCGGCACTAAAGCAGTGAAACAGGTGGGCAGTAGGAACTTATTAAGCCTAGAAAAAAGGATCCGGTGATGAATCCAAACAATCAGAAGACATTATCAGTGTTTGCACCCTGCTCAGCACCCGATGTATTTTCAAGTGCCCATACCAAACTAAACTTTTCAACCCTGTTCAACATGGAGCACATCCCTGTTCTCCACTTACCGTTATTATCTTCCACCATCACAGTATGACAGAGTGCAAGTAGTTTAAAGAATTCCCCTGCTGTTGGATCTTTTCCTGAACGGATAAGTTGAGGCAAGTAATGGTCATAAAATTTGAGGTTCCCATCAGCATAACTGTTCCAGCTGAAGTCCACAAGCTGCAGAATAAAAGATGTTTGATATGAATTGAGTTTTAAAGATTATTAAATAATTAATAATAAGCCGAAGACAATGGCTTTGGTCACCGTGATGTTTAATTGGAGTAAATTTCAGCTCATCAAGGACTGGATGTCGAACAAGCCACTTAACCGAGCGAGGTAGTGGAGGGATCGAGAGGTATTGGAGAAGTAGAACTTGGTGACATCAGCGTACATGCGGCGCTTGATATAAACACGCTATATAAATGCAAGTTGTTGTTGCTGTTGATGCCCTGTCTTTCATTAACGTTGCCAAAGGACAGCATGTAAATGAGCAAGCAAAAGGAACCAAGGTTAGAGGCGAGCAAGATCCGATATTATTTGACTTGGTCCAACCGGATTTGGCGATGAATGACTTGAGAGAGCAACGATGGGGGCCATACTAGGGGAAATGACCAGCTTGAGTGTATGGGCTTCACCGAGGATAAGGGCAAAGGTACAGGTGAGGGTGTGGTGGAGCAGATTGACAGCTACACAAGTTTCGTGGTGAATGGAAAGCCAAAGGCTAGACATCTTGGTATTTTGAAAGTGCTGTTGTGACCTGGGGAAAGAACTTATTCCATGGGCAGATGCAGAAGTTGGTGGCCAGAGATGACCTTGTCTGTGATCGTGATGAAAACATAACTAATTCCCCCACACCCTCCCCATCCCTTATAGCCTTCTCCTCATGTTATAACCATGGATAAGCGAAAGGACCTTTACAAATCAAGGGATGACAAACCATCAGCCTTCTCCACCAGAAGAAGGAAACCTGTCTCCAAAAAAGAATTCTCAAATGGAAAATGCGACTGTGATTTTAAGAGACAAACGAAATATGTGTAAAATCTGAACCAGATCGGTGTAAAGCATGGAAATAATATTTATTTACAGATTCACATTCAGGAAACTACAAAATACAAGTACGTCTCATTATTGGAATCCATACTAAAACTTTTACCATGTTCTTAACCAAAAACAAACCACATTAGCTCCTGGACCACCAACGCTTCAATTTAAAATAGTCATCCTCATGTTCAAATCTCTTCCTGGCCTTGCCCCTTCCTATCTCTAACATCCTCCAGCCTTAGAACCCTCTGAGAACTCTGCGTTCCTGCAACTCGAACCAACACGAGGGAAAAACCGACTTGACCTCGTCCTCACCAATCTACCTGTCGCAGATGCATCTGTCCATGACAGTATTGGTAGGAGCGACCACCGCACAGTCCTTGTGGAGACGAAGTCCCGTCTTCACACTGAGGACACCATCCAATATGTTGTGTGGCACTACTGCCGTGCTAAATGGGATAGATTCAGAACAGGTCCAGCAGCTCAAAACTGGGAATCCACGAGGTGCTGTGGGCCATCAGCAGCAGCAGAATTGTATTCCAGCACAATCTGTAACCTCATGGCCCGGCATATTCCTCACTCTACCATTACCAACAAGCCAGGGGATCAACCCTGGTTCAATGAGGAGTGTAGAAGAGCATGCCAGGAGCAGCACCAGGCGTACCTAAAAATGAGGTGCCAACCTGGTGAAGCTACAACACAGGACTACGTGCATGCTAAACAGCGGAAGCAACATGCTACAGACAGAGCTAAGTGATTCCACAACCAACGGATCAGATTAAAGCTCCACAGTCCTGCCACATCCAGTCGTGAATGGTGGTGGACAATTAAACAACTAACAGGAGGAGAAGGCTCCGTAAACATCCCCATCCTCAATGATGGCGGAGTCCAGCATGTGAGTGCAAAAGACAAGGCTGAAGCGTTTGCAACCATCTTCAGCCAGAAGCGCCGAGTAGATAATCCATCTCGGCCTCCTCCCGATATCCCCACCATCACAGAAGCCAGTCTTCAGCCAATTCGATTCACTCCATGTGATATCAAGAAACATCTGAGTGCACTGGATCCAGCAAAGGCAATGGGCCCCGACAACATCCCAGCTATAGTGCTGAAGTCTTGTGCTCCAGAACTAGCCACACCGCTAGCCAAACTGTTCCAGTACAGCTGCAACACTGGCATCTACCCAACAATGTGGAAAATTGCCCGGGTATGTCCTGTACATAAAAAGCAGGACAAATCCAATCCGGCCAATTACCGCCCCATCAGTCTACTCTCAATCATCAGCAAAGTGATGGAAGGTGTCATCGACAGTGCTATCAAGCGGCACTTACTCACCAATAACCTGCTCACCGATGCTCAGTTTGGGTTCCGCCAGGACCACTCGGCTCCAGACCTCATTACAGCCTTGGTCCAAACATGGACAAAAGAGCCGAATTCCAGAGGTGAGGCCCAACTATCTTCAGCTGCTTCATCAATGACCTTCCCTCCATCATAAGGTCAGAAATGGGGATGTTCGCTGATGATTGCACAGTGTTCAGTTCCATTCGCAACCCCTCAGATAATGAAGCAGTCCGTGCCCGCATGCAACAAGACCTGGACAACATCCAGGCTTGGGCTAATGAGTGGCAAGTAACATTCGCACCAGACAAGTCCCAAGCAACGACCATCTCCAACAAAAGAGAGTCTAACCACCTCCCCATGACATTCAACGGCATTACAAATCGCCAAATCCCCCACCAACAACGTCCTGGGGGTCACCATTGACCAGAAACTTAACTGGACCAGCCACATAAATACTGTGGCTGCAAGAGCAGGTCAGAGGCTGGGTATTCTGCGGTGAGTGACTCACCTCCTGACCCCCCAAAGTCTTTCCACCATCTACAAGGCACAAGTCAGGAGTGTGATGGAATACTCTCCACTTGCCTGGATGAGTGCAGCTACAACAACACAAGAAGCTCGACACCATCCAGGACAAAACAGCCCGCTTGATTGGCACCCCATCCACCACTCGAAACACTCTCTCCCTTCACCACCGGCGCACAGTGGCTGCAGTGTGTACCATCTACAGGATGCACTGCAGCAATTCGCCAAGGCTTCTTCGACAGCACCTCCCAAACTCGCGACCTCTACCACCTAGAAGGACAAGGGCAGCAGGTACATGGGAACACCACCACCTGCACGTTCCCCTCCAAGTCACACACTATCCCGACTTGGAAATATATCGCCGTTCCTTCATTGTCGCTGGGTCAAAATTCTGGAACTCCCTACCTGACAGCAATGTGGGAGAACCTTCACCAGACGGACTGCAGTGGTTCAAGAAGGCGGCTCACCACCACCTTCTCGAGGGCAATTAGGGATGGGCAATAAATGCCGGCCTCGCCAGCAACGCCCACATCCCATGAACGAATAAAAAAACACTCTGGGCTCTTCTGCATCCCCCACTTCCTTCACCCCACCATTTGCAGCCATGCCTTCAGCCGTCTCGGCCCTAAGCTCTGGAATTCCTTCTCCAAACCTCTTTGCCTCCCTCTCCTTCTGTAGAAAGGAGAGACAGTGTTATGCTCCCAGACAGCATGACGAGCAACTGTTGGTCCATGTCTCATATTTAAAATCAGTTTACACAAAATTCAATATTTAGCCATTTAAACCCATGAAGGGGGTGTGTTTGGATAAGGTTAACTTGTTTTGTTGCAATTTAAAAAAAAATCCCCTTTCCTTTGATGAGCAAAATCAATCTGAAATGAAGTGCCAAATATTGCCCCCCCATAACTCATCCCTCCAGTTTTTCATCCCCCTTCTTACAGGTCACTGTAACCTCCATTTGACACACCTCAGACTGGGAACAGAGCAGAAGACGACTTGACTCTTCATCCATCCTCTCTCTGGCAAGAGTGCCAAGGCTAATGTCTAGTGCCACCATATTCCTCCACCCCCTCCCTTACACACACTTTTCACCTCAACCTGCTTATCTATACATCCATCACTGCTGTATCTATATAGCAACTTTAAAGTAGAAAACAGCACTTCATGGGGGAATCATCTATTTTTTTCTTATGATTCGGAGACAAAGAAATTCAATGAATATTCTTTTTATCCTAGTTCTACAGCGCAGCCCCTTGTATTAATGCATCCTAAAACATCATGTATAAATTACACTTATTAGCAGATGTAAGGAATCTTACAACACCAGGTTATAGTCCAACAATTTTATTTTAAAATCACAAGCTTTCGGAGATTATCTCCTTCGTCAGGTGAGTGAGTGAAAGGGTCTCAAATCGCATATCTTATATTAGGCTGGGACAGCATCACACCAATCAGAGGTGTCGTTGGTGTTCAGACAGGTCTGAATGAAGTCATCAACCTTTTTAAAACAGCTTTAGCTTTATGATTTTAAAAAATGACAAACAGAAAAATTTCACCTGACCACATTAACTAATTATTAAAAATATCAGAGAGGAATTTCTGGCCCAAGACTTCTTGCTGATCTTTAAAATCTTGTACAATTGCATACCATCCCAAAAGTTGGGAATCAGCTTCATCGAGGAATAGAGCTCTGTATGCTTCAAATATTTATAGCATGATTTCAGTAGCTTCTCCTTGATGCAAGAGACTTTCTAAAATTAACCAGTTAATTTTACCTCTACTTTGTCAGTCTTGTCTCCAACAGCGTTGCACAATTCACCTGTAGAAGCAGCAGAAAATTGTACTTAAAACTTAGCCACTTGGAACCATCAGTAGCACACGGCTTTACTATTCCAATCTAGTCATCACCCACTAAGGTCACATGCTACTGCCCTACAGAACCCGTCACTGCTGATTGCAGGAGTACCCAGATGGTTACCAGCCATTTGCTTTCTGAGCGATCAGTGACTCCAGCCTCACTTCACCTAGTGGCTCAAGGAACAGCTGATTTGGAGATAGCAAAAGCACTGGTATCCATTCAATAGAAAAAGGAAATAGTGACTGACGACCGGTGAACAGCAAATGTAATCCCCATCTTCAAAAAAGGAAATAAAACTAACCAGGGAGCTGTAGACCAGTTAGTTTAACGTCAATGGTAGGAAAGATACTAGAATAATCACTAAAAAGATCAGATAACAAACATCTAAAGACAGAAATTACAATAAAAAAAGTCAGCATGGATTTCTAACAGGAAGGTCATGTTTAATCAACTGTACCAAATTCTTTGTAGAAGTACTAACTGAAAGAGTAGACAAAGGCAAAGCATTGGATGCAGGTATACATGAACTTTCAGAAGGCCTTTGATAAAGGTGGCACATAAGAGACTCATGACAAAGATGAGTTTTGTAGAGTCAGCAGCTAGGTAGCAGAATGGATTAAAAGATGGTAGAAGCTAAGGGAAGTTTCTCAGATTGGTAAAAAGTGGGAAGTGGTGTCCTGCAGTGATCTATGCTGGGATCACTGCTGTTCACCTTATACATCAATGATTGGACTCAGAAATTGGAGGTACGGTGTTGAAATTTGCTGTTGATACCAAACTGGGGGGGGGGGGGGGGGGGAAGTAAAGCTAATAATGTGGAGGACTGCACCAAAATACAGGAAGACAAATTGCCTTGCAGACTCGGTGAATAAAGGGCAAATGAAAATCAATATAGTTAAGTGTGAGGTGGTTCATTTTGGTAGGAGGCACAAGGAGGGCACTTATTCCTTGGAAGGTAAGAAACTAAATGGGGTAGAGGAGCAAAGGCATCTGGGAATACAGATACCTAAACCACAAAGTATCAACACAAGTTGATAAGGCCATGAAGTGTGCTAACAAAGCACTAGAGGCTCATTTATAGTGGAATAAAATACAAAAGCAGGGAGGTAATGTTAAATTTATACAGAACCTTGGTTAGACCACAACTGTGTGCAGTTATGGTCTCCATGCTACATAAAGGATACTGAAGTACTGGAGAAAGTGCAGAAAAGATTTACAAGGATGCTACCAGAATTGGAAGGATGCAACATTCAGGAAAGATTGAGCATGCTGTGGCTCGTTTCTCTGGAAGAGAACACTTAGAGGAGATCAGATAGATGTCTAAAATTATGAGGGGGCTCGACAGGGTGGATGTGGAGAAACTGTTTCCACTTGTCGGTGAGTCCAGAACAAGGCCATAAATATGATAGTCACTAACAGATCAAATAAAGATTTAGGAGTGTGGTGAGAATGTGGAACTCACTGACGCATGGAGGAGTTGAAGCATTTAAGGGGAAACTTGATGACTACATGAGGAAGAAGGTAATAGAGGGATACAAGGGCTGGGTGGGAATGGGTAATTATAGTGGGAGGAGGCTTGTCTGGAGTATAAATAACAACACAGATCAGTTGAGCCAAATGGCTTATTTCTGTGCTGTAGATTCTATGTATATAATTCTATGTATGTAACTTCAGTCATTCCATTTTGTGTTTCATCCCTCTATCCTCTCATTTACCATCAATGTGGCAGATGGGCAGGGCTGCTGTAACAAGGAGACACAGTTCCAGTGTCCCACATGCATCAAGCTTGGTATCTACGGCTCCTTTTACTCACAGGTAACGACCTCTGCTGCAGGTAGGAGTCGAGGAACGGGACTGGGCTCGGCTAGGGATAGTTTGAGCAAGTCAGTGGGGATAATATTCACCTTCACCACATGGGTGGCAAACCGGTACAGCAAATCACCTGCATGATTTACATTTCCATTGAAATTAAATTTGGGAGTTTAAGGTGAAAAGTACCACTAGTGAGCGCAGCTACTGGGCACTGCTAAGCTTCAGGTTTTTCTATTCAGTGTGGTCATAAACTGGAGTTACTGCTGGGGAGAGAGCCCACCCCATGTACTGCATGTTTGTTTGATCATCTTTTAAAAAGTTAAGCAGTCATGTTGGAATTTTATTTAAAAATTCTTGCTTAGACTTTCCCTATATCTGTTCACATCCCCATTGTTGAGTGTTCCTTAACACAATTTCTACTTTTATGGAATCATAGAAGTTTACAACATGGAAACAGGCCCTTCGGCCCAACACGTCCATGTCGCCCAGTTCATACCACTAAGCTAGTCCCAATTGCCTGCACTTGGCCCATATCCCTCTATACCCATCTTACCCATGTAACTGTCCAAATGCTTTTCAAAAGACAAAATTGTACCTGCCTCTACTACTGCCTCTGGCAGCTCGTTCCAGACACTCACCACCCTTTGAGTGAAAAAATTGCCCCTCTGGACCCTTTTGTATCTCTCCCCTCTCACCTTAAATCTATGCCCCCTCGTTATAGACTCCCCTACCTTTGGGAAAAGATTTTGACTATCTACCTTATCTATGCCCCTCATTATTTTACAGACTTCTATAAGATCACCCCTAAACCTCCTACTCTCCAGGGAAAAAAGTCCCAGTCTATCCAACCTCTCCCTATAAGTCAAACCATCAAGTCCCGGTAGCATCCTAGTAAATCTTTTCTGCACTCTTTCTAGTTTAATAATATCCTTTCTATAATAGGGTGACCAGAACTGTACACAGTATTCCAAGTGTGGCCTTACTAATGTCTTGTACAACTTCAACAAGACATCCCAACTCCTGTATTCAATGTTCTGACCAATGAAACCAAGCAAGCTGAATGCCTTCTTCACCACCCTATCCACCTGTGACTCCACTTTCAAGGAGCTATGAACCTGTACTCCTAGATCTCTTTGTTCTATAACTCTCCCCAACGCCCTACCATTAACGAAGTAGGTCCTGGCCCGATTCGATCGACCAAAATGCATCACCTCACATTTATCTCAATTAAACTCCACCTGCCATTCATCGGCCCACTGGCCCAATTTATCAAGATCCCGTTGCAATCCTAGATAACCTTCTTCACTGTCCACAATGCCACCAATCTTGGTGTCATCTGCAAACTTACTAACTATGCCTCCTAAATTCTCATCCAAATCATTAATATAAATAACAAATAACAGCGGACCCAGCACCGATCCCTGAGGCACACCGCTGGTCACAGGCCTCCAGTTTGAAAAACAACCCTCTACAACCACCCTCTGTCTTCTGTCGTCAAGCCAATTTTGTATCCAATTGGCTACCTCACCTTGGATCCCGTGAGATTTAACCTTTTGTAACAACCTACCATGCAGTACCTTGTCAAGGGCTTTGCTAAAGTCCATGTAGACCACGTCTACTGCACAGCCCTCATCTATCTTCTTGGTTACCCTTTCAAAAAACTCAAATTCGTGAGACATGATTTTCCTCTCACAAAACCATGCTGACTGTTCCTAATCAGTCCCTGCCTCTCCAAATGCCTGTAGATCCTGTCTCTCAGAATACCCTCTAACAACTTACCCACTACAGATGTCAGGCTCACCGGCCTGTAGTTCCCAGGCTTTTCCCTGCCGCCCTTCTTAAACAAAGGCACAACATTTGCTACCCTCCAATCTTCAGGCACCTCACCTGTAGCTGTCGATGATTCAAATATCTCTGCTAGGGGACCCGCAATTTCCTCCCTAACCTCCCATAACGTCCTGGGATACATTTCATCAGGTCCCGGAGATTTATCTACCTTGATGCGCGTTAAGACTTCCAGCACCTCCCTCTCTGTAATATGTACACTCAAGACATCACTATTTATTTCCCCAAGTTCCCTAACATCCATGCCTTTCCCAACCGTAAATACCGATGTGAAATATTCATTTAGGATCTCACCCATCTCTTGTGGTTCCGCACATAGATGACCTTGTTGATCCTTCAGAGGCCCAACTCTCTCCCTAGTTACTCTTTTGCCCTTTATGTATTTGTAGAAGCTCTTTGGATTCTCCTTTGCCTTATCTGCCAAAGCAATCTCATGTCCCCTTTTTGCCCTCCTGATTTCTCTCTTAACTCTACTCCGGCAATCTCTATACTCTTCAAGGGATCCACTTGATCCCAGCTGCCTATGCATGTCATATGCCTCCTTCTTCTTTTTGACTAGGGCCTCAATCTCCCGAGTCATCCAAGGTTCCCTACTTCTACCAGCCTTGCCCTTCACTTTATAAGGAATGTGCTTACCCTGAACCTTGGTTAACACACTTTTGAAAGCCTCCCACTTACCAGACGTCATTTGAGGTCCTACTTTTTAGTTTAACTCCTAACTCCCTAAATTCAGCTTGTCGGACCTCATCCCGTTTTTTACCTATATCGTTGGTACCTATATGCACCACGACAACTGGCTGTTCACCCTCCCCCTCCAGAATGTCCTGCAGCCGCTCCGAGACATCCCTTTTAAGATACTCTTTCCTACATAAGCACTCTAGAACAAGACTGATAGCATTATGCATCAAGTAATCTAATGCATTTGGTAGAACATAGATTGAAACTTTACATGTGATCCTTGAGGTTCCACGAAATGCACCTATGCAGCCCACAAGACAAATATTTGGGTACTGTAGTCTGCAAGGGTCTCAAAATGCACTGGTCAGATTTCACTTGGAATACTGTGTTCAGTTTAGGAACATAGCGAGAAACCAACTTTAGAGGTACAAGAGGCACCTCATTTATATCATAGTGTTAAATCCATATTGTGACTACCTCCTGCATAAAAGTGCAATTATTAGTCCAAGAGATATGCAAGAGATCTCAATATCCAAGGGGATTAGAGATGAACAGGTTATGAGCTACGAATGAAACATACCATAAGTAATGCCACCGATACTACACTTCTTAAATGCCATGATGTTCTGCGTAAGAGTTCCTGTCTTATCAGAGAAGATGTACTCTATCTGTCCAAGCTGCTCAGTCAGCGTGGTTGTGCGTGCCTTGGCTGGAGTATCCTTTTCAGCATAGTACATCTGGAGATCCCAGTTTATGAAGTAGCTTTGACCCATGCGGATCACTTCCACACTAAGGGAGAGATTGCAAAGAATGTTATGATAAATGTCAATTT
The DNA here is from genome assembly GCF_035084215.1 of Heptranchias perlo. Taxonomy (NCBI): domain Eukaryota; kingdom Metazoa; phylum Chordata; class Chondrichthyes; order Hexanchiformes; family Hexanchidae; genus Heptranchias; species Heptranchias perlo. Next base: position 38,591,659 of record NC_090325.1, read on the forward strand.
ACAAAATCAGAAAGAGAGCCCAAGCAGCAGATGAGGCCACTTGCCTGTTATTGCTTCAAATGCAATCCACTCATTTTTTTTCATAAATTAAAATTTATTTTACGTTGGATCATTTCTTTTCCCTTGAATACACTGACTTACTACAAGAAATTGTTAGCAGAAAGGGAGTGGACTTTTCAAACATAGCTCTCCATAGAATCAGAAATGACAGCAAAGAAGGAACCATAAAGCCCATTGCACCTGTGCTGGTGCTAGTTCATTGGGTAGAGCTATCTACAATCTTTCGGTTCTTCCCCAGCATGGACGAATAGGAGTTCACGCACTTAATCTTGTGCATTACAGGGTTGGTTTCCTAATATGAGGTGTGCAAATGCAACAGAACAGAAGGAGGCACATTTACCTTACATAAAGTGAAATGGGTACCATGGTGTTCATAACAATGATATAACCCCAGAAGGTAATGAAACCTCTGTATGAAGGTGGATCATTTTCCCCATCGTCAAGATACCAGGACCGGCTGAAATTCCCAATTTCGTTTTGCCAGAATGTGTGTCCGATAGCAAGGCCGGTCGACAGAAGAATGAGGAACAGAAAGATCTAGAATAAAGTAAAACTGCAGTTGTAGATCTCTCATTACATGAAAAAGAAAATAAAAAGACATTATGTAATTCCACAACAACAGAAGGTAATCATTTTTACCGAGTAAACCATGTAATTCATCAGCTGGTCAATTTTGGTCCTTTTGAAACTTGTTTTTCCGCCATTCCTCATGATTTTGGTGTCGGCTCCTGCAAGACAGAATTTGATGTGCAGCCAGGTTGTAATTATTTTGGTAAAGACTTTTCTTTCAAATGGTGCTTTCTATCTGAACGACAACACCATCTTTACTTTACCATCCTGAACGCTAAAAAGGTAGTAAACAGAATTAGAGCCTCTGATATCATGGTCAGTGCTTTCCTTGCACATCAGGGCACATGGAAGGGATGGGGCTACAGCGGTTATTATATTAAGCAAACACCTGTATTTTAAGTCAAAAATCCTCTGTTGTTGCTTGTGCAGTGCAAGTCAAATATAAAGATAGGTAATAGAGAAAAATAAAATTGAATAATGTTATGATGGACTCTCAAAAAGCTCACACTCCAAAGGGTCGGTCGGGGAACATTTAGGGAACAGTGATCATAGCATCATAAGGTTTAGATTAGCTATACAAAAGGACAAGGAGCAATCTAGAGTAAAAATACTTAATTGGAGGATGGCCAATTTCAGTGGGTTGAGAACGGATCTGACCCAAGTAAATTGGGATCAAAGACTGGCAGGCAAAACTGTAATCTGACAATGGGCAGCCTTTAAAGAGGAGATGGCTCGGGTACAGTCTTGGTCCATTCACACGAGGGGGAAAGGTAGGGCAACCAAAGCCAGAGCTCCCTGGATGAGGAAAGAGATAGACAGTAAGATGAAGCAGAAAAAGTGGGTATATGACAGATGTCAGGTTGATAATACAAGTAAGAAACAATCTGAATATAGAAAGTACAAAGAAGTGCAAAAGGAAATAAGAGGAACAAAGAGAGAGTATGAGAATAGACTTGCAACTAACATAAAAGGGAATCCAAAAGTCTTCTATAGGCATATAAATAGTAAATGGGTATTAAGGGGGTGTGGGGCCGATTAGGGACAAAAAGGAGACCTACGCATGGAGGCAGAGGGCATGGCCGAGGTACTAAATGATTACTTTACATCTGTCTTTACCAAGGAAGATGCTGCCAAAGTCACAGTAAGGAGGTAGTTGAATTACTGGATGGGCTAAAAATTGATAAAGAGGAGGTACAAGAAAGGCTGGCTGTACTTAAAGTAGCTAAGTCACCCGGTCCGGATGGGATGCATCCTAGATTGTTGAGGGAAGTAAGGGTGGAAATTGCAGAGATACTGGCCATAATCTTCCAATCATCCTTAGATACGGGGTTGGTGCCAGAGGACTGGAGAATTGCAAATGTTACACCCTTGTTCAAAAAAGGGTGTTAGGATAAACCAAGCAACTATAGGCCAGTCAGTTTAACCTCGGTGGTGGGGAAGCTTTTAGAAACGATAATCCAGGACAAAATTAACAGTCACTTGGACAAGCATGGATTAATCAAGGAAAGCCAGTACGGATTTGTTAAAAGCAAATGTTGTTTAACTAACATGATTGAGTTTTTTGGATGAGGTAACAAAGAAGGTTGACGAGGGCAATGCAGTTGATGTGGTGCATATGGACTACCAAATGGCATTTGGTAAAGTGTCACATAATAGGCTTGTCAGCAAAGTTGATGCCCATGGAATAAAAGGGGCAGCAGCAGCATGGTTACAAAATTGGCTAAGTGATCGGAAACAGAGTAGTGGTGAATGGTTGTTTATCGGACTGGAGGAAGGTGTACAGTGGTGTTCCCCGGGGGTCGGTACTAGGACCACTGCTTTTTTTGATATATATTAATGACTTGGACTAGGGTGTACAGGGCACAATTTCAATATTTGCAGATGACACAAAACTTGGAAGTGTAATAAACACTGAGAAGGATAGTAACAGACTTCAAGAGGTCATAAACAGGCTGGTGAAATGGGTGAACATGTAGCAAATGAAATTTAACGCAGAGAAGTGCGAAGTGATACATTTTGGTAGGAAGAACGAGGAGAGGCAATATAAACTGAAGATTCTAAAGGGGGTGCAGGAACAGAGATCTGGGATATATGTTCACAAATCTTTGAAGGTGGCAGGGCAGGTTAAGAAAGCGGTTAAAAAAAGCATATGGGATCCTAGGCTTTATAAATAGAGGTATAGAGCAAAAAAGCAAGACAGTTATGATGAACCTTTATAAAACACTGGTTCTGCCACAATTGGAGTATTGTGTCCAGTTCTGGGCACTGCACTTTAGGAAGGATGTGAAGGCCTTAGAGAGTGCAGAAAAGATTTATAAAAATGGTTCCGGGGATGAGGGACTTCAGTTACGTGGATAGACTGGAGAAGCTGGGGTTGTTCTCCTTAGAGCAGAGAAGGTTGAGAGGAGATTTGATAGAGGTATTCAAAATCATGAGGGGTCTAGACAGGGTAGATAGAGAGAAGCTGTTCCCAGTAGCAGTAGGGTTGAGAACCAGAGGACCCAGATTTAAGGTAATTAGCAAAAAAAAAGGCAACATGAGGAAAAACCTTTTTTTAACGTAGCGGGTGATTATCATCTGGAATGAACTGCCTGAAAGGGCGGTAGAGGCAGATTCAATCGTGGCTTTCAAAAGAGAATTGGACAAGTACTTGAAGGACAAAAAATTGCAGGGCTACGGGGATAGGGTGGGGGAGTGGGACTAGCTGGACTGCTCTTGCAGAGAGCTGGCATGGGCTGGACGGGTCGAATGACCTCCTTCTGCGCTCTAACCATTCTATGATTCTCATCCATAGAATATTTGAGACACATTTTTAAAAATCCAGACATACTGCAAGCACATGGCAAAATGTGATACTTGATCAGGGGCACCTTCTCAAATCAGCAATAGCATTACTCCAGGATGTGATGATATAAACATGAATACCTGCAAATATTACAAGTCCATGAGTTGTGTTTGTGTTGCGGACTGTGCATCCACGCAGTAGGATTGCATTTATATCCAGAGGATAACTCTGATTCCTCCAATATAGGGTTCCTATAAATTTGTCCAGTCGATTGTTTGGCTCTTCGCATTCTACTAAACCTAGAGGGAACACATTTGCTTGTTTTTAGGCTAACTGGGTAAAAAATGTCCTCCAAGTAGACACAGCCACTAAATATAACCTTACTTTATACAATGTGCAGCACTATTTAAACAACTATGCATGTGTAAAACCACAGCTGCTCAGATGCCACGTTTGCAACTTCTTGTTGGAGCAAAGATAGTCCCCAATAATGGGGGAAGGTAAATACAGGCCAGCAATGTGGAAACACCATTGCTGACCTGGATATGTGGTTTGAGAGCTCAGCCTTCTTGCTGGCAATGCAAAAGACCAACGCTGATGTCGTGTGGCATTTGCGGCACCCGTTTATGTTTACTTCCAAAGTTTGCTGCCAGAGGCCTCTCGGAAACCCACCTTGTGAGGTGAGTCTAGGCAACTCCTTTATATCACAGTGCTACCCCTGAAGGCAGGGTTTCATATATAATGAATACGAATGGATTTCTTGACAGTTCAAATTTCAAAAGCAGTGTTACTGTGTCTTCAACCGGCCTGACTAAATTGGTGTAAACATACTCACCATCAAAAGATTTCAGATCATTCTCTTTCTTAAGCAGTTTGTCTGTAATTTCCAATGACATTTTGAACTTCAGGTTGGTTTCACTGAAAGTATAATGAATTGAGATCCATTAACAAAGCACAGCAGTAGTAAATAACTCAATTGTGTGTCAATTTTCTATTTTGCAACAATAGTTAATATTCCACAGCAGAGAGCCATGGGTAGCACACGGGGTTAACACCCAGGTTCCGATGTGAACCTTTCAGCCAACAGAGACAAAGAGACTTTCAATCCATTTCCTAGTGGTAACAGCATGTGTTGTAATAATTTAGCACAAAGTAACACCAAATTGGTAATCCTGCTCACTAAGGATGCCTACATTTGCCTTCCCAGGTGGATGTAAAAGATCCCATGGCACTATACAAAGAGGAGTGGGTGATTTCTCCCAGTGTCTTGACTAACATTTATTTCTAAAAAAATAACAGATTAACTGCTGCATTTGCCTACACATCCAAAGTAATTCATTGGCTGTAAAGTGCTTTGGGACATCCTGAGGTTGTGAAAGGCGCCGACGCTGTATCAATGCAAACTCTTCCTTGGATTGTGAGGACCTCCAAAACATCCAACATTCATGCTGCAACAACCCCAAGAACCACCTTAAGAGAGATCAGCAAGATTTCAGTTATCTTTCAGGCTCACTAGGATTTCTCATCTTATGGATAGAAACTACAGCTGTAGTCTGGAACAAATGTCTCACATGATCTCAGAAAAGGCACCTCCAAAATGAGTACATGGTCTCCACTGCGGGGACAGATAAAATTTGGTTGCAATCTTAATCTATAAAAAGTTAAGCTGAAAGCTACTAACTTCAGAATATATTTAGATTGCAACCAAATTTGATTTGGCCTCTCGCTAGGGACAGTAGTCACACATGTATTTTCTCGATTGTATTAACAAAACAGTTAAAAATAATGCTGAATAGTACAAACATTTTTAATTTCCTCATCAGTCTGCTGCTGGCTCCAGGCAAGCAAAGGCCGGCGTGGGGCCCTCACGTACACAAATGTGGACACTGCACATGAGCAGAAATTTTCAGCTTCGCCATATGTGCACAAGAGCTCCAATTCTACACGTGCAGACAAAAAAATTGAGGGGCAATCTTGCATTATCTAGGGAGAGATGCTGTAGGAAGCACCAATTTCCATCAGCAACTACTGCCAGAAGTTGGGGAAACACCAGCTAATAGTATGTCTGAAACAAAGGCCCTGTCTACTTGTTCTGGTGGTTCAAATGGAATAGTAAAGATCACATGGCACTATTGCAAGAGAAGATGGGAACTCTTCTGGATTCCTGACTAATAGTCCTTGCTCAACCGACATCACCACAAACAGATTACACAGGAACATAGGAACAGGGGTAGGTCGTTCAGTCCCTCGAACCTGTTGCGCCATTGAATTAGATCATGGCTGAGCTTTATCTTAGCTCCATCTACCCAACTTGGTTCTGTAACCCTTAAAATCAATCTCAGTTTTGAACTTTTCAATTGACCTAGCCACAGCTTTTTGAGGAGTTCCAGATTTCCACTAACTTTTGTGTGATGAAGTGCTTTCTGACATCACCCCTGAACAGTCTAACTCTAATTTTAAAGTTATGCCTTCTTGTTCTGGACTCCCCCCACCAGAGGAAATAGTTTCTCCTTATCTACCCCATCAATTCCTTTAACCATCTTAAACACATCAATTACATCACCCCTTAATCTTTTATATTCAAAATAGAGTACAAGCCTAGTGTACGCATCCTCAGAATTTATCCCTTTTAGCCCCAGTGAATCTGGTGAATCTGTGTTGCACCCCTTCCGAGACCGATATATTCTTCCTGAGGTGCAGTGCCCAGAACTGAATGCAGTACTCCAGAGGGGGTCTAACCTAAGCACTGTACAGCTGTAACATAATTTCCACCCCTTTGCGTTCCAGCCTGCTTGAGATAAAGGCCAACATTCCATTAGCCTTTTAAATTATCTTTTGCCACTGTCCACTAGCTTTTAGTGATTCTGTACTTGTCCCCTAAATCTCTCTGTTCATCCACAATTCCTAGCTTCTCGCCATTTAGAAAATACTCTGATCTATCTTTCTTAGGTCCAAAGTGGATGACCTCGTCTATCTGATTACCTGATCATTCATCTTATTGCTGTTTGTGGGATCTTCATGTGTACAAAATGGCTGCCATATTTTCCTACATAGCAATCACTGTTGTATTTATTGTATGCAGGGGACTTGGAGACATTCCCCAGAGAAGTGATGAGGCACTATATAAATGTACCTTTTATAAAAAAGGTAACTACAGTAGAATCTCATCACAGCAATGGAGATGTGATCTGTAAAGCAAATATGATTTTAAAAAATTGTCCCTTGGCAGAAAAATAAAAAGTCCAAGTTGGCATCAAAAAAAGTCAAAACTAGCAGATGGTAGATACCCATGAAACAATATGTTCAACAGACTAGTCATTAATTGCATCATGAACTAATTGTACTGCACCATGTACAGTGAAACAAGGTGCCTAGACTTTTCCATACAGTATTGTCTACCTCTGAATTAAAGGCTTTTTGCAAATGAAAGTTCTTACCCATCTAGTTCAGCTGTTTCTACGTAACAAAGACTGTTGGGGTCTGAACTGGACAGTAGTAGTATATCAGCCTAAATAATTAGAAAAATAACAATTATATAATGTAACACAATGGAAGAGTGTCTCATTTTTTCAAAATGTGAAACTTACTGGAATAAAATCATCTCTCCGTAGGCGTACAATATCTCCAACTTTTATGTTTCTCCATTTTGATGATTTAAACCTAAAAAAGGTAGAAATTTCTCTCATTTTTGTGGCCCAGTAACAGATACAAATGACTCTTAGAAAACATCTAACTAAAATAAGTTCCAACTTACAATTGCTGTTTTACAGAAAATACACATACACTATTCCAATGTTAAGGCATTTTATCAGGAACAGAAAATATGAACTTCATTGGGCTGAATACAATCCAGACACGCATTCTGTCCTAGAAAAAGTGACTCAAGCATTCCTCAATTGAACTTCAAGGCAGCCATCAGCCTTATTGTTTTATGCAGTGTTTCTTGGGTTACAAAATATGTGTGTGTGGGATGGAATTTCGCTGATAGGCATTTCCAGTTTAGTGTCCAACCTACATGCATGTATTAAGATTTGTTGTGTGAAAAAGATATGCAGGGATATTTCACAAAGCCACATTAAAGGCTAAGAGCAGGTTTATTTTAAAAAATCTATTAGAAATAAAGCAACAAATAAAAAGTTAATGTTAACAGCAGCTTTGATTCCCTTGTAAGAGCCACATGATAACACACTTGGGCTGTTGGCAGCTCTCACTGCGGCACCAGAGGGCAGCAAACAACACAAAACAAACCATTTTAGTCATTTTGAGATTTGGTAAAAATTCAAGTGGACATATTTAGACAATGGGACTACGGTCGCCTCAATGTCTGTGATGATTGCAAATAAGAGAATCACTGTCCTTGGTAGAATTCAACAGTCTGGTCTCTTGGAATGCTTCAATCTCGTTATGTAAAAAGCTAGAAAATATTTTCAGAATATTTTGTCACGTACACTTAAGAGATGCTATGAGCAGTATATGTACATGTAAGACACACTATGAATAATAGGTTAAAAAAAGGCATAATACCTGCCATCCTGCAGGACTTCACATTCCCGGGTATTGATCATTTTGTCCATCCTATGTCTTACCTATGATGTACAAGACAAATAAGCAAAATTATTCAGTATAGACTGTAGCACCTTTTTCAATCATGAATTTCCCATGCAATAGAAGTACTTAACAGTAGCTTGATGGCTCAGTCAGTAAGGAACTGCCTGGTGTGAAATTAAGCCATAGCAACCAGAAAAATCCCAGGCTTGACGACTGCTTTGTCCTAAATTAGATGATCTTAGCCAGGGCACAAGAAGGGCACTGCAACTGGCCTTGTCACCCTTGGCCAATGCACTGATGGCTATCTCCTGACTGGTAAATTCATAGGTGGGTGCCAGATGAAAACAGAATCGGCTTGACTGCAATATCCCTCTTGTCAAATAACTTGCCAATATTCACTGTTTTGATGCACACAAAACTTGATGAACCATACCACAGCACGAGTCAGCAACTACCAGAGTGGAGGAAAGAAAATTAAGGAGAGTGTGGAAAAAATAATTGACAAACTCCATCTCCAAGTAAGAAATGTAATTGATTATAAGCCAGGTCACCATTTTTTGATGACTGAATAAAATCCCATAATTCCATGCAATAAACTGCATGGGATTAGGAGATTTTGCAGGTGTTGCATTCTGCCTGAATATAATTAGGACAACTGCACATGGTGACTGAATAAGTCAAATTCCATTTCTATTACATGGGATTTTCCAAGACGATTCTTGGTGTTTTAGGATCATCTTGGATAATTTTGCCCCCTTTTCCCCAGAAGACCACGTATCAGTGGCTTTAATCATAGGACTATTTCATTACCAGCAATCTCAAAAAGATCTTCGGCCACGATCCCATCCCCCTTGCTGATTTCCCACTCAAACTCAACCCAACTATGTATAACCTCATGGTTCTGCTTAACCTGAGCCTAGCCTCAAACCTGGGGTTACTAACACTGGTTGAATGTATCCCTGGAGGTTTCATCACAAGAACTTCTACCTCCAACTGCCCTACCCAATTCCCAATATTTTTACAACTAATGGACAAAAAAAGTGTCCAAAGAAAATGAAAAAAAGCACACAATTTTTTTCAATGTCCCAATGATTTTTCTCCTGGGTTTCTTACAGCAGTGTCCAGGAGATTAATCGTTAATTCATAGAATTATAGAAAATTTATGGCACAGGAGGCTGCCTTTCGGCCCATTGTGTCCGCGCCGGCCAAAAATGTGCCACCTAACCTAATCCCACTTTCCAGCACTTGGTCCGTAGCCATGTAGGTTACGGCACTTCAGGTGCACATCCAGGTACTTTTTAAATGAGTTGAGGGTTTCTGCCTCTACCACCCTTTCAGGCAGTGACTTCCAAACCCCCACCATCCTCTGGGTGAAAATGTTTTTCCTCAGCTCCCCTCTAGTCCTTCTACCAATCACATTAAATCTATGCCCCCTGGTTATTGACCTGTCTGCTAAGGGAAATAGGTCCTTCCTATCCACTATCTAGGCCCCTCATAATTTTATACACCTCAATTAAATCACCCCTCAGCCTCCTCTGTTCCAAAGAGAACAACCCCAGCTGATCCAATCTTTCCTCGTAGCTAAAATTCTCCATTCCTGGCAACATCCTCGTAAATCTCCTCTGTACCCTCTCTGGTACAATTACATCCTTCCTGTAATGAGGTGACCAGAACTGTACACAATGCTTACACTGTGGCCCAACTAGTGTTTTATACAGTTCCAGCACAACCTCTTCTCTCTTATATTCTATGCCTCAGCTAACAAAGGAAAGTATTCCATATGCCTTCTTAACCACCTTATCGACCTGACTTACTAGCTTCAGGGATCTATGGACATGCACTCCAAGGTCCCTCACTTGTGTGTTCCATTGTCTTGTTTGCCCTCCCCAAATGCATTACCTCAGATTTCTCTGGATTGAATTCCATTTGCCACTTTTCCACCTGACCAGTCCATTGATATCTTCGTGCGGTCTACAGCTTTCCTCCTCACTATCAACCACACGGCCAATATTTGTATCATCTGCAAACTTCTTAAATGTAGGAGGCATGATTAAGTCCAAATCATTAATATATATCACAAAAAGCAAGGAACCTAGTACTGAGCCCTGAGGAACCTCACTGGAAACATCCTTCCAGTCACAAAAACACCTGTCGACCATTACCCTTTGCTTCCTGCCACTGAGCCAATTTTGGATCCAACTTGCCACTTTCCCTTGGATCCCATGGGCTTGTACTTTTTTGACCAGTCTGCCAGGTGGGACCTTGTCAATTCTTGGAGATTCCAGGAGAATCCTGGAAGGTTGACAACCCTGCTCTAACCCCACATCCAGTCCATCAGCAAGACCAACTTATCCCTATCTCTACATTATCCTCACTCCCAGTGAAAGAGTCATTCATGCCTTTGTTAACTCGGGCTCCATTTCTCCCCAACGCCCTCCTCACTGATTTCCCAAGCTTCATCCTCAAATTCCAACTCATCAAAACTCTGCCACTTGTATTCTATCCTGCCCAAAGTTCTGTCCACTCATCACCTCTTTCCTTGCCAACTCCATTGACTCCTGCCTCTCCCTTCCTCACCCAGGTCATCAAGTTCAAAATCCTCATCCTCCTCTTCAAACCTCTCCATAGTTTCTATTTTGAAGATGGGAATCACATTTGCTATTTTCTGTTCCTTTGGGATTTGGCCCGAGTCCAGTGAACTCTGAAAAATATCCACAAGAGGACTCACAATCGTTTGAGCCAATTCCTTCAGAACCCTGGGATGAAAATTATCAGAGGCAGGACACTTAACAAACTAGAGCTTCAAAACTTGCCCAATATTTACATTTTTTTCAGTCTACATTCACCTTTTAAAATGTACCCCCAATTCTGCCATTTCTCGCCACCCTCATTTCTGCTAGAGCCAAAAATCCCACATCCCCTGGTTTTCATAAAAATTACAACCAATGCATTGCAAAGACCAGAAAATATATTTAGATGAACTGACCTTGTCATTGGGCAAGATCAGCTCATTTGTATGCAGGTACGCAAACCACCAAGGGTCAGCATTTCCAGGCATGCTGTGCAGTGACCATACTAATAGGTCCCATGATGTTTGTCTAGAATTAAGAGCCATTGATTGATACCAGCATTTGATGCGACATGCAAGTAGTGCTGTTGAAAACCATCGGATTATCATGTGGAACTAATTATTTTTTGAATTTTTTTTACTCAATAATGCAAAGTCACTTCGATTTTGCTACAGTTACTAAAATTACTACACACATGCATTATATATTATGAAGGTAGATGATAGAAACCCATGACTAATGATGCCTGCAAAGGCACTGCTGCTACGGGGCCAGTAATAACGAATTTTGACAGGCAGATGGCACCAGTTCTCTGTCGTGGTTTCATCTGAAATCTTTCACTCCTCCCAAGTCGAATAGCCTCTCCAGCTTTCAAAACATGCTCAGGTGGTTTTGCTGGAATCGGATACATTAAACAGAAGGTTCATGGAATTAGCTGATGTTTTAGAATGTGTGGATAAACAAAGAAATAAAATAAATGCTTACAACATCATCAGCAAGGTCCTTTACTGCCGTTATTCCCAGCACCACCAGCAAAGGCACAAACGTAGTGTACCATGCCAAGGTTGAGATCTGTGGAATGGCCTAGAGAGAAAAGCAAAATAAAATGCCATTTCTAATAAAAGCTGAACACAATATCAGATTAGAAACTCATTTTTGAAGTTCAGGAAATCCTTTGAATCCTGCAATTATTATTTGAGACAGACACGCACACACACAACTAGCTCTGGGAAGGTGAAGGAAGGTGGCAAGAGGCAGAAGACACGTTTTCTTCCATCTGCTGGAATTGTGCACCACACAATTAATTGTTTCAGCAAAAAAAAAACAGGCTGCTAATTTTTCACTGGTGCATAATTGCAGCTAATATGCCTTTAAACAAACCAATTCAGATTTCCCCTTCCCCAGTTCAAAAGTTCAATTCCTGAGGAAATAAAAATCAAATGATTGATGTGCAATTTTCAGAAAACTCAAAGAAGAAGAAAATCTGCAAGTGCTGGGAAACTGAATTTAAAAGCCAAATTCCTGGAAATACACAGCACATCAAATCAGTATCTGTGAAGTGAAGAGACATGTTATTGTTTCAGGTGACGCCTCTGATCTGAACCCACCCAAAACATACTTAGCTTTCCCTTTCAGATGCTGGTGGACATGCTGTCTATTTCCAATGTTCTGTTTTTATTTCAGAATAATTCAATTTATTGACCATGACAATCTGTAAAACAGCTGAGAATATTACAGGTTTTTTAAAGCAAATCTTATTGGCTCACATTTACAATAAATATTTGCTTTTCACATAGCAAAATGTTGCGTGGAATGAATTAAGTCTAAGTACTTTCAGAATTAGCCAATAAACTGAAAATTAACCTTTAAACGAAGCAGCGATATTTTACATGAATTACGGACCAAGTGCTAGAAAGTGGGATTAAGGTGGGTGGCTCATTTTCGGCCAGCGCGGACACGATGGGCCGAATGGCCTTTCTGTGCCGTAAATTTTCTATGAACGCAAGTGCATCTTAAATATCATTTTAAAAAATAGCACTGAGGGGCAGAGAGGCTTTTAATATCCACACATTTGTTTTCATGTAGCAAATTTAGGTTTAGAACATACAATTTTTTTTTGAAAAAGCACCTACTTGAAGAATGAGAAGGACCAGAAAGTAAGCATTGGCTGCCCTTTTAAATTGTTCCATCAGGTTACGTGGTAAAAAGGTAAGTACGTTGTATTTGTATGTCTGGATTGCGTTCCCCTGAAAATAAAAAAGACAACTGTTACAGATCAGAAGATACAAAACAAAGATGTATCAACCTAATGAGACCATAAATACCTGTGCCCAGACATCTGACAACATACATAATAAGAAAATTAAGATTTTTGAATGGTTTGGGGCTTCAAGGTGCACAAAAATTGTTAAACAGACCACGATTAACTAACAAAAACTGCCCACAATGAGGATACTCACTGCGTATTTGCTTCTCTTAATGCAGCCGTATTTCTTGACAGTGAACTGATTGTAAAAGTTTCTGTCATTTGCTTTGACTTTCCACGTGTATTCTGAAATAGAAGGTAAAGTAATTTCAAAAAATATTGATGCTAAATGTCTTGTTTTCACTCTAAGGATGGTGTTAAATCTTTCTACCCAACACAGAGGTTATTTAGCGATACCTCGCTACCCCACCCCCAACCCTCTCCAACCCATACTCGAATTGAAGAAATGGTCTGTGGTTCTGTTTGCTCCTTTCCGAATAATTCTTTTTTTATGCAGATACAAGATCTTTGAGATAATAATCCTCTGAGAACTCTGTATTCCCCCAACTGTGGCCTCTTGTGCATACGTCACTTCCTTCACCCCACCATTGGCGGTCATGCCTTCAGCCATCTCGGCCCCAAGCTCTGAAAATTCCTCCCAAAGCCCCTTCACCTGTCCACTCCTCTCTCCTCCTTTAAGACGCTACTTAAAATCTACCTGTTTGACCAAGCTTTTGGTCACCTGTCCCAATGTCTCCTCCTTTGGCTCGGTGTCAATTTTTGTCTGATTGTGCATCTGTGACGGCTTACTACGTTAAAGGCACTGTATAAATGCAAGTAGTTGTTGTTGATATGAAACATAGTTTGAAAGAACCTGAAGATCTTAATTCGATTGTTGCTCAGCACATTGTCCACTCAAAAGAATATAAAGTGGCTGTGTCATTTCACCTGCTACAGGTATGAGGTGGTAGTTGCAGGAATAACAGCCAACAGTTCTGAGTTATTCCCATGATATTTATTACTTGGGTATCCTGCGTGCATTCCACAATGATGCCATTCATTTATATGGGATTAACAGCTAATAACCAGCCTACTGGCCACTCTGGAATCAGCTGAGACCCTAAATGTGTGTCCAGGGAACGGAGAAACACACTATGAAAACCAAGATCGCCTACCTGGCAGGAAAATACTTACATTTATATAGTGCCTTTAATGTAGTAAAAAGTCCTAAGGCGCTTCACATGAGTGTTATCAGACAAATTTTGACACCGAGCCACATAAAGCGATATTAGCACAGGTGACCAAAAACTTGGTCAAAGAGGTAGGTTTTAAGGAACGACTTAAAGGAGGAGAGAGAGAGGTGGAAGGGTTCAGGGAGGGGACTTCCAGAGCTTAGCTTGAAGTTCTTCTAAAATAATAAATAGATATGGGCAAACACATGATACTGGAAGTGACGCTGTAATTTTCAGGCATTCCAACTAAGTATAATCCTGGTTCAGAGGAATGATTGTGTTTCTTCTTCCCCACTGCAGACAGAAAGGAATTACACAAATGGTGGTTGTCTTTCAAAAATTGTGGTGGATAGTGACTTTCAAGAAGAAGCATTGCAAATAAATGGCTCCAAAGGCTGACATTATTAGAAAAAAAACTTAGACTTTAGCCAAAATATCACAAAGTAGAGATAAGGGAAGTCATTAAGCTTCTCTTTGCACAGTAGTTCTATCATCACAATCCAACTGCCTCTTGAATAATTCTATAGTTTTTTTTTTTAAAACCACTACCCTACCATTCCAGATATTAAAATCACTGTGTGACTAAGCACTTCCTGATATCAGACCTGAATTTGTCCTTTTACTAGTCTGTACTTGGGTCCTTTCATCCTATATTTGTACTTTTAAACTTAAAATAGTGCTTTGGGTTAACCTTTTTTATTTAACTCATTATCTTGTACGTGTCTCCCCATTCGTTCCAGGCTGAAGATTCAGAGTTTCTCCAAGCTTTCCTTATAACTCATTCCTAAGACACGAGGAGCTTTGTGTCCCTTCTCTGCATGGTTTCCAGAGCTTGGATGTGTCGCCTGATTTGGTGATTAGAACTGAACACCATAGTCAATGTGTTTCTAACCTAAGTATTATACAGCTTCAGAATAATGACCTCAAGACTTATACTGTATTGATGTGGCAATTTAACTAACCATTCTGTTTGCTTCATTAATTGATTTATTAATTGCAATATCTGAACATGATCAGTTTTGAGTCCATCACTCCCAGATCTCTTTCAGCCTATTCCCTAGCCAATTTGACACCATTTACGTATGGCCCCCATACCCACTTACAATCTTGTACTTGGTATCTGTACTCAATTTTAAGTACCAGAATTCTGCCTGTAGTATATTCATCCAAAACACAAGGAGAACGGAGAGTTTCCCACTGGAAAATTATGCTGTGATTCTACAACTTGCAACAATCAAGGATTTTTCCGAGCCTGGAATCACTCCTTCCACTGGTACCTGCTGCTTCCTCTCTCTCTCTGCCAATTTTTTAATCTGAGGAAGGGTCTTAAGACCCAAAACACAGATGTGGCCTGACCTGCTCAGTATTTCCAGCTTTTTCTGTTCTATTTACAGATTTCCAGCATCTGCAGTTTTTCATCCCCCCCCCCGCCTTATCCACCTTTGTTTTATCGCGAATACCCACTGTCTTGAGCTTCTGTCGCAGGTTACCTGCAGAAATTTATTGAAGCCCTTCTGGAAGTTCAGGTACATTACATTATAGAGTTTTTGATGTCAACTTATGATGTTACTTACTCAAAAAGTCAAAGAAGTTAGTAGGGCAGGATCCCCATCCAAAAATCATACTGGCTGCCATTTAAGAACATTTGTAAACAATTTTACAACACCAAGTTATAGTCCAACGATTTTTATTTGAAATCTACAAGCTTTCGGAGGTTTCCTCCTTCCTCAGGTAAATGTTCAGGAGCTCCTTGAAGCCTCAAATAAAAATCGTTGGACTATAACTTGGTGTTGTAAAATTGTTTACAATTGTCAACCCCAGTCCATCACCGGCATCTCCACATCATGGCTATCATTTAAGAACATAAGTAATAGGAGCAGGAGTAGGCCATACGGCCCCTCGAGCCTGCTCCGCCATTCAATGAGATCATGGGTGATCTTGACCTCAACTCCACTTTCCCGCCCGATCCCCATATCCCTTGATTCTCCTAAAGTCCAAAAATCTACCTATCTCAGCCTTGAACATATTCAGTGACTGAGCATCCACAACCCTCTGGGGTAGAGAATTCCAAAGATTCACAACACCAAGTGAAGAAATTTCTCCTCATCTCAGTCCTAAATTGTCCACCCTTTATCCTGAGACTATGCCCACTAGTTCTAGACTCTCCAGCCAGGGGAAACAACCTCTAAGCATTTACCCTGTCAGGCCCTCTCAGAATCTTGTATGTTCCAATGAGTGTTCTATGTGTTGGCTTGTTTCCGATCAGGTGGGGATCTCCCTGTATTTACTGACTTCCTCATAATGATCTTCAACACTTCATGGGTTTCATTCCTTTTCTCACCGAGCAACCCCAGTTATATGTTGCCTGTCCCCAGAGATTTATTGCTTGTGAGTCCTTTCAGCCCAATAAATCCATGCACTATATACTTCCAGCCAGTCTAGTTCATTGGAAAGCTTATCCCTGCACCAATGAGTCTACATTTACCTACCTAGTGATTTATATAGCTATTCCAGCTCTTTTACTGTCATCTTTCATTTTCCTAAAGATTTCTATTTGATACTCATCTCTATCATTAGGGGTTAACCATGTTTCTCAGATACATATTTCATTATAATTTCTAAGCACCAAAACAACCTCAAGTTGCCATCTGGCTTTGAATGCTTCCAGCATTCATACTTATGCATCTTAATAGATAAAACCCATACTTCAAGACTGCCCTTTCTTAATTTGATCTTTAACTTAGATACAAATAATTTTATTTCTTGTTGGTCTGCTTTGATTATCGGTCTTTGTTATGGTTTACTGAGATGGCAGTAATTTACCACAAAACATGTCAATTTAATTCATCTTCACAGTCTGAAATAACTGATTGTAATTGAACATTACCATTTTTTGGTTTCCATCCCTCCTCAGTCTGTTGGTTGATGCGATTTTGCTCTGTATCGTCCAATCTTTCAGTAGAACTATCCAATTCATTGTCCGTCTCATCATCACTGTATGGCACCACATCGTCAAGTCCTTTGCCACCTTCATCACCGATGCTAGAGACTTGGTCAGTACTCATTACCTTAGAGATCCCTGAAAGAGGAAGAGACTGAAGTCAGAATCAAAGGAACCAAGAACAGAACATTTTTAACAGGAGATGACAAAAGAAGAAAACTTCCAATAAAAAATTCACAAAGTCATTGAGGTATCAGTGACCTCCTATAAAGCATTGGCAATGTTTACAATTTTTTAAGTTAATATAAAGTTTAGTCAGCTCCCTTTGTCCTTTCTTCTCTAAATTCACTGACCTCCTGTCTGCCCTGAACCTCTCCCACCCATATTCACAGCTACCCTCCCCCGCACCCCTCCCCTCCCCGATGCCATCTTATGGCCTCTCTACTCCCATGTTCTCCATCGCCAACAAGGCCATCTCCAACCACTTCCTTGTATCCATCACCGCTTACATCCTTCGAACGCCTTCCAAACCCTTTTCCTTCTGTATCCATCCTTGAAAAAACCTCTCCCCAGGTCACTAAGAACTGCACTTTATAAATCCCAACTGCTTAACCTTTGGCCCACCATTCACCACAATGCTTCTGCAGCTGTCCATCTGCTTAACTATTGTTCACATTGATTGCTTTGATGCCACTGTCCTCAGCAAATCCTTTATTCTCTCCCATCCTGGTCGATCCACTTAGTATGGTCATCTTCGCTCCAGTTCAAGGATCACAGACTTGAGCATACACAACAGATTTAGCTATCCATCACCAGATCACCAGATCTGCCTGCTCCACACAAGTGCTATCGGGTCTCACCCTCTGCCAAAACCATTCACTACTTCAGAATCATGCTGGAGCGCAAAAATAACCCCTAGCTTTGTTGCTCCACTACCAACCGTCTCCTTAAAGCCCTCTTCCCTGCCCCCTCCACCAAGTTTGAGGAGCTCACAGACTTCTTTGTCACTATGATTGAGACCATGATTGAGCTGGAGTCCGAGCTGCAGACATTGTGATGCATCAGGGAGGTTAACGATTTATCTGGACGCTTTGATCCAGGAGGCAGTCACACCCCTTAGGTTAGGTAGTAGTTTAGATATGTTCAGTAGTCAGGGACAGGAGGATGTGACTGCGAGTCAGGCAGGTATGGAGGCCCAGGATGCAGTGATGGAGCAGCCTCAGCCATTGACCTTGTCCAACAAGTAAGAGATACTTGCTACCTGTAGGCATGAGAGCAAAGACTGCAGGGAGGATGGCCAAATTGACCACGTCACCATGGTACAGGAGGCTATTCAAGTTGGGGGAGTAAAAAAAGAATGTGGTCATGGTAGGGGATAGTATAGTCATAGGGATAGATACTGTTTTCTGCAGTCGCGACCGGGAGTCCCGAAGGCAGTGTTGCCTGCCTGGTGCCAGGGTTAAGGACATCTCCTTGCAGCTGGAAAAGAGCTTGGAGCATGAGGGGGAGGATCCAGTTGTTGTGGCCCAAGCAGGAACCAATGACATAGGTAGAAGCAGGAATGAGGTTCTGCTGAGGGTGTTTGAGGAGCTAGGGACCAAAATAAAAAGCAGAACCGCAAAAAAGTAATAATCTCTGGATTACTACCTGAGCCACGTACAAATTGGCATAGGGTCAAAAAGATTAGATGGTTAAATGCATGGCTAAAAGAGTGGTGTGGGAAGCAGGAGTTTCAATTCATGAGGCACTGGCACCAGTACTGGGGAATGAGGGAGCTGTTCCATTGCGACGGGCTGCACTTAAACCAGGCTGGGACCAATGTCCTGGTGAATCGAATAACTAGGGTGGTAGATAGGGCTTTAAATTAAAAGGGGGGCGGTGGAGGGGAGGGAAGGGAGGGTTCAGGTACGGGTAATTTTAATTTTAATCAGTCCAAAAAGAAAAGTCAAGGATGTAGAGCAGAGTAGTGATTTGGGTAAAAACAAGCAGAGTGTGTCAGGAAGGTACAGAGAGTTTAACAAAGGTAATAGGGGATTAGTGACAATGGGTACATCAGGGAAAAAAAAGATAAGAAGTTAAAATTGAAGGCGCTGTATCAGAATGCAGGAAGCAGTCGTAACAAGATGGATGAATTAGTGTCACAGAGATAAATCGATTTGATCTAGTAGCCATTACTGAGACGTGGTTGCAGGGTCATAAATGTTGGGAACTAAATATTCCAGGGTACTTGACTTTTAGAAAAGATGG
The DNA here is from genome assembly GCF_035084215.1 of Heptranchias perlo. NCBI lineage: Eukaryota > Metazoa > Chordata > Chondrichthyes > Hexanchiformes > Hexanchidae > Heptranchias > Heptranchias perlo. The sequence goes on from NC_090325.1 coordinate 38,610,857, forward strand.
ACAAAATGGGAAAGGAAGATGGGGGTGGGTAGCCCTGATGACAAAGGATGAGATAAAGACAGTAGTGTGAAAGGATCTTAGCTCAGAAAATCAGGATGTAGAATTAGTATGGGTGGAGCTAAGAAATAATGAGGGGCAGAAAATACTGGTGGGAGTAGTTTATAGGCCCCTGAACATTAGTTATAGTGTTGGACAGAGTATAAGTAAGGAAATTAGAGCAGCATGTAACAAGGGCAAAGCAATAATCACTGGGGATTTTAATCTTCATATGGACTGGGCAAACAAAATTGCAAAAGTAGTTTGGAGGATAAGTTCATGGGATGCATCAGAGACAGTTTTCCTGAACAATACATCAACAAACCAACGAGAGAACAGGTTATTTTAGTTCTAGTATTGTGTAATGAGACAGGACTAATTAGTAATCTTATAATGAAAGATCCTCTGGGGAAGAGTGATCATAAGATGATGACTTTCATATTGAGTTTGAGAGAGTGATGTAGTTAAGTCCGAAACTAGAGTCTTAAATTTAAACAAGGCCAATTATGTAGGTGTGAGGGGCGAGTAGATTCGGAAATTAGATTAAAAGATATGATGGCAGATAAGCAATGGCGAATATTTTAAAAAATAATTCATAAGTCCCAACGAATATGCATAGCCTTGAGGAATAAAAACTCCACAGGAAAAGTGATCCAATCATGGCTAACTAGAGAAGTTAAGGATAGCATTAGATTAAAAGAAGTGGCCTACAATGCTGCCAAAAAGGACATATTTGCCTTAGAGGCAGTGCAACGAAAGTTCGCTAGATTGATTCCTGGGATGAGAGGGTTGTCCTATGAGGAAAGATTGAGTAGAATGGGCCTATACTCTCTGGAGTTTAGAAGAATGAGAGGTGATCTCATTGAAACATATAAGTTTCCAAGAGGGCTTGACAGGGTAGATCCTGAGAGGATGTTTCCCCTGGCTGGAGAGTCTAGGACCAGTGGGCATGGTCACAAGATAAGGGGTCAGATATTTAGGACTGAGAGGATAAGGAATTTCTTCACTCAGAGGTGCATGAATATTTGGAATTCTCTATCCCAGAGGGTTGTGGATGCTCAGTGGTCGAGTATATTTAAGACTGAGAGAGATACATTTTTGGACTCCAGGGGAAATCGGGCGGGAAAGTAAAGTTGAGGTCGAAGATCAGCCATGATCTTATTGAATGGCGGAGCAGGCTCGAGGGGCCGTATGGCCCACTCCTGCTCCTATTTTTATGTTCTTATCCATACAGCTGTTTCTGTTGCTTCCTCCTTTCCCATCAAGCCAAACATCTCTTCCTCACCTAGCACTAAATCCACATCATTATCCAATTTCTCTCCCAGCTATCATGAAGCCCTCTCCCATATGATCTCATCACAGATCCACCTCCTGCTCCCTTGACCCCATTCCCAGTAAACTGACAACCACCAATTTCTCTTACTGGCCTCCATGCTAGCTAACGTTGCAATTCATTCCTTCGTCTCAGGGACAATCGCTCTAACTTCAAAATCCAGGGTCATCAGCCCCCCTACTAAAAAAAAACACCCTCCCAAACCGATGCCCATCTTTCCTGCAACTCCATGTTTGAATCTCTCCAATCAGATCGCTGTCTCTGCCATGAAACTGAAATGGCCCTAACCAAAGTCACAAATGACATCCTATGTGAATGTGACCATGGTGCATCATCCCTCCTTGACCTCTCTGCAGCTTTTGACAAGTCGACAGCACCATTTTCCTCCAAAGCCCATTCTGCGGTGTCCATTACATTGGGATTGCCCGCTTGGTTCCGCTCTTATTTATCCAATTGCAGCCAGAGCATCTCCAGCAATGGCATCTCTTCCTCTTCCTCCCCTCCCCTCCCCTCCCCCCAACACCGATCTATCCCTGTTCCTCATTTACATGTTGCCCCTTTGCAACATCAGCTAAAGACATGGGGTCAGGTTCCACATGTACGCTAATGACGCCCAGCTCTACCTATCCATCATCTCTCTCGACTCCTCCCTTGCCTCTATGTTGTCAGACTGCTAAGACTAATATCCAGTCCTGTGATGAGCAGCGTCTCCTCCAATTAAACACTGGGAAGACTTAAGTCATACCTGTCAGCTTTCTTACTGAAAGCACAGAAAGGCTGGGAGAAATTACTGGAGTTTGAGTGAAATCATTAATTCCTTGAAACTTGCAAAATTAGTTATACATGCACAGGTGGAAGTAATTGAGTAGTACCAGTTGGTCCTGTACAATAATGGTCAGATAAACCTTGTTGGCTCAGTGAAACTAAGCTGTGCTTCTAGAGGACTTGAACCAGGTAACCAACGTATAGAATTGCATTAAGTGAGTTAGGGCAGCCAAAAGCAGTGATCACAGTACCTGACAGTACTGCACAGACACCTGAGTATCAGAATAGCAAGATGATTGTGCCAGGGAGTCACACTTCGATGTTTGTTTGGCAGGGTAAGGAAATGATACTGTGTAACTCTGCAAGAACACAGGATGCAATGTAAAGTATCGGGTCACTACTGATTTATAGGGCCCGGGCAGTAACAGTAAATACAAATAGTCACCATCAAGGAATTGATACCACTTGATTTTGTTATCTAAATCATAAAATAGGGGAGTGACTGGAACAAGATTTTCAGCTCTCTAAAATGGAATACTGGGCAATGTCAATGCCTGGTGCAACACTGATCCATACAGACAGAAAAACCCAGGTATATACTCAGTTAGCTGATCTCAGAGGCAGTGGTTTGGTGTTGAGCAGTGGGTGGGGGGGGGGGGGGGGGAGAACGCAGGGGAGAGGTGAGAGGAGAGAGAATATTACTGTTCCTAGACCAGGGAAAAAAGTAGCCAGGATACCCATTCCTGATTGCTATTCAATGGCTTGTACTGGAAAGTATATCTGCCATAACTAGATTGGGCACAGCCACAATGCCACACACAGTTGAATATCCTGCCAAACTCACTATCTAGAATGACTTAAGAACTATCACTTAGCCAAAGGGATACCAGTGCCCATTGAAACATATCCCAGTAAGCATCAATGCCAGAAGTGAAGACAAACAACTGGGCAAAAAAAAATCGCGACACATTGAAAACTGCACCACGATGAAAAAAAATAGTAAAGCATTAATGTTTTTAAGTTATGCTTGGTTTAAGTTAAATCAGTTAAGTGATTATCCTTCTAAAAATATGGTTTGAAAATTTTGTATTTTTACTAAATTAACAAGTGTACAGCATCTGAACTGTTGTGTCAATTGATCTTTACAGCTACAACAGGAGTTGATGGCTAACTATTTACTTAGTTGGCATTCAACTTGATTATGCTTATTAAGTATAATTGCTTTAAGTGTATTGCTTTAATAATAGTCAGTTTTTAAGTGACTAATTTGACGTGAACCTCAAGTACGACAGTTGTTGTTTGCTTTGTGTTCTGGAATGGATTCTGAGACTATAAATAGAAAATGACATCAATTATTTACACTAATGTTCAGCACTGTATATTAAAACACAACCAAGACATGTTTCCATTTGGAATGTGTTTATGACAATAAGCTACTATGACAGTGTAATTTTCCAATTATTGAATTATTTGGGGGGGAAAATGGTGAAGGGTTTTTATAGAAACATGGAAAATAGGAGCAGGAGTAGGCCATTCGGCCCTTCGAGCCTGCTCCGCCATTCAATATGGTCAAGGCTGATCCTCTAACTCAATACCATATTCCTGTTCTCTCTCCATACCCCTTGATGCCTTTTGTGTCTAAAAATCTATCTATCTCCTTCTTAAATATATTCAGTGACTTGGCCTCCACAGCATTCTGTGGTAGAGAATTCCACAGGTTCACTACCCTCAGAGTGAAGACATTTCTCCTCATCTCAGTCCTAAATGTCCTACCCCGTATCCCGAGACTGTGACCCCTTGTTTTACACCCCCCACAGCCAGGGGAAACATCCTCCCTGCATCCAGTCTGTCTAGCCCCGTCAGAATATTATACGTTTCAATGAAATCACCTCTCATTCTTCGAAGAGGAGCCGAGCCGAGCGGAGGGAGGGTCCGATAAAAGGCGGGATTTCAGAGCGCTGAGAACAGCTGAGAGGAGCCGAGCCGAGCGGAGGGAGCGTCCGATAAAAGGCGGGATTTCAGAGCGCTGAGAACAGCTGAGAGGAGCCGAGCCGAGCGGAGGGAGCGTCCGATAAAAGGCTGGATTTCAGAGCGCTGAGAACAGCTGAGAGGAGCCGAGCCGAGCGGAGGGAGCGTCCGATAAAAGGCGGGATTTCAGAGCGCTGAGAACAGCTGAGAGGAGCCGAGCCGAGCGGAGGGAGCGTCCGATAAAAGGCTGGATTTCAGAGCGCTGAGAACAGCTGAGAGGAGCCGAGCGGAGCGGAGGGAGCGTCCGATAAAAGGCGGGATTTCAGAGCGCTGAGAGGAGCCGAGCCGAGCGGAGCTGCGACCGAGTTTGAAGTGACGTCAGGAATCAGATCGGGACGCGACACAGAGGAGGCACCTGATTGGGGAGTAGGTTCAGGTGAGTATTTCTACTGATCGACAGGAACTGAAGGAAAAGGAAAGGGAAGGTCTGCAGGTCTTATAGAAAGTAGCGTTTATTTTTTAGTGAATCAAGGTCCCTAGTGCAGTGAACATTCTCTAAATTGAGAACAATTTAAAGGAGTAAACTCCTTAAAGGGAGTGGTAAGTAGTTTTTCTTTCCTTTTTTTTCTCTTGACATTGCAGTTGTTGTTAAGCTAACTTAAGGGTTAAGTCATGGCAGGAGATCCCAGAGCCGTGTCATGTTCCTCTTGTGAGATGTGGGAATTCAGGGCTCCTTCCTGTATCCCTGATTCCTTCACCTGCGGGAAGTGTGTCCAGCTGCAGCTATTGTTTGACCGCTTGACGGCTCTGGAGCTGCGGATGGACTCACTTTGGAGCATCCGCGATGCTGAGAAAGTCGTGGATAGCACGTTCAGTGAGTTGGTCACACCGCAGATAAAAATTACTGAGGGAGATAGTGAATGGGTGACCAACAGACAGAGGAAGAGTAGGAAGGCAGTGCAGGGGTCCCCTGCGGTCATCTCCCTCCAAAACAGGTATACCGTTTTGGATACTGTTGGGGGAGATGGCTCACCAGGGGAAGGTGGCAGTGGCCAGGTTCATGGCACCGTGGCTGGCTCTGCTGCACAGGAGGGCAGGAAAAAGAGTGGCAGAGCTATAGTGATAGGGGACTCGATTGTAAGGGGAATAGACAGGCGTTTCTGCGGACGCGACCGAGACTCCAGGATGGTATGTTGCCTCCCTGGTGCAAGGGTCAAGGATGTCTCGGAGCGGCTGCAGGACATTCTGGAGGGGGAGGGTGAACAGCCAGTTGTCGTGGTGCATATAGGCACCAACGATATAGGTAAAAAACAGGATGAGGTCCTACAAGCTGAATTTAGGGAGTTAGGAGTTAAACTAAAGAGTAGGACCTCAAAGGTAGTAATCTCAGGATTGCTACCAGTGCCACGGGCAAGTCAGAGTAGGAATGACAGGATAGCTAAGATGAATACGTGGCTTGAGAGATGGTGTAAGAGGGAGGGATTCAAATTCCTGGGCCATTGGAACCGGTTCTGGGGGAGGTGGGACCAGTACAAATTGGACGGTCTGCATCTGGGCAGGACTGGAACCAATGTCCTAGGGGGAGTGTTTGCCAGTGCTGTTGGGGTGGGTTTAAACTAATGTGGCAGGGGGATGGGAACCGATGCAGGAAGTCAGTGGGAAATAAAGTGGTGACAGAAACAAAAGGCAGTAAGGGAGAGTGTACAGAACATGACCGGACAGATGGTCTGAGAAAGCAGGGCAAAGACCAAGGGAAGTCTAGATTAAACTGCATGTATTTCAATGCAAGAAGTCTGATGGGCAAGGCAGATGAACTCAGGGCATGGATGGGTACATGGGACTGGGATGTTATAGCTATTACTGAAACATGGATAAGGGAGGGGCAGGACTGGCAGCTCAATGTTCCAGGGTACAGATGCTATAGGAAAGATAGAGCAGGAGGTAAGAGAGGAGGGGGAGTTGCGTTCTTGATTAGGGAGAACATCACGGCAGTAGTGAGAGGGGATATATCCGAGGGTTCGCCCACTGAGTCTATATGGGTAGAACTGAAAAATAAGAAGGGAGAGATCACTTTGATAGGATTGTACTACAGACCCCCAAATAGTCAACGGGAAATTGAGGAGCAAATATGTAAGGAGATTACAGACAGCTGCAAGAAAAATAGGGTGGTAATAGTAGGGGACTTTAACTTTCCCAACATTGACTGGGACAGCCATAGCATTAGGGGCTTGGATGGAGAGAAATTTGTTGAGTGTATTCAGGAGGAATTTCTCATTCAGTATGTGGATGGCCCGACTCGAGAGGGGGCAAAACTTGACCTCCTCTTGGGAAATAAGGAAGGGCAGGTGACAGTAGTGTTAGTGAGGGATCACTTTGGGACAAGTGATCATAATTCCATTAGTTTTAAGATAGCTATGGAGAATGATAGGTCTGGCCCAAAAGTTAAAATTCTAAATTGGGGAAAGGCCAATTTTGATGGTATTAGACAGGAACTTTCAGAAGTTGATTGGGAGAGTCTGTTGGCAGGCAAAGGGACGTCTGGTAAGTGGGAGGCTTTCAAAAGTGTGTTAACCAGGGTTCAGGGTAAGCACATTCCTTATAAAGTGAAGGGCAAGGCTGGTAGAAGTAGGGAACCTTGGATGACTCGGGAGATTGAGGCCCTAGTCAAAAAGAAGAAGGAGGCATATGACATGCATAGGCAGCTGGGATCAAGTGGATCCCTTGAAGAGTAGAGAGATTGCCGGAGTAGAGTTAAGAGAGAAATCAGGAGGGCAAAAAGGGGATATGAGATTGCTTTGGCAGATCAGGCAAAGGTGAATCCAAAGAGCTTCTACAAATACATAAAGGGCAAAAGAGTAACTGGGGAGAGAGTAGGGCCTCTTAAGGATCAACAAGGTCATCTATGTGCGGAACCACAAGAAATGGGTGAGATCCTAAATGAATATTTCACATCGGTATTTACGGTTGGGAAAGGCATGGATGTTAGGGAACTTGGGGAAATAAATAGTGATGTCTTGAGTGTACATATTACAGAGAGGGAGGTGCTGGAAGTCTTAACGCGCATCAAGGTAGATAAATCTCCGGGACCTGATGAAATGTATCCCAGGACGTTATGGGAGGTTAGGGAGGAAATTGCGGGTCCCCTAGCAAAGATATTTGAATCATCCACCGCTACAGGTGAGGTGCCTGAAGATTGGAGGGTAGCAAATGTTGTGCCTTTGTTTAAGAAGGGCGGCAGGGAAAAGCCTGGGAACTACAGACCGGTGAGCCTGACATCTGTAGTGGGTAAGTTGTTAGAGGGTATTCTGAGGGACAGGATCTACAGGCATTTGGAGAGGCAGGGACTAATTAGGAACAGTCAGCATGGTTTTGTGAGAGGAAAATCATGTCTCACGAATTTGATTGAGTTTTTTGAAAGGGTAACCAAGAAGATAGATGAGGGCTGTGCAGTAGACGTGGTCTACATGGACTTCAGCAAAGCATTTGACAAGGTACCGCATGGTAGGTTGTTACATAAGGTTAAATCTCATGGGATCCAAGGTGAGGTAGCCAATTGGATACAAAATTGGCTTGACGACAGAAGACAGAGGGTGGTTGTAGAGGGTTGTTTTTCAAACTGGATGCCTGTGTCCAGCGGTGTGCCTCAGGGATCGGTGCTGGGTCCGCTGTTATTTGTTATTTATATTAATGATTTGGATGAGAATTTAGGAGGCATGGTTAGTAAGTTTGCAGATGACACCAAGATTGGTGGCATTGTGGACAGTGAAGAAGGTTATCTGGGATTGCAACGGGATCTTGATCAATTGGGCCAGTGGGCCGATGAATGGCAGATGGAGTTTAATTTAGATAAATGTGAGGTGATGCATTTTGGGAGATCGAATCGGGCCAGGACCTACTCCATTAATGGTAGGGCGTTGGGGAGAGTTATAGAACAAAGGGATCTAGGAGTACAGATTCATAGCTCCTTGAAAGTGGAGTCACAGGTGGATAGGGTGGTGAAGAAGGCATTCGGCATGCTTGGTTTCATTGGTCAGAACATTGAATGCAGGAGTTGGGATGTCTTGTTGAAGTTGTACAGGGCATTGGTGAGGCCACACTTGGAATACTGTGTACAGTTCTGGTCACCCTATTATAGAAAGGATATTATTAAACTAGAAAGAGTGCAGAAAAGATTTACTAGGATGCTACCGGGACTTGATGGTTTGACTTACAGGGAGAGGTTAGACAGACTGGGACTTTTTTCCCTGGAGAGTAGGAGGTTAAGGGGTGATCTTATAGAAGTCTATAAAATAATGAGGGGCATAGATAAGGTCGATAGTCAAAATCTTTTCCCAAAGGTAGGGGAGTCTATAACGAGGGGGCATAGATTTAAGGTGAGAGGGGAGAGATACAAAAGGGTCCAGAGGGGCAATTTTTTCACTCAAAGGGTGGTGAGTGTCTGGAACGAGCTGCCAGAGGCAGTAGTAGAGGCGGGTACAATTTTGTCTTTTAAAAAGCATTTGGACAGTTACATGGGTAAGATGGGTATCGAGGGATATGGGCCAAGTGCAGGCAATTGGGACTAGCTTAGTGGTATAAACTGGGCGACATGGACATGTTGGGCCGAAGGGCCTGTTTCCATGTTGTAACTTCTATGATTCTATGATAAACGAGAGTGAATACAGGCTGAGTCGACCCAATCTCTCCTCATAGGACAACCCTCTCATCCCAGGAATCAGTCTGGTGAACCTTCGCTGCACTCACTCAATGGCAAGTATATCCTTTTTTAGGTAAGGAGACCAAAACTGCACACAATACTCCAGGTGCAGTCTCACCAAAGCCCTGTATAACTGCAGTGAGACATCCTTGCTTCTGTATTCAAATCCTCTTGCAATGAAGGCCAACATACCATTTGCCTTCCTAACTGCTTGCTGCACCTGCATGTTTGCTTTCAGTGACTGGTGTGCAAGGACACCCAGGTCCCTTTGCACATCAACATTTCCCAATCTATCACCATTTAAATAATACTCTGCCTTGCTGTTTTTCCTTCCGAAGTGGATAACTTCACATTTATCCACATTATGCTGCATCTGCCATGTATTTGCCCACTCTTTCAACTTGTCTAAATTGCCTTGAAGACTCTTTGCATCCTCCTCATAACTCACGATCCCACCTAGTTTTGCATCGTCAGCAAACTTGGAAATATTACATTTGGTTCCCTTATCCAAATCATTGATATATTTTGTGAATAGCTGGGTCCCAAGCACTGATCCCTGCGGTACCCCACAAGTCACTGCCTGCCACCCGAAAAAGACCCATTTATTCCTACTCTCTGTTTCCTGTCTGTTAACCAATTTTCAATCCATGCCAGTATATTACCACCAATCCCATGTGCTTTAATTTTGCACACTAACCTCCTATGTGGGACTTTATCAATGGCCTTCTGAAAATCCAAATAAACCACATCCACTGGTTCTCCCTTATCTATTCTACCAGTAAATGTCACTATGCTTCCGTGAGCAAATGTACTGTCCTGAGCACTGGTGAACTAGATCAGGAAGGTTCATGGTTTGATTCTGTAGCTATCTTAAGGACAGCAGGAGTAGGGGTCGGAGTCGGGAGAGCCAGACGTTCAATTCCTGAAAGTAATCCGTGGCCCCTTCCAGAAAGTTTGTATATTATCGATGTAGTGGACAGGGCCTACGACCATAACCGTCCTATTTCCCACACTTCTGCCTCACCCCTTCCCCTCCCTCCCAGGACCACGACAGGGTCCCCCTTGTCCTCACCTTCCAACCCACCAGCCTCCATATTCAACATTCATCCTCTGCCGTCTCCAGCACCAAACACATCTTCCCCCTTCCCATACCTTTCAGCATTCCGAAGGAACCATTCCCTCTGCGACACCCTGGTCCACTCTCATCACCCCCAACAACCGCTTTCCTTCCCATGGCACCTTCCCGTACAAGCGCAGGAGATGCAACACCTGCCCCTTCACCTCCACCCTTCCCAGCGGCCAGGGCCCCAAACACTCCCTCCAGGTGAAACAGCAGGGGTGCAACAAAGGTTCACTAGATTGATTCCTGGGATGAGAGGGTTGTCCTATGAGGAGAGATCGAGTAGAATGGGCCTGTATTCTCTGGAGTTTAGAAGAATGAGAGGTGATCTCATTGAAATGTATACAATTCTTAGAGGGCTTGACAGGGTAGATGCTGAGAGGCTGTTACCCCTGGCTGGAGAATCCAGAACTAGGGGTCATAGTCTCAAGATAAGGGGTCAGCCATTTAGGACCGAGATGAGGAAAAATTTCTTCACTCAGGAGGGTTGTGAATATTTGGAATTCTCTACCCCAGAGGGCTGTGGATACTCAGTTGTTGAGTATATTCAAGACTGAGATCGATGGATATTTGGACACTAAGGGAATCAAGGGACATGGGAATAGGGCAGGAAAGTGGAGTTGAGATAGAAGATCAGCCATGGTCTTGCTGAATGGCGGACTAGGCTCGAGGGGCCGTATGGCCTACTCCTGCTCCTATTTCTTATGCTCTTACTCGTACTTCTTTCAATTTAATAATGTATTCACTGCTCACGATGTGATCTCCTCTACATCGGGGAGACCAAGTGCAGATTTGCTGAACAATTCCATTCAGTCCTCAAGCGTGACCCTAAGCTTCCAGATGCTTGCCATTTTAATTCTCCGTCCCACTCTCACTCGGACCTCTCTGTCCTCAGCCTCCAACACTGTTCCAATGAAGCTCAATGGAAGCTCGAGGAAAAGAACCTCATCTTTCGATGAGGCACTTTACAACCTTCCGGACTCAACATAGATTTCAATAACTTCAGATCGTAACCACTGCTCTCATTTTTTCAGAGAGCAGGTGCTGGTGAAGGTTCTGCTGTTGCTATTTACAGCTCCTCTGGACCCTTCTTTTGTTTCTTTATTTGTCTCATTACCACCCCCTTTGCCTTCCACCATCATCCCTTTGGTCGTTTAATCACTCAAGCCTTATCACAGACCTTACCTTCTGTTCTTGCCTCCCCCACCTCCTTTCCCTGGCTCTGTACTTGTTTAAAGACTGTTAAATTATCTTCCAGTTCTGACTAAAGGTCATTGACCTGAAATGTGAACTCTCCCTCTTTCTCACAGATGCTGCCTGACCTGCTGGGTATTTCCAGCATTTTCTGTTTTTAGTTCAGACTTCCAGCACCTGCAGTATTTTGCTTTTATTGTACACGTATGGATGTTGAGTAAATTTACTCAGAAGAGGTCCCAATGGCCATCAATGTCTGTCAAACCATATCCCAGGGTAAGAGGGAAGAAAATGAAAAGATGGTGAGGGAGGAGCAACCCAAGGTAAATGCTTCTAATTAAAAACTGTTGTGCCACTTCATATTGAAATTGTACGGTTGATATAAAAATACCTTTATCATATTGAAACATAGCATTTCACACAAAGAATTACTTTTGAGGGGCAATGACTGTTACACAGGCAAATGTGTCATCAATGCATTTAAGTAATGCACAGGGAGATATAAATTATTTTTTCCCCACCCATTTTGTTCATTTTCCCCTCTCCTTAACTATCGAAGCTATGCACCATTTCCTCAGAGAACAGGCAAGAAACCCAATTGCCACAAAGTGCATGGTTGTAAACTCTCATCAGTGAAACAGTCACCTGCTTGGCTTGATTACCATACGCAGTCTATGCCGAGGTAAGCAAGTTGTTAAGATAGCTGGAAAAACCAGAGCAAGGGCGGAAATCTTCAGGAAAATTCAGCCCTTCTCATCATTGGCAATTTTAGTGTTATACGAAGCCGAAGTCTAACCAGATGAAGGAAAACCGTGCATTTCTCTGACAGGCTGCAAATATAACCCATCTCGTGCTCACTGGACTCCATATGGTCCAAAGCCAAAAACAATAGTAGACTTAGTAAGGAAAGTCTACTCCATGCCAAGTTGTGAATGAAATAGCAAAATTGCGAATAGTGCAGACTCCAAGTCAATGCCAGGAATACAAGAGCACCACAACAATTTAGTAAATCTTTGTTTATGTTTTTGTCTGTATTTTCTCCACTATTTGTTTCAGAGTACTTGGCCCAACATTTCAGGCTTGCAAAATATTAATATATGCAAGGTTGCCACGAAGATGAGACACATGATGAACACTTAAGCATTACAAATAGTTTAGTCGTATCAAGGGCTAGACGATTCAAAACCGATCCAATGTCAAAACTTTGAGGAGTACGAGAAATATTGTGAGCTGTTATAGTTACAAGTGTATCTACATTTAGCCAAACAAGAGCAAAATAAACCCAATGAAAACCTGGGTTCATTCAAAACTTGCAACATTTTTAGTTGTTAGCTGGCTGATTCAGCTTCTGTTTGAACTTAAGAACATAAGAAATAGGAGCAGAAGTAGGCCATACGGTCCCTCGAGCCAGCTCTGCGATTCAATAAGATCATAGCTGATCTTGGACCTCAACTCCACTTTCCCGCCTGAGCTGTTTGAGACAGCTGTCCCAGTTTTTGCAAGGTTGTGAATGTTGAACAATAGTTTGGGTTCCCAGCCCACTCTCTGGTACACAAACATACAAGGTCCAAAAGGTGTGGGAGGTGGGGGGGTGGAAAAAGTGAAATGGATCCATTCTAACCTCAAAAGGGCAACATGCTGTTCAGCTCTGTTCTCCCCCAAAATCGTTATACAGCAGAAAAGTAACTGAAAGCCAACAGGTGGAGATGGAAGAATAGTCAGCATGCACATAAAAACTCAAAGCAACGAGAAATTCATAAGATGGCATAGTAATTATTCGGGTCAAGACATGTCCAATGAGTCAGGAAATGTCCACGCTGGTTTGTTTTGTTTTCATGGAATCATAGAAAGTTATGGCATAGAAGGAGGCCATTTGGCCCATCGTGTCTGTGCCGGCCGAAAAAGAGCCGTCCAGCTTAATCCCACTTTCCAGCGCTTGGTCCGTAGTCCTGTAGGTTACGGCACTTCAAGTGCACATCCAAGTACTTTTTAAGTGAGTTGAGGGTTTTGTTTTACTTCATTCTGACCTACCCACTTGCTCACCATATCCCTCAATCCATTGACTCTCCAGAAACACATCGAGTTGTCTCCAGCCCATTATACTGTCAATAGGAATTTACTGTCCCTACTGTCAGTATCACTGCATGGAAACTTACTCTGCTATCCTTCATATGATAAAGTTCTGACCAACTTCTTGATGCTAACTTTATAATGTTTAAGCTTGTGTTCTTGCTATTTGAAACCTTTACCAGAGTGAATAATTGACTATCAACTTTTCAATTTCCTCCATTTTGTTGTAAATTTCAGTTCGTAAGCTTTCCAGCTGATCCCTTTCTCAGACTCCATCAGGCCTCTCGTCCCTTTCTCTTCACCCCAGGAAAGTGGTAGTGCCTTGAAAAGCACACTCCCCAGTGATTTTACATTACAGTGAAATGGTTTCCGGCTGCCCTAAAAGCATAATTTCCCCTTCAGTTTTCTTTTTGGTATTCTTCTGTTAACACATTCATGAGATTGGAAGAACAGAAGTATCCGTCTACCAAAATGCTTGCACATGGCGTGCACTTCCTGCACGACCAACAATTCTTTTCACAGTTCAGGTTTCAGGCCCTATTTCATCTGTCTAACTCGCTTTTAGGGGGCTTTAAAAAGAAGAGAGGCAGAGAAGTAGAGGTGTTTAGGGAGGGAATTCCAGAGCTTCAGGCCTACATGGCTGAAAGTACAGCTGCCAACGGTGGGGCGAAGGGTTGTAGGGCTGAAGGAGGAGACGGAGATAGGGAGGACTGAAGAATTCTAAGAAACAAGATTTTCATTGGTTCATCAAGTTGCAAGGTTCAGCCATTGCATTGTCAAAAGGCTGGAGGTTATGAACACAAGGCTTGCAGTTGGAAGAAAATTGATGAATGTTGAGTGGAATCATCAGCAAATACGCCAGTAGCACTGGATGATGAAGGGTGCAGTTCATTGAAGAAAGAATGGGAGAGAGGACAGTGCCCAAGGAACCCTGAATTAATGGAGAAAGAAGGAGGATGAGCTAACAACTATGAACAATTTGCAAGAAAACTAAATCAGGCATCAAAACTGCTCTAGTGGGTGCCATATGATGGAATGGTATTTGGAAGTGCACTGTTCACTGATATCAAAATAAGTAACAGAAAAATCAAAGAAGTAGGAGTAGCTCAATAGGCTGCAGAGTATATTCAAGTATTCACATAGGTGATTCAAGGCTTCAGGTCAAAATTGAAGTTTAAAATCTTCACAATGATTGCAAAGGAAGAAATTTTAAAAATCCTGTCCCCTCTCTCAACTTCCTGAAGGCATTAACTCCTAATTGGGGTGCAGTTCCAAGGATGCATCCCCTCTGGTAGCTCACACAAGAGGCTCTCATTCATGTGTGAGCCTCAACAGGAAATATAAAGAAACTATTTGACCATTGGAGGTGTCACAACCTAATCTGACCAGCCCTCAATGTTATCCAGGCATGCGGAGTGCAGCAGGTGCTGTTACAGAAAAATCAAGAGTGGGAATCAGAGATGATTTTCTCTTCCCTAATGCAGGGATGTTGAGGCCAAATTTAGTTCACTTACTGTAGCCCTTGCTGGGATTGGCTAACTCATCATACAAGGGATTGATCCCACCACCTTTCTTGTCCATATTCCTCAGCAACTCACTGGATAAACTCCCTGAGCCATTGGGGAAGGAAAGGGGGAACCTGGTGTAAACTTTATTCTAATCCTATTGCCATTGCTGAGTAACTGATATGCAGTCATTGAAGAATATATTGTGGGTCAGCCATGGCTCAGAGGACGCACTCTGAGGGAGTACTGCACTATCGGAGGTGCCGTCTTTCCAATTCGACCTTAAAACAAGGCCACGTCTATCCTCTCAGGTGGATGCAAAAGACCCCATGGCACTATTTCGAAGAGGAGCAGGGGAGTTCTCCCCAATGTCGTGGCCAATATTTATTCCTCAACCAACATCACTAAAAAACAAGTTATCTGGTCATTATCACATAGCTGTTTGTGGGACCTTGCTGTGCGCAAATTGGCTACTATGTTACTTACATTACAACAGAGACTACACTTCAAAAGTACTTCATTGGCTGTAAAGCACCTTGGATCATCCTTAGGTCATGAAAGGTGCTGTATAAATGAAAGTTGATTCTTTCTTTTTATTGTTTGAACAACTAAAATGCACCTCATGATGCAACAAGGATGGCACCAATAGGTCATTGTTAATTTTCATTACTTAGAACGTACAGCACCGCAACAGGCTATTCGGCCTAACAGGTCCATGCCAGTGTTTATGCTCCACACAAGTCTCGTCCCTCCTTACTTCATCTAACCCGATCAGCATCCTTACAATGCATGACCTAAAACCCTGGAATAGCAGCCCATTCCTTCAGTGCTCAATGACTTTTGTCCTAGAGAACCTGGGGACATATAGGTTGAGCCAACCCCAATAAGCAATATTTTTCAATCTGTCCAGGAATAGACCAATCATGCAGTTAAAATAAAAAGGACGTGCATATATTGGAAAACAAGAACAAAATCAATTATTGAACGACAAACTAGCAACATGCTATAGGCAGAGCTAAGTGAATCCACAACCAACGGATCAGATGAAAGCTCTGCAGTCCTGCCACATCCAGTTGTGAATGGTGGTGGACAATTAAACAACCAGCAGGAGGAGAAGGCTCTGTGAACATCCCCATCCTCAATGATGGCAGAGTCCAGCACGCGAGTGCAAAAGACAAGGCTGAAGCGTTTGCAACCATCTTCAGCCAGAAGTGCCGAGTGGATAATCCATCGCAGCCTCCTCCCGATATCCCCACCATCACAGAAGCCAGTCTTCAGCCAATTCGATTCACTCCACGTGATGTCAAGAAACGGCTGAGTGCACTGGGTACAGCAAAGGCTATGGGCCCCGACAACATCCCGCCTGTAGTGCTGAAGTCTTGTACTCCAGAACTAGCTGCGCCTCTAGCTATACTGTTCCAGTAAAGCTACAACACTGGCATCCACCCGACAATGTGGAAAATTGCCCAGTATGTCCTGTCCATAAAAAGCAGGACAAATCCAATCCAGCCAATTACCACCCCATCAGTCGACTCTCAATCATCAGCAAAGTGATGGAAGGTGTCTCGTTGACAGTGCTATCAAGAGGCACTTACTCATCAATAACCTGCTCACCGATGCTCAGTTTGAGTTCTGCCCAGGACTACTTGGCTCCAGACCTCATTACAGCCTTGGTCCAAACAGGGACAAAACTGCTGAATTCCAGAGGTGAGGGGAGAGCGATTGCCCTTGACATCAAGGCAGCATTTGACCGAGTGTGGCATCAAGGTGGGAATCAGGGGGAAAACTCTCCAGTGGCTGGAGTCATACCTAGCACAAAGGAAGATGGTAGTGGTTGTTGGAAGCCAATCATCTCTGCCCCAGGGCATTGCTGCAGTAGTTCCTCAGGGCCATGTCCTTGGCCCAACCATCTTCAGCTGCTTCATCAATGACTTTCCCTCCATCATAAGGTCAGAAATGGGAATGTTCGCTGATGATTGCACAGTGTTCAGTTCTATTCGCAACCCCTCAAATAATGAAGCAGTCTGTGCCTGCATGCAGCAAGACCTGGACAACATCCAGGCTTGGGCTGATAAGTGGCAAGTAACATTCGCACCAGACAAGTGTCAGGCAATGACCATCTTCAATCAGAGAGTGACGAACTGCCTCCCCTTGACATTCAATGGCATTACCATCGCCGAATCCCCCACCATCAACATCCTGGGGGGTTACCATTGACCAGAAACTTAACTGGACCAGCCACATAAATACTGTGGTTACAAGAGCAGGTCAGAGGCTGGGTATTCTGCAGTGAGTGACTCACCTCCTGACTCCCCAAAGCCTTTCCACCATCGACAAGGCACAAGTCAGGAGTGTGATGGAATACTCTCCACTTGCTTGGATGAGTGCAGCTCCAACAACACTCAAGAAGCTCGACACCATCCAGGACAAAACAGCCCGCTTGATTGGCACCCCATCCACCACCCTAAACATTCACTCCCTCCACCACTGGCGCACAGTGGCTGGAGTGTGTACCATCTACAGGATGCACTGCAGAAACTTGCCAAGGCTTCTTCGACAGCACCTCCCAAACCTGTGACCTCGACCACCTAGAAGGACAAGGGCAGCAGGTACACGGGAACAACACCACCTGCACGTTCCCCTCCAAGTCACACACCATCCCGACTTGGAAATATATCGCTGTTCCTTCACAGTCGCTAGGTCAAAATCCTGGAACTCCCTAACAGCACTGTGGGAGAACCTTCACCCCACACGGACTGTAGCAGTTCAAGGCGGTGGCTCACCACCACCTTCTCGAGGGCAATTAGGGATGGGCAATAAATGCCGGCCTCGCCAGCGACGCCCACATCCCATGAGCAAATTTTTAAAAATGTATCGTTCTTTTGACGGTACAGTTCAATGCCTTCCCATCTGCTTTGGCATGGCAGAGTACCAAATGTGAAATCCTTTGAACTCCTGTTCTTAGGGTACTTATGCCTATGAGGCAATTCTTTAACAGTCCATCTATTTCTGCTCAAAAGTTAATCTCAAGATCCAGTCATCTCATCAGATTACAGTGGGTAACTTCACTGAATTGAGTCAACTGAAAAATTGAAGCTAATTGTTGAAAAAGGGTCACCTTACTTGACTGAGCTTTTGATAGTGTTGAGTCTGCTCAGTGGTTATTTGGATGGTGCCTCAATCTTCAGAAACTTTACACAACAAAGCTGTTGTGGCAACTGTACATTACATGTCTGTATAGCTTGCAGGAAGATATGATAGAAACAAAAGTTGGAAAACCATAGACAACAAAAAAAAACTATTCTGTGTGACACATTCAATAGCATCAGGCTACAAATGGTGTTCATACGAGATACAAAGAATGAACTCCAAATTACAGTAGACTTATAGTGTAGGTGTGCTGTACCCATGTGTTTTACAACAATATGGTTGAGCGTATTCTGAGCAGGTAGACAATTTTCTCCATTTTCAGAGCTACAGTTGTATGAAGCTCTGGTTAGACTGCATCTGAGTACTGCATTCAGTTCTGGACAATGCACCTCAGGAAGGATATATTGGCCTTGGAGGGGGTAAAACGCAGATTCACCAGAATGATACTGGAGCTAAAAAGGATAAATTATGATGAGGACAGGTTGCATAGACTTGGCTTGTATTCCCTTGAGTGTAGAAGATTGAAGTCTGATCTAATTGAGGTGTTCAAGATTATTAAAGGATTTGATAGGGTGGATAGATAGGGAGATAAACAATGACAGATGATACTACTGAGGTTCTAAAACTGAAACTTCTTTCTGGTCCCTCAGGCAATTGAGCAAATTTCCATGACATCAATGTAACATTGCAACCTACATTGTTTAACCTTTCACACAGATAAATATTCATCATCCCAGTGGGATTCATGAACAAAAATACACTTAAAGGGGGCCATGTGCTGTAAAACCTGGCTAAAGTAAGGTTTTCAATAAAGTCATTTACTAGAATGTTGACTGTGCGCTTGAAATGAGAAAGCATTCCATTTCCCATCACTGATATCACTCACTTGGAGCATAAAATTTAGCGAAGAATAAAGATGAAAGCAATACCTAACTCTGGATCCGATTTGCAACTCTTACACTAATTCACATTCACTTTCCTAAATTACAACAGTAACTACACTTCAAAAGTACACGTCCTGAAGTCATGAAAAGCACGATATAAATGCAACTCCTTTCTTCTTTTCTTTCCAAGAACTATAGGCATCGGACACAAAGTGGGTGCAACGAGGACAAAATCCTGTACCCCAAGGATGCTTGAAAGACATTCGATCCAATATTGGATACCTGATAGTACCTCCAGGTTCTGTTTCCTCTTATCATTTATTTGGCAAGATCCTGCCAGAGTTGCAGCGGATCAACAAGTGCGAACATGCAGATATGCCAAACTGGAGAAACTGGCAAAAACGGACCACCAGCTTCAAAAAAAAGCTAACGCAGTCCTAAAGATGCTGGGAACTCAACTCTAGCCCTGAATCCAAGTCCTATGACATGTACAAACAAGTTGAATTTTTAGTTAGACTGAAGTGCATTGAGGCAGAAGTTTAATGTAAATTAAACTGCAGTTTTGCTCAACATTCCATCACATGTATTACAGGAAACAAAAAAGAGGGCAGATGTATTTTAGGGGGTGGGGGGAGAAAGAAGAATGAGGTCTCAGGGCATGTCCACACTTTTCCAAGAAAACTATGTTGGACAAATACCAAATGCTGTATAGGAAGGAAAAATGGGCGACACACATACAGGGGTGAACAGTGTCGAAATAGTTAAGGATAGAGTTCGAAGAGACCCAAAAATATGAGTAGACTCCATGCTCAATATGTCCAACCACTGAAGTCAACAAAGCCAATACAATATTTAACCATGTAGCCAAAACAGTAGAATACAAGTCAAAGAAAGTCGTGATCAAACTGTATTGTGTTCTGGTCAGAACATGGCTTGTGTACAGTGTCTTGTTCTCGTCATCAAGACAGGAGAGACATTCAAGCACTGAAGCCACTGCAGAGAAGAGCCAAAGCTGATCCTTAGTGTCAAGTGTCTGAGTTATGAGGAAAGACTGGAGACACATGATCTTTTCAGACTTGAAAGGAGGCAAGAAGCAACCTTATAGTGGTATACAAGATAGTTATCTTCTAAAAGACTGTTCACAATCTGGTCAAACTTATCACAAAATTCTTGGCACAGCATAAACATCCCTGTGGTTTACCAGTTCTATAATTCAGTGTCATTGCTTTTCAGAAGATGAACATTTGATAGTTTGTGAGGATTTCCTTCATTTATATGCTAATTAATGGAGATATCTTTATCATAATCAGGAACAAGATCCAGTCCTGAAACATGAAGCAGGGGATAATCTGAAAATACAACAAAATTCAACACCTATAATATTGAAATGATGTAGTGTTTTGAGTGTCCCTTAGAAGTTTTCTATCTGCCCCTGGATGGAGTTACTTAGCAATCAGAGGTCCTCTAGTTTTAATAAAAATATCTCCCTTCAAATGTGCTGTCTATTTAAGAAAACACACACACTATCTTCCGTAAATAAATGCAGCCAAGTATCTCAAAGCATAAGGAACACAGTTAAACTGTTCTAATCCAGTTGTCAAATTAACGCATTGTAAACATTGCAGAAGTGTTCTAAGAACAAAGCATTATCATCAGCATCATGAGGGATTTATAAAAATATAACCCAGTGTCGAACTCACCCGTACATCCCTAAAAGGCTAATCCCTCTCCGTGCTGATTTCAGTGGGGATAGTGGTAGTCAATAGAAGGAAGAGTGAGGTGGGTGGGGGTGTAGGAGTGCCACAACTGGCCATAAATTTCTCGACCCACACTCATCCAGGACCATATCAATATACAGTGATGCCATCTGGAAAGGTGGTGTGTGGGTGGACATCAGGTGAGGACAGCATCAGCCTTGCTGCCATTGTCCCTCTGCCCACCCCCCACCCCACCCCAATCTATAAATTGAATAACCAGCTAGTATTCACCATCAAGACTCATAACAAATAGCTACTTACTTGGGGTGGGTCAGTGCATAACACATGTGGTGCTGTACTTCAGCGTGAGTCAGCACCTCTAGGAGATAAGGCAAGAAAACAGGAGCAATTTAAAAAAAAAATTGTTCATCATGTTGGTTAATGGTAGATGCAGCTATACCATCAGGCACATGATATCCTGTTACTTCATGCCAGATGTATATTACTAAGAATTTTAAAATAAGCTCTTTTGTTGTCAAAAATTAGTGGATGAAAAGTTCAAGCTCTCACAAATAAAAGGATTTTCTAGAGCGTGAACGAATCCCAGGGATCATTGTACCAGCTTCTATAATGTAGGCTACTTCAGGAACTGAGCCTTCCAGTGAACCCTTTAGTCTGTCGACAGCGCTGTTTAAAAATTCAAGAATCGCAAACCAAGTATTGTGCTTTCTAAGGATCTAAACACATCGAGAAGGACCGAGGCTGTAATTGAATTCAGGAATGCTGGAACGAAACCAAATTGTACAGACAGATATGGCACAATTTTTACATCTGCCTCAAGACAAAATAACTTGAAAAACTCATTTCTTCTCACAATATACATATAGTTATTTTCACAGAAATCCCATGGATGCTTCACAATGTTTAAGAGATTGTTGTCTGTACTATACTACTTTCTTCAAACCATCCATGCCATAATTAAAAAACATGTAAATGTACAAGGCTTTCCACAAAAAAATATTAAAACCACCTTAAGCAGCTCACCATTACAGTCAGGCTTTCAGGCTCACACCTTTAACTTTTGGTCAGCCATTATGCTGTGAACGAGTCTTGTATAAACTGCATCCTGTAAGCTTATATGTACCATTCTTTGATGGGTTGCCACCATATAGTTATTGTTTTTTTTCAAAAGAAAGTTTCTGAATGCTCCACAGTTTTTGTCTGTTAAACATGAAAGCTTAAAATCTACTTATAATCTACCAAAGTCACAAACCTGTCTGGCTATGATGATATTCTCGGAGATCAGTGGAAGATCTATACACATCACGAATGGCAAAAGCGCATTGTTGGGTTGGATGGGCATACAGGTCTGACCCTAAATGATGGACACAACCCATGTTGCTGGCAGCATCCAGGAGACTGGAGGCACCGTGTGAAATCTCCTCTTCCTATTTGCACCTCTGATAGCATTAGTGTTGCTATTACTTCACAGAGTTACCTCTGACTGTGCACCTGCTATTAGAGACAATGCTATCAAGTAAATGGGGTATAAGATGCCCCATAGGGCAGGGGTGCTCAAGCTTTTGTCTTTGTGGTTTGCATAACTGTGTATGAAGGTCCCTTCATGCAACATTTTAACCAAGGCTCCCATTAATTTGCATAGATCTCAAGTTGCTGATATTAACAGATCAAGGTGCTATGATTTGAGATAGATCCACCAATGTGGCAACAGAACTAAAAATAGCCTTTCAAAACCTTCAGGCCCACAAGATTCAAATAGGACAAGCACCAAATGAGAAACATAATACAAATAAAATTGAATTGCCTGGGCTTAAAGGGCCAGGCTCAGGGGCTGCTGGTTGGACATCCCTGCCATAGAGTACATATTTCAAACCTCATGATAGCCAGTGATATGTGCACAATGATGTAATTTGGAGAAAAGACAGTAAACATTTTTAAATTTAATATTAGCAAAAGGGTTATGACCCAACCAAAAAATCTGTCACACAACTGAATATTTTTTCCCCAGGCAGCATAACTTGAGTTTCAATGTCCTGAAAGCTACATTGAGACCTTCAAGATCATTTCTGAACAAGTTAACAGAATTGGTAATGATACCCCTTTTAAGCTACCAGTAGGAGCCCTGATTAGAATATAAACAAGGCAGGTAATGAGTGTAAAAACTACCAACACCGTCCACCATTTTCCTGTCCAAGGCAGGCCGAAAATCAGACCTTCTGCAGTCAGCAAGAAAAGTTTATCAAAAATAAAATTTGGAAACTATGACTTCCAAACAACTGCACATGTGGAAGATTGTCATTGAGCGTCTATCAGTGCTGTGGAATCCCTTGGATTTAAAGCTTCTGCTTGAAGTGGTTCTGTAATATCAAGATAGGAGAAAGGCTAGCTGCCTGCTCAGGTGGACATAAAATTCCCATAGTATCATTTGAAGAAAAGGGAGTTGAGTGTCCTGGCCAACATTCTTCCCTCAACCAATACCACCAAAAGAAAATTAACTAGTCATTCATTTATTTGCTGCTTATGGAACCTTGCTGTGCAAATTGACTGCCATGTTTTCCTACTTAACAGTGACAGAGCTTCCTCAGATTGATTGTAAATACCTTGTGAAGTGCTGAGAACATGATATGGTGATATATAAATAAAACATCTTACTCTCTTTACAAGTAGTTCACAATTGAACATTTAAATTTTTAAACTATACTGGAGTCATGCTTTGGAGCTTTTTGGGGCTTGTAGCTCATGACTAATTTGCTGTATCCTTAGAGTAAATGTCTCTACACTACTAAAAATAACTGGAGATTCTTCAAGATATAATTTTATGATTTGGGGAAACTAAGAAACTCAAATTAAAATCTGCAACATAAGGACAGAATTTCCTAGTTTAACTACAGCATGGCAAAATTTTAAAAAAGATGGAGCTAAACATTAAACTAATATTGGTTTTAAAGTGATATTTAAGATTATTCCAGCGTGTATACAAAACAATAAAAGCTTACTACAAACATTCTGGGATGTGGCTAGTTAAACAAATGAATCCTAGTATGCTGGGAGGGACAAGGGGGTAATTTTAACCCCCAAGAATGGGTGGGGCGTGAGCAGTAAACATAATTGATTTTTGGAGTGGGACTCCATCCTAGCTCCTACATGTCCACTTCCAGGTTTAACCCAGGCATGCGCATCCAAACACACGCAACAGAAACCTGCAAGTCCAATCCCCATTCAAAACCAAGAGGCCAATACTTAAAGGGGCAATGTACCTCACTGCGATAGTTGAGGCACTTCATTTTTTGTGTATTAGAAAAGTCAAACAAATGTAGCCTTGACTGTTCGGGTTTCCCATCGCTTCTGATTCAGGTCAGGTGAAAGCAGACAGGAAGGGCCGGATCCATGAGGTGAGTGCCTTTATTGCACTACTTGTGGGCTAGGAGGAGGAGTGCTTCATCCAGGCCCAACAAGCTCACCTGGCGTGATCGGACAACCGTGATCAGCAGACTTCCACCCCACCCCGATACTGGACTCCCTGGTCTTCTCCAAGGCCCTTCCAATATCCTCCACATCCCCCCACCCCTCCAATTTCTTCCAAAGCCCATAATCTCCCTCTTCCACCACCAACCTCAGATTTGCAATTCCACTCCCTCCTGACAGCAGCCAGCCTGTCAATGGGAAACCTGGAAACACAAATACTTTGCTTCAATTGAGTTGCGATCGCAGATTGCGATGAACTCATTTGGCTTCCGAGTTTCCCCACATGAATATCTACGGACGCACTAGGTTCTCGGCTCTGAACTAAAATCATGCCCGAGGTGTTCACACATTCTGGTACAGCCAGGTGTTCCACGTTAACATACTGGTACAAAGTGCCTGAGCTATTGCACCAACACTGAGGTACAAAAGACCAATTAATTCACTGTGAGCCTTGAGCAATATGGCTTTATGAGCCCTTTTGCAGAGATATCAGAAAGTACATCTTATCATAATTACTGGGAGAGAGAGTCTGGTTTGTGTCAAACTAATTGAAATTGGCCTATTATAGTTTGTGATGTGTGTCTGTTTAGTTGAATGATTCACATCTTTAAAACGTATTAATGTGGTTGAATTGGTCATCTTAACAAATCATGATGAGCCACGTCCAAGTGCGGTTTCCTTTGTGATATTTTAAAGGTATTGATGATCATACTTTGCCCACCCAAATGAGACTATTTTCGAAAAGGTTAAAAGGTTTTGAGAAGTTGTGCACAGAACTTTTAAAGCAGATCTTCAAAAAGCTGAGAGACTGTTTAAGACTGAAAAGTTTATATCAAAAATAGAAAGACTATAAATGGATCACAACATTTATTGTAATACAATAAGTCTCTAAGAAAGTACAATGCGAGAGCCATAAAGAATTACATACTGTAGAAGGTTAGCTATTCCAGGGAATAGTGGTGGTGGTGGTTTCAGGGTGGGGGGGGGAGGGGGGGGGTGTGAGGAAGAAGAGGTATTTTTGACAAAGGACTCTTGAATTGGCTACAGGACTTTTTTTTGCCTCTCTCAGGAGGTTGGTGGTGGAGGTGCAGGGGGTGGGGGGGGGGTGGGGGGGGGGCAGGTGGGAGGGAGAAGAATATACATGGGGATGAGATCCAACATCAACATCATCATTTTCCCTTCCTAATTCCATGTTATGTATCATCCTGGATACATAACATGGAATTAGGAAGGGAAGATGATGAGACGTTCAGACGTTCCCGGAGATAAAGTCAGAGCATCCCATAAGGAGCAAAAAACTGCTTGATGCCACAACAGCCAGTCTACCACAACAGCCAGTCTACCACAACAGCCAGTCTACCACAACAGCCAGTCTACCACAACAAAAAACAGGTTGTATGATAAGATCATATCAAACAGAAGAGCCTTAGCTATAGGAATGTACAAGTCATACCTTGCGTGTAGACTATAACCTTAACCTTGAGAAACCCAGTGTAATCTTGGACATTGAACACAAGTTTCTCATACTGTTACTCAGTAACTAGGGTAAGGTAGTGTAGTGGTTACGTGACTGGACTAGTCCATCAGAGGCCTGGATTTAATAATCCAGAGAACGTGAGTTCAAATCCCACCATGGCAGTTTGAGAATTTTAATTCAGTTTCTAAAAATAGAAATAAAAAGCTGGTATCTGTAAAAGTGACCTGTCAGATTGTCATAAAAACCCAACTGGTTCACTCATGTCCTTTAGGGATGGAACCTTGCCGTCCTTACCCGGTCTGGTCGATACGTGACTCAAGTCAGACACCAATTTGGTTGATTCTTAGCTGCCCTCTGAAGTAGCCTAGCCAGCCACTCAGTTGTTCCAAAACCACTACCAATGGTTCAAGGCAGCATCCCACCACCACCTTCTCAGGGCAACGAGGAATGGGCAATAAATGCAACCTTGCCAGTGATCTCCCTGTCATGATAATGAATTAAAAAAAAGCAAAATCCAGCAACATCTGTGATACCATTATACTTATGAGGAATTAGATTCTGCTAATTGATATTAAGGAACTTTTGCTGAAATCAATACTAACTTTGTGATGGTATTACTCATAAAATAGTGTTAATGCATGTGTGTCCAACTCAGTCTTTGATGCCCCGACAAAGTAAAGTTACACTTCACTTAGTGTTGTATTGGAGTCCTCCTATGTACAGATCTGGCTTGGACAACAATCAACATGTTTCAGACCAGGTTATGTGGGAAAACCCAAGGTGAGCACTCCAATAGAAATCCAAACACAAATGGAAAATTGGTTTGGGATTTAACAATGTATGTGTAAGATGATGGGGTGCAGAGATTCATCTGGTATGCTTCAACTGACATTGGTTGGAACATAATGGAATTTCCAATATAATATTTCTTACATATAGTGTAGGATTTAGCATTTATATACCTTACAAATGTAATGGTGGTTAAGTGTAATGGTGATTAAGTGAATATTATGTCCACTGGAACTGTGAAATATCCTTAATATAAATTTGAAGATTATTTTCTTCCAAATTTCCTAGTGCCTAGAGAGACTATTTTGAGTCATATACAGTAAAGGACTGGTGGTTACAGATTTATCAATGGTGCTGGTTGAATTAAGTATATCACATCATTAAAAAATATCAATGTCAGTGTGATTTTTCCCCATATTGGGTTGATACAAATATACTTAATAAAGGATAATGACAATGCTGTTCCATGTCATTTACAGGATGCGGTTTCCTATAAATATAATGGTAACCCTGTGAAGTGGCATTGTGTCATCTGGCTGCCTATAGTTATATGTTTAAAAGCATCAAAGGAACAGCTGTAGACACTATAACAAAAAACAATTTTCCCCCGTTTGTATTTTCACCATCTAGCATTTGACTGTGCATACGTAATGAAGGAGCATTATAGAATTGTTCAGGGAACTTCAGAATGGTCCACTTGCTCTCCATATTCTGAAACGATCAATATCTGTGTGTTTGGGGAAGAGGAGCCATAATAATGGCACATTGAACAAAATTATGATGCACTCAACGTTTACATTGCAGTGTTTTGTGTTTGACAACTTCTGCCCATTTGCTCAAGTGTTTTCATTTAAGTGCCATGCATTGAAATTTTCCACTTGATTTCCAGCACGAGTCTCATTTATTCACACTGTTTCCCATAAAAGAAAAAGAAAACAAGAACAGAGCTCTGTTGTATATAATAAACAAAACAGCAAGATGAATGGTTTGTTTCCCATAGACATTTACTATGTCATCTGTCAGCAAAACAGGTGTTTGTTGTGGCAAATTTTTAGAAGTCAAATTTAATTTTGGGTGGATGGACCAAAAGACACTGCTGAGGTAAAAAGTTAATTTGATGAAAGTTGAATAGGTTGCCAGTGTTTATAATGGTGAAAACCCACATTGATTTGAAATTCAATAGAAAAGGGTAAGAGTGCGTAATTTGTGAATATTAAACAACTGAGTAATTTTGCCAATAAGGAGCACCTGTCCTTGCGTTGCCAAATCTTCAGCACAGTATAAATGGAACTGCGTCATACTGCAAAACAAATGCAGTCCGGCAGCCACGTGTCTGATTTATACAGATTATTAGCAAGGTACAAGTTTTTCACAATCATTTTATCGCACCACTTAGGAGTGAATTGAAACCCAACTTCCAGAGGTTAAATAATCCAATAAGTTAATAAAGTTGTCCTAGTAGCTTCCAGTCTGAATACTACTTAATCAAGACCCAAGCTTCAGAAATTGATAAGAACTTAGATCCAAAGAACACAACTTCTCAACTCATTCTTTTGATGTTAAGTCTTGGTGCCAAGTCAGGAGTGGAAAAGAAACACATCATTTTATGTTCAAATATTGGTGTATATACATCCCCCATTTCTTTTCAAATCTTGCCTCGAAGTTATTAAAACATACAGCAGAGGCAAAGCAACCAAGACCATATGGATAAACAAACTCTATCCTGGCTGTCGAGATAAAAAGAGAAAGAAATTGCCAATGCTGGAAACCTGACATAAAAATAATAAAATGCTGGAAATGTGCAGCAGATCAATCAGCATTGAGATATTTCTGAGGAAGGGTCTGATGTCTCATTTTCAGTTGCTGATAGGCCAGTTGTGTATTTCCAGCATTTTCCATTGTATTTCTCTATCCAGCCTGGCTGTTGCTCCCAGTTCAACCCACACACTAATTGTCCTGCAAAAAATTCAACCCAGTCATTCATCACCATTGTCAGTGCTAAGGACTCCATTACCTATAATAATGAATACAATTTGAATTGATGGTGATATGCGAGAAGATGATTAAGCAGCATTGTCTATTAGCACAATGAATCTGGTGAGCAGTGCCCCATATCCAGACACTCAGTCGATGTCAACCTTTCTGCATCAGAATAAAACATAAATAGCCAGAACTCTTGAGGCTTCCAAGTGAATATCCAGAATGCTTGGTCATCACAATCTCTGCTGTGGATCACTAATAAAAAGACTTGCATTTATATGGCACATTTCACGACCTCAGGAAGATGCAAAACGCTTTACAGTCAATGAAGTATTTTTGAAGTGTAGTCACTGTTGTAATGTAGGAAACGTGGCAGCCAATTTGCACACAATACAAAAACTTTAATTTATATAAAATTCAATTAAATACAACAGGCAAACAGAAATGACAGTAAGAAAAGACACCCACCATTCTGAAGTATTCCAGATTCAGCAAAATTAGCTCCTGCTCCTAGCAGAATTCCCATGTGTTAGGAAGCCCACATTAATGGAAGGAGGAAAATAAATATCCAGAGCTCAGTCAGAAGGTTGTGGGTTCAACCCCCACTCCACAGCCACGAACACACAATCTAGGCTGCAACAACAACTTGCATTTATATAGCACGTTTAACGTGGTAACATCCCAAGTTGCTTCACAGCAGTGCGGCATTCAGAGAATGCTACATTATTGGTGGTGCTGCCTTTCCGATAAGGCATGTAAGGTCCTCAATTTAACGTAGACATAAAAGATCCCATGGCTGTATTCAAAAGAAAGCAAGGGAGTTTTCCTAGTGTTGTGGTCAACATTTATCTCTCAACCAATACCAAAACAGATTATCTGGTCATTTAAAGGGAATTGGATAAATACTTAAAAAGGGAAAATAATTACACAACTATGGGGAAAGAACAGGGGAATGGGACTAATTGGATAGTGCTTTCAAAGAGCCGAGCCAGCACAGGCATGATGGGCCGAATTGCCCCCTCCTGCGCTGTACCTACTATGATGATCTCATTGCTATTTGTGGGACTTTTGAGTGACTGCATAACAAAAACCACTTTGCAGTGACATAAAAGTGACAGCATAAGTGTCACCTATGGGAACTAAGGAACTCCAGCTTTGACATCTGGGGTGGAATGAAATGGAACAGGAAATCATTTATTGATTCTCATTTTACATGCAGTCAGACACACACACACACACACATTTTTCTTCCCCTTGGGTTTTTCATAACAAATTCAATTAACCTTTTGAAGTTTAGAGTCATTTTGTGATAGCCTTCTGATAATTCAGTCATTTTGACTTCTAAAAATTAAATTATTTAAAATTCAAAAAGGAAGCAACACAAATAAACATAACAATGTGGGAATTCAGTGCTAACAACAATTCAAATAGAACTAAACAAATTCAAATTATGAGTAGATTCCAGATATATCCAAATGCTAGACATTTCTACCCCACTATTCATTGCTGGAGGACAATGAACCCCTTCTGTATTTGCAATGGGCTGAGATTTCTGATGTCAGAACAAAGAGAATTTGTTGAAGTAACTGTAAGCAACAAAATGGCTGCATTATTCAATTCAGAATTCTGGGGAGCGAAAGTGCTGTTATCTTTAAATAATATTGATTCAGCTGTACTGATCGCAAAACAACAAAAGTAGCTGGCTTACCTTTCTTTAAACCAACAGAGAAATAAAATACAAACAATCAAGACTGCACTCGTTCACTACAAAACCATGTTTCATCCGTACAAATGAGGCATTAACAGACCTATTAGTCAACTTATTTTTGTTAAATAGTTTCACTTCTTTTGGCATCTCTCTTAAAAGCAAACACACCTTTGTACCCTGAAAAGGAATTATGCTCTGCTTCCTTGTATTTGATCATAACTCTCACTCCTAATATTTATCTGATGTTGACAGCAGTTATAACACCTCGAGCTTATCAGCCATCGAGTAGGCACAATTACATTCTGTCCGATAGAAAGGCTACTATGGCAACAATTCCTGGTAGGCATTTTTTTTAATATATAAAGCGGCCATAATGCCAGGTTTCCAGTTACTGGACAAATGGAGATATAAATTGCAGAAAGTCGGCAGTACTATCAAACCAAGCCTGACTCAAACTCTGGCTCATGATAGAGGTCAACCATCAGCAATTTCAACCCAACTTCTTGATGTTTCACAAGAAAAATCTCTTTTCCCCCTGCTGGGATTGGAGGCAATCAATATCAGCCAATCAGATCAATTGTAAAGTGGGACTGTTAGCTGCTACAGCCAGTTAGATTGGAAGGCAGGACTAGAGTCTGACAGAAAACAGAAAATGTTGGAAAAGCTCAGCAAGTCAGGCAGCATCTGTGGAGAAAGAAACAGTTCACATTTCAGGCCGATGACCTTTCGTCAGAACTGTTTTGTCAACTCTTTCTTTCTCCACAGCTTGCTGCCTACCCTGCTGAGTATTTCCAGCATTTTCTGTTTTTATTTCACATTTCCAACATCCGCAGTATTTTGCTTTTGTGTTAGAGTCTGGCAGGACTGGCGTCTGTCGGAATCAATCTGATCAGTTGAAGGATGGGATTAGAGCTTGTCAGAACCAAACATTACTTGATCCTACTGCTGGTGTGCACAAACTTGAGGCAGAAAATATTTTAGAATGAGCTGATGATTTGATAGTCACAGTTATGGTTATGTATGTATAAGTTCTTTGAACAAAAACTGAACAAATAAGATGTTTAAATTGAGCTTTTAGAAGAATCGTTTGGGACATGTCTATTGTCTTATGAAAGTTTATTTTCATCAAAACTTGAAGCAGCTATTCTTTTTTCAGATAAGATATTCCCTGGTATAAATGCATTAACTGGCTTTATTTGATCATTCCTGTCACTGCATGACAAGAATTGCCATTATTTGGAAGTAAAATAAGTCACATTGAAGTGATGAGTTTCACTTAATTAAAAAAAATTACACAACAAATTTCCATATTTAGGGTTTTACTACCGTGTGCTGCTGTGATATTTGATGCAGAACCTTGACCTGTTTGTGGATTCATTGTAGCGCATGGTTATGTTGGGCTGGTTCCAGTTTGCTCATATGCAGAGATCTTTTGTTTACTGTACAGTAACAGGGGAAAGAGAGCCCACATTGTGAAATGTGAAGAATGACATGAGAAATCAATGAGTAAAATAGAGTGGCAAGCCCAGACTGGAGGCAAATTGTCAGGCATTACCGAGAACACAAAATTCATCTTCTGTGGCTCACTTCAGCTTTTAAAAAATATATAAACCTTTCTTGTAAATTCAAAAGAGCAATACAAGGGAGAAATTACAGTTGGCGATAATAGTAGATGAATGCTTAACATATTGAAATAACACTTATCTGTCCGCTAGTTGAACCTCAGCATTAACATGTTTATTTTAAGTGGGTTCATCAGCAGAATGTCCACGGGAACGTTTTAAGAATTTGTCCGCTGTTTTCACCAGTGATTTTTAACCCTGTTTTAAGGTTTAAAAAAATAAATTGAAATCAGTATCTAAATGATGAAAGCAGATGAATATTTCAGCAGGAAACTTCATTAGAACTTGGCACTTTCATTTTTATTTCAATAATGCTGACTCACTCTGACTCCTTTTAAAACATTTTAAAAAGTAAAATCAGTTGTTACAAATTTACAGGATGTGTAGCAGATATTTTCTTGGGTTGAGCATCACCGGCCACTCCTATAATTAACCCTTGCACCTCTATGATCATCTTTGCTGTCCAATATCTAATTAAACGACACCATGACACGGAGATCAGAACAAGGCGCCTTGTTCAGTGTTATAGGCAGGATCATTTTCCGGGGGAGGGGGGGCGGGGGGGCCAGGGAGGTGTTGGTGTTTGGATACAAGCTTGTTAAACCAATGAAGAGCACTTCAAAAAAGATCTATTTTTCAAATAGAAATTTCACAATAAGGTTCAAAGAGAAACATTATTACTTCACATTAATCTAACAAATCAAATAAAGCAAATGAAAAACAACTTTGTCAAACAAAAACTCTAAAGCACAAAATCCAAGCACCACTTGTGTGTTGCCAGTCTATCAATAACGTCGCTACTATTGCCCAACTAATCAGTTTTTGCTGGTCAAATTGCAAAATTGACTTGCTTTGGAAGAACATTAGTTGTTTCTATGGTCTATCAAGTGATCTAAGGCACGTTCTTTCAACCACAAGAGGTGATCCAATACAAAAACAACCTGAACACACTGAACACACTGCCCTTGACTGTGCTGCGATCTCATATGCGCTACCACATACGTTCAATAATTTTATCGGATCACAGACTGAAAAGGACTTAATTGAGACGAGGCCGATTGTGAACCAACATACTGTATCATATTACAGGAAATAAATGAATGAAGAGAAAGCAGTCTTCCAATTAAATACATTTTTTTAAATTGTTCCTTATTTTCTAAGGTACACAGAATAGTACAAGAAAATACATACTCTGTCTCTGTTAATGGGCTAAACTCACTTTACAAATTAACATTCATAATACCATGGATGTTTCCAATTTCATTGCTGTGACTAACTGATGTTGTGTCACCTAATGCAACAGGGGGAAGGATGGCATACAGGATGAACTTAAACTCACCGCCACACACTACAGGGAAAAAAACATGTTCTTAATGCAGGATGACTAAACACCACCTTTTCCACACTGCAAAACAAAAAGATGCCCTTTCCACTCCCTCCTACACATAAGAGGAACGCAACTTGATCTTGGGCCTCTCCCAATGCTGTTGTGCAACTGCCCACTCAGACCGGAGAAGGAACAGGCTGAAGTGACAGAGCTCTGAATTTCTTCTTCCTGCCTTGGAGGTGGGGAGGGAAACAAATGTGGAAGAGCAGTGCTAAGCCTCTTCTTGCTAGTTTCATCCAAAAGACTTACATAGAAAATGTTATAACAAAACAATATACTCACAAAAACTTTTCCAGTTCTATTAACAGGAGAAGTTTTTATAAATATATTAAGAGAAAGGGAATGGTAAAGGAGAATGTGGGGCCATTAAAGACAGATACAAGAGAGACGATAATGCATAATAACAAAGCTGCAGACTTGTTAAATAAATACTTAGTATCTGTTTTCACAGTGGATGAAGATGACAAAATATCAGCAGCACAAGGCAACCTAAAAATAAGTCAAGGGGAGGAACTTTGTGAATTTGATACAAGAAAAAAAATGCAAATGGAGAAAATAATGGGACTTAAGATAGACTAATCTCTAGAACTTGATATTTCTTCTAATACTCTGGGGTGGAAACTGAGAAAATTACAGATGGGAGAGTCATAATTTTCCAAGCGCTCTCTAGATTCAGGAATTGTGCCCTGGGATTGGAAAATTGCAAATGTCACTCCATTATTTAAGAAGGGAGGGAGGGAGAAATTAGGTAACTATAGATCTATCATTTAAACATCAGTTGTGGGGAAGTTACTGAAATACGTCATTAGTGACAGTGAGCACTTGGACAAGCTCAAAGAGCGCATAGATTTGTGAAGGGTAGGTCATATCTGAATAATCTTGTCAATTTTTTGAGGAGGTCACCAGCACAGTGTATAGGGGAGTGTCTATGGATGTTACCTACATGAGCTTCCAAAAGACATTTGATAAGGTTCCATAGATGAGATTACTAGCAAAAATGAAAGCGCACAGAATTGGAGATAACTTTATGCCATAGTTGGGAGATAGGGTCCACTCTCTAATTGGTGGGATATGACAAGTGGCACTCCAACTTTTCACCACATATATTAATGACTTGTATGAAGGAATAGAGAGTTGTATATCCAAGTTTGCAGATGACACTAATAGGTACAGCAAGTTGTGTGGATAAGAGTAGGAAGTTACAAATGGCATAGACAGACTAAGTGAACAGGTGAAATTATGGCAGAAGTTGTTCAATGTGGGGAAGTGTGAAACCATCCACTTTGGAACTAATAACACAAATTGGAATATTTTCTTGATGGTGAGAGGCTAGGAGCTGTGGAGGAGCAAAGGAATTTAGGTGTCCATGAACAAAAATCACTTAATGCTACTGCACAGGTACAAGAAGTAATCAAAAAGGCTAATGCAATATTGGCATTTAACTCAAGGGGGTTGGAATTCCACTGAGGAAGTGATGCTTCCCCTATACAGAGCCTTGATGAGATCAAATGTGGAGTACTGTTTCAGTTTTGGGCACCCCGCCTTAGGAAGGATATATTGGCCTTGGAAGGGTTATAGCACAAATTCACCAGAATATCAGGGCTTAAAAGGGTTAAATTATGAGGACAGGTCGCATAAACTTGGCTTCAATGCCCTTGAGTTTAGAAGGTCAACGGTGATCTAATTCAGGTGTTTATAATGATAATATCTACCCTATTAAATTGCATTCAGAAACTATTTCATATGGTGGGGGAACAAGAGGGCAACTTCTTAAAATTAGAGCTAGGCCATTTAGGAGTGAAATCAAGAAGCAATTTTTCACAACGGGTAGTAGAAATCTGGAACTTGCTCCCCCAAAAAGGTTGTAGAAACTGGATCAACTGAAATTTTCAAGACTGAGATTGATAGGTTTTTGTTGGGTAAGGGCATCAAGAGATATAGAACAAAGGCAGGTAAATGAAGTTGAGGTACAGGTCAGCCATCATGTAATGGAATGCTGGAACAAGCTCTTGGGGCTGAATGGCCGACTCCCATTCCTATGTTTCGAGGCAAACGAGAAATGCCATTGAAGGTCATCTCTGTTGAAGCTTAGCCATCATAGTATGTAACATTGAGATATATGAAGGAACCATGTACTCCTTTCCTCTTCATAGCACAACTAGGTTTTTTGGCTTATTAAATCATTATACAGTCCTTTCAGTTTATAGCGGGCGGGTTGGTGTTAATGCAATTTATCTGCTATAAGCGACGAACGGTAAAACCTACATCCACTGCTGTGCTCCCTGCGTGCTCTACTGGTCACTAAAATATGAATTGGTGTCAGATGCAGCTTCCGCTCAGATCCTGTACTGACCGAGAGAAATGCCAACAGAAAACACCAGTCTGCCAGCTGAGGAAATCATGGACGAAACATGTGGCAGCGCTGAGGTTTCCTGGATTCCTCATCGGGATTAAAAACTTAGCATTGCACGTCGGTAATAAGAGGGGATTAACGAGGTACGATGAACTGGCTGAAATAGCCAGCGCGCCTGATATGTTTTAAGTGGCACCTTTGACTGGTGATACTGGCAAACGGTTAGCGTTATTTGCATAATGCAGGCGGCTGCCGGTATTTAAATCCAACATGTTTAAGTATGGTGTTATTTTGAACTGTAACTTTCTGTTGCACAGAGCACAGTAAAGGCTGTGATCATTTGCTACATGAGGAACTCAACACTCTGTCTCTACAACTATTATGTCACTTGATGAGTATGAAACCTACCAGGTTTGAACAGTGAGCAGACAAGTTCTAACAGCTAGGTTCATTAGAGTACAAGCTGTTGGACCGATTAGATATTCATGATGAATGTATACATTCAGTCATAGAAGTTACCAATTAAATATTCTCCAGATTTTCTCTTGCGCCAATTACCCAGCTTTCCTAACTAAATTAGTCAGACTCTTACTGCAGAAACGAGGAAGATTTATTTTAAAAAATTGATTGCTTGTGGGAGAGCTTAGAACTAGGGGCCACAGTTTAAAAATAAGGGGTCTCCCATTTAAGACGGAGATGAGGAGAAATTTTTTGTCTCAGAGGGTCGTGAGTCTGTGGAACTCCTTTCCCCAGAGAGCGGTCATCAAATATTTTTAAGGCTGAGTTAGATAGATTCCTGATTAACAAGGGAGTCAAAGGTTATAGTAGGTAGATGGGAAAGTAGGGTTGAGGTCACAATCAGATCAGCCATGATCTTATCAAATGGCAGAGCAGGCTCGAGGGGACGAATGGCCTACTCCTGCTCTTAATTCGTATGTTAGCTAATCTCAACCTGAGTCGTAGTTGATGTGTTGCAATTGGTTTCAACACCCCAGGTTATGGAGGAGAGGAAACAGAAGTCAGGATCCTACTTCCGCTTGCTATCCAAATACTTAAGCTGGTTAAGTGTGTACGTATGGAGTTGAGTGGAGACAGGGTTGGGGGCAGTGGTGATACCCACCATGAAAAAGTAGTCTCATAACACTTACTGTTTGGGCTGACACATGAAGAATAGCTATTTCAGTGAGCTACCACATAGATGCCAGTGACCACAGAACTATCCTCAGTCAACATCTTCAGGAGGGAAGAGAAAATTGGGGCAACAAAAAAAGGCAGGCATTCAATTACAAATCGTATGAGGTTTATTTTTCACTGAAGCCAACAGAATTTAATATCATGCTATATGTTTTGAGAGAGGCTGAATTCATCACCTCACATTCCTCTCTCAAAATACCATGCCAGTGATAAACCTGCAACCACCAATAGCTTCAGCCTTTGTATACAAATCAAAATGTTCCCTTCAGATGTAAATTTTTTATAAATCATACTGCTGGCTGTTCTCACAGTTGAAGCACACAACACATGATGCACATTTACCCCATCTTAACACCTGAATTCAGGCATGGGAAAGTTGCCTGCCCCAGAGGAGTAGGGGGGCCAAATTGAAATGACATCAGCATGATACACCTACCATTTCAGCTGCAGGTCCAACGAAGGAGAAACAGCTGGCCTGGCCCCCCATCAATTTTGACTCCAGCCCACCAGCGATAATGTAATTTCCAGTTTCGGGTGGGAGTTAATGTCGGAGCATGCTAATGAGGCCCAGGAGTTGGAGGTCCACTTCAGCCCCTGCACCCCACCTGATTCCTGCCTCAAATTAAAATCATGGCTCAAGTGTCAATCAAGCAACAGAGACTGCATAGGGAGTAAACCGCTGTCCTGGGCGGTAGAACGAGGTACAGAGAGATTATCAGTGAGCATTTGTGTGTTCTTTATTTTTGTGGCAGAAATAGGCACAAATTGCACCGATTCTCTTAAGCAACTCCCATCAATCTCATTGTTCTGGACTTTATACTGACAGTGAAATAAAAGCAGCTGATACCAAATTTTGACTCACCCAGGGTATGCCTAGTTGACCTAAGAGATTGAAGCAGTCCATATGCGTAAGACAGAGATCTGGTCCAGAACACAATGGATACACTTCTAGGTTCCACAATAACACCAGTAGACATTGAGTGGTGGGAGTCAACTTCATTAAGAAGCAGGCAATCAGACCCCTTAAGGGAGTGGCTGACATCAATGCACCCAAGTAGATATCTGTAGCAGACCTGAATTCTTAATGTCCACCTATGTGCCTCTCACCATATCCTCAATCCTGTCTCGCATCATAAATGCGCAACAAACTTCCCATTTATAGTTTCACTTCAGTGACTTTCCCTGGTTACTCATTCCAGAATTTTAAAGTTCCATCCGATTTTTAAACTCGTGTCCCCTGGTAAACACATGCTGCACATTACGTACCGACAATTATGGTAGTTTTCTTTTTCCAAGAATGGTGTACAGATTGCTTTAAAAAAAAATTGGTTTCTGGGGTTGAATCACATTGTCTCTTGTCCAAGGAAGATCGCCTGTTTCTCCGACAAGTAACAATTCCAGTTACCCTCAAATAATACCTTGGCACTATTTGTCTTTTCACGACAACTGGTTCCCTCACTATTTTCAAATGTAAAGTGTCCTTTCTATGCTTCTGTTGTCTGACCAACATTCTGCACTGGTATCATTAACCAATGCTGCTTTTTGTAGTTTCAGGGATGTAAGTATGAGAAAGTTTTACTCTGGCCCACAGCCAAATGATACCAATGAGTAGTTTCAAGCATCTTCTTTTTTATTCGTTCACGGGATGTGGGCGTCGCTGGCGAGGCCAGCATTTATTGCCCATCCCTAATTGCCCTCGAGAAGGTGGTGGTGAGCCGCCTTCTTGAACCGCTGTAGTCCGTGTGGTGACGGTTCTCCCACAGTGCTGTTAGGAAGGGAGTTCCAGGATTTTGACCCAGCGACAATGAAGGAACGGCAATATATTTCCAAGTCGGGATGGTGTGTGACTTGGAGGGGAACGTGCAGGTGGTGTTGTTCCCATGTGCCTGCTGCTCTTGTCCTTCTAGGTGGTAGAGGTCGCGGGTTTGGGAGGTGCTGTCGAAGAAGCCTTGGCGAGTTGCTGCAGTGCATCCTGTGGATGGTACACACTGCGCCGGTGGTGAAGGGAGTGAATGTTTAGGGTTGTGGATGGGGTGCCAATCAAGCGGGCTGCTTTATCTTGGATGGTGTCGAGCTTCTTGAGTGTTGTTGGAGCTGCACTCATCCAGACAAGTGGAGAGTATTGCATCACACTCCTGACTTGTGCCTTGTAGATGGTGGAAAGGCTTTGGGGAGTCAGGAGGTGAGTCACTCTCTGCAGAATACCCAGCCTCTGACCTGCTCTCGTAGCCACAGTATTTATATGGCTGGTCCAGTTAAGTTTCTGGTCAATGGTGACCCCCAGGGTGTTGATGGTGGGGGATTCGGCGATGGTAATGCCGTTGAATGTCAAGGGGAGGTGGTTAGACTCTCTCTTGTTGGAGATGGTCATTGCCTGGCACTTATCTGGCGCGAATGTTACTTGCCACTTATGAGCCCAAACCTGGATGTTGTCCAGGTCTTGCTGCATGCGGGCTCGGACTGCTTCATTATCTGAGGGGTTGCGAATGGAACTGAACACTGTGCAGTCATCAGCGAACATCCCCATTTCTGACCTTATGATGGAGGGAAGGTCATTGATTAAGCAGCTGAAGATGGTTGAGCCTCGGACACTGCCCTGAGGAACTCCTGCAGCAATGTCCTGGGGCTGAGATGATTGGCCTCCAACAACCACTACCATCTTCCTTTGTGCTAGGTATGACTCCAGCCACTGGAGAGTTTTCCCCCTGATTCCCATTGACTTCAATTTTACTAGGGCTCCTTGGTGCCACACTCGGTCAAATGCTGCCTTGATGCCAAGGGCAGTCACTCTCACCTCACCTCTGGAATTCAGCTCTTTTGTCCATGTTTGGACCAAGGCTGTAATGAGGTCTGGAGCCGAGTGGTCCTGGCGGAACCCAAACTGAGCATCGGTGAGCAGGTTATTGGTGAGTAAGTGCCGCTTGAGAGCACTGTCGACGACACCTTCCATCACTGTGCTGATGATTGAGAGTAGACTGATGGGACGGTAATTGGCCGGATTGGATTTGTCCTGCTTTTTGTGGACAGGACATACCTGGGCAACTTTCCACATTGGCGGGTAGATGCCAGTGTTGTAGCTGTACTGGAACAGTTTGGCTCGAGGCGCAGCTAGTTCTGGAGCACAATTCTTCAGCACTACAGCTGGGATGCTGTCAGGGCCCATAGCCTTTGCTGTATCCAGTGCACTCAGCCGTTTCTTGATATCACGTGGAGTGAATCGAATTGGCCGAAGACTGGCTTCCGTGATGGTGGGGATATCGGGAGGAGGCGGAGATGGATCATCCACTCGGCACTTCTGGCTGAAGATGGTTGCAAACGCTTCAGCCTTGTCTTTTGCACTCACGTGCTGGACTCCGCCATCATTGAGAATGGGGATGTTTACAGAGCCTCCTCCTCCCGTTAGTTGTTTAATTGTCCACCACCATTCACGACTGGATGTGGCAGGACTGCAGAGCTTTGATCTGATCCGTTGGTTGTGGAATCGCTTAGCTCTGTCTATAGCATGTTGCTTCCGCTGTTTAGCATGCATGTAGTCCTGAGTTGTCGCTTCACCAGGTTGGCACCTCATTTTTTTTTTAGGTACGCCTGGTGCTGCTCCTGGCATGCTCTTCTGCACTCCTCATTGAACCACGGTTGATCCCCTGGCTTGTTGGTAATGGTAGAGTGAGGAATATGCTGGGCCATGAGGTTACAGATTGTGCTGGAATACAATTCTGCTGCTGCTGATGGCCCACAGCGCCTCATGGATGCCCAGTTTTGAGCTGCTAGATCCGTTCTGAATCTATCCCATTTAGCACAGTGGTAGTGCCACACAACACGTTGGATGGTGTCCTCAGTGCGAAGACAGGACTTCATCTCCACGAGGACTGCGGTGGTCACTCCTACCAATACTGTCATGGACAGATGCATTTGCGACAGGTAGATTGGTGAGGACGAGGTCAAGTAAGTTTTTCCCTAGTGTTGGTTCGCTCACCACCTGCCACAGACCCAGTCTGGCAGCTATGTCCTTCAGGACTCGGCCAGCTCGGTCAGTAGTGGTGCTACCGAGCCACTCTTGGTGATGGACATTGAAGTCCCCCACCCAGAGTACATTTTGTGCCCTTGCTACCCTCAGTGCTTCCTCCAAGTGGTGTTCAACATGGAGGAGGACTGATTCATCAGCTGAGGGAGGACGGTAGGTGGTAATCAGCAGGAGGTTTCCTTGCCCATGTTTGACCTGATGCCATGAGATTTCATGGGGTCCAGAGTCAATGTTGAGGACTTCCAGGGCTGCTCCCTCCTGACTGTATATCACTGTACCGCCACCTCTGGTGGGACAGGACATACCCAGGGATAGTGAAGGAGGAGTCTGGTACGTTGGCTGAAAGGTATGATTCTGTGAGTATGGCTATGTCAGGCTGTTGCTTGACTGGTCTCTGGGACAGCTCTCCCAATTTTGGCACAAGTCCCCAGATGTTAGTAAGGAGGACCTTGCAGTTTCGACTGGGCTTGGTGTTTTGCCGTTGTCGTGTCCGGTGCCCAGTGGTCCGATGCCGGGTGGGCCGTCCGGTTTTATTCTTATTATGACTTTTCGCAGCGAGATTTTACAACTGAGTGGCTTGCTAGGCCATTTCAGAGGGCAATTAAGAATCAACCACATTGCTGTGGGTCTGGAGTCACATATAGGCCAGACCGGGAAAGGACGGCAGGTTTCCTTCCCTAAAGGACATTAGTGAACCAGATGGGTTTTTACGACAATCCGGTAGTTTCATGGCCATCATTACTGATACTAGTATTTTAATTCCAGATTTTTATTTAATTAATTGAATTTAATTAATTAATTGAATTTAAATTCGCCAGCTGCCGTGGCTGGATTTGAACTCATGACTCTGGATTTTAGTCCAGGCCTCTGGATTACTAGCCCAGTAACATAACCACTATGCTCCCGTACCCGTTTAAAGAATCTTAAGATTCTTTAACTAACTAACTTCTAAGTGGTCAATCTTTTTTGAATCGCTCATCTTATAAATCGACTTCTGTATAACAAGAATATGCAAACAATAAGAACTTCATCCACCCTTCACCTGTCTCGGCCCTATGCTCTGGAATTCCCTTCTTAAACCTCTCTGCCTCGCCACCTCCTTTCCTCCTTCACGACCTGCCTTAAAACCTCTGACCAAGCTTTTAGTCACACCTCCTAATATCTCCGTTCTCCAATTTTGTCTGTGATGTGCCGTGGGATATTTTTCATTCAAGGTGCTATATAAATGCATGATGTTATTGTTGAACTTTTGCTCTCAACACGGTGTTGCTTCTGATCAGCACTTGTAAACAGTCTCATCAACTTCAGTTTCCTGTTCCGTCTTGAACTTCCCTTATATCTTTCACACATCTTGTGGTTTAGTGACGATGCTGCATACAGCTCCTTTCCAAACAGGAACCAGGCATTCAGTTGCCATCCCGTAGTCTGGATGGAATTTTTCCTTTTCATTTCTAACAGATTACAATCCAGGTCCTCATCTGCTTCTCATTCAAGTCTATATTTG
The DNA here is from genome assembly GCF_035084215.1 of Heptranchias perlo. NCBI lineage: Eukaryota > Metazoa > Chordata > Chondrichthyes > Hexanchiformes > Hexanchidae > Heptranchias > Heptranchias perlo. The sequence continues at coordinate 38,652,796 of NC_090325.1, forward strand.
TGGAATGTCAGAACAAAATCCTCTTATCTCTGCTTATTATTTTGTTGGCCCCCTCTGCAGAGGGTTGTGACATTCATGTAATTAGAATTTTTGTAAGATTATGACTCCTATTCCACCTGATAATAACATTGACAGGCTTTTTGACAAGAAAATATTTGAGTACATGTATATGAATCACCATTCTTTTCAGGGCTTTAGCAGTTTTGTTCTGTTTTTCACTTATATATCATCTGTCTTAATAGTTGTGTCATTTGGACATTTGACATAAAATGTAGCAAAGTATATAATTATTCCAACAAATCTGAGCTTTTTCTTCTTTGATTCTGGTTTTGACAACTGTTGTTTGGCTCCAACTCTGTTTCTAACCATCTTTGGTGGTTATCCTGGGCATCTAATTTCAAAACCCGCATTGCACTTTTCCTCTTCTAGTTTAGGTTTCTTCCACTGCATTCATCTTTCCAATTCTACTACAGTTTTCATCTATTATTAACTCTGCTTCATCAACATTTTCAAATATCTGAGAAATCACTTCCTGAATAAAAACACGTTTGGTGCTGTCTTTATTCCAAATGCTAGCCATTTGTATTGGAAGCTGCCCGTTGCTGTATCAATAGATACAAAACACAGAATCTCCTTCATCCATTTTCCCCAAAGTCCTGACCTACCTTTTAAAACTAAAAGCTATGTAACCTGCTGATCTGATTAATGTGTCTTCTATTATCAGGAAGTTTTCTCTTATATTTAGGATCCATACAAACATTCATATTTTGCTATCACGATCACCATTATTAAATTTGCCCATTGACGAAGCTCATCCACTTTCTCAATAACTCTTTCTCTTGCCTTTCCAATTTTTTTTCTGATTGCACTCTCTCCAGTTCAGACATGTTGCCTTTGTGCCATTAGGTGCCTTCAGCTCACTGACATTTTTAATAAATCTCATTTCTAGCACTAATCACATTAGATTCTCAACTGGCGGGGCACTATGCACAAAATTATGGTATGCTGCTTGTCGTACAACTTGTACAGTAGAATCTCACCATCGTATCTTTCTGCAGGACTACTTAACATATGATGATTACAAGCACCCTAATGGCCCAGTAATTACGTGAGCTATGCAGATTTGGAGGCCCCCCGCTTTCATTTGGAGTCTGTGCCGGGTTAGCTCTCAGCTGGACTGGTGAGAGGGATGGTAAAATTGTCAGTACATCAGGGTATGGAAAAGTAATTTGACCATTTCTCCCACTGGCCATTCCTGTCCACTAATTCCTGCTGGAAAAGTTGATCGTCTGGAAACAGGCTCAAGCTTGTTTGAGATATGCCTGACCGAGTCAGAAAGTTGCGAGTTCAAGCATGTACCAAGCAAGGGATCAATATCTTCAGTAGAGAAAAGGAGCTTGTAAAAAAAAAGGAAGTAATTATGACAAACATTTCTATCCAAGGGAAGTGTGTCAGACATACTTGCCTGCTGTTGTGTTGCATCAGCACGAAACACAACCATCACACACACCTCTTATGGAGATGCACCAGTTTTGGTAAAAAAATAAGCATCTCAATGTTATTATTGATAATATATAATTCACTTTCTCCTTTCATACAACTTGACTTTGCACAATGCCATTAGGTACGATGTTGTAGAATTTAAAAGAACTGCCCTCAATTGTATTTTAGGATCAGAGATCATCAATGTGTGCAATACTTGATTTAAAAAAGGTTACTTTTCAATTTTAAATCCCCTGCAATAAAAAGGATACATTCTCTGAAATAATTCATACAAGTTTAAACTACACCATTAGAAAGCCTGAGGGCAATGCATGTACAAGTCATGTGATATAGATCATTAAGGTAATAATTTACTGCAGTTCATGAGCTCAAGATCAATACTATACTCTGAATAAACAGTTTCCAACGCGAATAAAAGAGCAAAAGAGCGCTTGAACTTGGATTAATGATCAACAGGTAAGCACAGCATAGAAAGTTACAAGTAGTTGCATTTATATAACACTTCTCATGAGGACGACATTCCAGAGTGCTTTAAAATAATGAAAAAAGCAACACAATGGAGACTGAGCATGGGGAAAGAAAGGGAGATATAAAGATTTGAAACAGAAAGCACAGTTGAAGAGGAGGGTTTTAAGGATATTTTTTGAAAGCAGGAAGCGATGTGACAAAGTAGAGGGAACTAAGTAAAGAATTCCAGAGTGCAGGAGCATAGTAGCTGAACAATCTTCTGTTAATGGTGGGGCAGAGGCAGCAAGACTGAGAAGTCTAATGATAGAGGGATGGAGGGTGCATATTGAGATGCAAGGCAGGAGGCAGTCACTAAGGTAAGGTGGGTTTGAGGCCAATAGTGTGATTTGAAAGCAAGAACAAGAATTTTTACAAGCAATATGCTGTGGCAAGGAGTTCAATAGAGGAGTAGTAAAGTGTGGAGGATGTGGGGTGGCTTGTTGTAAAAAGTTGGGGATATGTAGAAAGTGAAGGCAGCAAAAAGAGGATGGAAGAGAAAGGGACAATGAGTAGGATGGGTGGCCACAGAAAAAATTGCAGGGGAGCAGAGCTCATCAGGGAGCTGCCAGCCCATGTGTCATCTTGGGGAAAAAAACTTCCTCTAGCAGTGGTGCAGTGCACTGGGCTGTAGAGTGCTGAGGAGCAGGTCAGTGCTGGCTTGGGGAATAATGCACAACATAGCAAGTGTTGGCGAAATAAGATTTGAATGGAGCACTGGAAAAAGCAGAAAATAAAATCACTGTCATCACATTGACTCCCAACAAGTAACTCTCGTTTACCCAGTTTCCATCTCAACCATGATCAAATGGATTGTGGATGGAGCAGGCATGATGTGCTCAATATCGTTTTGTTGCCCCAGACTCCATGTCATTATGAAACAGCACCTGTCGGTAGATGTTAAATTAAGCTCCCAGGGAGGATTTAATTAGACATAATTGTAAATTAGGAATAATCTCCCTGTTCCTGCAGCTGACTCAAGTTATTTCACATGGCCCAGGGGGACAGAGAGGCAAAAGCATGAGCCATCGTCCCAAAAAGCACTTCAATAGCTCCTTCTCAAATGCTTTACCTTACCTGGATAAAAGAGATTTGTGGTCCAAGTGGTACCTTGGCTCAGATGTCGCACTCTTGCCTTTGAGTCAAAAGGTCATGGGTTCAAGCTCCACTCTGGGACTTCAACACATAATCTAGGCTGACTTGCAGTGCAGTACAAAGGAAGCAGTGAGGCCCAATCTATCTGTTCAGGTGGACATGAAAGATCCATGGCACGTCTTCAAACAAGAGGTGGGGATTCTCCTGGTCAACAATCATCCCCTCAAGCAGAACCACCAAAAAAATATGATCTGGTCATTAATCTCATTGCTGTTTGTAGGATCTTGTGCTCATATTGGCTGCACTGTTTGCCTACATAGGCTACACTTTAAAAATAATCTTTTGGCTGTGAAGTGCTGAGAGACATTCCAATAATATAAGAGGTACTACATAAATGCAGGTTCTTGCTTTCCTGATGTTTTAGATAAAGGGGTATTGAATTCTTTCAAGGGTATTTTTGAGCAGTTCCAATAATAACCAGTTACAATCTGATCCTAAAACTGTGCCACCATATTGTTTGCTGATAGACAAAAAATATTCTTTGTGGTGTGGAGTTTGGCAGGAACCCTCTTAACTTGCTCCTTTAATTTTCTACTTTAAACGATCTCTTCTGAAGATGGTGGCTTCTGCTTGGTACAGCTCAATGGACATCAGCAACCCTTCAGCAGCTTACAGAAGTGGAAATTCATCGAAGGGCCATTCAACAGTAGGTCAAGGTGAAAGAAGGTGAAGTAGGTCAAGGTGAAAAAGGTTCATCATCAAACCTGAGCCCAATCTGGCCACCAACCACACACTTTCCAGCAGGTCTCACTGGATAACAACCAGCAACAGGAACTCCAATTGCTGTTTCTTATCTTTGGCCAGAGATTTTCAGGCCAGTTTGGCAGTGTGGGGGGTGGTTGTGAAAGATAAATGATAAAGCAGCAAGACAGTTTTTACATGTTTACTTCTTTAGTACTACACTATTACCATATTAAAATGATTTATGCATTGGCAGGTGCAGAAAATTCTAGGCTTCCTGCACTAGCTTTAAAGAAAAATTTTGAAAAATAAACCTATAGTTGAAGTTGAAGATCACTGCTATTGGACAGTGGGAGGGAACATCTGAAAATTCTCCCAAACAAAAGAACAAGTCTGAACTTCTGACCATTAAGTATCAGAATTGCTTAACTTGTTCTCCTTGCACCCTCTCCCCAAGGAATGTTGCAACAAGTTGTCCCAAGGAGTGAGGGACAATTCTGCACATACCACTGAGGGCTGCTATTAAGTAGATACTACACACTTTCCCCAAAAGGGAAAGAAAGCAAAAATCTTGCAGGACCAATGGTTTATTTCAATAGAGCCATTTTATTTGCTCTCTGGATGCTGAGACAACCATCTGTGTTGATGGCATTCCCTTCTATGCTTTTGCTAGAGATGAAGAAAAGGAACATTCAATCCCAAAATCACTCAGCATCCTACAGCCAGGCAAGTCAGGAATGGGTGCCCAGAGACTCATGAAGCAGCAACTGTGCTGAGAACCAGGGAAGAAAGGAGGTGGGCCATATTATGGATATTACTGTAGTAATACAAGTTGTTAGCGATAGGGTGTACACAGCTGGTGTCTTGTTCATTAAGACCATTTCAATATGCAAATCCTTCCTTCAAATATTTCCCTGCAATGTAAACTTTGTACTCATTATTGGAATAAATGTCAGCCAAATAAACTTATGATAGAGCTCACAATCATTATAAAACACTGAAGCCGCACAAAACCTTCAACAATCAAGATCTGCCTCTTCTGGCAGGTTTCTAAAGGTCAGCTTCAATGAGATTTGATTTCCCCACCCCACCATCTGCGTCACCTCCTCCTCCAGCCCTGAAGTTGAGGCTGCCACTCCCCTGCTTTTTCTTTGACAAAATTCAGGCCAGAACCATCTATCTTTTGCCAGATTTTTCTAAAACTTTTGCAGGGTTTATTGTAAAATATCAAATACAGACAGATTCAAATTATTGCTGTAACAATAAAACTATAAAAAGTTTTATATAAAACAAGGTGTCAAAATGACATTCAACATCAGCAATAAGGAGATCAGCAGAGTGCCCTGGGAAGTAATGATGCTTCATCTTGTACTTGCTCATTGGTGGCCACATCATGCTATGGAAGCACCACATCCATTGGAAGAGCAATACAGGGCAGGAAACCTTGCTGATTTCACACCAATCTCCCCCCCCACCACCCCCCAACAAGGGACACTGAGACGAAACGTGCTCTTAAATGCTGCCCCAACTGAGACCAGCTAACTCAGCAGAGACCAGAAATTAAAATTAGGACCCTCCTAATCAGAACCACAATGACAGGTGTGGCATTTACCAAATGAGCCACTTGGATAGCCCAAATGATGGATTTTAAACTCCAGCTGGAAAGCAGCATTCAAGTAATGGTTCATTACATTAAAAAAAATGGTACTCCACTCTACTGGTGGAGCAAAATAATTCAAACCTTGCCAGAGATATGCCACATTTCAGTGTTCAATAGCTCCAATGATTCAATGGCAAAAAAAAACTGGTAAAAACAAACAAACATTCACCATCAGGGTAAACTTCAAGAGTTTTATATAAAGGGAGGCAAACCCTTCCAAGGTTTAATTTCAGTTCCAATAAAACCAGCCTCATGATCAATAATCAACAAATGTTGCTGGAAGATCACCAACTAATATGAGATATAATTGTTTACATGCACTGACATGTTTAAAATAATCAGTATACCGACACTGAAAATTCAGAAAGGCTTAAAGAGCTGGGTCTATTTATTTTAGAGCTATATGGACTTAGAGGCAGCCTAATAGAGGTATATAAAATAACGAAAGGACTGGAATGTGTGCCTATTGATAGATTATTTTAGTTTGAGAGATTGGGGAGGCCGAGGGGTCATGCGTTTAAACTACGTAAAAGCAGGATCAGGCTTGATGTTCGGCGGTTCTTCTTTTCCCAGAGTAGTGAGCCTCCGGAATGCATTGCTGGCTTTTGAGGTACGTGCTGACTCTCTGCACGCCATCAAGAGCAAGCCGGACTGACTCTTGGCTGCGACAGAGATCACACCATATAAAAGGTTGGTGGATTAACAGCTGACAAAGGGGCAAGACAATAGAAGGAGAGATCGAAAAAGATATTAGAACATTTAAGATAGAAAGGGGGAGATAATTGATAAACTAATCAAACTTAGGGAGGATAAAACCCCTGGTCCAGATGGATTACATCTTTGAATATTAAAAGAAGTTAGCAAGGAGATATCAGAGGCACTATTACATATATATAAAAATTCACTAGAAAAGGGAATAATGCGAGAGGACAGGCGGACAGCTAATATTATTCCTATATTTAAAAAAAGGAGATAGAGCAACTATGGACCAGTTAACTTAACACCGGAGGTAGGAAAGATAATGGAATCTTTACTCAAAGATGGAATAGAAAAACATCTGGAGAATGACAATACAGTTTAAAAAAAAGTCAGCACGGATTTCGGAAGGGAAAGTCAAGCTTGACCAACCTGATTCTGTTACTTTTCGAAGAATTCAGAGTATACAAGTGTACTGTAGATGTAATATATTTGGATTTTCAAAAGGCCTTCGATAAGGTACCGCATTGTGGACTCCTGGCTAATGTCAGAACATGTGGAGTTAGGGGACAGGTAGCAGAATGGATCGCAAGTTGGCTACAAAACAGAAAAGAGAGTGGAGGTTAAGGGTAGCTACTCAGACTGGCAAAGGTGGGAAGTGGTGCTCTTCAGGGATCAGTGCTGGGACACTGTTGTTCATAATTTACATTGACAATTTGGATTCGGGAATCAGAAGTATAATTTCAAAATTTGCAGACAATACCAAATTGGAGGGTATAGTTGACACAAAAAGGAAGAATGCGTCAAAATGCAAGAGGACATTAATAAACTTACAGAATGGGCATATAATTGGCAGATGAATTTCAATATAGATAAGTGCGGGATGGTGCATTTTGGTAGGATGAGAAGGCCACAAACTGCTTGGAAAATAAGGATCTATATGGGATAGAAGAGCAAAGGGATCTCGGGGTACAGATACACAAATCACAAAGTAGCAACGCAGGTTAATAAGGCCATAAAAAAGCCAAATCAAGCACTGGCATTCATTTCTGGAGGGATAGAATTGAAAAGCAAAGAAGTTATGTTAAACTTGTATAGAACCTTGGTTAGACCACACTTGGGGTATTGTGCCGAGTTCTGGTCTCTATATTATAGAAACAATATAGAGGCATTAGAGAGGGTGCAAACAAGATTCACAAGGATGATACCATAACTGAGAGGATATCCTTATCAGGAAAGGTTGAACAGGCTGGGACTCTTTTCTCTGGTAAAGAGAAGGCTAAGGGGTGACGTGATAGAGGTCTTTAAGATAATGAAAGGATAGACGTAGAGAAAATATGTTTCCACTTGTGGGTTAGTCCAAACTAGAGGTCATAAATATAAAATAGTCACTAATAAATTCAATAGGGAATTCAGGAGAAACTTTACCCAAATAGTGGTAAGAATGTGGAATGCACTACCACAAGGAGTGGTTAAATGCATCGATGCTAGTTGCTTCAAGGGGAAGCTAGGTAAGCATATGAGGGAGAAAGGAACAGAAGGGTATCCTGATAGGGTTAGATGAACTGGGGAGGGAGGAGGTTCATGTGGAGCATAAAAACCGGCATAGACCAGTTGGGCTGAGTGGTCCGTTTCTGTGCTGTAGTTTCGATGTAACTTTATGTAACATACATATGGCCAATATGATCTCAGCTGTGCTGCTAATATCAGGTGGCAAGCAGATGCTTTCGCCAAGTTACCATTTTCTTTTGGGAGGGGGAGGGGAAGTTAAGCGATTGTTTGAGAACAGCTCCAGCAATGTAAATGTAGTAGGACTGCATTCCATGCAAAACTATTTAGGGAACTAAGAGTACATTTAGGTTCAGCACAGATGCAATAGGAACCTGCTACTTTTATCATAGAATCATAGAAAGATACGACACAGGAGGTCAATCGGCCCATTGTGTCCGTGCTGTCTAGCTTAAGCCCACTTTCCAGCACTTGGTCCGTAGCCCTGTAGGTTACGGCACTTCAAGTACACATCCAAGTACTTTTTAAATGAGTTGAGGGTTTCTGTCTCTACCATCCTTTCAGGCAGTGAGCTCCAGGCCCCCACCACCCTCTGGGTGAAAAAATATCTCCTCAGCTCCCCTCTAATCCTTCTACCAATTAGTTTAAATCTATACCCCTAAGTCACTGATCCCTCTTCTAACGGAAATAGGTCCTCCCTATCCACTATCTCATCCAGTGATAATTTTATACACTTCAATTAAATCTCTCCTCAGCCTCCTTTGTTCCAAAGGAAACAATCTCAGCCTATCCAATCTTTTCTCATAGTTAATCTTCTCCAGCCCTGGCAACATCCTCATAAATCTCCTCTGTACCCTCTCCAGTGCAATCACATCTTTCCTGTAACGTGATGACCAGAATGGTATGCAGTACTCAAGCAATGGCCTAACCAGAAAAAAGTTCAATGATTTGACATGAGTGGTCAAGGTGAGTGAATTCAACTGTCAAATGGCATAATCCTACCATCTGCACCACTAGCCTCATCCACTGCCCCCGCACCACACCTCAGTCACCCACCTACCAACAAACTCTTTCAATTAGTACTCAACTCTTCAAATTAAATGCTTCATCTCACCCTCTCACACCACTGTTACAAGCCACACACCCACAACTCACAGGTCATACACGCTAGCAGCTATACAACCACGACAGCCACATTACCCAAACATCTTGCAGGACGCTCACTGACACACTTCCCTCTTCTTTTGCAGGAGAAGGTGGCGCATAACAGTAGGCAGCAAAAAAGAACTGGCGGAGGCCAGTCATTGCTACACGTCCTAACTCCCACGGAGGAGACAGTGTTGAGCCCTTGCCAACTGGTGGTGCTGGAGGGATCGCTGATGAGGGACTCTGCATATCGAATCCTCCTCCTCGCTTCCCACTTCTCCCTCATCCCACAATCTTTTGTGATTCACGTGCTCCAGACGGTGTGACTACGCACGTCTTACTTTCTCGTCTCCATGGAACACAACTCAACCCGTGTCCCTTTGTCATTTCAGACACTGAAGAACTGGAACCTGCCCAGTCAGAAGAGGAAAACAGCAGTGGTGATGAAGACACAGTGTCACTCGAGCTTACACTCGCAGCCACCAGTTCAGATTATGACACTGCACACAGTTTAGAGGCTAGGATAGGAGGAGAGATTTGCATGTGGTGAGACACCAGGCACAAGTGCGCAGGAGCCAGGGTGGTGGTGGGGGGGGGGGGGGGGCGGGGCAGCAGGGAATGGATACCGCAGATGCCAGCTCGCTGGAAGTCAAGGTCACGTACTAGGCCTGCTGCCGAGGAGTCAGGTGAGGACTTCAATGGACCAGGCTACAGAAGAAGGCTGATGGTCGTACACAATCAAATGCTTGGTGCACTGGAAAGCCTGCACACAATGTTAAGGAGTCCAGCTCCAACTTGGCATAGGGCTTTGCATGGAGCTTGGAGCTCGGTGGATGCAAAAGATCCCACTGCACTATTTCGAAGAGCAGGGGAGTTATGCCCGGTGTCCTGGCCAATATTTATCCCTCATCCAACAGCATTAAAACAGATTATCTGGCCATTACCAAATTGCTGTTTGTGGGAGCTTGCTGTGTGCAAATTAGCTGCTGCATTTCCTACATTACAACAGTGACTACACTTCAAAAATTACTTAATTGGCTGTAAAGTGCTTCCTGAGGTCATGAAAAGCACTATATAAATGCACATCTTTTTTCTTTCATCCTTTCCAATATGGAACGGGTGGTCACCTCCATCAGCACATCTGTGGAACCCACCATGATACAGCGCCCAATGACTGATGTCACAGCTTCCACTGCAGCACAAACATCTGCCATCAAGGGTCTGACTGCTGCATTTGGAGCTCAGACTGCTGCTATCGTGGCTCTCGATGTCACTGTCGAAAGGGGCTTCCAGGGCATTGCTGCAGTCTAGCACTCTGTTCTCCAGCAGATCACCAGGATTGCTGAGGCACCGCCCTGGGAGAATGGCAGTGGTGCCATGAAAGACGAACCTGCTGTCGTCTCTCAGAATGACAGCGTTCCTGCTCCCACCTCTGCCACTCCGCCAGTGCCCTTGCTGTTGCCTGTCAGCCAGCCTGGCCAGACTGCTGCAGCCTGAAGCCGGGCCTTCTCGGCCCAGAGTTCAAGATCATCCACTGTCTCCTCAATTGAAAGTCAGCAGCCTTCCACCACCCATGCTCCAGCCACTGGGGACGCACCTCGTAGGAGCACTAGGAAAGGTAAAGGCACACGAACGACAGGTACTAAGGGAATGCACAAGGGTGAATAGTCTCATGTGTCAGTTTACAAATGTGGATTTGAATTTGCATTTGTGGATGGTTTTTATTTCTGTGATGAGCTGGGGGAGGAAGCAATGTGTAATCATGAGGTGTACAAAAGCAATCGATAATGGAAAGCTCTTAAATGATTTACCTTCCGAGAACAAAGCAAAAATTAGATTGTCTATGCTATCTTGGTAGGTCAAAAAAATTGTTCCTCAAGTAAATTGTGATTTGGGGCGGGGGGGGGGGGGGGGCGGGGCGGAGAGGGGAAAGAGAGGCGCGTGCACACGCACCTACCAGTTTAAATAAAGCACAAAAAACATTTGAGCATGAATCTCATAGGGAGTCTAGAATAACCCATTGCATTGTAGCACAAGGCACATATTATTTGGTAAACAGTACTGGCATAAACCAGTTTTTGACCTAAAGGTTTGGCTGAATGTGTGAAGCTGTTCAACCCCAATGACATCCTCAGACGATGTGCACAGATCTGGTTTCTTGTGGATCTTGTTGGGTCATACTTCACTCGTACATTCTTTGGTATCACACCTTCATTTAAGAAATCAATATCCCTTAAAGCTTAGGCAAGTGTAAAGCAGAGTCAATATGCCTCCTAAATAAAGCAGTACGAAAAGTTGCCAACTTTCAGATTGTCTCTTTGCAGAATGTGTTTTGGTCCTTGGTATTAGTGCACTCTATAATTGGGAATAGGGTGTTTATCTTTGTGTGAAGGTTTTATACATGCAAACAAACATTTTAATAGGTTTATAAAAATTACAAGCTGATAAAATAAATATTGTACTGAATTTCTCTCAGAGCATAAATTTACTGATCAACAGGGGACTATTTTCCATTCTTCACATCATACAATTAAAAGAAAACAATGAACCTAACCATGTACAATGGGAGATTTACCACAAGACACCAGAAACATGCACACACCTCACCATTATTGCCATAAATTTGCTGCCTTTGCACACAATGGCATCATTTTATATCATATTTAAAACAAAATCAATTAACAAACTTAAGAAAAGGAAGTTGATGGCAACAAATAAAATTCTGCCACTTCTAATTTTAACCTCTCCTGAAGATTGACTCATGCTTGGATACAGTTATCGATATCAGAAGCCCTCTGGTACCTCATTCAAATTGTCTTTCTTCATTGCAAAACCTAGACAATGAAATGTTGGCAGGCTATGTGAATACGATGATTCCAAATTTGAACTGGAGGCTGTCCTTACCCAACTTCCACACACAACCCACCCCAGAAGTTACTGGATACTGATAATCATCAATAGGAATCTTGAGTAATGTTTTCCCCTTCCCCCTTAGCCCAGGCACAGCGAGAAAAACAATAGCGTTAGTATACTATCTAAGATAGGACTATGTACAGAATATAAAAGTCAAACTTTGCACCTTCCTCACCTGTCTGTACGAACACAATTATCAATTCAACCATCGAGAAATAGTCAAAGGCCAAACTAGTCATAACTTGCAGTTATATGGTACCTATAACATAGCAAAATGTCCCAGGGCACTTCACAAAGCCGTAATAAAAAAAAACACTAAAGCAGAACTAGTTCAGTTACTGAAGATCCTTGTTGTATAAAGTGTTCAGAGACCAATCATTTTGGTGTACTGTATTACAAACTCCCATTTACTTCTCTTTCTGTCACCATGCCTAATGAAGCCCAGCAAGAACATAATTCCCATTGCTAAAAGGGAATCCTGTTCCAATCTTTTAACTGCAGGGCAAATCATAACATGCAAGATCCACGGACCTTCAACGCAGTCAGACCTCCAGAAATTGAGTCATTTATATTGATGAGATCGGTTAACTGTAGGAATACCACAGATCTACTGTCAAAAGGTTAATGTTAATACACCTTGAAAGAATGGCCATAGCCAAATTTAATTTCCCACAGTCTGAAATGCTTTCAAGTCCCACTCAAGAGACTTGAGCACATAATCTAGGCTGACACTTCTGTGCAGTACTGCTGCACTGTCGGAGGTGCCATCTTTCCAATGAGATGTTAAACCAAGGCCTCATCTGCCCTCTCAGGTGGACATTAAAGATCCAATGAGACTATTCATAGAAGAGCAGGAGTGTTCTCCCAGTGTCCTGGCCAATATTTATCCCTCAATGAAGTACCTAAAAGAGTTGATCTGGTCATTTATTTCATTGCTGTTTGTGGATCCCTCCAGTGCACAAGGTTGTAAATAATTTTGGGATGTCCTGGGTTCACGAAAGGCGCTATATAAATGCAAGTCTCTCATTTGCTGTGGTGTTGCACGGAGCAAATGCTCCAGGTGCCTCAATGCTGCAGAGGGGGGAAAAATAAGCTGTCCCTAAACTGCTGAAAGTAACGGTGAGGGGGTCTGGAAGAAATGTATCTATTCCCAACCATATGGGGTGTACAGTTGGCAGAAAATGCAGAGGGATTCATACCCTCAGGTTGTGATCTCATCTAGTTGGCTAAAAAGCCACAGATAGTTTTCAGAATCTCTGCAGAAATGTAAATTTCACTTTTGACTCTGGTCAAGAACTTTCCATACCAGCATTCTCAACTGTTCCTTCCACATCACTGAGAAAGCAACTCCCATAAGAATACCAAGAAGGTTAGAAGAAAAACCATTTGGCCCTTCCAGTCTTCCATCATAGTATACAACACTGAAAAGTGTGGACTAATGAAAAGAAAAAAAGATTTGTATTTATGGAGCACCTTTCATGACCTCGGGACGTACCAAAGAACTTTACAGTCAATTACGTCCTTTTGAAGCAAGGCAGTGTAGGTAGTTCTCCTAACTAACATCTGGGGACTTATGCCAAAATTGGGAGAGCTGTACCACAGACTAGTCAAGCAACAGCCTGACATAGCATACTCACAGAATCATACCTTTCAGCCAACGTCCCAGACTTGTCCATCACCATCCCTGGGTATGTCCTGTCCCACCGGCAAGACAGACCAGTCAGAGGTGGCGGTACAGTGATATACAGTCAGGAGGGAGTGGCCCTGGGAGTCCTCAACATTGACTTCAGACCCCATGAAATCTCATGGCATCAGGTCAAACATGGGCAAGGAAACCTCCTGCTGATTACCACCTACTGCCCTCCTTCAGCTGATGAATCAGTCCTCCTCCATTTTGAACTCCAATTGGAGGAAGCACCAAGGGTAGCAAGGACACAGAATGTACTCTGGGTGGGGGACTTCAATGTCCATCACCAAGAGTGGCTCGATACCACCAATACTGGCCGAGTCCTGAAGGATATAGCTGCCAGACTGGGCCTGCGGCAGATGGTGAGCGAACCAAGACGAGGGACAAACTTACTTGACCTCATCTTCATCAATCTACCTGGTCGCAGATGCATTTGTCCATGACAGTATTGGTAGGAATGACCACCACACAATCCTTGTGGAGACGAAGCCACGTCTTCACAATGTGGACACCATCCAACGTGTTCTGTAGCACTCCCACCGTGCTAAATGGGATAGATTCAGAACAAATCTAGCAGCTCAAAACTGGGCATCCATAAGGCACTGTGGGCCATCATCAGCAGCAGAATTGTATTCCAGCACAATCTGTAACCTCATGGCCCGGCATATTCCTCACTCTACCATTACCAACAAGCCAGGGGATCAACCCTGGTTCAATGAGGAGTGTAGAAGAGCATACCAGGTGCAGCACCAGGCTTACCGAAAAATGAGGTGCCAACCTGCTGAAGCTACAACGCAGGACTACATGCATGCTAAACAGTGGAAGCAACATGCTATGGACATTCCACAATTGCACAACCAACGGATCGGAACAAAGCTCTGCAGTCCTGCCACATCCAGTCGTGAATGGTGGTGGACAATTAAACAACTAATGGGAGGAGGAGGCTCTATGAACATCCCCATCCTCAATGATAGCAGAGTCCAGCACATGAGTACAAAAGACAAGGCTGAAGTGTTTGCAACCATCTTCAGCCAGAAGTGCCGAGTGGATGATCCATCTCGGCCTCCTCCCAATATCCCCACCAACACAGAAGCCAGTCTTCAGCCAATTCGATTCACTCCACTGATAGAGAAATGGCCGAGTGCACTGGATACAACAAAAGGTTATGGGTCCCGACAACATCCCGGCTGAAGTGCTGAAGACTTGTGCTCCAGAACTAGCCACGCCTCTAGCCAAATTGTTCCAGTACAGCTACAACACTGGCATCTACCTGACAAAGTTGAAAATTGCCCAGGTATGTCCTATCCACAAAAAGCAGGACAAATCCAATCCGGCCAATTACCACTCCATCAGTCTACTCTCAATCATCAGCAAAGTGATAGAAGATGTCGTCGACAGTGCTACCAAGCGGCACCTACTCACCAATGCTCAGTTTGGGTTCCGCCAGGACCACTTGGCTCCAGACCTCATTACAGCCTTGGTCCAAACGGTCAGAAGAGCTGAATTCCAGAGGTGAGGGTGACTGCCCTTGACATCAAGGCAGCATTTGACAGAGTGTGGCATCAAGGAGCCCTAGTAAAATTGAAGTCAATGGGAATCAGGGGGAAAATTCTTCAGTGGCTGGAGTCATACCTAGCACAAAGGAAAATGGTAATGGTTGTTGGAGGCCAATCTCAGTCCCAGGACATTGCTGCAGGAGTTCCTCAGGGCAGTGTCCTAGGCCCAACCATCTTCAGCTGCTTCATCAATGACCACCTCTCCATTATAAAGTCAGAAATGGGGATGTTCACTGACGATTGCACACTATTCAGTTCCATTCGCAACCCCTCAAATAATGAAGCAGTCCGAGCCCGCATGCAGCAAGGCCTGGACAACATCCAGGCTTGGGCTGATAAGTGGCAAGTAACATTCGCGCCAAACAAGTCCCAAGCAATGACCATCTCCAACAAGAGAGAATCTAACCACCTCCCCTTCACATTCAACGGCATTACCATCGCCGAATCCCCCCACCATCAACATCCTGGGGGTCACCATTGACCAGAAACTTAACTGGACCAGCCATATAAATACTGTGGCTACAAGAGCAGGTCAGAGGCTGGGTATTCTGCGACGAGTGACTCACCTCCTGATTCCCCAAAGCCTTTCCACCATCTACAAGGCACAAGTCAGGAGTGTGATGGAATACTCGCCACTTGCCTGGATGAGTGCAGCTACAACAACACTCAAGAAGCTCGACACCATCCAAGATGAAGCAGCCCATTTGAAAGACACCCCATCCACCACCCTAAAAATTCACTCCCTTCACCACCGGTGCACAGTGGCTGCAGTGTGTACCATCCACAGGATGCACTGCAGCAACTCGCCAAGGCTTCTTCGACAGCACCTCCCAAACCCGTGACCTCTACCACCTAGAAGGACAAGGGCAGCAGGCACATGGGAACAATACCACCTGCACGTTCCCCTCCAAGTCACACACAATCCCGACTTGGAAATATGTCGCCGTTCCTTCATCATCACTGGATCAAAATCCTGGAAATCCCTACCTAACAGCACCGTTGGAGAACCTTCACCACATAGACTGCAGCAGTTCAAGGCGGCAGCTCACCACCACCACCTCAACGGCAATTTGGGATGGTCAATAAATGCTGGCCTTGCCAGCGACGCCCACATCCCATGAGCAAATTTTAAAAAACGTGGCAGCCAAACGTGGCAAGCTCCCGCAAACAGCAATTAAATAAATGACCAGATCATCTGTTTTAGGTGTTTGTTGTGGGATAAGTATTGGCCAGAACACAGAGGAGAACTCCCCAGCTCATCTTAGAATAGTTCCATGGGATCTTTTACCTCCTCCCAACAGGGTAGACGGGCTCGATTTAACATCTCATCCAAAAGACGACGCCTCCAACAGTGCAACACTCCCTCATTGAGAGGGTCAACCTAGATTATGTGCTTAAGTCTCTGGAGTGGGACTTGAACTCATGGACCTTCTGACTCAGAGGCAAGAGTGTTACCAACTGAACCACAGCTGATACAATTGGGGCTTGGTGTTTATTTGAACTGCAGCTTTCCTTTACACAGAAAAGGTTGTGGTGACTTCCAACGTTGGAAAGTCCAACGATCTGTCTCTAAATCCACTTGGTCACCTGGTAAGGATTAGATCATGGGCATGTTGTTAAAACCTTAATGCTTCGGTTCATTAGAAAACAAGCTGCTAGTCTGACTGGATATTCATGATTAGCAGATAAACTATATGGCAAAACAAGGTATTCACTTACTGGGAACGGATGATAACCTCAAATCCAATCAGCAGCTGAATGTAGCTCAGAGGTAGTAGCAGGGACTGATTGCACCGATGTAGTTTGGTAAACTCAGTAATCCTGCTTCGCTGATCACAGGTGAACTTACACTGGTTCCATTTGATAGGTGGTTAAAAGAAACATTCTCATTCGTGTAATTTATTTGACAGATATACTGCTGTACTATTTTTGTTGCATGACATCAGGTAAGCACAATACCACTTTCAATAGGCATGAACCACACCTTACTCTGATGCCCAAAGGTTAACTGCTACATGTGGTTAATCATTAAGAGAAGGAAAACTGTTAATGTTCAAGTCAGAGCAAGGCAGAAAAGGAATCTTTTGCAATATTTCCAAAGATATGATACTGCTATTTTGACCCAAGACAATCCTGATAACCTGCCTCAGAATTTAGCAGGTCTGTTTCAGAGAGATTCCAGTTATTCAACAGAGTGCTTTGCCCAGATTTTAAACTTAGCTGCCCAGTACGAACTGTATCACAATAGGCAGAGAGTGACTTTATCGAAGTTTTATAATTGAGTTAACTGCTGTAAGCTCCCAATGCACAGGTGTTGCACAGCCATGACCCAAAGCAAAATTGCCACGTTCACTAATGCCAACTGCCAGGAAGACCACTTTTTTGAAAAAAAAAGTCTCCTGTAGTATAAAAGCAACTTATAATACAGCTGTCAGTTCCATCATATATGGGCCTAGAAATTTGAACTTTTCGATGAACGGGAAGTGCAAGGTATGATCCCTGCGCCTGAATGGTGAGGGCCTGTCATTGGGCCACGGGTCTAATTTCAATGAAGCAGGTGAGCTGCAGAGAGCAAGAGGCAGCTTGCCCGATGAAGCATAGTTGTCGATTGGGCCGCTGCAATGCTAGCGGAGCCCTCAGGTAAGTGAGGAAGGTGGGGGGGGGGGGGGGGGGGGAGCGATGGAAAGAAGGGGAAAAAACATCCCGCAATCTTTTAACGTGGGGTCAGGAGGAGCACTTCTACTCCTCCCAGCTCCACATTCAGGTAAGTATATTCTAAAAACTTATCTTGCTGGTTGCAGCCTAACAAGAGACATTTTCTGGAACTGTATGTTTTAGAACCAAAGATAAGGCCATACTAAATCTGTTGCTGAGTAACGAACCAGAATTAGTTAGCAATCTGACTGCAAGGGAACATCTTGCAAATAGTGACCATAGTATGATTAATTTGATATTAGGTTTGAGGGAAAGTCACAACGAATCCATCAAAGGCCAAAGCTGAGAGAACTATATACAATTCTGGGTGTAGTACTACAGTAAGAATATTCAGGTATTGGAGACAGTACAGAAAAGGATAATTAATCCAATATCTATCTTAAGGCACCTGAGCTATGATGAAAAGTTGAGCACTCTGGGAATGTTTAAGTGGGAGAAAACAAGGCTCATAGGAGATATTAAAAATCTATAATATTTGAATAAGTAGATAAATTGAACCCCAACAAAGTGTGAGATTGCCACAAAATCTCGAACTAGGGAGACATGGAGTCAAGTTTGGAATTAAGGTTTATATTGAACAATTTTACATTGAGGGTGGAGAATATGTAGAACACATTGTCCAGGGAGGCAGTGGAGACAGGTAGTGTTGAAAAATTTAAGGGAAAATTAGATAAATATTTCAGGAAAAGGACAATTTGGGAGGTATGAGGTTTTTTTGGGGGGGGCGTGGGGGATGAGCCAAATGGACTGCAGAATCTTTTCTGGTCCTCTAACGTCCTACCAGTCAGTCAACCTGTTTTAGTGCTTTAACCAACAGCACTAAAAACAGATTTACTGGTTATTCATCTCATTGCTGTTTGAGAGAAGTTTCTGGCACAGGATGGCTGCATACAAACGTAGTACATTTCAAAAGTAATTCATTACACAAAGTACTTGAAGATGTTTCAATGCCATTTTAAAGACACTATATAAAAGTACAAGTTATTTCTTTATCACCTTCTTTTGACACTTACACCACACTGAGGTTTTTCTGTGTTGGCATTGAACATAGAGTATCAATACAAACAAGATTATGCAAAGGGACTGTCTCATCCTAAGGCACTTTCACCCTGAAAGTGCCATGCCTCCACTGCTAATGTCTTGTGAACAGTAGGGTAAAAAAAAATGTATAAAGTGCTTTTAAAGTACTAATCATCTTAAGTCACTTCACAGAGGCGAGAATGGATACCAAGCAGCAGTAGGTGAAGATGGGGGGAGGTGACTGAAGGTGTGGTGGAAGAGCTAAGTTTTGAGAAGAGTGATGATCAGAGTTAGTAGAACAGAAGGATTTAGGGAGAGCTCTAGAGCATAGGACCAAGATGTCCAAAAAAGTGAAAATGAAACATCTGAGTTTTCTTAACCTATGCAATCATTACATTTAGACATGTAGTGTGTGTGTGTGTGTGTGTGTGTGTGTGGGGTAATGCAGCACCAATGGCTGTCCGAGTGAATGCCCCAATTATATGTAACACTACAATAGGGACAGTTTTACAGGGCTGCAATTATCAAGCAGTTAAAAATCATTCAACAGAGAGTCTGTAGACACAGATAGTCATTCAACAATTTAACAAAGCAGTCATCAAGTTTAATTTTTAAACCATTTACTTGGCAGGCATCAGATTTCGCCATACACTTTACATTACCTTCGTCTTAGTCAAAAGGTCTTACATTATCCTTCATTAAAGTTGTAGAATGATCTCAATGGACTGTAACGGGAGAGCATAGGCCAACACTGCCAATTAAATTGATCTAGATTTGCCTGTGCCTTAACTAGTTGGTCAAGCACAAACACCCTGTTCTTTTTATGCCAAGGCTTTTAGTTTCTCTCTCTCTATTTATTATAAGATCCCCGAATCTTAATTGCAACACAAGAGTTGTCCTGACGCCCACATTGGTAAATGCATCAACCAGTGAGATGCTGACCCATACAGACCAGGAAAATCAAAGCTTTGATCCTTGGTCAGAGCTGAGTTAGCCAGAGTATTAGGCAACTATAATCTACATCCTGGGTTAGGAAGAGTTAAAAAAAAATTAGCTAGTTTTCCCAAACTCAACTATTGCCATCCACTAAATGTTCCCCTGCTAGAAAATGCATGTGTGGACATTGGGTGAGTGCAAATCAGATTTTGCTGGTACGCTTTCCACAGTCAAATAGCATTCTGATATTCACCAACTAGGTATTAAGAATGGCCACTTGGGTGAAGTACTGGAGGATGGCCAACTACGGTGCTGTACCCAGGATGAATCAGTGACTTCAGAGAGGGTAGAAAGAAAAAAAAGAAACTACCAAGATTACTTTGAACTTAGCTTTCTTCCCAGTGCAGCTTTTTCTGCCTAATAGCTAATGATGGCAAGACCCACGTAACTGAGAAATTCTGATTCAAAATACTTAAGTGAATCTTATGCTCATTAGAGGAGTGCAGTCGGGTGGGATCAGCTCCATGTGTTATTTGCTTCTGACAACAGGGGTGCTTAACCTTACAGCAAATTTGTACGCCCACATTTTTGTGGGTGTAAAATGAGATCAGCTCTCTGCTGGTTGGGTATTTGTTTACAAGTGCCCTGACAGAAGGAGAACTGGAGAAGTGTGTGTCTGCTGCCAGCTGCTGAAATATAATTTATTGCCATGAGCAGTCTCCTTTCTTTATGGAAGACGAACTAATTATTTTCTAAGATGAGGCAGAGGTATTGAGCTTAAACTGGTTCATTCAGATAAAGTAGATGAAAAAGCAAATATCCATTACACGTAATGGTTTATGGAAACAATAACAACTTGCACTTATATAGCGCCTTTAACATAGTAAAACGCCCCAAGGTGCTTCACAGGGCCAATTATAAAACAAAATTTGACACCGAGCCACTTAAGGAGATATTAGGACAGGTGACCAAAAGCTTGGTCAAGAGGTAGGTTTTATGGAGGGTCTCAAAAGGAGGAGATAGAGGTAGAGAGGGGGAAAAGTTTAGGGGAGGGTATTCCAGAGCTGAGGGCCTAGGCAGCTGAAGGTAAGGCCACCAATAGTGGAGCAATTAAAATAGGGGATGCGCAAGAGGCAAGAATTGAAGGAGGGCAGAGATCACCAAAGGTTGTAGGGCTGGAGGAGGTTACAGAGGTAGGGAGGGGCGAGGCCATGGAGGGATTTGAAAATAAGGATGAGAATTTTTTTAAGAAGGCATTCCCAGACCGGGAGCCAATGTAGGTCAGTGAACACAACTTGTTGAGACAGGAAACTACAGTCAGCCTTGGAATCAAAGCTGTCACAGGCTTTTAAAATGCAGGCCGCTGTAGGGTTGCCAACTCTCCAGGATTGCCCTGGAATCTCTAGGACACTGCTGCGAGCAACCCAGGAGGAAAATCATAGAGGCATTAGTTTTTAAAAATTTTCTTTGAATACTTTTGTTTACTCGTTATAAAAATAACTGACATGGAGAAAAAAGGCTGTCGACTGACAATGAAGAATCATCCAATCGGGTAATGAAGAGTCTATTCACTTTCTGATCGGCATAGGAAGGTGGCGCACCTTGAGGATGGACATGTCGGGTGACCAGTGGTGGGAGTGTGTTGAGTCTCTCGTGTTAGGTCTGTGGCTTCACAGCTGCCTTAGAGTTGTCTACTCTGGTTGGACATATTCCTGGATGTTTCATCAAATGGCCTCCAACCTCCAATCACCCCACTCCTGGAGAGGTTACACCTATGACGGCTTTGATTCCAAGGCTGACGGTAGTCTCCTGTCTTAACAAGTTGTGCTCACTGACCCACATTGGCCCCCGGTCCGGGAACGTCTTTTTCAAAAAATTCTCATCCTTATTTTCAAAGCCCTCCACGGCCTCGCCCCTCCCTACCTGTGTAACCTCTCCAGGTGCGGGGTGATTGGAGGTCATTTGATGAAACATCCAGGAATATGGCCAACCAGAGTAGGCAACCCTAGGGCAGCTGTGAAGCCACAGACATAACACGAGAGACAGACAGAGAGGCAAACTTTTCTAACAAATCTACTTTGTCAACACAGAATGGCAAACTGCTGGCTAACTCACAGCTCAAGCAAAAATCCCCTTCACCCACACCTTCTGACTCAGAGGCGAGAGTGCTACCAACTGAGCCACAGCTGACATTTTACCTGATGCACACACTTTCCTGCTGGAGTCTCTGGACAGCTACCTTTTCCCCTTTCCAGTCGTGGGCCATTGTGGTATCTCAACTGCTGCCCTTGATGAAACCAGAACGGACCAGGATTTAAACCAGGACCTCTTTCAAACCAGGATCTCTTTCAGTCAGAACCAACCAGTACATTTACCTGCAAAAGCATCAGGAAAGCACACTGTACAATGTACTGTGAAACACCATCTACTGTGAACAGGCTAAATCTTGGATTAAATAGAGAACCTATTTTCTTAATAAATTTTAATCAAACAAGAATCAGCACATCTAGCAGTCTAACCATATGGATGATAGAGAGGGACAGTATAAATATAGTTTTTTTTATTCGTTCATGGGATGTGGGCGTCGCTGGCGAGGCCAGCATTTATTGCCCATCCCTAATTGTCCTCGAAAAGGTGGTGGTGAGCCGCCTTCTTGAACCGCTGCAGTCCGTGTGGTGACAGTTCTCCCACAGTGCTGTTCGGAAGGGAGTTCCAGGATTTTGACCCAGCGACGATGAAGGAACAGCGATATATTTCCAAGTCGGGATGGTGTGTGACTTGGAGGGGAACGTGCAGGTGGTGTTGTTCCCATGCGCCTGCTGCTCTTGTCCTTCGAGGTGGTAGAGGTCGCGGGTTTGGGAGGTGCTGTCGAAGAAGCCTTGGCGATTCTTGCTCTTTTCTCCCTACTCAATGTTTTGATTCCTTGCTGACGTGTCGTCCCACGGGTGCTCATCACCCTCTGGTACCAAATGGCCACCAGACACAAGCCTCCACGAGTGTCAGCATTATTTGGCCATGGCTACGATGGGGTGGGGCAGAAATCATAGCCTAGCCCAATCCTGTCACCACCCAATATCCGCACATCACTGACTGGAGTGTGTTCATGAGCAGGACCCTTGATCGATATTTTCCTCTGTTTAACCCAGGGGTGTGAACCTCAATTATAACACTACTGCCATGGCTGAAATCAGCAATCGATCTGGGGCCTTCCTAGTAATTATAATTCCATTACTCTCAGCCATCAGAAGAGCTGGATAGAGCTATGATTTTGCTTGCAGGGAAAAAACCAATATTAAAATGGTGACACTGCAAATACACACATTTTAAAAAATTTCGATGCTGCTTAGTAGGCTTGTGCACCTACTTTTCAATAATTCTTTCAAGTTTTACAGGGGGGGAAAAAAAAGCTTAATTTTGCATTAATTGGAAGATTTCATAAAATCATAGAAAGGTTATAGCACCAAAGGAGGCCATTCGGCCCATCGAGTCCACGCTGGCTTTATACAAGAGCAATCTAGCTCGTCCCATTCCCCCACCCTATCACCGTATTTGTTGAAATTGGGTGACTAATTACAGTCAGAAAGACAGACAAGATCTTGTTCAAGTAATTAAACATGTGTTACAGTGCATGAGGAGAGCTCCAGCACAATGCTTCATGCTAGCAATGCAATTATTAACTCTCAGCAGCAATTCAAACTGAATTTGCAATCTTGTTCTAGGCACAACATTGAGGTGCTGAACCAAGAACAATTGCAATTTGGAACTCATCATCCTGGTCTTTCTGCAGCTCTCTCCTCTGAACAACAACTTCAGACGTTGCTGTCTCCTTCATTTTCCTGCTGGTCTCTCATCCACATTCCACTTTGCTCCCTTTCTGGTTTGGAGCTGGTTTCTCACCTTTTGTCCAGTGTTTTTTTCACAGCTTGACCGAGACATCCTTTATATATCAACCACTTGTCACCTGTTGTTCTGATGAAGGGGCTAACTTGAAATGTTAACTAGTCTCTTTTTGCAGATACCAACAGGCCTCTAGCATATTTCCAGCATTGTCTGTTTTTACTTCAGTTTGGCAGTAACGATGGTCAGGCTCAGTCTTCCTTCATTTACATTCCGAAAAGCTTGGCCCTTATTCTCACTGAATACAACATAAACCACAGGCCCAAAGAGGGGAGGGGAAAGAGAGAAAGAGAGCAAGCCTTGGTACTTGGTCAATATCAGCTCAGCAAAATCCTCCCAGAATTCTATTCCCATCCTTCCCAAGCCTAGAATTTCATTCTGCCAGACTACTCAGTTTCTACTTTTGAAGTTAAAAGTCCCAGGTAAGCTGGCCATAATGTGCACTTTTGGGCATGTTTTAAAAAGCTGTACAGTTAATATAATTAATGTTCTGCCTGCGTAATGTAATGTGTTTTTGTTTTGATTGAATCAACATTGAAACAATACTGGGAATAAAACAAAATGTGCCTGTGATATATATATAGAGTACTGGCACAGGGCTAGGCCAAGTATCTGATTTGGTGACTCAGCACTATCACACGTTATTCAGTAACTGATGACAGGCAAATAATGTCTTAAATTTCATCAGCTAGTAGTTTTACTGTGGCGTGGTCTGACACAAACAGGCAGCTCTGACATTTAATTTTTCTGTATCAAAAACTACAATGAGGTGGGAAAAGTCATGCGGCATTCAAATGATGTCAATATTTTTATATTATATAGCTGAGAACGATGAGCTTCCCCCACGTATTAGAAAGTTTATCAACTGAGTAGCCATGTTATACGCATCATGAAGGTCCCAGGTTCCATTCCTCGTTTCTGCTGTGTGAGCTGATCTCAACCAAGGTGATAGTAGGGACGTTACAATTTGTCTCGATACCCAAGTTGAAGCCGAAGATCGGGGGATAGGGGGGGAGGTGATGAAATAAGCCAGGGTTTCTGCTCACAATAATACAGAGAACAAGGACAGAAGTGATGCCCCCTTCTCAACAGTCAAGCAGGTTGCAGACACTCATTGTCCAAGTGTGACAAGTGAAACCTGGCATTACTTGTTTATTTTGTAATATGGTGAGAGTTGAGGGCAGTTAAATCTCTTATTTGTGTGCATGTGTATATATGGGGAAAACATAAGAGCAGCAGTGAAAAGGTTAACTTAAAAAGGAATCAAACGCTGGTAAGATTGTACCACCATTTGAGTAAAAAGAAGAGGCCTGTATAGAACTGTCTTAATTTAGACACGAGAAAACTTTTGATTTGGTGTATTTAGCAGAAAGCCTTACCTGCTAAACATATACTGCAAGTTCAAGTTTCTGCATATTTAAAGGGAACGGTCACAAAATAATTTGCAACATATGACAGAATTTCTAGTATGCGTGACTGGTGAGAGAGGGTCCCTGCTGAGAGCACAAAATTGGACAATGATTCCTGCGGTGTGTCAGCAGGAGTCATCGTTGTTATTGAAGTTTTTGCTGCAGTAGCCATAAGATTTTTAACTTCAAAAAAAATTTTGAAAGGATAAACATAGACAACAAAAATTTATTGCGTAATATCAATCACCTCCTTGTATGTACAAACAACTATTCAACTGTAAGGTAGAAAGTTAAGAAAAGGAGAGGAAGAAAGACTTGTATTTATATAGCACCTTATGTCTCAATACATCCCGAAGTGCTTTACATACAATTGATTACTTTGAAGTGTAATGGCCATTATTTGGGTAAATGCAGCAGCAACTTTTGCACACAGCATGAACCCACAAACTGCAATTAGATGAATGACCACTCAGTTACTGCCAAAATGTTAAACTCATCTGTCCTCTTCACTGACCTGCTGTTTGTTTTGTTTTTAAATGGTATTGGTTGAGAAAGGAATTTTCACCAGAAAACCATCTGCTCTTTTTTTTAAAAAAAATGCTACAAGATCTACCCGAGTCACTAAAACTAACAGACAAGGCAGCATTTCATCTGAAAGATGGCATCTCCAACAATGCAGCATTCCCTTAGAACTGCACTGAAGTCTCTGGATGGATCATGTGGCCTGGAAGTCCTGGAACGGGGCTTGAACCCACAAACTTCTGACTCAGACAAGAGTGCTGCCAACAGAGTCAAGCTGACACCAAGTTTACTTTTTACTGAGGGTGTACCACATGTTACTGTTAAAACAAGTGGCTTAAGTGCATGGCAAAACAGTCACAAAAGAAGTTGGGGATGGAGAAAGATGATATAGCCCAACAACAAAAAAAAGGAAAAACATGTCCCTCATTCTCCCCACATTAGTATTTGCACCTTATATAAGTGGGGTTACCTGCTGCTGAAAAATGTTACTCTTATCAAAGATGGCAAGAGTCCATACATGCAATTCTGTATATAATTTGGTAAAAATGTTATTCTCTTCCCAACCCCATCAGTCAGTCAGTCTGAAGAAAAGTTCCCAGGGCCTCTCCATTAATTGGCATGGATAGATTTGTTTGGCCATATTTGTGGTGGTGGGGGGCATCTTAACTGAGCCTGACCCAGTCCTTGTTTTTCAATGTGGCTCACTGGAACATAATCAGGAGAGAAAAGCACGTCCTCTCCCGTCCCCTTCCCAGGGGAACTAAGGCCAGCTTAGAGCCCCCTCTGCCACCCTATTGGGATTGACCTTGGGGCAGAAATGCACAGTGCTGATAATAATGCAGTTTTCAAATCCAGACAAAAGCGGTGAAGCAACTAAATAGAATGTCAAGACAAATAGCTGCAGCACCAGAATGCAAGTCTGAAAGTTTTGCGAAGGCCTCCCAATGCACTGGTCAAACCATGCTTGGAGTATGCCCATCGAGGGGCTGTTACCTCAAATATTAACCCATCGTTTCTTTCTTTTTAGATGCCATCAGATCTACGGTGTATTTTTAAAATTTTCTGGTTTTATTTCAGATTTCCATTGCTTTTTATCCACACTTGAGTACAGTGCTGAATTTTGCTCAATTAAGGATACAGTGGAAAAAACAGCAAGTCACATAAAAATAAGTGAGAAGCTTTGAAGATAAAAGAAGTTAACTTTTTTTTTTAAAAAAACAGAAATTAGTGTAAAATAAAAAACAGAAAAACCTTGTTTACTCTGTAATAAAGGTTTCGAACGACCAAACATGAAAGTTAAAATATTGGAGCGATTCACGATACAATTATATTCCAATAGCAGAGTTGATGTGCCCGTAAAACATTTCTTTTTAAAACCAGTGACAATGCCAGAATCTAATTTTCAATGGTTCACAGTTAACTTCACTCACCATCAACACATCGTGCTATGTCATTGACGATTAATCACACAGGGAATCAGAGAAAAAGCTTGCGAGGGTTATCAAAAACACTAAAGGTTTTTACGAATATATAAGGAGAAAGAGGGTGGCTAAGAGTAATGTGGGCCCCTTAATGACACATGCAGCTGATACTGTAATTGAAAATCAGGAAATGGCAGACTTACTAAACAGTTACTTTGTATTGGTCTTCACAGTGGAGGATGAGGATAAACTACCAGAGATAAAGGGAAAACTAAAAATAAATCAAGGGGAGGAACTGACCAGATTCAATGCAAGGAAAAAAAATGGTGATGGAGAAACTAATGAGATTAAAGATAGACAAATCCCCAGGATTTGATGGTTTCCACCCAGGGTATTAAAAGAAATAGGTGAGGAAATTGTTGATGGGTTAGTCATGATCTTCCAAAACATACTCGATTCAGGAATTGTCCCCTTGGATTAGAAAATTGCCAATGTCGCTCCACTATTTAAGGGAAGAGAGATAAACCAGGAAATTATAGGCCTATTAGTCTAACGTCAGTTGTATGGAAGTTACTAGAATCTGTTATTAGGGACAGTGTGACTGAGCGTTTGGCAAATATAAGCTGATCAGAGAGAGCGAGCATGGATTAGTAAAGAGTAAGTCATGAATTTTTTGAGGAGATAACTAACGTAGTAGATAAGGGAATGTCTATGGATGTTATTTATATGGGCTTCCAGAAGGCATTCAACAAGGTTCCACATAAGAACATAAGAAATAGGAGCAGGAGTTGGTCAGGTGGCCCCTTGAGACTGCTCAGCCATTCAATCTGATCATGGCTGATCTTTGACCTCAACTCCACTTTCCTGCCCAATCCCCATATCTTTGATTCCCCTCGAGTCCAAAAATCTATCCATCTCAGCATTCAATATATTCAGTGACACATCGTCCACAGCCTGCAGGGGTAGAGAATTCCAAAGCTTCACAATCTTCTCCATGAAGCAATTCCTCCTCATCTCAGTCTTGAATGGCCACCCCCTTGTCCTGTGACTATGTCCCCTAGTTCTAGACTCTCCAGCTAGGGGAAACAATCTCTCAGCACCTACCCTGTCAAGCCCCCTCAGAATCTATTTCAAGAATCGGCTCGGCTCCTCTCAGCTGTTCTCAGCTGAGAGGAGCCGAGCCGAGCCGAGGGAGCGTCCGATAAAAGGCGGGATTTCAGAGCGCTGAGAACAGCTGAGAGGAGCCGAGTGGAAGGAGCGTCCGATAAAAGGCGGGATTTCAGAGCGCTGAGAACAGCTGAGAGGAGCCGAGCGGAGGGAGCGTCCGATAAAAGGCGGGATTTCAGAGCGCTGAGAACAGCTGAGAGGAGAGGAGCCGAGCGGAGGGAGCGTCCGATAAAAGGCGGGATTTCAGAGCGCTGAGAACAGCTGAGAGGAGCCGAGTGGAAGGAGCGTCCGATAAAAGGCGGGATTTCAGAGCGCTGAGAACAGCTGAGAGGAGCCGAGCGGAGGGAGCGTCCGATAAAAGGCGGGATTTCAGAGCGCTGAGAACAGCTGAGAGGAGAGGAGCCGAGCGGAGGGAGCGTCCGATAAAAAGCGGGATTTCAGAGCGCTGAGAACAACTGAGAGGAGCCGAGCCGAGCCGAGGGAGCGTCCGATAAAAGGCGGGATTTCAGAGGGAGCTGCGACCGAGTTCGAAGTGACGTCAGGAATCAGACCGGGACACGACACAGGGGAGGCACCTGATTGGTGAGTAGGTTCAGGTGAGTATTTCTACTTATCTACAGTAACTAAAGTAAAAAGAAAGGGAAGGTCTGCAGGTCTTATAGGAAGTAGCATTTATTTTTTAGTGAATCAAGGTCCCTAGTGCAGTTAACATTCTCTAAATTAAGAACAATTCAAAGGAGTAAACTCCTTAAAGGGAGTGGTGAGTAGTTTTTCTTTCCTTTTTTTTCTCTTGACATTGTAGTTATTGTTAAGCTAACTTAAGGGTTGAGTCATGGCAGGAGATCCCACAGCCGTGTCATGTTCCTCTTGTGGGATGTGGGAATTCAGGGATCCTTCCTGTATCCCTGATTCCTTCACCTGCGGGAAGTGTGTCCAGCTGCAGCTACTGATTGACCGCTTGACGGCTCTGGAGCTGCGGATGGACTCACTTTGGAGCATCCGCGATGCTGAGAAAGTCGTGGATAGCACGTTCAGTGAGTTGGTCACACCGCAGATAAAAATTACTGAGGGAGATAGTGAATGGGTGACCAACAGACAGAGGAAGAGTAGGAAGGCAGTGCAGGGGTCCCCTGCGGTCATCTCCCTCCAAAACAGGTATACTGTTTTGGATACTGTTGGGGGAGATGGCTCACCAGGGGAAGGTGGCAGTGGCCAGGTTCATGGCACCGTGGCTGGCTCTGCTGCACAGGAGGGCAGGAAAAAGAGTGGCAGAGCTATAGTGATAGGGGACTCGATTGTAAGGGGAATAGACAGGCGTTTCTGCGGACGCAACCGAGACTCCAGGATGGTATGTTGCCTCCCTGGTGCAAGGGTCAAGGATGTCGCGGAGCGGCTGCAGGACATTCTGGAGGGGGAGGGTGAACAGCCAGTTGTCGTGGTGCATATAGGCACCAACGATATAGGTAAAAAACAGGATGAGGTCCTACAAGCTGAATTTAGGGAGTTAGGAGTTAAACTAAAGAGTAGGGCCTCAAGGGTAGTAATCTCAGGATTGCTACCAGTGCCACGGGCTAGTCAGAGTAGGAATGACAGGATAGCTTGGATGAATACGTGGCTTGAGAGATGGTGCAAGAGGGAGGGATTCAAATTCCTGGGCCATTGGAACCGGTTCTGGGGGAGGTGGGACCAGTACAAATTGGACGGTTTGCATCTGGGCAGGACTGGAACCAATGTCCTAGGGGGAGTGTTTGCCAGTGCTGTTGGGGAGGGTTTAAACTAATGTGGCAGGGGGATGGGAACCGATGCAGGAAGTCAGTGTGAAATAAAGTGGTGACAGAAACAAAAGGCAGTAATGGAGAGTGTACAGAACATGACCGGACAGATGGTCTGAGAAAGCAGGGCAAAGACCAAGGGAAGTCCAGATTAAACTGCATTTATTTCAATGCAAGAAGTCTGATGGGCAAGGCAGATGAACTCAGTGCATGGATGGGTACATGGGACTGGGATGTTATAGCTATTACTGAAACATGGCTAAGGGAGGGGCAGGACTGGCAGCTCAATGTTCCAGGGTACAGATGCGATAGGAAAGATAGAGCAGGAGGTAAGAGAGGAGGGGGAGTTGCGTTCTTGATTAGGGAGAACATCACGGCAGTAGTGAGAGGGGATATATCCGAGGGTTCGCCCACTGAGTCTATATGGGTAGAACTGAAAAATAAGAAGGGAGAGATCACTTTGATAGGATTGTACTACAGACCCCCAAATAGTCAACGGGAAATTGAGGAGCAAATATGTATGGAGATTACAGACAGCTGCAAGAAAAATAGGGTGGTAATAGTAGGGGACTTTAACTTTCCCAACATTGACTGGGACAGCCATAGCATTAGGGGCTTGGATGGAGAGAAATTTGTTGAGTGTATTCAGGAGGAATTTCTCATTCAGTATGTGGATGGCCCGACTAGAGAGGGGGCAAAACTTGACCTCCTCTTGGGAAATAAGGAAGGGCAGGTGACAGAAGTGTTAGTGAGGGATCACTTTGGGACCAGTGATCATAATTCCATTAGTTTTAAGATAGCTATGGAGAATGATAGGTCTGGCCCAAAAGTTAAAATTCTAAATTGGGGAAAAGCCAATTTTGATGGTATTAGACAGGAACTTTCGGAAGTTGATTGGGAGAGTCTGTTGGCAGGCAAAGGGACGTCTGGTAAGTGGGAGGCTTTCAAAAGTGTGTTAACCAGGGTTCAGGGTAAGCACATTCCTTATAAAGTGAAGGGCAAGGCTGGTAGAAGTAGGGAACCTTGGATGACTCGGGAGATTGAGGCCCTAGTCAAAAAGAAGAAGGAGGCATATGACATGCATAGGCAGCTGGGATCAAGTGGATCCCTTGAAGAGTATAGAGATTGCCGGAGTAGAGTTAAGAGAGAAATCAGGAGGGCAAAAAGGGGACATGAGATTGCTTTGGCAGATAAGGCAAAGGAGAATCCAAAGAGCTTCTACAAATACATAAAGGGCAAAAGAGTAACTAGGGAGAGAGTTGGGCCTCTGAAGGATCAACAAGGTCATCTATGTGCGGAACCACAAGAGATGGGTGAGATCCTGAATGAATATTTCACATTGGTATTTACGGTTGAGAAAGGCATGGATGTTAGGGAACCTGGGGAAATAAATAGTGATGTCTTGAGGAGTGTACATATTACAGAGAGGGAGGTGCTGGAAGTCTTAACGCGCATCAAGGTAGATAAATCTCCGGGACCTGATGAAATGTATCCCAGGACGTTATGGGAGGTTAGGGAGGAAATTGCGGGTCCCCTAGCAGAGATATTTGAATCATCCACCGCTACAGGTGAGGTGCCTGAAGATTGGAGGGTAGCAAATGTTGTGCCTTTGTTTAAGAAGGGCGGCAGGGAAAAGCCTGGGAACTACAGACCGGTGAGCCTGACATCTGTAGTGGGTAAGTTGTTAGAGGGTATTCTGAGGGACAGGATCTACAGGCATTTGGAGAGGCAGGGACTAATTAGGAACAGTCAGCATGGTTTTGAGAGAGGAAAATCATGTCTCACGAATTTGATTGAGTTTTTTGAAGGGGTAACCAAGAAGATAGATGAGGGCTGTGCAGTGGACGTGGTCTACATGGACTTCAGCAAAGCCTTTGACAAGGTACCGCATGGTAGGTTGTTGCATAAGGTTAAATCTCATGGGATCCAAGGTGAGGTAGCCAATTGGATACAAAATTGGCTTGACGACAGAAGACAGAGGGTGGTTGTAGAGGGTTGTTTTTCAAACTGGATGCCTGTGTCCAGCGGTGTGCCTCAGGGATCGGTGCTGGGTCCGCTGTTATTTGTTATTTATATTAATGATTTGGATGAGAATTTAGGAGGCATGGTTAGTAAGTTTGCAGATGACACCAAGATTGGTGGCATTGTGGACAGTGAAGAAGGTTATCTAGGATTGCAACGGGATCTTGATAAATTGGGTCAGTGGGCCGATGAATGGCAGATGGAGTTTAATTTAGATAAATGTGAGGTGAAGCATTTTGGTAGATCGAATCGGGCCAGGACCTACTCCGTTAATGGTAGGGCGTTGGGGAGAGTTATAGAACAAAGAGATCTAGGAGTACAGGTTCATAGCTCCTTGAAAGTGGAGTCACAGGTGGATAGGGTGGTGAAGAAGGCATTCGGCATGCTTGGTTTCATTGGTCAGAACATTGAATGCAGGAGTTGGGATGTCTTGTTGAAGTTGTACAGGGCATTGGTGAGGCCACACTTGGAATACTGTGTATAGTTCTGGTCACCCTATTATAGAAAGGATATTATTAAACTAGAAAGAGTGCAGAAAAGATTTACTAGGATGCTACCGGGACTTGATGGTTTGACTTATAGGGAGAGGTTAGACAGACTGGGACTTTTTTCCCTGGAGAGTAGGAGGTTAAGGGGTGATCTTATAGAAGTCTATAAAATAATGAGGGGCATAGATAAGGTCGATAGTCAAAATCTTTTCCCAAAGGTAGGGGAGTCTATAACGAGGGGGCATAGATTTAAGGTGAGAGGGGAGAGATACAAAAGGGTCCAGAGGGGCAATTTTTTCACTCAAAGGGTGGTGAGTGTCTGGAACGAGCTGCCAGAGGCAGTGGTAGAGGCGGGTACAATTTTGTCTTTTAAAAAGCATTTGGACAGTTACATGGGTAAGATGGGTATACAGGGATATGGGCCAAGTGCAGGAAATTGGGACTAGCTTAGTGGTATAAACTGGGCGACATGGACATGTTGGGCCAAAGGGCCTGTTTCCATGTTGTAACTTCTATGATTCTATGATTCTATAATGAGATCACCTCTCATTCTTCCAAACTCCAGAGAGATTAGGCCCATTCTACTCAATCTTTCCTCATAGGACAACCCTCTCATCCCAGGAATTAATCTAGTGAACCTTTGTTGCACCGCCTCTAAAAGCAAGTATATCCTTCCTTAGATAAAGAGACCAAAACTTTACGCAGTACTCCAGGTGAGGTCTCACGAAGCCCTGTAAAACTGTGGTCAGATTTCGCTACTCCAACTCCCTTGCAATAAAGGCCAACATGCCATTTGCTTTCCTAATTGCTTGCTGTACCTCTGTACTAACTTGTGTTTCTTGTACGAGGACACCAAAGTCTTTCTGAACACCAACATTTAATAGTTTCTCACCATTGAAAAAATATTCTGTTTTTCTATTCTTCCTACCAAAAAGTGAATAACCTCACATTTCCCCACATTATATTGCATCTGCCACCTTCTTGCCCATTATATTGCATCTGCCACCTTCTTGCCCATTCACTTACCCTGTCTATATTCCTTTGCAGAGACTGTGTCCCCCTCACACCTTACTTTCCCACCTGGATTTGAATCGTCAGCAAACTTGGATACATGACACTCTGTCCCTTCATCTAAGTCATTAATATAGATTGTAAATAGCTGAGGCCCAAGCACTGATCCCTGCGACACCCCACTAGTCACAGCCTGCCAACCTGAGAATGATACATTTATCCCTACTCTCTGTTTTCAGTCCTTTAACCAATCCTCTATTCATGCTAATATATTACCCCAACCCCATGAGCCCTTACCTTGTGTATCAACCTTTTATGTGGCACCTTATCAAATGCCTTTTGAAAAACCAAATATACTACATCCACCCGTTTCCCTTCACCTACCTTGCCAGTAACATCCTCAAAAAACTCCAATAGATTTGTCAAACACGATTTCCCTTCCATAAAACCATGTTGACTCTGCCTAATCATTATGATTTTCTAAGGGCCCTGTTACCATTTCCTTAATAAGAGACTTAAAAATGAGAGCACATGGAATTGGAGGCAATCTTTTGGCTTGGATAGGGAATTGGTTAGGAGGTAGAAGACAGAGAATAGAGATGATGGGTATGTACTCAAATTGACAGGCTGTGACTAGTGGTGTCCCCCAGGGATTTGTACTGGGGCCACAGCTGTTCACTACTTATAAATGACTTGGATGAAGGAAGAGAGCTGTATATCTAAGTTTGCTGATGACACTAAGTTAGGTGGTACAGTAAATAGTGTCGATTGGAGCAGAAAGTTGCAAAGGGACAATGATAGATTAAGTGAATGGGTAAAATGTGGCAGATGAAATTCAATGTAGGAAAGTGAGAGGTCATCCACTTTGGACCGAAAAGATAGATCAGAGTATTTTCTAAATGCTGAGAAGCTAGGAACTGTGGATGAGCAGAGAGATTTCGGGGATAAACTACAGAAATCACTGAATAGTGGACAGGTACAAAAAGTAATTAAAAAGCGAATGGAACGTTGGTCTTTATCTCATGAGGGCTGGAATACAAAGGGGTGAAAGTTATGTTACAGCTGTACAGAGCTCTGGTTGGACCCCATCTGGGGACTGCACTCAGTTCTGGGCACCACACCACAGGAAGGATATAGGAACAGGAGTAGGCCATTCAGCCCCTCGTGCCTGCTCCGCCATTTGATAAGATCATGGCTGATCTGTGATCTAACTCCATATACCTGCCTTTGGCCCATATCCCTTAACACCTTTGGTTGCCAAAAAGCTATCTATCTCACATTTAAATTTAGCAATGGAGCTAGTATCAATTGCCGTTTGCGGAAGAGAGTTCCAAACTTTGACAACCCTGTGTGTGTAGACAACCCTTTGTGTGTAGGGTGTGATATATTGGCCTTGGAGGGGTGCAGCGCTGATTCATTAGAATCATACCAAAGAATCACAAAGAATGTCCACCAGAGAAATGGGTCATTCGGCCCAAAAGGCCATTCAGCCCGTGCTGGTGATTATGCCCCACGCGAGCCTCCACCCACCTTTTTTCATCTAACCCAACCAACATACCCTTCTATTCCCTTCTCCCTCATGTGTTTATCTAGCTTCCCCCTAAATGCATCTATGCTAGTTGCCTCAACCACTCCTTGTGGTAGCACATTCCACATTCTAATCACTCTCTGGGACAAGTAGTTTCTCCTGAATTCCTTACTGGATCTGTTGGCAACTATGTTATATTTATGACCCTTTGTTCTGGTCTCCCCCACAAGTGGAAACATCTTCTCTATGTCCACCTATCAAACCCTTTTGTTATCTTAAAGACCTCGATCAGGTCACCCCTCAGTATTCTCTTTTCCAGAGAAAAGCACCCCAGGCTATTCAATCTTTCCTGATAAGTATAACTTCTCATTTCTGGTATCATCCTAGTAGATGCTTTTAGCACCTTCTCCCGTGCCTCTATATCATTTTTATAATATGGAGACCAAAACTGTTCACAATAGTCCAAGTGTGGTCTAACCAAGGTTCAGTACAAGTTTAATCTAACTTCTCTGCTTTTCAATTCTATCCATCCAGAAATGAACCCCAATGCTTGGTTTGCTTTTTTTAAAAATGGTCTTACTAACCTGCGTCACTTCTTTTAGGGATTTGTGCATCTGTACCCTTAAATCCCTCTGCTCCTGTACCCTGTTTAGACTCTTATTTTCCAAAGGAGTATGTGGCCTCCTTATTATTCCTACCAAAATGTACCACCTCACACTAATCTATTTTGAAATTCATTTGCCAATTACACACCCATTCTGCAAGTTTATTAAAGTCTCCCTGTACTTTGTTACAGTCCTCCTCGGTATTGTCTGCAAATTTTGAAATTGTACTTCCGATTCCAAATTGTTTACGTATACGGTGAACAACAGTGGTCCCAGCACTGACCCTTGTGGAACACCACTTCCCACCTTTTGCCAGTTTGTGTAACCATCTTTAACCCCTACTCTCTGTTTCCTGTTTTGTAGCCAGCTTGCTATCCATTCTGCTACTTGCCCCCTGACTGGTAGTATCTTATCAAAGGCCTTCTAAAAATCCAAATATATTACATCTACTACATTGAATAAGTAACAAAAAGTGTAAACAAGGGCAAAGAATTTTTTTTTTAAATTCGATCATGGGATGTCGGCTTCGCTGGCGAGGCCGGCATTTATTGCCCATCCCTAATTTCCCTGGAGAAGGTGGTGGTGAGCCGCCGCCTTGAACCGCTCCAGTCTGCGTGGAATTCAAGCCAAACCTTCCATTTTGAAATCCGTGCTGACTATTTTTTATTATATTTTCGGTTTCTAGATTTTTTCCCATTAAATCTTTGAGTATGGATCGCATTATCTTTCCTACCACCACCGTTATGCTAATTAGCCTATAGTTCCCTGGACTTGTTCTATCTCCCTTTTTAAAACATAGGATTCACACGAGCTGTCCGCCAGCCATATGGATGGATGGATCGATGTGTGTATGCATATACACACACATATATAATGTAATAGTGCCTCTGCTATTTCTTCACTAACTTCTTTTCATATGTTGTTCTTATTGCATCTGCGCAAACAGGAGAAGGGTAGGTCACACAGTCCCTTGAGCATGCTCCGCCATTCAATCAGATCATGGCTGATCTTCAACCTCAACTCCACTTTCCTGCCTGATCCCCATATCCCTTGATTTCCCCCAGAGTCCAAAAATCTTTCTATCTCAGCCATGAATATACTCAATGACTCAGCATCCACAAGCTTCTGGGGTAGAGAATTCCAAAGATTCACAACCGAGTGAAGAAATTCCTCCTCAACTCAGTCTTAAAGGGCCGACCCTTTATCCTGCGACTATGCCCTCTAGTTCTAGACTCTCCAACCAGGGGAAACAACCTCAGCATCCAGAAACAACCTCTCAGCATCTAAATCCATCTGGACCTGGAGTCTTAGCCTCTCTATGTTTTATTAGTTTATTATCTCCCCCCTTTCTATCTTAAATGTCTTTTCATGCCCACCTTGTTAGTCTCCCTGGTAAATACTGAAACAAAGTCATTATTTAATATTTCTGCCATTTTGAATAGAAAGGGCCTATTCTCTGGAGTTTAGAAGAATGAGAGGTGATCTCATTGAAATAGATTATGAGGGGGCTTGACAGGGTAGATGCTGAGAGATTGTTTCCCCTGGCTCGAGTGTCTCGAACTAGGGGGCATAGTCTTGAATGGCCGACCCCTTATCCTGCGACTGAGATGAGGAGAAATTTCTTCATGCAGAGGGTTGTGAATCTTTGGAATTCTCTACCCCAGAGGGCTGTGGATGCCGAGTCATTGAATATATTCAAGGCTGAGATAGATAGATTTTGGGAATCAAGGGATATGGGGATCGGGCAGCAAATTGGAGATGAGGTCGAAGATCAGCCATGATCCGATGGAATGGCGGAGCAGGCTCGAGGGGTCATATGGCCGACTCCTGCTCCTATTTCTTATGTTCTTATGTTGCTGTCATTACCTGTGAGTTTATTGTGTGTATTCCTTAGTGGCCCTATCCCTATCTTTCTTTTGTTATTTGTGTCTGTTGAATACCGTACTTTTTTTTGATATTCCTTGATAGTTTAATTTTCTCTTTGCTTTCTTAATTGTTTTTTATTTACTTCTTGCCTAACTTTTTCGTATTCCCTTTTGTCATCCTCTCCTTTGTTGTTTACGTACTGAGTATGTGCTTTTTTCTTAAGTTTCAATGTTGCCCTTATTTCTTTATTCATCCATGGTGTGTGTCATTACTGGCTAGTTCTTGCTTTTTAGTGGGATATATTTCTCCTGGACTCTCGATCACCAGGGCTAAAAGGGTTAAATTAGAAGCAGAGGTCGCATGGACTAGGCTTGTATTCCATTGAATATAGAAGATTATGGGGTGATCCAATTATGGTGTTTAAGATGATTATCTACCCTATCAAATCCTTCAGAGAGACATTATTTCCTCTGGTGGAAGAGTTTGGAACAAGGGGGCATAACCTTAAAATTAGAGCTAGCCCACTCAGGGGTGATATCAGGAAGCACTTCTTCACACAAAGGGTAGTGGAAATCTGGAATTCTGGAATTCTCTCCCCCAAAAAGCTATTGACACTAGGTCAATTGAAAACTTCAAAACCGAGATTGATAGCTTTTTGTTAGGCAAGGGTATTAAGGGTTACGGAACGAAGGCGGTTGATGGAGTTCAGATACGGATCAGTCACGATCTAATTGAACGGCAGAACGGCCTACTCCTGTTCCTACGTATCTATGATTAAGCACTCGAATCCTGAGCACAGGGCTGTGGATTCAAGTCCTAAGCTAGTCAGACTCATGTCTGAGTTTGATGATTTTGATCAACATTCACCCAGGCTGCTTGAAGGTCTCAACATTATTAAAATCAAGGACAACTCAAACATGTTCATAAACTTGTTAAAAGATATCCAACACCACTACTGATCGAGCTGGCCAAGGCCTGAAGGACATAGCTGCCAGACTGGGCCTGCGGCAGGTGGTGAGCGAACCAACACGAGGGAAAAACCTACTTGACCTCGTCCTCACCAATCTACCTGTTGCAGATGCATCTGTCCATGACAGTATCGGTAGGAGTGACCACCGCACAGTCCTCGTGGAGATGAAGTCCCGTCTTTGCACTGAGGACACCATCCACCGTGCGAAATGGGATAGATTCAGAACAGATCAAGCAGCTCAAAACTGGGCATCCATGAGGCACTGTGGGCCATCTGCAGCAAGGAATTGTATTCCAGCACAATCTGTAACCTCATGGCCTGGCATATTCCTCACTCTACCATTACCAAGCCAGGGGAATCAACCCTGGCTCAATCAGGAGTGCAGAAGAGCATGCTAGGAGCAGCACCAGGCACACCTAAAAATGAGGTGCCAATCTGGTGAAGCTACAACTCAGGACTACATGCATGCTAAACAGCGGAAGCAACATGCTATAGACAGACCTAAGCGATTCCACAACCAATGGATCAGATCAAAGCTCTGCAGTCCTGCCACATCCAGTCGTGAATGGTAGTGGACAATTAAACAACTAACAGGAGGAGGAGGCTCTGTAAACATCCCCATCTTCAATAATGGTGGAGTCCAGCAAACGAGTGCAAAAGACAGGGCTGAAGCATTTGCAACCATCTTCAGCCAGGAGTGCCGAGTGGATGATCTATCTCGGCCTCCTCCCGATATCCCCACCATCACAGAAGCCAGTCTTCAGCCAATTCGATCCACTCCACGTGACAGCAAGAAACGGCTGATTGCACTGGATACAGCAAAGGCTATGGGCCCCAACAACATCCAGGCTGTAGCGCTGAAGACTTGTGCTCCAGAACGAGCCGTGCCTCTAGCCAA
The DNA here is from genome assembly GCF_035084215.1 of Heptranchias perlo. Taxonomy (NCBI): domain Eukaryota; kingdom Metazoa; phylum Chordata; class Chondrichthyes; order Hexanchiformes; family Hexanchidae; genus Heptranchias; species Heptranchias perlo. The sequence continues at coordinate 38,692,053 of NC_090325.1, forward strand.
ACTGTTCCAGTACAGCTACAACAGTGGCATCTACCTGACAATGTGGAAAATTGCCCAGGTATGTACTGTCCACAAAAAGCAGAACAAATCCAATCCAGCCAAATACCGCCCCATCCGTCTACTCTCAATCAGCAAAGTGATTGAAGGTGTCATCGACACCTTCCATCAAGCAGCACTTACTCACCAATAACCTGCTCACCGATGCTCAGTTTGGGTTCTGCCAGGACCACTCAGCTCCAGACCTCATTACAGACTTGGTCCAAACATGGACAAAAGAGCTGAATTCCAGAGATGAGGTGAGAGGGACTGCCCTTGACATCAAGGCAGCATTTGACCGAGTGTGGCACCAAGGAGCCCTAGTAAAATTGAAGTCAGTGGGAATCAGGGGGGAAAGCTCTCCAGTGGTTGGAGTCATACCTAGCACAAAGGAAGATGGTAGTGGTTGTTGGAGGCCAATCATCTCAGCCCCAGGACATTGCTGCAGCAGTTCCTCAGGGCAGTGTCCTAGGCCCAACCATCTTCAGCTGCTTCATCAATGACCTTCCCTCCATCAGGTCAGAAATGGGGATGTTCGCTGATGATTGCACAGTGTTCAGTTCCATTCGCAACCCCTCAGGTAATGAAGCGGTCCATGCCCACATGCAGCAAGACCTGGACAACATCCAGGCTTGAGCTGATAAGTGGCAAGTAACATTCATGCCAGACAAGTGCCAGGCAATGACCATCTCCAACAAGAGAGAGTCTAACTACCTCCCCTTGACATTCAACGGTATTAACATTGCCGAATCCCCCACCATCGACCAGAAACTTAACTGGACCTGCCATATAAACACTGTGGCTACAAGAGCAGGTCAGAGGCTGGGTATTCTGTGGCAAGTGACTCACCTCCTGATTCCCCAAAGCCTTTCCACCATCTACAAGGCACAAGTCAGGAGTGTGATGGAATACTTTCCACTTGCCTGGATGAGTGCAGCTCCAACAACACTCAAGAAGCTCGACACCATCCAGGACAAAGCAGCCCACTTGATTGGCAGCCCTTCCACCACCCTAAACATTCACTCCCTTCACCATCGGCGCATTGTGGCTGTGGTGCATACCATCCACAGGATGCACTGCAGCAACTCGCCAAGGCTTCTTCGACAGCACCTCCCAAACCCGTGACCTCTACCACCTAGAAGGACAAGGGCAGCAGGAACGTGGGAACAACAACACCTGCACGTTCCCCTCCAAGTCACACACCATCCCGACTTGGAAATATATCACCGTTCCTTCATCGTCCTGGGTCAAAATCCTGGAACTCCCTTCCTAACAGCACTGTGGGAGAACCTTCACCACACGGACTGCAGCGGTTCAAGAAGGCGGCTCACCACCACCTTCTCAAGGACAATTAGAGATGGGCAATAAATGCTGGCATCGCCAGCGACGCCCACATCCCATGAACGATTAAAAAAAAAACAGTAAAAGACATTGTGTAGATACAGAAAACTTCCTGGGTTATGCAAGGAGGGAAAACCTACTGATATTTTAGTACCGGTTATATCATCCTATAAATCTACAGCTTCTATGTTAGGATTCTCTATTACCCTTACATTTTGACTGTTACTATCCCTACTACATAATAGTTAAAAAATGTCCAAACAGAAAATTAAATGGGATAATCAAAATTAGTCAGAGGCATCATCTTGTGGTTCACTAATTATTAAAACACACAGAGCTCCAGATCAGGTTGAAAAAGGGGAAGAACTTAGTGTTTTTCCATAAAGAAAGGAGGGTTATTTCACATACACTGGGAGTAGGTCAGGTTCACACACTCCAAGAACGGTCCATCCAAATACGAGAGAAAAAAGTGTTCAACGGGGAAAAAACTCAGCTCAGGCTGTAATAGTGAGGTTAATTGCACACTTGTACACAATTATGTGCCGCGAAGAGGATGTTTTTATCTTCTGTACAATTTAAGAATCAACAGATGTCAGCTTTCAAACAGATACAGCACAGAACAATATGTGACACACGGTCATTTCCGCATGATTGATGATCACAAATTCATTCCATATTCATGAGATTGGCGTGCCAGTCAGGCAATTTATTATTCAGACAGTATTTTTTTCCTCCCACTTCTGTGATCTTATCTAGATGCATCAGTTAGAAGATCATAAATGGTTTCAATGAATTTTCATCAGCAGCAAACATCAGAACTCAAGCCATATGGTTTTGTATCTGGCAAATAGCAGCTATCAGTTTAAAAATAAAACAGCTCATACATGCCAATTTACAAAAACGCGCACAAGCTGACCTTATAAGCTGAGACAGGCGCAAAAAAAGTCCTGAATACAAGGCTTGCAACAAGAAGTTACACTGCAAGTGCAGTGGAAGGCAGACTTATCACAAATTGAGGTGCACACATACCTAAAACTCCATCACATCATTGCAGGAGAAAAAAAATTACATAAAAACCAGAGTTTGCAGCCGGGGTGGATTTAGAAGTAGGACAGGAGTTTTTGAAAAGTATTTTCCAGAGGGATACAGGGCATATATCGTTCCCTATCTGCACCCTCAGCTTTGACATCCTTCCAAAAGTGTGGTGCCCAGAATTGTGCACAATACTCCAGCTGAGGCCTAACCAGTGATTTGTATTCAACGCCCCTATTTACAATGCAAAGTATCCCATACGCTGTCTTAACCACCTTATCAACTTATCCTGCCACCTTCAAAGATTTGCAAATATGCACCCCCAGGTACCTCTGCTCTTGCAACCTCCTCAAAAGTAGTACCATTTAGATTATACTGCCTCTCCACGTTGTGCATCCCAAAGTGCATCATTTCATACCTATCCACGATAAATTGCGTCGGCCATGTGTCTGCCCATTTCACCAGTCTGTCCATGCCCTCCTGAAGTCTGCTCCTATCCTCTTCCATATTTACATGTTGCCAAATGTCATCATTGAAGCCAATCAGCATGGGTAAGAAGGACTAATGATTTGACAAATTGTCAGCCCCGTCCATTCACCAACTCCTCCCACAAACAGAAATCCAGAACCCGTTGAATGCACTGATCCACAATTTCCTGGTTTTAGCTCGGGAGGAAAAATATCAGTAGTTCAATTGCCAACACAATGCAATCTTAATAAAAATAAAAAATAGCGATGCTGTAACTTCAGGTACGTGACAGTAAGAAGTTTCAGATATATATGAAACAATCAGGAAATGGAAGGTATCTTCAATTTTTTTTTTAAAAAATGGTCCAATATGTTTAAAATTTCAAATGGTACTTCATCCCAAAATAAACACTTTTATAATGGTGTTAAATCCCAATAGAGAAGCTCTCATCTCCTGCCCTACCCTAAGCCACATCACTGTTAATGCCAGAATATCATTCAACATCATAACCACATAGCAATATGTGCCTCTAGCTCACCAATATTCTGAATACTTTGTGCATTTACATACAAATCTCTCTATCAGAACAAAACCTTTAAACGGAGTTCTGATGAAACATTAAACTGTCTTTTCCTCTTCTACACTGGAGGCTGGGATTGTTCCAATGGTCTGGAGGGAGGCTTTTGTTGCCCTCTTTGAATATTGGTACAAGTCAGAACCAGGAAATTATAGGTCTATAAGCTTGATGTCAGTTATAGGAAAGTTATCAGAAGGGCTTGACAGAGAATGGGTTATTAGAGACTTGCAACATCTTCTCAAAAAGATGCTCATGTCTTACTGGTTGAATTCTTCAATAAGCTACAAAGTATCATATTGGCCATCCCCTCCACCTTGCCAGCTCATGTGGCCACTCTACTCCCATTGTCCAGATCACAGACAAGGCAATCTCTCATCATTTCCTTCTTTCACACACCACTCACATCCCCCCCAACTTCCTTCAACTACTGGTGATGCAGTTCAGATTGCAGCATTCCCTCAGTTTATAATTCAGAGTATAAGACATCTATAGTCAGCAGCATTCACTTAATGTAAAAGTTTCTAAAGAAAGAAAGGTCCGGGGAGATTCATGAATCGGGCAGAACTAATTTTCTTCAGTTGTGTTTTCAGGCCCTTGTGGCACATTTAGACTATGGACTCACTTAGAATTAGTTCTTCAAGTGCTATGGAAACTGTCCAGTTTATACTGCAGTGTGGATCCACTGTAGCTGGAAAAATAACTGCATTTGCTCAAGCTTGTACATTAATATTTATTTCCAAGACATGGTTTCTGTCCACCAAAGGCCAGAGAAACTCTGCACAGGATGGTGAGCAAAAAAGCATCTTGCCGACCTGTATGGATGGCCTGTTCTGCTCAACTTGTTGGCAGACAGAAAATGTCAGTTTGGCTCAGTTGCTAGCTCTTTCACTGCTGGACCATAAAGTTCAGGGTTCAAACCAGACACCATGGGATTGACACTAACTTACAGCTATACAAAGCCCTGGTTAGCCCACACCTGGAGTACTGTGTTCAGTTCTGAGCACCGCACCTTAGGAACGATATATTGGCCCTGGAGGGAATGCAACGTAGATTTACTAGAATGATACCTGGACTCCACGGGTTGAAGTACAAGGAGAGATTGCACAAACTCGGGCTCTCTACTGCCTAGATTTATAGAAACCCCACTTACAAGTCACCCTCCAGGTTACACGCAATTAGGAAGATAGGAAGAGGAGTCGGCCATTTAGCCCCTCGAGCCTGTTCCACCATTCAATGAGATCACGGCTGATCTGTGACCTAACTCCATATTCCTGCCTAAGCCCCATATACCTAAATACCTTTGGTTAACAAAAATCTATCAATCTCAGGTTTCAAGTTAACAATTGAGCTCGCATCAACTGCCATTTGCAGAAGAGAGTTCCAAACTTCTACCACCCTTTGCATGTAGAAGTGTTTCCTAACTTCACTCCTGAAAGTCCTGGCTCTAATTTTTAGGCTATGTCCCCTAGTCCTAGACTCCCCAGTCAACAGAAATAGTTTCTCTCTATCTACCCCATCAGTTCCCCTTAATATCTTGAAAACTTTGATCAAATCACCCTTTAATCTTCTAAATTCCAGGGAATACAACCCTAGTTTGTGTAATCTCTCCTTGTACTTCAACCCGTGGAGTCCAGGTATCATTCTAGTAAATCTACGCTGCATTCCCTCCAGGGCCAATATATCGTTTATAAGGTGCGGTGCCCAGAACTGAACACAGTACTCCAGGTGTGGGCTAACCAGTATAGCTGTAGCATAACTTCTACCCTCTAGTTCTCTAGATATCAAGGTCAGAATTACATTAGCCTTTTTGATTATTTTCTGTATCTGTCCATGACATTTTAATGATGTACGTACATGGACCCCGAAGTCTCTTTGGACCGCCACTGTTTCGAGCCTTTCACTGTTTAGAAAGAACTCTCATCTATCCTTTGTAGGTCCAAAGTGGATGACCTCACATTTGCCTACATTGAAATCTATTTGCCACGGTTTTGCCCATTCACTTGATTTATTAGCATCTCTCTGTAATTTTATGCTTCTATCTACACTGCTTACAAGGCTGCCTATCTTTGTGTCAGTGTCACATCCTGCCAATTTGAGTACTTGCCCATTATCCCTATTCTCTGTCTCCTGCCGCTCAGCCAATTTCCTAATCAGGTCAATGATTTGCCCTCAACTCCATGAGCTTCAGCTTTAGCTAACAGTCTCTTATGAGGGACTTGATTCTATGGACTTCCAGAAGACATTCAAACAACATCCATCAACATTCCCCGAACCACTACTTTAGTCACCTCTTCAAAAAAATTCAACCAGGTAACGGTCTGGAATGCACTGCCTGAAAAGGCTGGTAGAAGCAGATTCAATAGTAACTCAAAAAGGAATACTTGAAGAGGAAAAAGTTATAGGGCTATGGGGAAAGAGCTGAGGAATGGAACTAATTGGATAGCTCTTTCAAAGAGCCGGCACAGGCATAATGGGCCAAATGGCCTCCTCCTGTGCTGTACCTACTGTGACACTTCGCTCATCAGGCATGACCTACCCTTGATAAATCCATGCTGGTGCTCTCTGCTCAGCTGAAAATTTTCAAGGTGTTCAGTCACTCTATCCTTAACTATCGACTCCAGTAATTTCCCAACAACAGATGTTAGGCTAACTGATCTATAATTCCCCGGTTTCCCTCTCTCACCTTTCTTAAACAGCAGAGTGACATGCGCAATTTTCCAATCTGAAGGATTGAACTTTGAAAGATTACAGTTAGAGCTTCCTCAATTATCTCATCTACTTCCTTTAAAATCCTGGGATGGAAACCATCTGGTCCTAGGGATTTGTCACTCTTTAGTGCCATCATTTTCTTCATCACTGCTAATTTGCTTAAGTTAATTATGGTGAGTGAGTCCCTGTCCCTGATTCAAAATTAATTAGTTCCCTTGGGATGTCCGGCATGCTATCCTCTTCCTCTACTGTAAATACTGATGCAAAGTACTTAACACGTCCGCTTTCCTTATTTTCATTTACAATATCACCATTATCAGTTTTTAAGGGGCCCACATTGCTCTTGACCATCCTTTTCTTCCTAATGTAAAATTGTAAAAAAAATTGATGATTTTGATATCCCTTGCAAGTTTTCTTTCATACTCCCTTTTTGTAGCTCTTACTACCTGTTTTGTCACACTTTGCTGTTCTTTGTATTTCTCCCAGTCGCCAGGATCTGTGCTATTTTTTGCATTTTTGTATGCTTTTTCTTTTAGTTTTGTGTTGTCCCTTACCTCTTTTGTCATCCATAGCTGTTTTTTTTGGCAAGTAGAGCTCTTGTCCTTTAGGTGCATAAACTGATTCCGTATCACGTTAAATTCTTTCTTGAACACCTCCCACTGATCCTCTGACGTTTTACCTATTAACAGATTTGCCCAGTTTACTGTGAACAGTCTGTCTCATCCCATTGAAGTTTGCCTTATCTAAATTTAGGATCTAAGCAGCTGTTACGGGTTTCTCCCTTTCAAACACAACGTTGAACTCGATCATATTATGATTGCTGTTAGATAAATGTTCATGCACCATTAAGCTGTTAACTTAATCTGGCAACTTAATCTGGCTCATTACTCATTAAATCTAATATGGCCTGCCCCCTTATTAGTCCGAGGACATATTGTTGCAGAAAGCTGTCCTGAACACAATTAAGAAATTTGCTACCTTTTTGACATGAGCTCTTCTGCTTATCCCAATCTATATGAAAGTTAAAATCCCCTATTAAGACTCTCCACCTTTGTTACATGCTTGTCTCATTTCTGCATTTATACATTCTTCCACTTCACGGCTTCACAACTTTTAGTTTTGACTTAAAACATATATTATCATTTATTGGTCCATCCCTGGGTCAATATTCTGCCATTCCCTAACACCATTGTGGGTGCACCATCAGCATGACGAGTGCAAAGAGAAGGCCCACCACCTTGTGAAACTGGGGATGGGCAATAAATACAGCTTTGCCAGTCTCACCCACATCCTAAGAATAAATATGATTTTAAAAATCCAGCTGACACAGCAGTGCAGAACTGAGAGGTATCATTGTGATTTAACATCCGATCCAGCACTTGCAAGGTCCTGCCTGTCTATTCAGATAGATACTGGATATCGCATGACATTATTCAAAGATGAGCTGGAATGTCTCCCAGTTCCCTGGTTAACATTTCTTCCTCAAGCAATAGTGCCACACTAGATTGATAAATCATCTCATGGCTGTTTGTGGTGTGGTGTGGTGCGGTGCAGTGCGTTGCTGGCACAGAATGGCTGCCTAGGTAACAATCTCTGCACATCAAAAAAATAATTAATTTTGCAAAATTCTTGAAGATAGTGACATGAAAGGCTTTGCATAATGCACATTCTTTTTCTCATTGTCATTTCCCTGCCTATGATCTTTTTTGCAATTGGGGCAATTTCTTTTCTGGACACAAAAAAACTGGTACTGACCTGTTGCTCAGCATGTCGACAAACTAGAAAACATGACTGCCTCCAATGGTGACTGGTTTCAGTTTCCCTAAGGGACAGTGCAGCTCCAGAATTACCCGCAAAAAACATCTGTTTGGTGGTGGGCAGCACCTTATTAACCATGCCAGATTGCTGTTGGAAGCAGCACAGTCAAGTACATAAACTATTAAATTAAGGCTCCCATAAAGTGTGAAATTGAAAGCTTCTGGAAGAGATGGATTTTGAGAAGGTTTTTTTTTGAAAAAAGGTGGAGAGGTGCAGAGGTTAGACAGGGAAAAGGATGAGGCATTTGAAATCTCTGCCACTAAATTTGCTGGGATAAAGGGCATCAAAGACAGGTAAGTTAAACGAGATAGAGGTATTGTGACATGTGGTAGGTCAAACACAAGCGAGGTTGTACAGAAAGCAGGGGGAAGAGTAGATAGTGGCAATATTGGGATTGAATGTGGATGATAAGGGAGATGAGCAAGTGATCAGATATAGCCTTGTCATCCTAATCTTCCTTGGATACAGAGAGGCCATGGCATGGGAAGGATATGGGTAGAACATTTATATGAATGGAGAGATTGAGAGAGACAATAGGAGATGGGGCTAGGGAAGTTGAATTTTAGATTGGGGATGATGAGTCACTTGCTGCAGGGTTCGGGGAAGAGAGAAAGTCAGCATAGGAGGGGAAATGGCACACGACAAGGATTTTTAAATGAGAGGCATGAGGAACAGAAGAGGGTAATATACTCAAAGCAGCTGGTGCAAGCAGAGTGGTAGAGAAGGCCAGGCCTGACTTGATGATGAGGTTCATGTCACAGACATGTTGTGGCCCTCATAACCAAAACACACCTAGTCTTCCTTGACCCCTCCACGGCATTTGGTAGGGTCAACCAAGCCATCCTCCTCCAATACCTCTTCTCCATTGGACTACCATTGCATGTCCTACCTATCCCAATGCAATGAGTGCATCTCTAACAATAGTTTCTCCTCCGAGCTTCACACTTCACCTCCAGAGTTTCCCAATGATTCATTTTGGCCACATCCTCTTCCTCAGCTACACACAGAGCCAGCTTCCAAAGGGTTGCTGAGAACTCCCAATTGTTTCGTTCCACCACTTCCCTAAACTCAGATTACCTGTCTAACAGTAAATCAAGAATGAACCAGAATTTCTTCCAAGTGAATATTGGGAAAACCAAAGCCAGAGTATTTGGCTTTGCAAACAATTCTGCTCACCTGCCACCAACTCCAGCCCCCTTCCTGGCTGTTATCTTAAAAAGAGCCAGGCTGTGTTAATCTCAACATCCTGTTTGAATCAGACTGGAGTTTCAAACCCCATATTCTAACACTCATCAAAACCCCTTGCAACATCATCCACCTCCAACAAAACCCTCAAGCTATGCTTTTGTCACTGTAAAACTCAATTTCTTCAACAACTTACTTGGCAACTTTCAGATCACCACAAAATCCAACTTGCTAAAATCCACAGCTCAAATCGCGTTCTAATTAACTGCTGCTTGCCCACCATCACCCCCTTCTCCAACAGCTCCCTTTACCCTTACGTATCAAATTTAAAATCACCCACATCTACAAATCTCTCCATAACCTGTACTTCACTAACTCAGCAACCTCCCTCCTATGCCAATATGACTCTGGCCTTCTATACAATCCCCTTACCACCCCATCTCCAACCACCCTTTCCTCTCCACAGTCCTTAAACGTGTTGTCGCCTCCCAAATCTGTGACCATCTTTCCCGCAACTCAATGTTTGAATCCCTCAAATCAAGTTTCTGCCCCTGCCAGAGTACTGAAACAGACCTTATCTAAGACACAAATAACATCCTATGTGACTGTGACCATGGTAAACTCTCTCTCCTCATCCTTCTCTATCTGTCTGCACCTTTGACACGGTTGACCACATCATTCTCCCCCAACGCCTCTCCTCCGTCGTCCAGCTAGGTGGGACCGTGCTTGCCTGGTTCCATTATCTATCCAGTTCTAGCCAGTGAATCACCTGCAATGGCTTCTCTTCCTGCTCCCGCACAGTTATCTCTGGGGTCCCCCAAGAATCTATCCTTGGCCCTCTCCTATTTCCCATCTACAAGCTGCCCCTTGGCGACATCATCCGAAAACACGACGTTAGGTTTCACACGTATGCTGATGACACCCAGCTCTACCTCTCTACCCCTCCACTGCCTCTGATTTGTCACACTGCTTGTCCGATATCCAATATTGGATGAGCAAAAAGTTTCCTCCAATTATATATTCGGAAGACCAAAGACATTGTCTTCAGTCCCTGCCAAAAACGCCATTCCCCCAGCCACTATCTGAGGCTGAACCAGGCTGTTTACAACCTGAGTGTCCTTATTGACCGGAGATGAGCTTCCAACCACATATCCGCTCCATCACCAAGACCGCCTACTTCCAGCTCTGTAACATCGCCCGTTTCCGCCCCTGCCTCAGCTCATCTGCTGCTGAAACCCTCATCCATGCCTTAATTACCCCTCGATCCAACTATTCCAATGCTCTTCTGGCCAACCTCCCAACTTACACCCTCCATAAACTTGAGCTCATCCAAAACTCTGCTGCCCGTATCTTAACTCGCACTAAGTCCCGTTCATCCATCACCTCTGTGCTCACTGACCTACACTGGTGCCCTGCCCAGGACGCCTCGATTATATTTTAAAATTCTCATCATTGTTTTCAAATCCCTCCATGGCCTCTCCTCCCTATCTCTGTAACCTCCTCCAGCCCTACAACCCCCTGATGCCTGTACTCTTCCAATTCTTGCCTCTTGCTAATCCCCGATTTTAATCGCTCCACCATTAGCGACCATGCCTTCAGCTGCCTAGGCCTGAAGCTCTGGAATTCCCTCCCTAAACCTCTCCGCCTCTCTCTCTGCTCCTTTAAGATGCTCCTTAAAACCTACCTCTTTGACCAAGCTTTCGGTCACCTGTCCTAATGTTTCCTTTTGTAGCTTGGTGTCAAGTAACGTTCTTGTGAAGCGCCACAGAATGTTTTACTACGTTAAAAAGGTGCTATATAAAGACAAGTAGTTATTATTGTTTTGTTCTTGGGAGAGCCTTCACCCATCTCAACCTCACACTCGAACTAAAATCCTCCACCTCAGTTTAATCTTTAAAAGCCTTAAGAAAATTGAATTTTTGATGAGCTCTCCACTCCATAAAAGACTTAGTGTCCATTCTGACTTCCTCTGTAAAGCACCTTGATATGTTGTGTGTTAACAATGCTATACAAATGCCTGTAGTTGTTCAGTAAATGCAAGAAACCAGCCCCTTGAACATTTGTTTTCTGTGGGTCCAAGTTCTTGAAGTAAAAATGTAATTTATGGAGTTGTACTTAACTGATGATAAAGAAACCCATCAATGAGGCTCCAAGAAAGAAAAAAACCCATTAAACACTGTCAAGTTGTACTTCACCCTGGCTGTGGCCTTGTAAAAAAAGCAGTGCAATGCCGACACAGACCAGCTTTGGACTCGTAAAAACAGGGCAACAACACACAGATAAGCGGAGTTGCATAAATGTAAGTTAAATATAAAGTCAAATTAGTAAATTTGCAAGTAAAGCTCAACTAAGAGTCAAGCAGTCAAACAAACCACCCCATGAAAGACAAAGCATACTCGGTGTTCTTTAACACACATTACACAAGATTCAAACTCATACAGACTCACAGGCAATCACCAGGCAGATAGCCTTTTAAATTGTTAATCTCTTGAACAGCAAGGGTTTTCAAAATCACTGTGAAAGCATGATTCAGTAATACATACAAACACATTTATTAAAAAACATAAAACCCACAGGTCACACATGTATTAAAAATTACTTGTCTCGTCACTTGTATTAAACACAACAGCTACTTCACAACATGCTTATTTAACACTTCTAAAGCATAATGTTATATAGGTACAGTTGATAATTAGTTTCTAAAACTTGTGGTTAATCAGATAAAAGCAACATTGAAGACACCTTACAGTCTGGCACATAAACAACAGACTTTGCTTCAAATCTTAAAGTCACAACCAAACAAGTTTACTCTCTTTCACTCAGTAGCTCACCTTACAACACAAAACGTTAAATCAAACCCCTGCCAATCAAAGTAATCTTGTATATAATCAGTTAATTTAAGTGTCTTACCAGAGTCCCCCACAAGTTAAATATCTCCTCTCTCAGTTTTGGGGACTGAACTTGTGAGTTTGTGAGCACCACCTGAAGGATTTACTTTCTGTATAATGGCCTCTTTTATTGCAAGTAACTGGACAAACGAGTTCTTCAACTTTTTTTTTCTCTCTCACTCACACACACACACAGCAAAAGCAAACATTTATGACATCTTGCTGACCAAGGAAACAGCAGTAAGAGCGCTTCCTATTCCGTTAAAGCTGGGATGGGACTGAAGTCACATGACTCCAGGTGCAGACAGCAACATCACCACTTTGTTCTTTCTGTACTCCATTACTGAAGCTTCATTTGAATGTTCTAGGGTTACCCTGTGAATTAATTAGGATACTTTGTTACACTGTAGAAGTGGTCGAGCTTTAAAAAATATAAATCTTTGAAAGTAAAGTTAAACTTCTTGATTGAAAGGCAGGAAGTTAGAAATCTTGTTTTGATCTTCTTATTTTTTTAAAGGTGTGGAATAATAGCCACGCCCTCTGAATACCTGAAGGGAGGGAGCCCGTAGCTATGATCCTCAATTAAGTAGAAAAGATATCATAAACTCAGAATAAGAAAGAGTTCTGGGATTTGGTAGTGAATATAAAATTAGTTTTTCTTTTATGATGTTGCCTTGCCCCAGTTTTGCCTGAGAGCTTGGGAAAAAAAAGGTGGTGTCAGGTGTTGTTACTAGGTAACAAATGGCCCCTGTTTGCAAATTTAAAGACAGCTGGTTTCAGCTGGTTTGTATGAAGAAAGAAAGGAAACGAGCATTGTTGACTGAGGGTTGGAACCTGAGAAGATGGTAATTACAAGGAAAACTACAAGTGAAAGGGTTCTCCATTTAAATCAGGAAAATGGTAAAATGACTAACCCTTTTCCAACAAATTAAAACAAAACCTCACATTTTTCTCTTTTCTCACCTCTTGTAAAGACATTGATTTCTGGCTAAAGATGCAGTTCCTTGGGCACCAATTCCCTGCAAGTACCTCACCAAAGTGGCCTTCCATGCATGAGAATTGACAGTGTGTGTCAAAGCTATTTGACTGCATTGGGCACCACAGCCCAGATTGATCCTGCCCTCAAACAAAAAAGAAAATACTTCAAATGCTGCAAATCTGAAAATAAATATTGAAAAAGTTGGAAACACTCAGCAGGTCAGGCAGCTTGTGTGGAAAAACGACATTCGACATTTTTGAAGGCCTGAATGGTCAACTTCTGTTTTTCCACAAACGTTGCATGACCTGCTGAATATTTCCAGCTTTTTCTATTGATCTGTGAAGTCTCCCAAGGATCTAACCTTGGCCCCTCCTATTTCTCATTTATGCGCTGCCGCTTGGCGACATCATCTGAAAACACGGCGTCAGATTCCACATGTACACTGACGACACCCAGCTCGAGCTCACCACCACCTCTCTCGACCCCTTCCACTGCCTCTCATTTGTTACATTGCTTGTCCGACATTCAGTATTGGAAGAGCAGAAATTTCCTCCAATTAAATATTGGGAAGACCGAAGCCATTGTCTTCGGTCCCTGCCACAAAAATCCATTCCTGAGGCACCTACTCCATCCCTCTCCGTGGCCACTGTCTGAGGCTGAACGAGACTGTTCTCATCCTCGGCATCACATTTGGCCGTGAGCTGAGCTTCAGACCCCATATCCTATCCGTCACCTAGACCGCCTACTTCCATCTCCATAACATGGCCCGTCTCCACCCCTGCCTTAGCCCATCTGATGCTGCAACCCTTATCCATGCCTTTGTTACCTTCAGACTCGATTATTCCAATCAAAAGCAAAATACTGCAGATGCTGGAAATCTGAAATAAAAACTGAAAATGCTGGAAAAGCTCAGCAAGTGAGGCAGCATCTGTGGAGAAAGAAACAGAGTTTTTTTTTCAAAAAATATACTTTATTCATAAAATTTGTAGCAAAAACATACAATACATTTGTCATATCACATTCCAATCATACACAATACAGATTATAACGTTTCGGGTCGAAGACCTTTCGTCAGAACTGGAAGAGGTTGAAGATTAAACAGTTTTTAAGCAAATACAGAGGCGGGGAAAGTGTGGGGGGGTGGGAGGAAGGGGAGGGGAGGGGAGGAAAGAACAAAAGGGAAGGTCTCTGATAGGGTGGAGGGCAGGAGTGATTAAATGACAAAAGGGATGATGGTGCAAGGCAAGGAGGGTGGTAATGGTACAAGTAAAGAAACAGAAGATGATTCTGACGAAGGTTTTCGACCTGAAGCATTAACTCTGTTTCTTTCTCCACAGATGCTGCCTGACTTGCTGAGCTTTTCTAGCATTTTCTGTTTTTATTAAACAAAAGATGGGACGAGAGGAGGTTTAAATGGCAACATCAGAGCCATTACCAGCACCTGCTGTCCAAAAAAAATGGGAGCAATGGTTATGATCTGAAGTTATTGAAATCAATATTGAGTCCAGAAGGTTATAAAGTGCCTCATCGAAAGACGAGGTGCTGTTCCTCGAGCTTCCGTTGCGCTTCATTAGAACGGTGTAAGAGGCTGAGGACAGAGAGGTCACAGTGGCAGTGGGACAGGGAATTAAAATGGCAAGTGACCAGCAGGCCAGGGTCATGCTTGCGGACTGAGTGGAGATGTTCAGCAAAGCAATCACCCAATTTTGTTGGTCTCCCCAATGTAGAGGAGACCGCATTGTAAGCAGAGAATACAGTATAGTAAATTGAAAGAAGTACAAGGGCAGTGTCCTAGGCCCAACCATCTTCAGCTGCTTCATCAATGACCTTCCCTCCATCAGGTCAGAAATGGGGATGTTCGCTGATGATTGCACAGTGTTCAGTTCCATTCGCAACCCCTCAGGTAATGAAGCGGTCCATGCCCACATGCAGCAAGACCTGGACAACATCCAGGCTTGGGCTCATAAGTGGCAAGTAACATTCGCGCCAGATAAGTGCCAGGCAATGACCATCTCCAACAAGAGAGAGTCTAACCACCTCCCCTTGACATTCAACGGCATTACCATCGCCGAATCCCCCACCATCAACATCCTGGGGGTCACCATTGACCAGAAACTTAACTGGACCAGCCATATAAATACTGTGGCTACAAGAGCAGGTCAGAGGCTGGGTATTCTGCAGCGAGTGACTCACCTCCTGACTCCCCAAAGCCTTTCCACCATCTACAAGGCACAAGTCAGGAGTGTGATGGAATCATCGCCACTTGCCTGGATGAGTGCAGCTCCAACAACACTCAAGAAGCTCGACACCATCCAAGATAAAGCAGCCCGCTTGATTGGCACCCCATCCACCACCCTAAACATTCACTCCCTTCACCACCGGTGCTCTGTGGCTGCAGTGTGCACCATCCACAGAATGCACTGCAGCAACTCGCCAAGGCTTCTTCGACAGCACCTCCCAAACCCGCAACCTCTACCACCTAGAAGGACAAGAGCAGCAGGCGCATGGGAACAACACCACCTGCACGTTCCCCTCCAAGTCACACACCATCCCGACTTGGAAATATATCGCCGTTCCTTCATTGTCGCTGGGTCAAAATCCTGGAACTCCCTTCCTAACAGCACTGTGGGAGAACCGTCACCACACGGACTGCAGCGGTTCAAGAAGGCGGCTCACCACCACCTTCTCGAGGGTAATTAGGGATGGGCAATAAATGCTGGCCTCGCCAGCGACGCCCACATCCCGTGAACGAATAATAAAAAAAAATATATTGGCATGGATAGAGGATTGGTTAATGGACAGAAAACAGAGAGTAGGGATAAACGGGCCATTTTCAGGTTGGCAGGCTGTAACTAGTGGGGTGCCGCAAGGATCGGTGATTGGGCCTCGGCTATTTACAATCTATATTAATGACTTAGATGAAGGGACCGAGTGTAATGTATCCAAGTTTGCTGATGATACAAACATAGGTGGGAAAGTAAGCTATGAGGAGGACGCAAAAAGTCTGCAAAGGGATATAGACAGGTTCAGTGAGTGGGCAGGAAGGTGGCAGATGGAGTATAATGTGGGGAAATGGTAGGAAGAATAGAAAAGCAGAATATTTTTTAAATAGTGAGAAACTATTAAATGTTGGATCTGGGCATCCTCATACAAGAAACACAGTAAGTTAGCATGCCGGTACAGCAAGCAATTAAGAAAGCAAATGGAATGTTGGTCTTTATTGAAATGGGGTTGGTGTATAAGAGTAAGGAAGCCTGGCTACAATTGTACAGGGCTTTGGTGAGACTACACCTGGAGTACTGTGTACAGTTTTGGTCTCTCTATCTAAGGAAGGAAAAAATTGCCTAAGACGCAATCTGACGAAGGTTCATTAGATTGATTCCTGGGATGAGAGTGTTGTCCTATGAGGAGAGATTGAGTAGAATGGGCTTATATTCTCTGGAGTTTAGAAGGCGGAATCTCTTCACTCAGAGGGTTGTGAATCTTTGGAATTCTCTACCCCAAAGGGCTGTGGATGCTCAGTCATTGAGTATATTCAAGGCTGAGATACATAGATTTTTGGGGTCTAGAGGAATCAAGGGATATGGGGATCGGGCGGGAAAGTGGAGTTGAGGTAGAAGATCAGCCACGATCTTATTGAGTGTCAGAGCGGGCTCGAGGGGCCTTACGGCCTACTCCTGCTCCTAATTCTTATGTTCTTATGTTCTTAAGAAGAGCTCAGCATCATGTCAAGCTCGAAATTCATTGAGGTGAGGACGTAAGTGGATGAAGCTAAGGCCTTTGCTGAGGACTGATCATTCGGGGTCAGAGAGGGGAAGGTCAGAGAAGATAGTGAAAACACAACAAAGGGTGAGATTGGAGGGAGGGATGGAGTCAGAGGAAAGTGAAGGGAAAGAAGGATCAGGAAGAGCATTGCTATCTAAGAGTTGTTGAAGCTTGCGGTCCTTGACACCTGAAAGGAAAGGAGTATTCCGATGCTCTCCTGGCCGGGTTCCCATCTTCCAAACTCCATAAACTTGAGCTCATACAAAACTCTGCTGCCCATTTCCTAACTTGCACCAAGTCCCGTTCACCCATCTCCCTTGTGCTTGCTGACCCATAGTGGCTCCTGGTCTAGCAATGCCTCGATCTTGTCTTTGTGGTCAAACCCTCCATGGCCTCGCCCCTCCCTATCTCTGTAACCTCCTCCAGTCCTACAACCCTCCAAGATCTTTACACTCCTCCAATTCTTGCCTCTTGCACATCCTCGATTTTCATCACTCCACCGTTGGCAGCCGTGCCTTCAGCTGCCTAGGCCCTAAGCTCTGGAATTCCCTCCCTATTCCTCTCTGTCTCTCTACCTCTCTCTCCTCCTTTACGATGCTCCCTAAAACCTACCTCTGTGACCACCAGTCCTGATATCTCCTTATGTGCTCGGTGTCAAATTTTATTTGATAACTGTGAAGCACTTTGGGACATTTTACTACGTTAAAGGTGCTATATAAATGCAAGTTGTTGTTGCTGTTGTTGGTAACTTGACGCCGACTCATGTATTTCCAGCAGGAGTTGCTGAATTGTGGTCAGGAACAAAAGCCCTTGGCATGTTTTCCCTCACTAATCCAGGGGTGCTGAGCCCAGCCGCAGCAACCCTAACTTTGCCCACCTGACATCACTGAGCTCAGCACAAACTAAAACTTGAAGCTGAGTCTGTCTGGTCTGTTTGGTTCAGTTACTGACTGACTAAACTCGCAAAACAATCAGGGCAGCTTTGCATGCTTTTGAAATTGGTTATCAAATGTCTTTTGTGTAGATTGACAATACCATACAGGCCAGGTGTTTTTAAATGTGAAAAATCCAATCAGTACATACCTATTGTTTAAATAAAAACAAATATTTTGAAATACACAGCAGGTCAGTTTGCACATACAAAGAGAAAAGACAGGATTCGGGCTTTGAATGTGGACCCTTTGCTAGAACCACTAATTAATTATTACACAAGCTTTTCATAAAAAAAGGTCAATGACTCTATTTAAGAAATGTATTTATTCAAAAAACTTGGAGTAATACTGAAGTATAAAAGCAACTTTGTTCTTTTCCCCCCATTTCTCCAAAATAGTGCATTAAATACTCTTGATGGTCAAGACATTTCAACCGTAAGTGATAGGTGGCTCCCTACATAATATTAAAAAGGCAAAATCTGACCTGCATAGCAGGGGTGGGTGGCAGGATTGATTAAGGAGAATATTGCAGTGCTGGAGAGAGAGGATGTCCTTGAGGGGTTAAAGACAGAATCTATTTGGTTAGAATTAAGAAACAATAAAGGTGCCATTACAATACTGGGTCTACTGGCCACCAACTGGTGGCAAGGATATTGAGGAGCAAATTTATAGAATCATAGAATCATCGAAGTTACAACATGGAAACAGGCCCTTCGGCCCAACATGTCCATGTCGCCCAGTTTATACCACTAAGCTAGTCCCAATTTCCTGCACTTGGCCCATATCCCTCTATACCCATCTTACCCATGTAACTGTCCAAATGCTTTTTAAAAGACAAAATTGTACCCGCCTCTACTACTGCCTCTGGCAGCTCGTTCCAGACACTCACCACCCTTTGAGTGAAAAAATTGCCCCTCTGGACCCTTTTGTACCTCTCCCCTCTCACCTTAAATCTATGCCCCCTCGTTATAGACTCCCCTACCTTTGGGAAAAGATTTTGACTATCGACCTTATCTATGCCCCTCATTATTTTATAGACTTCTATAAGATCACCCCTTAACCTCCTACTCTCCAGGGAAAAAAGTCCCAGTCTGTCTAACCTCTCCCTATAAGTCAAACCATCAAGTCCCGGTAGCATCCTAGTACATCTTTTCTGCACTCTTTCTAGTTTAATAATATCCTTTCTATAATAGGGTGACCAGAACTGTACACAGTATTCCAAGTGTGGCCTCACCAATGCCCTGTACAACTTCTTGTAAACAATTTTACAACACCAAGTTATAGTCCAGCAATTTTATTTTAAACTCACAAGCTTTCAGAGGCTACCTCCTTCCTCTCCCCAACGCCCTACCATTAACGGAGTAGGTCCTGGCCCGATTCGATCTACCAAAATGCATCACCTCACATTTATCTAAATTAAACTCCATCTGCCATTTCTCGGCCCACTGGCCCAATTTATCAAGATCCCGTTGCAATCCTAGATAACCTTTTTCACTGTCCACAATGCCACCAATCTTGGTGTCATCTGCAAACTTACTAACCATGCCTCCTAAATTCTCATCCAAATCATTAATATAAATAACAAATAACAGCGGACCCAGCACCGATCCCTGAGGCACACCGCTGGACACAGGCATCCAGTTTGAAAAACAACCCTCTACAACCACCCTCTGTCTTCTGTCGTCAAGCCAATTTTGTATCCAATTGGCTACCTCACCTTGGATCCCATGAGATTTAACCTTATGTAACAACCTACCATGCGGTACCTTGTCAAAGGCTTTGCTGAAGTCCATGTAGACCACGTCTACTGCACAGCCCTCATCTATCTTCTTGGTTACCCCGTCAAAAAACTCAATCAAATTCGTGAGACATGATTTTCCTCTCACAAAATCATGCTGACTGTTCCTAATTAGTCCCTGCCTCTCCAAATGCCTGTAGATCCTGTCCCTCAGAATACCCTCTAACAACTTACCCACTACAGATGTCAGGCTCACCGGTCTGTAGTTCCCAGGCTTTTCCCTGCCGCCCTTCTTAAACAAAGGCACAACATTTGCTACCCTCCAATCTTCAGGCACCTCACCTGTAGCGGAGGATGACCGCAATTTCCTCCCTAACCTCCCATAACGTCCTGGGATACATTTCATCAGGTCCCGGAGATTTATCTACCTTGATGCGCGTTAAGACTTCCAGCACCTCCCTCTCTGTAATATGTACACTCCTCAAGACATCACTATTTATTTCCCCAAGTTCCCTAACATCCATGCCTTTCTCCACCGTAAATACCGATGTGAAATATTCATTCAGGATCTCACCCATCTCTTGTGGTTCCGCACATAGATGACCTTGTTGATCCTAAAGAGGCCCTACTCTCTCCCTTTGCAGGAAAATTACAGATTGGTGCTAAAACTATAGGTTAGTGGTAATGGGGGACTTCAACTATCCAAATGTAGATTGGGATAGTAATAGTGTAAAGGGCAAAGAGGGGGAAGAATTTCTCGAGTGTGTTCAGGAGAGCTTTCTTGATAAGTGTGTTTCCGGCCCAACGAGGAAGGAGGCATTGCTGGATCTGGCTTTAGGGAATGAGGTGGGTCAAGTGGAGCAAGTGTCAGTGGGGGAACATTTAGGGAACAGTGATCATAGCATCATAAGGTTTAGATTTGTCATGGAAAAGGACAAGGTGCATTCTAGAGTAAAAATACTTAATTGGAGGAGGGCCAATTTCTCTGGGTTGAGAACAGATCTGGCCCAGGTAAATTGGGATCAAAGATTGGCAGGCAAAACTGTAATCGAACAATGGAAGGCCTTTAAAGATGTGATGGTTCGGGTACAGTCTAGGTACATTCCCACGAGGGGGAAAGGTAGGACAACCAAATCCAGAGCTCCCTGGATGACGAAAGAGATAGAGAGTAAGATGAAGCAGAAAAAGAGGGCGTATGACAGATGTCAGGTTGATAATACAAGTGAGAACCAGGCTGAATATAGAAAGTACAGAGGAGAAGTGAAAAAGGAAATAAGTGGGGCCAAGAGAGAGTATAGGAATAGACTGGCGGCTAACATAAAAGGGAATCCAAAAGTCTTCCCTAGGCATATAAATAGTAAACGGGTAGTAAGTGATGCAAATGATGGTAGAAGTTTGGAACTCTCTTCTGCAAATGGCAGTTGATGCTAGCTCAATTGTTAATTTTAAATCTGAGATTGATAGATTTTTGTTAACCAAAGATGATAAGGGATATGGGGCTAAGGAGGGTATATGGAGTTAGGTCACAGATCAGCCGTGATCTCATTGAATGGTGGAACAGGCTCGAGGGGTTAATGGCCTACTCCTGTTCCTATGTTCCTAGGAGACAATGTAAGTCATCGAGGACAAGATTGATAAATTTCCCGTGGTCCTGCCACTGGCCTCATTCGGCACGCTTCAATTTCTAGCCCATCAGGATTTTCTTTTTGGTTTTTAACTGGTATTTATGAAATTTCAGTACAAAACAAACTAATACATATCTATACTACATAGTAAGAGACATATATATATATATATATATATATAAATATACACATCAAAGAAGAACAGTTCAAGTATCAAGCATAGTTTTTAACAGAGACATTGAGTTCAATCCTCTGCACTTGTAACTTTTATTTCTGAGAGCTTAGGAGATAGAAGACATGCTCTTCTTAGAGCTCAGCATGTTCCAGTCCTGTTGCCGTAGGGCTCCTCATCATATGAAGATACTGTGTTCTTCTTCTCGGGAAATTTGGAAGAACTACCAAAGCATTCTCCAATCCCCTTCTGCCACTTTGGGGTAGGGTTTAGACTCATTTGTTTTCTTTATTCCCAGAAGATGTTCAGAGGGATTTGGGTGTCCTTGTACGAGAAACACAAAAAGTTAGCATGCAGGTACAGCAAGCAATTAGGAAGGCAAATGGCATGTTGGCCCTTTATTGCAAAGGGGTTGGAATACAAGAGCAAGGAAGTCTTATTACAATTGTACAGGGCTTTGTGAGACCACACCTGGAGTACTGTGTACAGTTTTGGTCTCCTTATCTAAGGAAGGATATACTTGCCTTAGAGGCGATGCAACGAAGGTTCACTGGATTAATTCCTGGGATGAGAGGGTTGTCCTATGAGGAGAGATTGAGTAGAATGGGCCTATACTCTCTGGAGTTGAGAAGAATGAGTGGTGATCTCATTGAAACATACAAGATTCTGAGGGGGCTTGACAGGGTAGATGCTGAGAGGTTGTTTCCCCTGGCTGGAGAATCTAGATCTTGGGGGCGTAGTCTCAGGATAACGGGTTGCCATTTAAGACTGAGATGAGGAGGAATTTCTTCACGGAGAGGGTTGTGAATCTTTGGAATTCTCTACCCAGAGGGATGTGGATGCTCATTCATTGAGTATGTTCAAGGCTGAGATAGATTTCTGGACTCTGGAGTAATCAAGGAATATGGGGATCGGGTGGGAAAGTGGAGTTGAGGTTGAAGATCAGCCATGATCTTATTGAATGGCGGAGCAGGCTCGAGAGATCATATGGCCTACTCCTGCTCCTATTTCTTATGTTCTTATGGTAAGGAGTTGTTAGCTATAGTTGCTTTCTTTGATCCCTTTGCAGCAACAGTCTTATGATAAGAGCCTGTGTAGCTGAGGGCCCTGTCGGCCATGTTGTCACTGCACTGGGTCTCTGCTGCTCTCTCTGGGTGATCTCATAACAGGCCTCTGGAAGGAAAAACAGTGACAAATTTGTGTGGGTAACATTTTAAAGGAAACTGCTTTTCAGTTTAATATCGTTCTTAATCTTCTGCCTGCCTCACCCAATTTAAACTTGCCCCGAAAATCTTCAGAATGAGCCCACCAGAAAATGCTGGAAATACTCAACTGGTCCATCAGCATCTGAAAATTCAGGTTAACATTTTGGGCCCCTTGTGAGAACTAATGCGTTATCAGCCGTAATCATGCTGAAAATGCATAATTGCCTTACAACATAGCAGAGCATTTCTGTTATCCACATGCAAACAATATCCACTTCCCACAGAGGCAGTTTCACCAACAGCCAGGATCCAAGAAAATAACTTCACACCCTTTAAACTTTATCTGCATGAAAGCTGTTAATTTGCAACAATTGCAAATCTTAACAAGGCATCACTTTATGACTTCCTGACATAACAGGTATTGTTTTTGGCTCCCTCAGTAATAGTTTCATTTACATTGTGAGTTTGGCCCCAACAGCAGTCGACAAAAAATAACAAACCCTTGGTTACTGGTAGTCATTGAGTGTATATTTTATCATTTAATTTGAGTTTTTTTCTTATTGGTTATGCCCCTTTTAAAAACAAAACAAAGGGGGGTCCATGTAGCTCAGTGTCATCCTTCTAAATTTGTCAACAAAGGCAGAGATGTTGAGCACCGCGAACGTTAATCCCCAGCCATCCCTCCAGCTCTTCCCCTGCTCCTGTCCCTGCTGCTGCCCCTGCCCATTCCTCTGCCCATGTCCATGCCCCTGCCCATGCCCCTGTCCCTGCCCTTGCTCCTGCCGACACTTCAAACAGATGGGGCTCTGACACCAGGAACAAAGATGGATAACCACCGCTGCTGCGAACCTGAACAGTTGAAATATTCCCATTCCTCTGCTTGCAGGGGCTGAAGCGATTTCAACTTCGGTCACCATCCAGTGTTTTTCCAGCTATTCGAAAAGTTACAGGAGAAAAGGTAAAGGTCATATACAAATATGCTTGGAGCGTGACATCCTGCTATTAGGCACTGTGCTCTCACTTCCTTTCTCCCACAGTTGGCTGCGCAAAATAAGGGAGCTGTCGGAGAAAATGATCTCTTTTTCTGATTTTGTGCACTCCTTGCCAAAAGACAGTGGTCCAATCTTTCAGGTGCTGCTCGTACTACTAAGGCCCCAATATAGTGGGCAGGAAGCACACACACATTTCTGGGATGGAAGTGCGCCACCCGCCAAATTGGGTAAGGATAAAAAATATGTGTGATTTACCCGTGCCTGAAACAGGCGTTCAGCCCCCTTTATTTGCATGCATATGTTTGAGGCCCCTCTCCAAGATTTGTTTGTCTGGGTACGGTAGCATAGTGGTTATGTTACTGGGCTAATAATCCAAGAGGCCTGGACTAAAATCCAGAGTCATGAGTTCAAATCCTGCCACGGCAGCTGGTGAATTTAAATTCAATTAATTAATTAAATTCAATTAATTAAATAAAAAATCTGGAATTAAAATACTCGTATCAGTAATGATGGCCATGAAACTACCGGATTGTCGTAAAAACCCATCTGGTTCACTAATGTCCTTTAGGGAAGGAAACCTGCCGTCCTTTCCCGGTCTGGCCGATATGTGACTCCAGACCCACAGCAATGTGGTTGATTCTTAATTGCCCTCTTGAAATGGCCTAGCAAGCCACTCAGTTGTAAAATCTCGCTGCGAAAAGTCATAATAAGAATAAAACCGGACGGACCACCCGGCATCAGACCACGAGACACCGGACACGACAACGGCAAAAAAACACCAAGCCCAGTCGACCCTGCAAGGTCCTCCTTACTAACATCTGGGGACTTGTGCCAAAATTGGGAGAGCTGTCCCACAGACTAGTCAAGCAACAGCCTGACATAGCCATACTCACAGAATCATATCTTTCAGCCAACGTCCCAGACTCTTCCATCACCATCCCTGGGTGTGTCCTGTCCCACCTAGAGGTGGCGGTACAGTGATATACAGTCAGGAGGGAGTCGCCCTGGGAGTCCTCAACATTGACTCTGGACCCCATGAAATCTCATGGCATCAGGTCAAACATGGGCAAGGAAACCTCCTGCTGATTACCGTCCTCCCTCAGCTGATGAATCAGTCCTCCTCCATGTTGAGCACCACTTGGAGGAAGCACTGAGGGCAGCAAGGGCACAAAATGGCCTCTGGGTGGGGGACTTCAATGTCCATCACCAAGAGTGGCTCGGTAGCACCACGACTGGCCGAGTCCTGAAGGACATGTCTGCCAGACTGGGCCTGCGGCAGAGTGGTGAGCGAACCAACACGAGGGAAAAACTTACTTGACCCCGTCCTCACCAATCGACCTGTCGCAAATGCATCTGTCCATGACCACCGCACAGTCCTCGTGGAGATGAAGTCCCGTCTTCGCACTGAGGACACCATCCAACGTGTTGTGTGGCACTACCACCGTGCGAAATGGGATAGATTCAGAACAAATCCAGCAGCTCAAAACTGGGCATCCATGAGGCGCTGTGGGCCATCAGCAGCAGCAGAATTGTATTCCAGCACAATCTGTAACCTCATGGCCCGGCACATTCCTCACTCTACCATTACCAACAAACCAGGGGATCAACCCTGGTTCAATGAGGAGTGTAGAAGAGCATGCCAGGAGCAGCACCAGGCGTACCTAAAAATGAGGTGCCAACCTGGTGAAGCTACAACACAGGACTACGTGCATGCTAAACAGCGGAAGCAACATGCTATAGACAGAGCTAAGCGATTCCACAACCAACGGATCAGATCAAAGCTCTGCAGTCCTGCCACATCCAGTCGTGAATGGTGGTGGACAATTAAACAACTAACGGGAGGAGGAGGCTCTGCAAACATCCCCATTCTCAATGATGGCGGAGTCCAGCACGTGAGTGCAAAAGACAAGGCTGAAGCATTTGCAACCATCTTCAGCCAGAAGTGCCGAGTGGATGATCCATCTCAGCCTCCTCCCGATATCCCCACCATCGCGGAAGCCAGTCTTCGGCCAATTCGATTCACTCCACGTGATATCAAGAAACGGCTGAGTGCACTGGATACAGCAAAGGCTATGGGCCCCGACAACATCCCAGCTGTAGTGCTGAAGAATTGTGCTCCAGAACTAGCTGCGCCTCTAGCCAAGCTGTTCCAGTACAGCTACAACACTGGCATCCACCCGACAATGTGGAAAATTGCCCAGGTATGTCCTGTCCACAAAAAGCAGGACAAATCCAATCCGGCCAATTACCGCCCCATCAGTCTACTCTCAATCATCAGCAAAGTGATGGAAGGTGTCGTCGACAGTGCTATCAAGCGGCACTTACTCACCAATAACCTGCTCACCGATGCTCAGTTTGGGTTCCGCCAGGATCACTCGGCTCCAGACCTCATGTCCAAACATGGACAAAAGAGCTGAATTCCAGAGGTGAGGTGAGAGTGACTGCCCTTGGCATCAAGGCAGCATTTGACCGAGTGTGGCATCAAGGAGCCCGAGTAAAATTGAAGTCAATGGGAATTAGGGGGAAAACTCTCCAGTGGCTGGAGTCATACCTGGCACAAAGGAAGATGGTAGTGGTTGTTGGAGGCCAATCATCTCAGCCCCAGGGCATTGCTGCAGGAGTTCCTCAGGGCAGTGTCCTTGGCCCAACCATCTTCAGCTGCTTCATCAATGACCTTCCCTCCATCATAAGGTCAGAAATGGGGATGTTCGCTGATGATTGCACAGTGTTCAGTTCCATTCGCAACCCCTCAGATAATGAAGCAGTCCGAGCCCGCATGCAGCAAGACCTGGACAACATCCAGGCTTGGGCTCATAAGTGGCAAGTAACATTCGTGCCAGATAAGTGCCAGGCAATGACCATCTCCAACAAGAGAAAGTCTAACCACCTCCCCTTGACATTCAACGGTATTACCATCGCCGAATCCCCCAACCTCAACATCCTGGGGGTCACCATTGACCAGAAACTTAACTGGACCAGCCATATAAATACTGTGACTACAAGAGCAGGTCAGAGGCTGGGTATTCTGCGGCGAGTGACTCACCTCCTGACTCCCCAAAGCCTTTCCACCATCTACAAGGCACAAGTCAGGAGTGTGATGGAATACTCTCCACTTGCCTGGATGAGTGCAGCTCCAACAACATTCAAGATGCTCGACACCATCCAGGACAAAGCAGCCCGCTTGATTGGCACCCCATCCACCACCCTAAACATTCACTCCCTTCACCGCCGGCGCACTGTGGCTGCAGTGTGCACCATCCACAGGATGCACTGCAGCAACTCGCCAAGGCTTCTTTGACAGCACCTCCCAAACCCGCGACCTCTACCACCTAGAAGGACAAGGGCAGCAGGCGCATGGGAACAACACCACCTGCACGTTCCCCTCCAAGTCACACACCATCCCGACTTGGAAATATATCGCCGTTCCTTCATTGTCGCTGGGTCAAAATCCTGGAACTCCCTTCCTAACAACACTGTGGGAGAACCGTCACCATACGGACTGCAGCGGTTCAAGAAGGCGGCTCACCACCACCTTCTCGAGGGCAATTAGGGATGGGCAATAAATGCTGGCCTCACCAGCAACGCCCACATCCCGTGAACGAATTTAAAAAAAGGTAACTGGAGCACTCTGGGAAACTAAGACCAGGGATCACCTGCTTGGCCCGACCAAGAAGGTAATTAATTTACCTGAATGTGGAGCTCGGAGGAATTGGAGTGCTCCTCCCGATCCCACACTTAAGGACCCTATCACTACCACTCCCCCCGAGAATGCTGCCTCTTCCTCCCATGACCGCTGCTCCCTGCCCCAACCTCCAATCTCCCTCGCTCCCCAACCCAACCCCCAATCTGCCCTGCTCCCGGCCCCAACCCCCAATCTCCCTCGCTCCCCACCCCAACCCCCAATCTCCCTCATTCCCCACCCCAACCCCCAATCTCCCTCGCTCCCCAACCCAACCCCCAATCTGCCCTGCTCCCCACCCCAACCCCCAATCTGCCTCGTTCCCAGCCCAACCCCCAATCTCCCTCGCTCCCAGCCCAACCCCCAATCTCCCTCTCTCCCAGCCCAACCCCCAATCTCCCTCGCTTCCAGCCCAATCCCCAATCTCCCTCGCTTCCAACACCAAACTCCAACCTCCCTCGCTCCCAGCCATAACCCCTGATCTCTCCCGCTCCCCGCCCCGATCCCCAATCTCCCCCGCTCCTGATCCTAACTCCCAATCTCCCTCACTCCCGGCCCCAAACCCCAATCTCCCTCAATCCCGGCCCTTACCCCTGATCTTTCCCACTCCCAGCCCCGACCCCCAATCTCCCTCGCTCCTGACCCTAACTCCCGATCTCCCCCACTCCCGATGCTGACCCCCAATCAACCCTGCTCCCGACCCTGACCCCCGATCTCCCCCACTCCCGACCCTGACCCCCGATCTCCCCCACTCCCGACCCTGACCCCCGATCTCCCCCGCTCCCGACCCCGACCCCCGATCTCCCCCGCTCCCGACCCCGACCCCCGATCTCCCCCGCTCCCGACCCCGACCCCTGATCTCCCCCGCTCTCGACCCCGACCCCCGATCTCCCCCGCTCCCGACCCCCGATCTCCCCCGCTCCCGACCCTGACCCCCGATTTCCCCCGCTCCCGACACTGAACCCCGATCTCCCCCACTCCCGACCCTGACCCCCGATCTCCCCCGCTCCCGGTCTCTCCCGCTCCTGACCCTAACCCCCAATCACCCCTGCTCCTGGCCCTGACCCCCAATTTTTCCTGCTCCTGACTTTAATCCCAATCTCCCCTGCTCCCAGCTCTGACCCCCGATCTCCCAGCTCCCAACCCTGACCCTTGATCTTTCCCGCTTCCGGCCCTGACCCCCGATATTTCCGGTTCCCAGCCCTGAACCCCGATCTCCCCCACTCCCAACCCCGGACCTCTGATCCCCGGCCCTGAGATTATCAGTCCCCGCGATCCTTGACCTGACCGGACCCCAGACCCGACCCCTGGCCCAGCTCAAAAACGGACCTCTGGCCCCGATCCTGTACCCGAAATATGGACCCATTTACCTGAGGGCCACTGCGACGCTAGTAGCAGCCTGATCTTGCACTGCTCTTGGCCGACGGGCTCTGATGCCGTGCCAGGCTCCATTATAATGAGGCCCAAAATTTGGGTAGCCTAAGACCTCACCATTCAGGCATAGGGAACATACCATGTGCCCGCTGTCCCCTCCCACGTGCCCAAAAATGGCACGCCGGAATTTCTGGGCCAATGGCTCATCTTGGTATCCGTTGGTGCCAGCCGGCCTCAAGTACCATAGCCCAGTTTGACCATTCTTCAATTGAGGGCCCAAACAGTGAATTATGGCAGATTATTGTATGATTCAAACATACGAACATGACGGATAGGAAAAGAACCATTGGCCCATCTGGTCTGTCCCATATAGCTGTGATGCCAACCCGCTGATGACACTCCCCACCTGCCCAGAGTCATGTATTCTCCTGGGAGAGGCGAAAAAACAGATAAAAACCCAAGCCAATTAAGGGGGAAAAAATTTGGAAAATTCCTCTACGACCCCTTTAGTCGGTCGAAACTAGTCCAGGAAATCACATAGACTCTGATTTATATTATAGGATACCTACCCTCTGGTACGAGGTGATCTCCACCCCAGCCAGAAACAGGCCCAGTTTCTATTCGCCTCATTCTGTTGGTTTTGATTGAATAGAATTGCTGAGTAAGTAATTAAATAAATGATGTTAAAAAGTTTTGGAAATTAGTTTTTTTTCACTTCACAGAATTGACTCTGCTCACCAGCTTTCAGATCGTCAGGTTTGGATTTCTTCTTGAAATAAAATTAGAAAATGCCAGAATTACAAAGTAGATTGGTCAATGGAACTGTTCATTAGAGCTGATATCATCAGGGGAGAGAGGAAAGGCTTATTTTCGGACTGATCAAAACCAAGAGAACAACAGGTAGAGGTTAAGAGTCAGATATGCCAAGTACATTCAACAAGAGGAACTAATGGGTTTCACTTTTTAAAGTTCATTGTCTCACTTCTTATGATGTTCTCAAATGCTTATTGTATTAAGATCAGATCGCCTTTATGTCGTCTTCAGGTCGTATTCAATTTCTTCTAATTATTATGTCTAAAATTACCTTCCTTGGCAGACCCACTGGAAATTATTTGTCAGAACGTTGCTGAGCCAATATATTCAGTGATAAGTATACCAGGACCATATCTCCATCATTAGGAAAATGATTTAAGATATTAACAAGCTGTTTATTCTCTTGCCAGTTACATGTATGATTGCGGTTAGCGGATCATGGTGGTGATTTTAACCCCCAAAAGTGGGTGAATTGGGGGTGGGTGGAAGGTTAAAATATCAAATTTTTGAGTGTGACTGCATCCCGGCTCCAACTCGTCCACTTCCAGGTTTAACCCAGGCAGGTTTGTATGCGTGTGCACAATGGACACCTGGAAGTCCTGCCCCACTTAAAGCCGGCGGGCCGATACTTAAAGGGGCAATGTACCTCATTGAGATACATGAGGTGTATATTGGAAAGCTTACATGAATTTAAACTTACCGATTTGGCTTTCCCATCGCTTCTGATTTACGTCAGATGAAAGCAGGCAGGAAGGACCAAATCCATGAGGTGAGTGCCTTTATTGCACTGCTTGTGGGCCCGGATGAGCAGGAGTACTTCTTCCAGGCCCAACAAGCTCACCTGGCTGACAGGACCCCCGCGATCGGCCGCCCTTCCCCTACCACCAATGGTAGACCCCCCCCCCACACCATGGTGGGCCCCCTTGATGGTGGCCCCCCCCACCTACCTCTGACTCTACACACAGCCTCCAGTGACCTCCGATCTCCAAGTCCCGGCATCAGACCCCCCAATCTCCACCTCCCGGCCCTCCGATCTCCACCTCCCGGCCCTCCGATCTCCACCTCCCGGCCCTCCGATCTCCACCTCCCGGCCCTCCGATCTCCACCTCCCGGCCCTCCGATCTCCACCTCCCGGCCCTCCGATCTCCACCTCCCGGCCCTCCGATCTCCACCTCCCGGCCCTCCGATCTCCACCTCCCGGCCCTCCGATCTCCACCTCCCGGCCCTCCGATCTCCACCTCCCGGCCCTCCGATCTCCACCTCCCGGCCCTCCGATCTCCACCTCCCGGCCCTCCGATCTCCACCTCCCGGCCCTCCGATCTCCACCTCCCGGCCCTCCGATCTCCACCTCCCGGCCCTCCGATCTCCACCTCCCGGCCCTCCGATCTCCACCTCCCGGCCCTCCGATCTCAACCTCGCAGCCCATGATCTTCTCCCCGGCCCCCTGATCTTCTCCCCACCCACCCCCCTCTGCCGATCTTCTCCCCGGCCCTCTGATGTCCTTCCTGACCCCCCGATCTTCTCCCTGCCCCTCCCGATCTTCTCCCCGCACCCCTGGTCTTCTCTCCGTCCCCCCCCCCCGCAGTCTTCTCCCCGCCATCCCGATCTTCTCCCCAGCCCTCCAATCTTCTCCCCAGCCCATCCGATGTCCTCCCTGGCCCATGACCCCTCCCTCCCACCGATCCCTGGCTGCGGCCTGCAGGTCTTCCTGCCCGACAGCCAGCTAGCCTGTCAATCAGGCTGGCTGCCAGGCGTGAAGCCCGGAAGTAAAATTTGTTGACCTCATTAATGCCAACTTACCTTCCAGATGTTGCATCCGAAAATCTTCCCCCTGCCCCGCTTCCCGGCTCAAGGTCAAAATTCTGAGTCAGAGTATGGTTATTTATTGACACTGAGACAATATGATCTGCAGGTGTGGTATAAGAACTTTAAACCTGAGATCCAGTAATTATAATTTAGTAGCCACTAACCAAACACAATTTGTCCAGGATGATTTTTATGATGGTGATAACATTACTTAGGTGACTGTACACCCAGCGAAACACCTCAAAATCCTGGATTCAATAGAATATCCCAATGAGGATAATGGGACCTTCCTGGGTGTATGCTTGAGCCTGCATTCGAAGTCTTCATTCCACACAAATGGTAGAGCTTCTGTACTCATAAAAGGAAATCAGTTGTATGTGATCCCAGGTGGGATCCTGTCTCACCTGGAACACTCCTGGAAGCAGCCCTATGTAAACCCCCATATTAATTATGTACGTAACCCTTTTGCGAATGACATTTGTAATGCTCTGTTAGGATTTTTCAATGTTAATGTGATACTCTGTGAGGCTGAAACACAAAACCAACTGCATTGAATCGACATGTAGTTGCAAATTCAGGCCACCGGATAGCAGACTAGATTATTTTTTTAAAATAATTTCTGCCGGTCTTTGCAATCATTGGATAATTATGGAAGAAGAAGGTCATTTGGCTCATCTTAATTCATCCATCAAGAGAAATCCTAACATTTCCCCATTGTAGCGTCCAATTGTTTCACAAATGATTCCAGCATTTTTCTCTCCTTTACATTATCTGGAAATCCATTCCATACGTTGATCACTCTTGGGGGAACTGGGAGTAATGTATACATAATGCAAAGAGAGTTGATGTAGACAAGAAAGAGGTACAAAGTCAATATGGTTGGAGCTCAAAGATTTAAAAAGGGCTTGTTACATTAGTAGGGGTATATTATTGGACGAAATCTATAGTCAGATTAGAGAGATGAAGAGGAACAACAAGTCTTTATTCTGGGAGATTTTTGCATTTATTGAGTGGGACAAAAGAGGGAGTAAATGGAGGAAAGGAAATTTAATTTCTAAAATGTATATAGAACTCTTTCCTCAGGCAGTCTGTTAATAGACCTACAAAGGTGGAAGCAGTGCTGGATCTAGTTATTAGTAAAGAAGAAAGAAAGAACGTGCATTTATATAACGCCTTTCATGACCTCAAGACGTCCCAAAGCACTTTACAGCCAATTAAGAACTTTTGAAAGGTAGCCACTGTTGTAATGTAGGAAACACGGCAGCCAATTTGCACACAGCAAGGTCCCACAAACAGCAAGGTGATAATGACCAGATAATCTGTTTTAGTGGTGTTGGTTGAGGGATAAATATTGGCCAGGACACCGGGGAGAACTTCCTGACTCCTCTTCAAAAGAGTGCTGTGGGATCTTTTACGTCAACCTGAGAGGGCAGACGAGGCCTTGGTTTAACATCTGATCTGAAAGATGGCACCTCTGACAGTGCAGCCTCTCTACCCTCAGTAGTGCACTGGAGTGACAGCCTAGATTTTGTGCTCAAATATCTGGATTGAGACTTGAACCCACAATCTTCTGACTCAGTAATGAAATAGATCAGGCGGATGAGCTGGTGGAGTCTTGCTCAGATTTGCTTTTACAGGTGCCAGTCGTCTTTCGCTACTTTGGCCATTCATTAAATGTGAACCTTGACAGTGAGTGTAGACAGATTATTCAACCATTGGACATTGTAACTCAGTTCAGCCCTGTCCTCACTTGATGTGAACTCAAGTGCATTTTCCAGCAGGAACTGGATACCAATCAGGAGTAGGATACTTGGCTAATGTTTCTCCTTTTTCTAGCCCAAGGGCACTGAGGTCAAATACAGCACCACTACCACCTTACTGGCTGACATCAGTTATCTCAGCACCCAAGCAGAGATCAAACATGAGGCCTTGCTGGTATGTATGGTTCAGTTGCACACCAGGTGGTGAATTTACTCAATGAGGTACTCCTCTCATGTACAATGAAACCTGAATAAATGGATGCTCCCATAAAATGGACACTTGAAAAAAAACGGAAATTTATTGAGAGACCCAAATAACTTACATGGTAAAATATACAAGAGGTACTCTGAAACCATGGACACTCGCAAATTACAAAGTACGGACAGCCTTAAATGCACCAAGCCCTTTTTCAACTTCAACATGAGGCAGCAGTGGGTTTTGTGAAAGAAACAGCTTTTGTGGAATGGGGATCTCTTTACCCCAATCCATAGCGGCAGTGAAATTGCTCTATCTCTGAGATTGAATAGCTCCACTGTGGATTTTCCAGCCTTCGGCCCGGTGACATCACTCCCACTGCCGCAGAGAGCCAAGAACACCAGGTGTATCGGGAACAATCGAGGGTCGGGAGTCAGGGGGGCTTCAGGAGTCGGAAATTGTGGGTCCTCATGAGTTGGCAATCGGAGAGGGAGAGAGACTGGGAAATGGGAGCTAGGAGAGAGAGATGAAGACTGGGTGATGGGGGTTCGGGGAGAGATGGAGACTGGGGGATGGGGGTTCGGCGAGGGATGGAGACTGGGGGATGGGGGTTCGGGGAGGGATGGATTCTGGTGGATGGGGGCTCGGGGAGAGATGGAGACTGGGGGATGGGGGTTCGGGGAGAGATGGAGACTGGGGGATGGGGGTTCGGGGAGAGATGGAGACTGGGGGATGGGGGTTCGGGGAGAGATGAAGACTGGGTGATGGGGGTTCGGGGAGAGATGGAGACTGGGGGATGGGGGTTCGGGGAGAGATGGAGACTGGGGGATGGGGGTTCAGGGAGGGATGGATTCTGGGGGATGGGGGCTCGGGGAGAGATGGAGACTGGGGGATGGGGGTTCGGGGAGGGATGGATTCTGGGGGATGGGGGCTCGGGGAGAGAAATGGAGACTGAGGAATGAAGGTTGGGGGAGAGAGTGCGACTGCGGGGGCTCGGGATCAGGTGTCACGTGATGAGGCATCACACGGTCAGACGTCATGTGGTCAAACCTCCAGCAATACCTCCAACCAGAGTTGACAACCCTACTCACCAGCCTCCTCAATCAAGGAAATCGTGTGTGAACAATGAGAGGGGCTGTCCTTTCCTGCCCCAGCACTGCATCCATAGACTCTTTCAGCTGGCAGCTCCACCCCCCGAACCAGCCATCATCTCCTTTCCCTCGGCTTCTGATGGTGGATCCAATTCGTTGAGGAGCTTTGACTTTGGGGAGTGAAGATGGATGGCTGTCCCGGGTCTCTCTGTCTCTCTGCTGCTCTATAGAGTGATGGATAGGCCTGTGAGTCTCAGCTATCAGTCATGCATCCTGCAGACTCACTGCTCAACCAGAAAACTGCTGTTTCACTCCTACACATAATGTTACCTGTTGTCCTACCAAATGTTTTCAATCCGTTCTAAGACTTGTCTTTGGAAGCTTCAATACACCGGCACAACCTGTCATCACATTTCCCTTTTTTTTGTCCTGTGACTGCCCTAATGCTGATAAGTAGAACTGAAGTTACACTTTGCTCCAAGTGAAGGTAGTTTGAAATGAAATGGGAATTTAGACTTCAAAACTGTTGTGAACAGTTGAATGTTGGGGCATGGGAGAGGGATTCTTAGCATTATTACAGCTGATGAGGTGCCAATCATAATCTCAGCTGGTTCTTCAAGATTGTTGGGAAAATTTTTACAGTACATACAATGACCAATTTGAAAATAAGGACACCTGCAAAAATAGGACAGCTGATGCCAGTCCCGAAGGTGTCCATAATTTACAGGTTTCACCGCACGTACATGACAAGTCCTACATCTCGTCTGTAATTAGGAGGAGGTAGAGAGTCGATCAGGGAGGGAGGAAATCCATTGGACGCTAAATTGGGCCGTGCAGCGGCCGTTGTTTCAGCGCGACACAGCCTCTCCGACATCCAAGTTGGCGTCTTGGATGTGCATGCACTTTTCCAGTGTGATGTGTGCCAGATGGCAACTTGGTGTCGGAGTTAGCGCAGGCGCAGATAACAAACGCTGGAATCATGTAAAGTAGGGAGAAAATGGCTTCAATCAGTGTGCAACACTGATTTAAAGTGATCGACACTATTTTGGGACTTAACGCTCAACTCAACACACAGTCTTAACCCCGACCATCTGAACGTGTCTTAGAGTGCCTGGAGGGCCCCCACCAGTGCTATTTAAAGGGGCCATGCAGGATTTATAGGTTAGTGGCTGGATTATTGCTTCTGGCTGCCGAGACATTTGTAACTGTTTTTGGAGGTCTCCCAGACTTGAATACTAGGACGTGGGAACATAGCCTAACATTTAGAGCCAGGACATGCAGGAGTGAAGTTAGGAAATGCTTCTACACACAAAGGGTGGGAGACGTTTGGAATTCTCTTCTGCAGACGGCAGTTGACGCTAGATCACTTGTGAATGTTAAACCTGAGATTGACAGATTTCTGTGAACCAAGGGTATTAAGGGATATGGGGCTAAGACGGGTATATGGAGTTGGGTCACAGGTCCACCATGATCGCACTGAATGGTGGAACAGGCTCAAGGTACTCTATGCCACTACCACTTGCTGCCTCCTGATATGCGCCACCTTCTCCTGCAAGAAAGCGGGACGTGTGTCTGGGTGATGTGCCTGTCATGGTTGAATAGCTGCTAGTGTGTGTGGCCTGTGAGTTGTGGGTGGGCGGCTTGCAACAGTGGTAAAGTGTAAGGGTGAGAGGAAGCATCTGGTTGGAAGAGTTAAGTACTGTTGGAAAGAGTATATTGGTATGTGGGTGATGTGGGGTGTAGTGCGTGGTGCAGTTTTATGAAACACCACTTGACAGTTGACCTCAGTCACCTTGACCACTCATGTCAAAGCATTGAACTTCTCCCTGCACTGCATCCATGTTCATGATGCTGTGTGCCTGACATTGACTTTGTCCCCCACTGCCTTTTGGATATATGTCTGGCGGGCCTCTTGTTCCCCTCACCCCGTGGAGATAGGATGTCCCTCCTTCTGTCCACTTCTTGTACCAAGGTCTCCAGTGCATCAGCAGAGAACCTTGGTGCACGCACTCTCACAGGCCTGGTACCAATTCAGATCGACAGATTGGTGAGGTCTGGTGTGAGATTGGAGGATGCGGGATTTAGTAGTGTGCAACCTTTATTCAATGTTTTAACATAACTCATCAGTGTTTAAACATAGGGATAGGACCTGCATCTGTGTTTTACGTGTGCGATGTCTGACCTCCTTTCAGACTTCGTGCAGACAGTAGACTCATTTTCAGCAAATAACAGGTACCAGCTACCTTTAAGAGATTTCTAAGAAACATCCTCTCTTTAAGAGATTGAGCTCCCCGGTGGTGGAAAGTGTGAATTGCATTGATTCCATTTGCAAGGCCCGGAATGGAACGCTGGTTGCAGGTGAGTCGTCGTGTGGACCGAAACTTGCG
Source organism: Heptranchias perlo (assembly GCF_035084215.1). Taxonomy (NCBI): domain Eukaryota; kingdom Metazoa; phylum Chordata; class Chondrichthyes; order Hexanchiformes; family Hexanchidae; genus Heptranchias; species Heptranchias perlo. The sequence continues at coordinate 38,728,621 of NC_090325.1, forward strand.
TCCTGCCTACGCAGGGGTCATTGGGTGCAGGGTAATAGCACATCGCCCTACCTATGCCCAAAAATGGCCCCTATCCAATATTTTTCCCCCACTGTTTCTTAAAGGCAATGACCTCAGAGATTAACATTAAAACTGGGTGGGAAACCAGGAAATAATATGAAACCAATATTTTTTGTCAGTTTCAGTACTACTCTTAAAAGCATAACTGAACATGACTCAGAATATTTCTTGCAACATTCAACTTTCAGGTTGTTAAGACCAATTTATTAATTGTCTGGCAGTAGAAACCTGTGCTGTTTTCCAACTGAGCTCACTGGTATGACTTGTAATCCTTGATTTCCATAGTGATCCTGGGATTTTGGAACTCAATCTATTAAGTCCTGGATAGGTGTATGGATTCCTTTTTCTTCATACTATAGGATAAAGCTCCTCGATTTCTATTCAGGAATTCCAGATAGGTTCTCTGTCTCCATTGCAGGTAATACAGGAACTTTAATTATTTCTACTGATCAATCAGAGGACACTGGTGCTGCAAACTGTTTCAGGTATAACTCCAGGACAATCATTTCTTGCTACAACAACAATGATTTGCATTTATATAATACCTTTAACACAGAAAAATGTTCCAAGACATACCGTCATTATGCACTGATAGTTGCCTCACATATCGTATAATTAAGACGTCATCCACATATTATAGCGCGTTGGCAGGACCTTCAGTCTCAGCATGACCTATGCTCAGTATTGCTTCATGATCAATCAGGGTGAGGCTGCTGTTTTCCTCTTTCTAAATTTACCACACCCAGTGCCATACCTGCATTTACTAAGATTGTCAGCCTCCTCCGTGAAGCACAGAATAAATAGTGCTTGTTTTGCCTGGCACGTATAGGAGCCTAAAGATTTCAGCAGCACTATTGTGCCACCGGTCGTGAGGCAGGGTGGGGCCTCCACCTTTCAATGTCCCTGTCCCAAATCCTGTGGTTCCCACACCATTAATGGCACCACTGAGTGCCCGACCTGTGGATTGAGTGGACTTGCAGGGCAGCACCTTCGGACCCCATTTTGTGGTGGTGGTGGGGGGGTGGTTGCGGGCCAGACTGGGCCAAGTATTTTCAGGACCCCATCTTCTTTGTTTACTGCTCCCTTAATGGTTTGCAGATATCCAAATGGCAATTGATCCTTCTTGTATTGATTGCCATTGGAATATGGCATTGTCAGGCCCACATACAACCCTTTTAGGGTTTACAGATCAAAGTTTGCAGATGACACGAAACTCGGAAATGTAGTAAACAATGTGAAGGATAGTAACAGACTTCAGGAGGACATAGACAGACTGGTGAAATGGATAGACACATGGCAGATGAAATTTAATGCAGAGAAGTGTAGGAAGAATGAAGAGAGACAATATAAACTAAATGGTACAATTTTAAAGGGGGTTCAGGAACAGAGAGACCTGGGAGTGCACATACACAAATCTTTGAAGATGGCAGGACAAGTTGAGAAGGCTGCTAAAAAAGCATATGGGATCCTGGGCTTTATAAATAGATGCATAGAGTACAAAAGCAAGGACGTTTTTTTAAACCTTTACAAAACACTGGTTAGGGCTCAGCTGGAGTATTGTGTTCAATTCTGGGCAACACACTTTAGGAAGGATATCAGGGCCTTAGAGAGGGTGCAGAAGAGACTTACTAGATTGGTGCTAGAGATGAGGGACTTCTGTTATGAGAAGAAACTGGAGAAGCTGGGGTTATTCTCCTTAGAACAGAGAAGGTCAAGGAGATATTTGATAGAGGTATTCAAAATCATGTTGGGCTGAACGGCCTATTTCTGTGCTGTAAATTCTATGTAATTGGATAGCTCTTTTCAAAGAGGCGGCACGGGCACAATGGGCTAAATGGCCTCATCCTATGCTGCACCTACTATGATACTATGTGACTATGAATTACATAGAATTGACAGTACAGAAATAGGCCATTCGGCCCAACAGGTCCATGTCAGAGTTTATGCTCCACACGAGCCTCCTCCCACCTTACATCATTTCCCCCTATTAACATGATGACGCCTGCTTCATGCAAGTGTAACTGGTGGGGTTTTTGGGGGAGCTTGGGATCCTTCCAGTCTTGACCCCAAAAGTGATGTCAGGATGGAGGATATTGAAGGGAATCTTCTTATTTATTTATATTCTTCTCAATGGATACCACGCGATTCATTGTCCTCTGTTTGAATGTGGCTTTTACATATATTGCTCATATTTTGAAATCTGCCATTGTTAAGGTTGCCTTCAACATTATTGCTGGCATAATGTCCATGTATGGATATCAGCATTGCCATTAAGAAAAATGAGGTTGCATTTCAACTGACACACCGAATCCCAGTCCTGTGCGCATAGCAGCAGAATGCTTAGAGTGAAAGGTGTGGAACATCTGTGTGTTTCCTGTCCTTGTAAAGTTTATTGTTGCTTTCTTTAATGTCATGAAACTTCTTCCTCACCTTTTTTCATATGCGTGAGGGAGTGGAAATTGCATTGGCCCTCTCTGCTATCTGCTGCCAATGGCCCATGATGGTAATGACATGATGGCAAAGCTGAAAAGCTGCTCCCTCATTCCCAGGTGGCTCAGCCATGGCTCATTGGTAGCACTCTCGCCTCTGAGTTACAAGGTTGTCATTTCAAGACCCACTCCAGAGACTTTGAGCACATAATCTAGGCTGACATTCCAGTGCAATTCTGAGGGAGTGCTGCACTGTCAGTGGTGCTAGCCTTCAGATGAGATGTTAAACTGAAGCCCTTTCTGCTCTCTCAGATGGACGAAAAAGATCCCATGATACTATTTCGAAGAAGAGCAGGGGAGTTCCCATTGGTGCCCTGGCCAATATTTATGCCTCAACCAACATCACTGAAACAGATTATCTGGTCCTTATCACATTGCTGTTTGTGGGACCTTGCTGTGCGCAAATTGGCTGCTGCGTTTCCTACATTACAACAGTGACTACACTTAAAAATACTTCATTGGCTGTAAAGCACTTTGGGGCATCCTGAGGTCAAGAAAGGTGTTATATAAATGCAACTAAAGTAACTAAAGGATTGATTAAGAAAGGGAAGTTAGATTATGAAAAGAAATTAGCAAAAAATATAAAAACAGATAGCAAGAGTTTCTATAGTTATATAAAAAGAAAAAGGGTGGCTAAGGCAAACATAGGTCCCTTAGAGGATGAGACCGGGAAATTAATGGTGGGAAACATGGAGATGGCAAAAATGCTGAACAAATATTTTGTTTCAGTCTTTACAGTAGAGGACACTAAGAATATCCCAACACTGGACAAACAGGGGACTCTACGGGGGAGGAGCTAAATACGATTAAAATCACTCAGGAGATGGTACTCAGTAAAATAATGGGACTCAAAGCGGATAAATCCCCTGGACCTGATGGCTTCCATCCTAGGGTCTTGAGGGAAGTGGCAGTAGGGATTGTGGATGCTTTGGTGATAGTTTTCCAAAATACCTGGACTCAGGAGAGGTCCCGGCAGATTGGAAAACTGCGAATGTAACACCGTTATTTAAAAAGGGTAGTAGGCAGAAGGCTGGAAATTATAGGCCAGTTAGCTTAACATCTGTGGTGGGTAAAATTTTGGAGTCTATTATTAAGGAGACAGTAACGGAACATTTAGATAAGCATAATTTAATAGGACAAAGTCAGCATGGCTTTATGAAGGGGAAGTCATGTCTGACAAATTTGCTTGAGTTCTTTGAGGATATAACGTACAGGGTGGATAAAGGGGAACCAGTGGACATAGTGTATTTAGACTTCCAGAAGGCATTCGACAAGGTGCCACATAAAAGATTATTACTTAAGATAAAAAATCACGGGATTGGGGGTAATATTCTGGTATGGGTGGAGGATTGGTTATCGAACAGGAAGCAGAGAGTTGGGATAAATGGTTCATTTTCGGACTGGCAACCAGTAACCAGTGGTGTTCCACAGGGGTCGGTGCTAGGTCCCCAACTCTTTACAATCTATATTAACGATTTGGAGGAGGGGACCGAGTGCAACATATCAAAATTTGCAGATGATACAAAGATGGGAGGGAAAGTAGAGTGAGGAGGACATAAAAAACCTGCAAGGGGATATAGACAGGCTGGGTGAGTGGGCGGAGATTTGGCAGATGCAATATAATATTGGAAAATGTGAGGTTATGCACTTTGGCAGGAAAAATCAGAGAGCAAGTTATTTTCTTAATGGCGAGAGACTGGAAAGTACTGCAGTACAAAGGGATCTGGGGGTCCTAGTGCAAGAAAATCAAAAAGTTGGTATGCAGGTGCAGCAGGTGATCAAGAAAGCCAACGGAATGTTGGCTTTTATTGCTAGGGGGATAGAATATAAAAACAAGGAGGTATTGCTGCAGTTATATAGGGTATTGGTGAGACCGCACCTGGAATACTGCATACAGTTTTGGTCTCCATACTTAAGAAAAGACATACTTGCTCTCGAGGCAGTACAAAGAAGGTTCACTCGGTTAATCCCGGGGATGAGGGGGCGGACATATGAGGAGAGGTTGAGTAGATTGGGACTCTACTCATTGGAGTTCAGAAGAATGAGAGGCGATCTTATTGAAACATATAAGATTGTGAAGGGGCTTGATCGGGTGGATGCAGTAAGGATGTTCCCAAAGATGGGTGAAACTGGAGCTAGGGGACATAATCTTAGAATAAGGGGCTGCTCTTTCAAAACTGAGATGAGGAGAAACTTCTTCACTCAGAGGGTGGTAGGTCTGTGGAATTTGCTGCCCCAGGAAGCTGTGGAAGCTACATCATTAGATAAATTTAAAACAGAAATAGACAGTTTTCTAGAAGGAAAGGGAATTAGGGGTTATGGGGAGCGGGCAGGAAATTGGACATGAAGCTGAGTTCGGATCGGTCAATGCCCTGTGGGTGGCGCAGAGGGCCCAGGGGCTGTGTGGCCGGGTCCTGCTCCTACTTCTTGTGTTCTTTGGATTTGTGGTTGGGATCAGATCAGCCATGATCTCATTGAATGGCGGAGCAGGCTCGAGGGGCCGATTGGCCTACTCCTGCTCCAATTTCTTATGTTCTTATGTTCTTAAGACTTTCTTTCTATCACATCCACCGGGTGCTCCATGGTCCTATCGGTAAAATGGGCTTTACAAACACTCTGCTCTGTGATCTTGACTGCTGCAAGTTTCTGCAGCATACAGCTGCCTCTATGGCCTGTGCTAGTACAGTATTTAAACTTACCACTTACACCAGGGCATTGTTGCTGTTGCCTGCCAGCTCAGGTGGGTACAAATCGTACTCCCTCTCTCTGCTGGGGAATGGAGTGTGGTGCAAGGAGACCAAAAATATTGGGAAGAAAATAAATTAAGAATGGCAGAAGGACAGAAAATGCATACAATCCTGAACTGGATCTCAGCCAACTCTCCATGCTGGTCATGAGTGAAACATACTATACGTAGAACACACTTCCTGACTGTGTCACCAGATAACATCCACATACTTTCCAGAAAATCTGTGCTATGTTAATGACAACACAGAAGGATCATTTCGGCCCATGGGTGTCATCTTCATGCCTATCAGCCTATTAAGCCTACGTGTTAGTTCACTATCCCTCTTGTATTGCCTTGTGTCCTCCCCACCACATTCCTGCCTCGCCTATTTTTTCCACAGCTCTATTACAACATTACAGATTTTAATATCATCCAGCGAGACTATAATGCAGGACATGTAATGGTTACTGTTCAGTGAGTATGTTTATATCGAGGTTTAATGCTGTTTGGCCGACTCTTTATATCCCATATGTTACTAGAACATGAGCCCAGGATGTTTATTCGGTTATATATACAACTTCAACAGTCAATAAGCAGCACTGTCATTTATCTATATATAGTTTTTGATTTCTGTTTGTCTAGAGAAGCTTTTGGAGTAATTATTTCAAAAAGCATTTTTTTGTAAGTCCAATATCAGTTTATAGTAGGTCTGAGTTAATATCTAATGTGTTTCTTTGCCTGTTGTGAAAGTTTCTTAATCACTAATGGGTGACACACCTAAAGAAATCAGTAATTGCAGAAAGAAGATTTTAATTACGGAACAAAGTGAGGGTGATGGGGAAATAGATATCGGAGAGTATGAATTGATACGAGAAACAAACTTGTTTTGCATTTTACAAGTAATTTACACCTTTGCCAAAAATATAACTTACAGATTATTTTTCAGATTAATTCTAATGATAGACCACACTTTAATCTTTCAAGAACTGTGGGGCTTGGGATCACTGGTTTAGAAGTTAAATCAGGGTGGCTACCAGCACCTTGTGAGATGTCTGTGGGTCTTCAATGGTTGAAGTGAAGCTCTTACACCCCATTCCGATCTCACAGGGAACAAATTCAATACCATCGAATCGTTCTCTTGGAGTCATGAGCCATTAGCTGGCTTCATGGCAGCTGATGGAGGTGATCCCGCCCTGCAGGCATGGCATTCCATCGTCTTCAGGTGAGCGTAATTGGTTGCCATGGAGGTACGATGCAATGTGGAAGTCTTCATTTATTTATTCAATAAGCAGAAAGGCAAATGTCTGTGGCTGACACAAAGCTCAGCGAATTAACAAATGAACTTTCCCACAGTGCATCATGCCACCACGGTAACCAATCCTACTCTCCTGCCTGTTCAATGAACAGGCAACCAAACTTTCCCACACTGCACGCTGTGTCCCACCTCCATTCGCTATTACCAGGCCTGTATCAGATACCATTTGCAGAATACTGAAAGGAAAGGGACCCTTTTCCTCTTCGCTGAAACTGTTTGCCTCTTTTGTAACAGAATGACGAGGCAAAATTTAAAATTTCAGAATCTTACTTTGGTCTTGAATCTCATCTCATTGGTGTGGATAGATTCATAACAGGGCTAAAATTTACCTGGAGGGGTCCGTGCTTAAATGTTTACATGTTTGATTAGGTGAGGTGGATTCTCAGCCTTTTTTTGGTCAGTAGCATGTCTAGTACATTGGCCCCAATATTTACGGGGAGGCGGGGAGGGAGCGGCGGGGGGTTGGGGTGTAGCAGCCGGGAGACTCAGAAATGTGGGTTTCCTGGAGGTCCTGGCAAATATAATGGCAGGACCTCATTTAAATTTTTCAACTCCATTTCCCGGCTGGCAGCCAGCCAGATTGAGAGGCTGGCTGGCTGTCAGGCGGGAAGGCCTGTGGCACCAGGCCTCAGCCAGGGAGTGGAGAGGAGGGAGGGAGGGTGGGAGAGATCGTGGGTCAGGGAGGACATTGGGAGGGGGCCGGGTAGAAGTTCATGGGCCGTGGATAGACCTGGCGGGGGCCGGGGAAAAGATCCCAGGCTGTGGAGGACATCGGTGGGGGGGCATCAGACCATGGGGAGGGGGGTCCGATCACAGTGGGGGGTTGGTGGGTCATTGGGAGGGAAGCAGGTTTGCTTGGTGGGCCGGAGGGAAGCACTCCTGCTCCTCCTGGCCCACAAGCAGTGCTGGAAAGGCACTTACCTGCTGGATCCGGCTGTTCATAGAATCATAGAAATTTACAGCACAGAAGGAGGCCATTCAGCCTATCGTGTCTGTGCCGGTCGAAAAAGAGCCATCCTGCCGAATCCCACTTTCCAGCTCTTGGTCCGTAGTCTTGTAGGTTGCGGCACTTTCAGTGCATATCCAGGTATTTTTTAAACATGATGAGGGTTTCTGCCTTTACAACCCTCTCAGGCAGTGAGTTCCAGACCCCCACCACCCTCTGGGTGAAAAAATTTCTCAACTTCCCTCTAATCTTTCTACCAATTAATTTAAATCTATGCCCCCTAGTTATTGGCCTCGCTGCTAAGGGAAATAGGTCCTTCTTGTCCACTCTATCTAGACCCCTCACAATTTTATACACCTCAATTAAATCACCCCTCAGCCTCCTCTGGTCGAAAGAAAACAATCCCAGCCTATCCAATCTTTCCTCACAGCTAAAATTCTCCAGTCCTGGCAACAACCTCGTAAATCTCCTCTGTACCCTCCCTAGTGCAATCACATCTTTCCTATAATGTGATGACCAGAACTGTACGCCGTACTCTAGCTGTGACCTAACTAGTGTTCTATACAGTTCCAGCATAACCTCCCTGCCCTTATATCATATGCCTCAGCTAATAAAAGAAAGTATCCCGTATGCCTTTTTAACCATCTTATCTACCTGTCCTGCCACCTTCAGGGATCTGTGGACATGCACTCCAAGGTCCTTCTGTTCCTCTTCACTTCTTAGTATCCTCCCATTTATTGTGTATTCCCTTGCCTTATTTGCCCTCCCTGAATGCATTACCTCACACTTCTCTGGTTTGAATTCGATTTGCCACTTGTCTGCCCACCTGACCAGTCCATTGATATCTTCCTGCAGTCTACAGTTTTCCTCCTCACTATCAACCACACGGCCAATTTTTGTATCATCTGCAAACTTCTTAATCATGCCCCCTACATTTAAGTCAGATCATTGATACATACTACAAAAAGCAATGGACCTAGTACTGAGCCCTGTGGAACCTCACTAGAAACAGCCTTCCAGTCACAAGAACACCCATCAACCATTACCCTTTGATTCCTACTACTGAGCCAATTCTGGATCCAACTTACCACTTTCCCTTGGAACCCATGGGCTTTTACTTTTCTGACCAGTCTGCCTTGTGGGACCTTGTCAAAAGCCTTGCTAAAATCCATGTACACTACATCAAACGCCTGACCCTCATTGACCCTCCTTGTTACCTCCTCAAAAAATTCAATCAGGTTAGTTAGACACGACCTTCCCTTAACAAATCCATGCTGACTGTCCTTGATTAATCCGTGCCTTTCTAAATGACGATTAATACTGTCCCTCAGAATTTTTTCCAATAATTTGCCCACCACCAAGGTTAGGCTGACTGGCCTGCAATTACTCGGTCCGTCCTTTTCTCCCTTTTTAAACAAGGGTACAACGTTAGCAGTCCTCCAATCCTCCGGCACCACACCTGTAGCCAGAGAGGTTTGGAAAATGATGGTCAGAGCATCCGTTATTTCCTCCCTTGCTTCTCTTAGCAGCCTGGGATACATTTCATCCACGCCTGGTGATTTATCTACTTTCAAAGATGCTAAGCCCCTTAATACTTCCTCTCTCACTATTTTTATCCCGTCTAATATTTCACATTCCTCCTCCTTAACTACAATGCCTGCATCGTCCCCCTCTTTTGTGAAGACAGACGCAAGGTAATCATGAAGAACCATACCCACATCTTCCGCCTCCACACACAGGTTACCTCTTCGGTCTCTAATTGGCCCTACTCTTTCCTTAGTTATCCTCTTGCGCTTTATGTATTTATAAAACATCTTTGGGTTTTCTTATATTTTACTTGCCAATATTTTTTCATGCCCTCTCTTTGCTTTCCTAATTTCTATTTTAATTTCACCCCTGCACTTTCTATACACTTCTAGGCTTTCTGTTGTATTGAGCTCTCGGTATCTGACATAAGCTTTCCTTTTTTGCCTTATCCTACCCTGAGTGCTGCTTGATATCCAGAGGGCTCTAGATTTGGGAGACCCACCCTTTTTCTTTGTGGGAACATGTTTACTCTGAACCCTCACTATCTCCTCCTTGAATGCCTCCCACTGCTCTGACACTGATTTACCTTCAAGTAGCTGTTTCCAGTCCACTTTTGCTGAATCACTTCTTAGTTTAGTAAAATTGGCCTTCCCCCAATTGAGAACTTTTACACCTGGTCTATCTTACTGAAATAATCTCACTGTTCTCGCCTCCCTCCAGCTGCCGGTTTTCCCAAGCACCAAGTAACCCAGCCCACAGCCATTAAATTTAAAACTGTCCTAAGATTGGAGGCACGCAGCCTCATTAAAATATTTAAATGATGGACTGGCCTCCGGAGAGCAGGTTAGTCGCCCGCCTCACAACCCACCTCCATTAAAACCGGAGGCGGGTTGGTGTCTGGTTTTCCGTTTTTGAATTTTTAACCTCCCCTCCTGCCCCTCTCCCGCCCGTCCTGGGGAGTTAAAACCCCCCCCATAGTTGTCAACCGTCATTATTTTCAGAGTGTTGTCTTTGAATCAGAATTTGTAGATGGAAATCTGTGTTCTCTAGCACTCAGGGCTACGACTTGTTCCAGGATGACCCAAAAGTTGTTCATGCACGTGTGCAGGCAGAGGTTTTCTAATAAATTGGGAGTGCAAAGAGTTAATTCTATGAGACACATTGTTTTGTGAGTTAACGTGAGCAACACAGACAGCTTTACATAGCCAATTTTATATTCCAACAGGAGACTGGTCCCACTGAAGTTGTGGGTGTGATGAATCGGTTGAAGTGCTCAGCTGGATATATAATGACGAGGTGTCCCATGTTGTCTCTAAGATGGCTTAGTAGAGGTGTGAGATGCACAATTTTACTATAAGTTAATTAGGATCACAAAGGTATTAATAATTTTTGCATTTGGCTTTTGCTCCAGAGTTCTGAGGTGTGTGTGAGTGATTTTCAACAATAGGCACTCCTCTGATTGCACGGTGAACTGCAAGTTCATTCCACTGTGATCAATCTCTCTGTTGGTCGTGAGATCCTAATTTAAGCCGCGTTGACTGGAAGAGCCATTGAGCCAAGACAAAGAACTTGCTTGAAAGAAAGAAAGGGATGAGTTGACCCAGGTTCATTCACCGGACTATTATTAATTGGTTTGAAAGTGCCATTGATGGAGGTTTGGGAACATGTCACCTGTCAACTCTGTTGGCCAGAGAATGGGTGGATGCTGCAGGGAAATACTACAGAAAGGGAGAAAATAACATCCAGTAGGGGCAGTGTGGGATCTCGAAACAAAATTTGAAAGAAATGATTTTGGTTCAAATAACAGGAGCACAAATTAAAAATTAAGAAGTTAATAGTAAGAAATAGAGTCAGATGAAATGTTTTTACACAGAGGGGAATAGACCTGTGACACAAGTTGCAAGAAAAGACCATTGAACGGGAACAGTATATATATATAGTCTACAGTATACATACAGTGTACATAGTTACCAACCGTCCACTTTTCACCTGACACCAGCTTTTTCAGCTCCCATTCATGTTGGTGGCCCGAAATGAGCTGATATCAAGAAGAAGGAGGAAATACAAAGACAACTTTGGAATTGTGTTGAAGCCACAGAAGCCAGTTGGGTAACTAACTTGTGCAGACAGAGGGAGTGAGTACATTGTGACGGTTAAAGTGGACAGAAAGAAGTCCGGGGTGGGTTATCCATTTATCGCTCAGCATGGTACAGAAAGCAAACCCTACTGATGTATGGATTACACCTCTGGGGACCACTGACTGCAATTTTGCAAATGAGCCAGACTGCATCAAACTCATGCAATTGATCAAGAGTATTGCTAATGACAAGGCCTGTAAATACAGTCATGAAAACACCGATGGTATTAATTCTGCTCATCATCAGGCCAGCAAGTTTACCTCTGAGAATTATGTCTTGCTGGAGTATGACAGTCTGACCAATGATAGTGACAACAAAATCAAGAAACAAGTTCTCAAAGGAGTGTGTCTGGACAATAAGATTCAGTTTAGCTTCTCGCTTGAACTTATCATAGAGGTTCTGTCTGCCTGAACAGCAAGGCAGCATTTGTTCCAGATTGTTTGGCAAGAAACCTGGTCCATGTAATAAGAGAACATGTTCTCCTATGTTGTTAGCTCTGGTGAGGTATGGTGCCTTTGGCAATGTTGCTTGGTTTTATAGTGCTAACAACTTAAATTGCTGATCTATGGGGCCACAGAGCTTTTTAACTACAACCTATCTACACTGTCAAAATTGCAGGAAATGTTTTTTGTTGTATACGGAGTGATTCTGAGCTCTCAGTGGCTCTTCCACGGAGTGCACATTGGGAAACACGAATTTCCATCCATTAGTTGACAGAAAATCACAGCCGACATGCCCTTGATTTCTTGAGATCTGTGCGAAGTCACCTTGACAAATAGAGAAAAAGACAAGACAACAGATTTCTGTTCTTCTGTCATCAGGTGACCTCACAGACCCCAGGGATCTGAGCACCCTAGTTTTTGCCTTAAGCCACTGATGGAAATTCACATTTTTAAAAATAAGCTTTCTGGCAGCAGTGCAAAATACCTATTAGGGTAAAGTTAACTATTTATCATCTCAGAGAAGAAATCATTACTATCTACTCACACAGACATCCAAGCCTGCAAAATTGAATTTACTCTTTGGAAGTAGTGTTAAAGTACTGGTACTCTCAGACTGTATCACTGTCTGCATATGCTTATTCATTGCTTTACACCAGATTTAGCAGAAAAAGAACCTGAAAAATCTTGGGGTCGGGGGGGGGGGGAATTTTAACCCCCACTCCTGCCGCCACAATGGGCAGGAGAGGTTCAGGGGGGCGGTTAAATTGTTAAAAATGTGAAACCCGACCCCAACCCACTGTGAACGCGCCTAATTCTGGTTTTACTGCGGCGGCTTTGGGATCGGCCGAGTAACCTGCTCTGAAGAGGTGATCCACCGACCCCCCCCGCGACCCACAGATCCCGCTGCGATGCACCGACCCCCCCGCAACCCACCGACCCCCCCCGTGACCACAGATCCCGCTGCGATGCACCGACCCCCCCGCAACCCACCGACCCCCCCCCCCCCCCGTGACCACCGATCCCGCCGCGATCCACTGACTCCCCTGCGATCCACTGACCCCCCTGTGACCACAATCCCGGTGCGATCCACTGACCCACCAACCCCCCCACGACCCACCAATCCCACTGTGATCCACCAACCCCCACCGCGATCCACCAACCCCCACCGCGATCCACCGACCCCCCGCAATCCACCAACCCCCACCGTGATCCACCAACCCCCACCGCGATCCACCGACCCCCCGCAATCCACCAACCCCCACGTGATCCACCAACCGCCCACCGCGATCCACCGACCCCCCGCAATCCACCAACCCCCACCGTGATCCACCAACCGCCCACCGCGATCCACCAACCCCCACCGCGATCCACCGACCCCCCGCAATCCACCAACCCCCACCGTGATCCACCAACCGCCCACCGCGATCTACCGACCCCCCGCAATCCACCAACCCCCACCGTGATCCACCAACCCCCACCGCGATCCACCGACCCCCCGCAATCCACCAACCCCCACCGTGATCCACCAACCGCCCACCGCGATCTACCGACCCCCCGCAATCCACCAACCCCCACCGTGATCCACCAACCGCCCACCGCGATCCACCGACCCCCCGCAATCCACCAACCCCCACCGTGATCCACCAACCGCCCACCGCGATCCACCGACCCTCCGCAATCCACCAACCCCCACCGTGATCCACCAACCGCCCCGCAATCCACCAACTCCCACCGTGATCCACCAACCCCCACCGCGACCACCGACAACCCCCCGCGATCTGCCGACACCCGGGATCTCTATCTCCACCCCCATGATCTCTATCTCCACTCCCGTGATCTCCCCCCTCCCCCCCCTCCCCTCCTCCCCCCGCAATCTCTCCCCACCCTGTCTATAGCAGGCTTTTCTGCCCAGTGACCAGCCAGTCTCTCAATCTGACCAGCTGCCGGGCAGGTAACGGAGTAAAAAAATTCTAATGCTGTTAAACTCGGCAGGACCTCCGCCTTCCCGGTATTTCCAGGTTTCCCAACCGCTGACAGGTGTTCCCGATTCCTCCCTGCCTCCCTATAAATATTGGGGCCTTGGAGTCTGTTAGAAACTAACAGTTCATTGTATCAGACTGTGGATTCCTGCAGCACATTTTTTGTTGCTGCAAAGCAGATTCTTTAAGAACTACAGTTGAACTAGTTTGATGCTTTTGTCAGACCTGGTGCAGGTAATCTCACACCACCTAAGATTCACACCAGTGATAGTTATACTGCAATCAATCCAAAGTCAACTTCTTAATTTTAAAAATTAAACTTATAAAAGTTTCCCGGGGTGACTTTTTTTTTATTCGTTCACGGGATGTGGGCGTCGCTGGCAAGGCCGGCATTTATTGCCCATCCCTAATTGCCCTCGAGAAGGTGGTGGTGAGCCGCCTTCTTGAACCGCTGCAGTCCGTGTGGTGACGGTTCTCCCACAGTGCTGTTAGGAAGGGAGTTCCAGGATTTTGACCCAGCGACAATGAAGGAACGGCGATATATTTCCAAGTCGGGATGGTGTGTGACTTGGAGGGGAACGTGCAGGTGGTGTTGTTCCCATGTGCTCTTGTCCTTCTAGGCATTAGAGGTCGCGGGTCTGCGAGGTGCTGTCGAAGAAGCCTTGGCGAGTTGCTGCAGTGCATCCTGTAGTTGGTACACACTGCAGCCATGGTGCACCGGTGGTGAAGGGAGTGAATGTTTCGGGTGGTGGATGGGGTGCCAATCAAGCGGGCTGCTTTGTCCTGGAGCTTCTTGAGTGTTGTTGGAGCTGCACTCATCCAGGCAAGTGGAGAGTATTCCATCACACTCCTGACTTGTGCCTTGTAGATGGCGGAAAGGCTTTGGGGAGTCAGGAGGTGAGTCACTCGCCGCAGAATACCCAGCCTCTGACCTGCTCTTGCAGCCACAGTATTTATGTGGCTGGTCCAGTTAAGTTTCTGATCAATGGTGACCCCCCGGATGTTGATGGTTGGGGATTCAGTGATGGTAATGCCGTTGAATGTCAAGGGGAGGTGTGTGTGAAAATAAACTGTGAGCAGGACAGGGTGCACAATCCAGGCTTGTACATAAATAACTGGCACTTGTGTGAAGCATTGGGAAAGTAAAAGAGAAAATTGGTGGAGAAAATGTTCAAAAAAAGTGCAAAGAACCCAATTGTTCTATTGGACTGCATTTAAGTTTCTAACATTAGGAAAAACAACAACCGTCAGACGGACTTTTTAAAATCGTAACTTTTTTTCTCCACCAGATTTTTTTCCCCCTCTTCACCTAAAGGCAGTACTGGGATACGATCACAGAAGTATTGGTCACCCTCCAGTACCTCACCCACATGGCCATTATTTATGTGCGTGGTACAGGATGTCAGTATGCTATTCAGCTGCAGGGGATTTCATGGATGAACCTGCTCCTAATGTCCACACTCACACACACATCTGGCAGTGGTTTCTGGTTAGCAATCAGGAGCCAAATATAGAGCTTGTGCTGTCACCAATGCTGAGACGAACCAACTCATCCCCGGCTGGAGATTACTCCTGGACTCTTCCTGGTTCCTCTGGCTCGGCTATTCACTGCATGAACTTGCTGAGTCATTTTGGGCGAGTCTTTTACAACATCCTAAATTCACAGGCAGTCAAAGGTCATCAAGCAGAGCTCTGCGTTGGCATTAAAGTACACGTGTGCAGAGCTCTGCTTTTCCCTGACTGACACAGTAGCGTGAGCAGTGCTGCCAGCTCGTACTATTATAAGATCACGTACTGGTGTCAAATGAGGCCTGCAGTATTACTTCTGCCACCTTGTGGAATATTAAGGCAACAGCCCCACCCAGCTTGTAAAAGTTAATTTACTTGAAATTGTCTTTTTCCATGTTTTTTTTAAAACCCTCCTCTTCACTCGCCTCCTGTCTTGAAGGCACTAACTGGGGTGGGGTGGGGGGGGGTCTGGTTTCATGGGCAGTATCAGAGGATTGAGTTAAGAAGAAAGACAGGAGAAACTTGGCCTCTTCAGTCTTGAAAAGAGGTGACTGAGAAGGGGTGTTATCGAGGTACATAAGATAGGAAACGGAGTTTAAACCTGGAACCCTACTTCACGTAAACCTTGAAAATAGAACAAGGGGCACAACTTCAAAGTGGTAAAAGATAAATTCAGGATTAACATTGGGAAGTTCTTCCACACATGAATTAGACCCATGATAAGGTAGGGTAAGCAAATATTCATTTTAGGGGCAGTTGGATACTACAATGAAATGGCCACATGGGTGGCTTAAGCTGAGCCAAATGATCTTCCACATCCGTATTTGTCTTGTGAGGTAAAAATCCTCCATAGTTCCTGCATATTTACTATCCAATGAGCGCTACTGAAAGTCCAGGTATGTGGGTATTGAGGGTGCTGAGGCTAATTGAAGCACCCCTAATGCCTCCTTAGCTGATTGATTGAACCTGGCAACTTCCTGGTCTCTATGACTCAGCTTCTCATTCCTTTAACCAGCTGATCCATCAGGACAGCCAAATAGTGAGGAAGTCTTCGTTTCCTTCATTTAGGAAAAAACTGCAAATCTACTCACCAAGTGCCAACAATCAGGCGTTGCAATGTTAATTGTATTTCCATACCACAAATAATTATACACTAGGTAGAAAATACTGGAACAAAATACAGTATATGTGTTGCTGCTATATCTGCAATGTCTACTTGAAAAACATGTGCAACAGTAAAAAAAAATCAACATAGCATAATTTATGTGTATTTAAATGTTGTAACTTTATTCCATTAACAGATTTGTAAATACTGACTGCTGAGAATGCAACAAATGGAAAGAGCCTCCAATGGTGGATCAGGGCCATCTCATTTACAACATAAGAATTTTTAGGAACAAGAAAAGCCTTTAAGTTCAACTTTTTTGATTAATTCGCATTCCACCTTCCCATCATATCCCTCTTTTTTTTCTCTCCAGAAGCACATCTGTTTATATCTTGACCCCACTTCAACAATTAATCTCAGTCACAGAAGAACTGGGTGCTGGCCCTTGAACCCTTGTAAAAATGACCTTCAGAAATTCAACAGTTTTAAGTGGTAAAGCATCTGGAAGAGGATGATATGATTTTGGTAACTGATGTTGATGGTGGCGAGGTGGAGGACTTTAGGGAGGTAATTCCAGAGTGTAAAGCCTAGGCAGCTGAAGGTTCAGCTGCAATTGGTTGGATGAAAACAGTGCGGGGATACACAAGAGGCCAGAGTCAGAGGAACAGCCAGTTCGGGGTGGTTGTAGGGCTGGAGGAGGCTACAAAAATAGGGAGGGGCGAGGCCGTGGACAGATTTGAACACAAGGATGAAAATTTTAAATTTGAGGCATTGTGGGACCGGGAGTCAATGTAGCTCCACGAGGACAGGCGTGATGGGTGAACGGGAGTTGATGCGGGTTAAGATACGGGCAGCAGAATTTTTGATGAACTAAAGTTCACAGAGGGTGCAGAATGGGTGGCTGGCCAAAACATCATTGGAATAGTTGAGTCTGGAGGTGTCAAAGGCACTCATGGGTAAGAAAGGAGAAGGAGTGGCAAATTTGATGAAGCAGGGAATACACACTGTAGAGAGGACTGATGTACACAAAGAGGTCCAGATGAGGCAATATGGTTAGAGATCAGTTAAAAAAGGGTTGTTATATTAGTTGAGTTGTACTATGGACCCCCTAATGGTTGGAGGGAAATGGAAGAGCAAATCTTTACCAGGGCAATGAGTAGAAATAACAAAATTATTGTTCTTGGAGATTTTAATAACCATTTATTGATTGAGACAGGAAAGCAATAGATGTAGAAAAAGCAAATGGAATTCCAAAAATTCCTTCGTCAAGCAGTTTGTTCACATACCTACAAGGGGAGAGACATTGCTATATCTAATTATAATGAGTGATGAAAAAAACAGGTAGATGAGTTAAATTTGGGTGAGCACCTTGAGCATTGTGATCATAATATAACAAGGTTTAAGGTCCAAACAGAAAGGGTAAAGGTAAGTACAAAAACATGGACACCAGATTGGAATAGGGCAAATTTTAGAAGGATGAGGAGCGAGCTAGCTAAGGTGAGGTGGAAAGAGAAGTTGACACACAGGACTGTAAAAGTTGATTGCAAACTTGCTGAATAAATATATACCACTTGACTACTTCAAGTTTCAGAATGCCATGGATAAGTAAAGGTGTTAGAAACAAAATAAAACTGAAGAAGCAGGAATATGGAGCCTATAGCTATGAAAAAAATGGTAAAGACATAATATGAAAAAATAAGAAAAGAGGTTCAGAGAGAGATAAGGAAAGCAAGGAGGGAGTATGAGGAGAGATTCTAAAAAATATATTAAAAAAAGTAAAATATTCTACAAATATATCAGTGAAAAGAGGATTGTTAAATGTGTGGTGGGACCCCTGAGAGGAGAAGTTCGTGAGTTAATAGAGGATAAGCAGAAATTGGGGGACAGATACTGAATAAGTGCTTTATTGTTTACAAAAGAGCATATTGGGGACGAAATAAATCCTGTACTGATTAGAGGTGAGACGAGAGATATCGTAATAAATAAAAGGAAAATATTGAAGAAGTTTAACCTCGGTGGTGGGGAGCTTTTAGAGACGATAATCTGGGACAAAATTAATAGTCACTTGGACAAGTGTGGATTAATAAAGGAAAGCCAGCATGCATTTGTTAAAGGCAATTTGTGATAAATTAACTTGAGTTTTTTGATGATGGTTGATGAGAGCAATGCGGTTGATGTTGTGTATATGTACTTTCAAAGGGCACTTGATAAAGTGCCACATAATAGGCCTGTCAGCAAAATAAAAGTGGCAGTGGTAGCATGGATATGAAATTGTGTAAGTGACAGGGAATAGAGGGTAGTGGTGAACGGTTATTTATCAGACTGGAGGAAGGTATATAATGGTGTTCCCCAGGGGTCGGTACGAGGACCACTGTTTTTTTTATATATATTAATGACTTGGACTGGAGTGTACATGGCACAATTTCAAAATTTGCAGATGACACAAAACTTGGTAATGTAGTAAACAGTAGAAGGATAGTAATAGACTTCAAGAGGACACAGACAGCCTGGTGGAATGGCCGGGCACATGGCAGATAAAATTTAATGCAGAGAAGTGTGAAATGATACATTTTGGTAGGAAGAATGAGGAGAGGCAATATAAACTAAATGGTACAATTCTAAAGGGAGTGCAGGAACAGAGAGACCTGGGGGTATATGTGCACAAATCGTTGAAGATAGCAGGACAGGTTGAGAAAGTGGTTAGAAAAGCATACGGGATCCTGGGCTTTATAAATAGAGGCATAAAGTACAAAAGCAAGGAAGTTATGTTGAACCTTGATAAAACACTGGTTCGGCCACAACTGGAGCATTGTGTCCAATTCTGGGCACCGCACTTTAGGAAGGATGTGAAGGCCTTAGAGAGGGTGTGGAAAAGATTTACTAGAATGGTTCCAGGGATGAGGGACTTCAGTTACATGGATAGACTGGAAAAGCTGGGATTGTTCTCCTCAGAGCAGAGAAGGTTGGGAGGAGATTTGATAGAAGTGTTCAAAATCATGAATGGTTTAGATAAAGTAAATAAAGTGAAATTGTTCCCATTGGCGGAAGACTCGAGAACCAGAGGGCATAGATTTAAGGTGATTGGCAAAAGAACTAAAGGCGACATGAGGAAAAGCATTTTTATGCAGTGAGTGGTTATGACCTGGAATGCGCTGCCTGAAAGAGTGGTGGAAGCAGATTTAATCATGGCTTTCAAAAAGGAATTGGATAAATACTTGAAGGGGAAAAAGTGCAGGTTACGGGGAAAGAGCGGTAGAATGGGACTAACTGGATTGGTCTCACAAAGAGCGAGCACGGGCTCGATGGGCCATATGGCCTCCTTTGCGCGATAACCATTCTATAATTCTATAATACTAAGTTAATTAAGCTAAAGGAGTACAAAGTGCTGGAAACTGATGATGTACATCTACTGATCCTGAGGAAAATGTGGGAAGAAAAATTGGAGGCCCTAGAAATGGTAGACTGGAATTTGCTGGAAATTTGTACCATGCTAATGATGTTTTAACGGTGTGCGCCATTATTGATACATAAAAGTCCCAGGAAATAATGGAGTAAGTGAGTTATTCCATTCGTTGAATTGCGCTATAATTTACTGGGTCATCGTGCGGCTCCGCCAATACCCTCGTCTAAACCAGGAAAAGTTTGTTCTCGTAGCTCTGCCCATCAGTGCAATCTATGGCGATCATAAATTTCCTGGATTAACGCCTGTTTTCAAGCCGCAGACACTTAGACTAATGACTTGATTTATGATGCTCACATGACTCTCAACCTAGAGGCTAACAAAGGAACCATTAGCAACAACAACAACTTGCATTTATATAGTGCCTTTAATGTAGTAAAATGTTCAAAGGCGCTTCACAGGTTAAAGCTGAGGAGCCTCACCCCTGAAGTCCGGAAATTGTTTTCAGATTTTTTTTCTAATTCTCTCCATTTTGACAGTGTTTCTTGCCAGTTTTGCCAGCTTTTTTGATGGTATATACTTATTCATCCAGAGTCCTGTTAGTGGCTGTAAGCAGTTACATTCCGAATCCCCCCCCCCCACCTCCACCCATCCCTTTCGACATGTTAAGAAGGTAAAAGAATTGCAGGGGCATTTCCACTGGGGATTCTCCTGTTCTTGATTATCATGGACTGAGTGGTTGGAAGTGGACTCTGGTTTGGACTCAGGTTCTGGGTGAAGGTGACAACTCTGAACTGGGAGCCTCAGTCAAAGCCAATCGTCACTTGGACCTCACGCTTCAAAACCGGCCGGCACAGACCGATCTGAACCAAACTGAGAGATCACACAAAGGGAAGTGGGCTCAGTGTTTGGGGAACTTCCCACAGGGCCTAATCTCAGCTCAGCACCAACATTTCTAAACCACTCCCTGAACTCAGACTCAATAAAAGAGGGTGTTCATAGAATTATAGACATTACAGCATGGAAGGAGGCACTCATTCATTGTCTGACCAGCACTCATTGTCTGACCGGCATCAGCTGGTTGACACCAAAACAACACTTTTCATCCTCCTGCAAAAGACGGACTAAGTAAGATACTGACAGAGAGAGCTTTTTCTGAGAGAAGGGAATAAATTTGGCCTGAACAGGAGTTGGTGTTAACTGTTCCGAGTCTGCTGGTGTAACTGACATCATGCAAAGATTGCGCAGACTGAGCTGTTTTATTTGAACTGCAAAATGATTTAAATTAACTGGATTATGCTGACTCATTGTGCAATTTGAGTGAATGCCTGAAAAGGTCATTATGTGATTCACCAGGTGAATTCCTGTTGGTATGTAACAAGGTCATGCTAATTAGAGACTTCTTGAGCTGTAAGAGGGCAACTGAGTGAACCACTGACAAGGTGTACTTGATATTGGGGTAGAAATCGCTCGGAGCAGCGAACCAACAATCCTCGCCGCTCCAAAGATTTATACCAACCCACAAACTTACCGCGATCTTTTCTCTGGCATTTCCTCAAATAGGAAGCGGAGATGAGCCCAGCATCAGTTCAGGCGAAGCTAGGACTCTGGGAGAAGTGAAAGGATCGATCTCTCCCCTCGAACAATCAGATTGCAGCATTTTTGACAAGCTGCGTTCACTGTCTCTGCAGGCTTAGAGCGTTGAACCAGGAAGTAAAAGATACAACATTTTAAATCAATGTAAAAACAGTTATAGACAGCGATAAAAAGAGAGAGTAAGAAATAATTGAATTAAATAGAGACAGATGGAAAAGTAAAAAAAAATTAATTTTTTAATTTAATTTTTTTTTAATGATCAAAATCTATTAAAATAAGGAGTAATGAGACTCCACATTTTTAAAAGTTAATTTTTAGTTGTTTGACAGTCATTAAGGCTAACTGCACTGTTAAAACTTAGTTTAGACCTCTATTTTTAAGCGTACCTGTTTTGTGGCATAATTAGTTACTTTCCAGCTGGACAAATAAGTAAGTTTGCACTTTTTGAATGATTTCTCTGATTGCGGCGTGCGATGGCCCTTTAATTCAAAGCTGTCATATCGCCGGCGAACCATTAGGAGCAAGTTCTGGATTTCCCTGTTTCACTGTGCATGTGCGAACGTGGGAACTTGCTCCTCCATTCCGCCACTAACAACGGAAGACGCTGTTGAGCTCACCGTTACTTCGCGAGCGATTTCTGCCCCAATATGTAGACAGGTACCCAATGCGTTACCCACTCCCCAAAAAAATCAGGTATGGAGGCCTCAGGTCTACCAAAAGTGTACTACCCAACGAGCATAAAGGGGGCTGGGAGCCTGGATGCAAGTTCTGCATTTGGTCCATTGGATCTTTTAAAATGAAGTGGCGATTCCAGCAGCACAATGGCTACTGGGAATAGGTGCTGAAGGGGAGGCCATCATAAAAATGTAAAAAATAATTTGGGCGCTCCTTCCCTTTACCCCCAACATCTCTGCTCCCCTCATAGCGCCTCCTTATGCTTTGCCCCTTCTCCACACTGGGAATGTGACCGCTGCATAACGGACAGTTCCCTGGCCTTTCACTGGCTGCCGGCGTCTGACAGTGTGACCTGTCACTCACAGCACATCATGAGAGATACGCTCAGGGTGTCAGTAAATTATGCAAATGAGCTGCCCTTACTTTATCCAGTAAGGTCAGCCCATCTTTACATAGGTGCACACAGCACTGACATTATTGGCATGGCATTTGGTCCATATTATCTGCCTCAGTGAGTTTTTGATGAGAAAATGTAAGGAAAGAAGTGCGGCTGAACAATAATTGATTTTGATGGTTCCGGATCAGTTGAGGTTATGTGAGGACTGTGCTGATTGAGCTGATTTTAAAATTATGGGCCCTAAAAATCCACAACTGATGTCTGCCTTGGTTCAGTGGTAGCACTCTCACCTCTGAGTATAAGGTTGCGGGTTGAAGCCCCACTCCAGAGCCTTGAACACAAAATCTTGACTGACACTCCAGTGCAGTAATGAGGGAGTGCTGCACTTTCGGAGGTGCCGTCTTTTGGATAAGACATTAAACCAAGGCCCCATCTGCCTCTCAGATGGATGTAAAAGATCCTGTGGCACTATTCAAAGATGAGCAGGGTGGTTCTCCCATTGTCTTGACCAACATTCATCTCTCAACCAACACCACTAAAATAGATTATCTGGCTATTTTTGCTGTTTGTGGGATCTTGCAGTGTGCAAATTGGCTGAGGTCTTGAAAGGTGCTATAAAATGCAAGTTCTTTCTTCTGTACTCGGGCATAATGCCTGAAAACTAAGCTGGGACCTGGCTACAGCAGAATTGAAGTGAACTCTCCATGATGTCCTGTTGGGAATGGAGCTTCTGTCCGGTTCAAATATGGCCATCAATGTAAGGCCGGAGCAGCAACTATAAACAAGAACACGCCTTGGTCCTTCAGTGGGACCCAACGTATGGTTGGCAGAGATATGACTTGTCAGACTGGGCACACCATCCTGACCACTGGCATTTGGGTCGAAGCAGACTAGATGCATGGAGGATGTTCCCGATGGCTGGGGAGTCCAGAAACAGGGGTCACAGTCTCAGGATATGGGGTATGCCATTTATAACCAAGATGAGGAGAAATTTCTTCACTCAGAGGGTGGTGAACCTGTGGATTTCTCTACCACAGAAGGCAGTGGAGGCCAAGTCATTAGATGTATTCAAGAAGGAGATAGATATATTTCTTAATGCTAAAGGGATCAAGGGATATGGGGAAAAAGCGGGAACAGGTTACTGAATTAGACGATCAGCCACGATCATATTGAATGGCGGAGCAGGCCCGAAGGGCCGAATGGCCTACTCTTGCTCCTATTTTCTATGTTTCTATGTTTCACATGGTGGTCCAGTCTGAGTTTGAGGCCTGGACCCCCAAAGAGGAGGAGAAATTATTTCTTCAAGAAAATGTTTTCAGTATGGTCCCTCCTTACAAAAGGGACTGAGGACACCATCAAGTTGTTTCCAGTGGGAGGGACCCAACAAACCTCTCAAAGCATCGAAACATAGAAAAATAGAAAATAGGAGCAGGAGTAGGCCATTCGGCCCTTCGAGCCTGCTCCGCCATTCAATATGATCATGGCTGATCCTTTATCTCAATACCATATTCCCGCTCTCTCCCCATACCACTTAATGCCTTTTGTGTCTAGAAATCTATCTCGCTCCTTCTTAAATATATTCAGTGACTTGGCCTCCACAGACTTCTGTCGTAGAGAATTCCACAGGTTCACCACATTCTGAGTGAAGAAATTTCTCCTCATCTCAGTCCTAAGTGTCCTACCCCGTATCCTGAGACTGTGACCCCTCGTTCTGGACCCCCCAGCCAGGGTCACCTCTGCCAAATTTTCCCATCTCTTTACATAGGCAAGTGCCATAAATGTAATCAAGAGCAACACCACAACACTGTGGATTTAAGAATTACCCTTGAGAATCAGAGAGTGGTAGTTGTAGGGCATTTCTATAATTAGGGGGATGGCAGCTTGTTCTGCAGCCCCAACCAGTAGTTCCAAATAGTGTATTGGTGCAGGTGGAAGCATGTCTCAAAAGGGAGGGAAACAAGCCAGAAGTATGATTCCCTTAGGAACCAATGACATATCAAAAAGTAGGATGGAGGTTTGTGCAGATAGAATTTGAGGAGTTCATTTGGAGGCCATCATGCAAGAGGGTGGCAATCTCAAGCTAACGCTCAGTCCCACAAGCAGGATAAATTAGAGAGAAGCAGATTAGACATGTCAATGTGTGGCTAGGAAGGTGGTATAGAAGAAGGAGTTTCAGATTCCTGGGACACTAGGCAAGCTCAGGGGCAGAGGGAAGCTCTGCAGATGAGAACAGTTTCACCTGAATCAAACCCGCACCAATGTCCTTGCAAAGAGAATAAGTAAGTTGGTGAAGTGGATTTAAATTAATAATGATGTGGAGATGCCGGTGATGGACTGGGGTTGACAATTGTAAACAATTTTACAACACCAAGTTATAGTCCAGCAATTTTATTTTAAATTCACAAGCTTTCGGAGGCTTCCTCCTTCCTCAGGTAAATGTTCAGGAGCTCCTCGAAACCTACGCATTTATACATATAGAACAATACATGGTGTTTACAGAATGCCCCTGCAACTGCCCGTTGCCAAGGCAATCAGTGTGTTCAGACAGAGAGGTGTCACCTGCAGAACCCCCGAATACACATTCAACAAAAAAACAAACAGGAAAAAAAAACAGAGAGAGGCAGAAACATCCGGAAGGCAGAGAAAGCCAGCAAATGACCCATTATATTAAAAACAGATAACATTTGTTCGCTGGTGGGGTAACGTGTAGCGTGACATGAACCCAAGATCCCGGTTGAGGCCGTCCTCATGGGTGCGGAACTTGGCTATCAATTTCTGCTCGACGATTTTGCGTTGTCGTGTGTCTCGAAGGCCGCCTTGGAGTACGCTTACCCGAAGGTCGGTGGATGAATGTCCATGACTGCTGAAGTGTTCCCCGACTGGGTAAGCGTACTCCAAGACACACGAGATACTTCGAGACACACGACAACGCAAAATCGTCGAGCAGAAATTGATAGCCAAGTTCCGCACCCATGAGGACGGCCTCAACCGGGATCTTGGGTTCATGTCACGCTACACGTTACCCCACCAGCGAACAAATGTTATCTGTTTTTAATATAATGGGTCATTTGCTGGCTTTCTCTGCCTTCCGGATGTTTCTGCCTCTCTCTGTTTTTTTTTCCTGTTTGTTTTTTTGTTGAATGTGTATTCGGGGGTTCTGCAGGTGACACCTCTCTGTCTGAACACACTGATTGCCTTGGCAACGGGCAGTTGCAGGGGCATTCTGTAAACACCATGTATTGTTCTATATGTATAAATGCGTAGGTTTCGAGGAGCTCCTGAACATTTACCTGAGGAAGGAGGAAGCCTCCGAAAGCTTGTGAATTTAAAATAAAATTGCTGGACTATAACTTGGTGTTGTAAAATTGTTTACAATTAAATTAATAAGGCAGAGGGAGGGGCAAACAGAAAAAGGGAAAATAAAGAGTGATGCAGGTAGGAAAGATATTGAAGCTAAATGTCATGGTACAGAACAAGAGTGGCAGATCGCAATTCAAGTGCCGGCGATGATGCAGGAGGTAAGGATATGACCACCCAGAGAAATAACAACAAAATAAATAATCAGTCCAGGGAGTGGGGGAAATGGATGCTTCAAAGTTCGACACATGAATGCTTGGAGTTTTAGGAATAAAATTAAAAACTTGGAGGTCCTTGCAGGAGCAAGAAGCAAGAAGGCCAAGTGGAGCAAGTGTCAGTGGGAGAGCATTTAGGGAGCAGCGATCATAGTATCATAAGGTTTAGAATAGCTATGGAAAAGGCCACGGACCACTCTAAAGCAAAAATACTCAATTGGAGGAGGGCCAATTTCAATGGGATCATAACAGATCTGGCCCGGGTGAATTGGAATCAAAGATTGGCAGGCAAAACTGTAATTGAACAATGGGCGGCCTTTAAGGAGGAGATGGTTCGGGTACAGTCTAGGCACATTCTCACGAGGCAGAAAGGTAGGGCAATTAAAGCCAGAGCTCCCTGGATGACAAAAGAGATAATGAGTAAGATGAAATGGAAAAAGGGGTTTAAAATAGATATCAGGTTGATAACACAAGTGAGAACCAGCCTGAATATAGAAAGTTCAGAGGGGAAGTGAAAAAAGAAATAAGAGGGGCAAAGAGAGAGTATGAGAATAGACTGGTGGCAAACATAAAAGGGAATTCAAAAGTCTTCTATAGGCATGTAAACAATAAACGGGTAGTAAGAGGAGGGGTGGGGCCGATTAGGGATGAAAAAGGAGATCTACTCATGGAGGCAGAGGGGATGGCCGAGGTACTAAATGAATACTTTGCATCTGTCTTTACCAAGTCTCAGTAAAGGAAGATATAGTTGAGATATTGGATGAGCTAAAAATTAATAAAGAAGTGATACTTGAAAGGCTGGCTGTACTTAAAGTAGATAAGTCACCCAGTCTGGATGGGATGCATCCTAGGTTGTTGAGGGAAGTAAGGGTGGAAATTGCGGAGGTACTGGCCATAATCTTCCAAACATCTGTAGATACGGGGGTGGTGCCAGAGGATTGGAGAATTGCAAATGTTACGCCCCTGTTCAAAAAAGGGTGTAAGGATAAACCCAGCAACTATAGGCCAGTCAGCTTAACCTCAGTGGTGGGGAAACTTTTAGAAATGCTAATCCAGGACAGAATTAACAGTCACTTGGAGGAGGGTGGATTGATTAGGGAAAGCCAGCACGGATTTGTTAAAGGCAAATCGTGTTTAACTAACCTGATAGAGTTTTTTGATGAGGTAACAGAGAGGGTAGATGAGGGCAATGCAGTTGATGTGGCGTATATGGATTTTCAAAAGGCGTTTGGTAAAGTGCCGCACAGTAGGCTTATCATCAAGATTGCAGCCCATGGAATAAAGGGGGCAGTAGCAACATGGATACTGAATTGGCTAAGGGGCAGGAAACAGAGAGTAGTGGTGAACGATTGTTTTTCGGACCAGGGGTCAGTGCTGGGACCACTGCTTTTCTTGATATATATTAATGACTTAGGCTTGAGTGTACAGGGCACAATTTCAAAATTTGCAGATGACACAAAGCTTGGAAGGGTTGTAAACAGTGAGGAGGATAATGATAGACTTCA
Organism: Heptranchias perlo; assembly: GCF_035084215.1. Lineage (NCBI taxonomy): Eukaryota > Metazoa > Chordata > Chondrichthyes > Hexanchiformes > Hexanchidae > Heptranchias > Heptranchias perlo. The sequence continues at coordinate 38,756,005 of NC_090325.1, forward strand.
AGAGGATATAGACAGGGTGGTGCCATGGCTGGACACGTGGCAGATGAAATTTAACGCAGAAAAATGCGAAGTGATACATTTCGGTAGGAAGAACAAGGAGAGGCAATATAAACTAGAAGGCACAACTTTAAAAGGGGTACAGGAACAGAGAGATCTGGGGGTATATGTGCACAAATCGTTGAAGGTGGCAGGGCAGGTTGAGAAAGTGGAGAAGCTGGGGTTGTTCTCCTTGGAACAGAGACAGTTGTGAGGAAATTTGATAGAGGTATTCAAAATCATGAAGGGCGTAGACAGAGTAGATAGAGAGAAATTGTTCCCATTGGCGGAAGGGTCAAGGACCAGAGGACATAGATTTAAGATGATTGGCAAAAGAACCAAAGGTGACACGAGAAAAAACCTTTTTACACAGTGAGTGGTTAGGGTCTGGAATGCACTGCCCGAGGGGGTGGTGGAGGCAGATTCAATCGTGGCCTTCAATAGGGAACTGGACAAGTACTTGAACGGAAAAAATTTGCAGGGCTGCAGGGAAAGGGCGGGGGAGTGGGACCAGCTGGATTGCTCTTGCATAGAGCCGGCACGGACTTGATGGGCCGAATGGCCTCCTTCCATGCTGTAACCTTTCTATGATTCTATGATTCTATGATTCAAGAGGCTTTGATATCATAGGCATCACAGAGACCTGGTTCAACAGTGACAAGGGGCAGGTAAACCCACGAGAGATGCAGATTATTTTAATGAAATAAAAAAGACAAAAGTGGTAGGGCTTGTAGCCTTTCATATGAAAAATAATTGGATTATAACAGAGGTGGATCTACCTGCCCCAAGTACATATAAGTTGGAAGGAAGCAAACTATGGGTGTTTGATATCGATCACCAGGCCAGTAGGGATATTGAACCAAACACTTTGTAGTCAAATCAGGGAAGTGAGATCCGATTTAAGCAAGAAAGAAGTTGCATTTATATAGTGCCTGTAATATCCTCAGGATGTCCCAAAGTGCTTCATGACCAATGAAGTATTTTCTCAAAATGTAATCACTGTTGTAATGTCAGGAAACCCAGCAGCCAATTTGTGCATTGCAAGATCCCACAAACAGCAATGAGATAAACGTCCAGATAATCTGTTTTAATGATGTTGGTTGTTGGAAATATGCTATTATTAATAATAACTTAATAATAACTTCCACAATGATTTGGGCCCGGGTGTGAGCGAACATGCAAGCTTTATCATGGACATAAGAACAACGTTTTAATGCGTTATACCAAACAACAAGTATTTATATAACAACGTTCTAAAACAGTTATATCAAATAAACAAGGATGGTACATGCTGTCCCTAGGAAGTTTCAAGCTGATCAGGCCTGGTATCGTAGGGTGTGTGGGCCTCCGTCGTCCCAGAAGCTGCTTCTAACTGCAGTGAGATAGTGCCTCAGTTTATATATCTTTCTGAAGCATATTGGCTTTGGGTAGCTTCTGGTAGCTTAACGACATTAGTCCCATGATGTCATCTGACCCAGAGATCTCCCCCCAGGATGCCCATTGTTCCAGACATCTTTATCTATTCTATGGTGTTAACTGTTGTCGATTCTATGTATCTCATGCCCTTATCTTTCTGTGTATTTTGATTGTTCGGATGCAGACATTTAAGATGTCTCATCCTGTATATGCCAACCACAAAGGTTATCTAATTAACTGAACAAAGCTCCTGCAATTAACATAAAAGGATTAGTCTGTGTCGAGGTCCTGAGTCTTTGATTATGCCTTGGGACGTTTTGTTATCTGTTTCTGACAATTGGCCTTCAATGTGTCTGTTCGCAGTTTTATTGCCTTTGCAATATTCTCAATCACTTTGCCTGATGTCAGGCACATCAATTCCTGTGGGATGCTGGCACCCTTTATATTCTCACAGACACAAGGTCTGCCCACAGCCTCGCTTTTTAGCCAAGCGCCTGAAGCTTTGCAGGATGGGATACATGACCATGATTTGGTCTAGAAATCGTATTTCTTACATTGGTTGAGAGGTAAATATTGACCAGTACACCAGGAGAACTCGCCTGCTCTTTTTTGAATAGCGCCAAGGGATCTTTTACGCCCACCGAAGAGAACAGACGGGACTTTGTTTAACGTTTCACCCAAAAGATGTCCAATAGCACAGCACTTCCTCGGTACTTAATTGAAGTGTCAATCTAAAATATGTAGTCAAGTCTCTGGAGTGGAGTTCAAAGCCACACTGTCTGACTCAGAGATAAGTGCTACCACTGAACCAAGACTGAAATCAAAGCTTATATTAACAATGTTCATTATCCTTTCCCATGCTCATCATTTTTCAATTGTTCACATCAATTTGTGTTTGACCTGCCTATTCACAATTCTTTGCAGGTCCATCCCAATTTGGTATCATTTTTAAAAGTTCGTTCATGGGATGTGGGCGTTGCTAGCGAGGCCGACATTTATTGCCCATCCCTAATTGCCCTTGAGAAGGTGATGGTGAGCCGCCTTCTTGAACCGCTGCAGTCCATGTGGTGAAGGTTCTCCCACAGTGCTGTTAGGAAGGGAGTTCCAGGATTTTGACCCAGCGACGATGAAGGAACGGCAATATATTTCCAAGTCGGGATGGTGTGTGACTTGGAGGGGAACGTGCAGGTGGTGTTGTTCCCATGTGCCTGCTGCCCTTGTCCTTCTAGGTGGTAGAGGTCACGGGTTTGGGAGGTGCTCTCAAAGAAGCCTTGGCGAGTTGCTGCAGTACATCCTGTGGAAGGTACACACTGCAGCCACGGTGCGCCGGTGGTGAAGGGAGTGAATGTTTAGGGTGGTGGATGGGGTGCCAATCAAGCGGGCTGCTTTGTCCTGGATGGTGTCGAGCTTCTTGAGTGTTGTTGGAGCTGCACTCATCCAGGCAAGTGGAGAGTATTCCATCACACTCCTGACTTGTGCCTTGTAGATGGTGGAAAGGCTTTGGGGAGTCAAGAGGTGAGTCACTCACCGCAGAATACCCAGCCTCTGACCTGCTCTTGAAGCCACAGTATTTATATGGCTGGTCCAGTTAGGTTTCTGGTCAATGGTGACCCCCAGGATGTTGATGGTGGGGGATTCGGCGATGGTAATGCCGTTGAATGTCATGGAGAAGTGGTTAGACTTTCTCTTGTTGGTGATGGTCATTGCCTGGCATTTATCTGGAGTAAATGTTACTTGCCACTTATCAGCCCAAGCGTGGATGTTGTCCAGGTCTTGCTGCATGCGGGCACGGACAACTCCACTATCTGAGGGGTTGCGAATGGAACTGAACACTGTTCAATCATCAGCGAACATCCCCATTTCTGACCTTATGATGGAGGGAAGGTCATTGATGAAGCAGCTGAAGATGGTTGGGCCGAGGACACTGCCCTGAGGAACTCCTGCAGCAATGTCCTGGGGCTGAGATGATTGGCCTCCAACAACCACTACCATCTTCCTTTGTGCTAGGTATGACTCCAGCCACTCGAGAGTTTTCCCCCTAATTCCCATTGACTTCAGTTTTACTAGGGCTCCTTGGTGCCACACTCGGTCAAATGCTGCCTTGATGTCAAGGGCAGTCACTCTCACCTTACCTGCACTCTTAGCTCATCTGTAAATATGGAGGGGGAAAAATTGGATAAGGGTCCGTTTCGGCGGGGGCAGCGCGATGCGTTAGTACCCCGCACCCAATGAACCCTACGCTGGTAAAATGCAAGTTTCGACCCACCTGAGGACTTACCTGCAATCAGCCTTTTCTTTCCTGGCCTTGCACGTGGAATCAATGCAATTTGCACTTTCCACCAGAGGGAGCTCAATCTCTTAAAGGGAGGCTGTTTCTTAGAAATCTCTTGAAGTCTACTGTCTGCGGAATCTGAGCGGAGATCAGACATCGCACTCTTAAAACACAATTGTAAACAATTTTACAACACCAAGTTATAGTCCAGCAATTTTATTTTAAATTCACAAGCTTTCGGAGGCTACCTCCTTCCTCAGGTGAACGATGTGGAAAAACACAGATGCAGGTCCCATCCCTATGTTTACACACTGACGAGTTATGTTAAAACATTGAATAAAGGTTGCGCACTACTAAATCCCACATCCTCCAATCTGCACACCAGACCTCACCAATCTGTCGATCTGAGTTGGTGCCAGGCTTGCGAGAGTGCACGCACCAAGGTTCTCTGCCGATGCACTAGAAACCTTGGGTGCAAGAGGTGGACAGAAGGAGGGACTGCCTATATCTGCAGGGGGGGGCAAGAGGCCCTCCAGACATATACTCAAAAGGCAGTGGAAGGCAGCGGGGGACAAAGTCAATGCCAGGCGCACAGCATTATGAACATGGATGCAGTGCAGGAAGAAGTTCAATGCTTTGATATGAGTGGTCAAGGTGAGTGAGGTCAACTGTCAAGTGGCGTCTCCTACCAATTGCATCACGCACTACACCCCCCATCACCCACATACCAATAAACTCTTTCCATCAGTACTCAACTCTTTCAATCAGATGCTTCTTCTCACCCTTACACATTACCACTGTTTTAGGAACATAGGAACATAGAAACAGGAGTAGGCCATTCAGCCCCTTTTGCCTGCTCCGCCATTTGATAAGATCATGGCTGATCTGTGATCTAACTCCATATACCCGCCTTTGGCCCATATCCCTTAATACCTTTGATTGCCAAAAAGCTATCTATCTCAGATTTAAATGTAGCAATTGAGCTAGCCACGCACCCACAACTCACAGGCCACACACACTGGCAGCTATTCAACCATGACAGGCACATCACCCAGACACACGTCCCGCTTTCTTGCAGGAGAAGGTGGCGCATATCAAGAAGCAGCAAGTGGCAGTGGCGTTTAGCCCCTCAAGCCTGTTCTGCCATTCAATGAGATCATGGTGGACCTGTGACCTAACTCCATATACCCGTCTTAACTCCATATACCTTAATACCCTAAGCTAACAGAAATCAATCAATCTCAGATTTAACATTCACAATTGAGCTAGCATCAACTGCCGTCTGCAGAAGACCTGGACAGAAGGAGGGACTGCCTACATTATACTCCATCTGCCACCTTCTTGCCCACTCACTTAACCTGTCTATATCCCTTTACACTCTTCGTGTCCTCCTCACTGCTTACTTTCCCACCTAGCTTTGTATCATCAGCAAACTTGGATACATTACGCTCGGTCCCTTCATCCAAGTCATTAATATAGATTGTAAATAGCTGAGGCCCAAGCACTGATCCTTGCGGTACCCCACCAGCTACAGCCTGCCAACCTGAAAATGATACGTTTATTCTTACTCTCAGTTTTCTGTCCGTTAACCAATCCTCTATCCAAGCTAATATATTACCCCCAACCCCATGAGCCCTTATCTTGCGTAACAACCTTTTATGTGGCACCTTATCGAATGCTTTTTGAAAATCCAAATATACTACACCCACTGGTTCCCCTTTATCTACCCTGCTAGTTACATCCTCAAAAAACTCCAATAAAATTGTCAAACATGATTTCCCTTTGATAAAACCATGTTGACTCTGCATAATCGTATTATGATGTTCTAAGTGCCCTGTTACCACTTGCTTAATAATGGATTCCAGCATTTTCCCGATGACTGTAGTTCCCTATTTTCTCTCTCCTTCCTTTCTTGAATAGCAGAGTTACATTTACTACCTTCCAATCCGTTGGGACCGTTCCAGGATCTAGGGAATTTTGGAAGATCATAACCAATGAATCCAATATCTCTGCAGCCACCTCTTTTTGAACCCTCGGATGCAGGCCATCAGCTCCAGAGGATTTATTGGCTTTTAGTCCCATTAGTTTCTCAAGTACTTTTTCTCTACTGATAATAATTGCTTTAAGTTCCTCACTCTCATTAACCCCTTGGTTCACTATTATTTCTGGTATGCTTTTTGTGTCTTCTACAGTGAAGACAGAGACAAAATATTTGTTTAACGCATCTGCCATTTTCAGATTCTCCATTATAATTTCTCCTGTCTCAGACTCTAGGGGACCAATGTTCATTTTTGCTACTCTCTTCCTTTTTACATACTTGTAGAAGCTCTTACAATCCATTTTTATATTTCTTGCTAGTTTACTTTCATATTCTATTTTCTCCCTTTTTATCAATTTTTTGGTTGTCCTTTGCTGGTTTCCAAAACCAATCCTCAGGTTTACTATTTTTCTTGGCAGCATTAAAGGCCTCTTCTTTAAATCTAATACTATCCTTAACGGATCCATGGATGGATCCACGGATGGATCACTTTTTCCATGGAATTTTTATTTCTCAATGGAATGTATATTTGTTGAGAATATTGAAATATTTCTTTAAATCTTTGCCATTGCTTTTCAACTGTCAAACACTTAAATTTATTTTCCCAATCTACCTTAGCTAACTCATCCCTCATACCTATGTAATTGGCTTTATTTAAATTTCGGACTCTAGTTTCGGACTTAAGTACGTCATTCTCAAACTCAATGTGAAATTCTATCATATTATGATCACTCTTCACCAGAGGATCTCTTACTGTGAGATTACTAATTAACCCTGTCTCATTACACAATACAAGATCTAAAATAGCCTGTTCCCTGTTTGGTTCCATGACATATTGCTGTAGAAAACTGTCACGAATGCATTCCATGAACTCCTCCAAACTAGCTTTGCCAATTTGATTTGCCCAGTCTATATGAAGATTAAAGTCCCCCACGATTACTGCATTACCCTTGTTACAAGCTCCTATTATTTCATGATTAATACTCTGTCCAATGGTATAGCTACTATTAGGGGGCCTATAAACTACTCCCACCAATGTTTTCTGTCCCCTGTTATTTCTTATTTCCGCCCATACTGATTATACTTCCTGATCTTCCAAGCCAAGATCCTTTCTCACCACTGTCCTTATTATTAGGGCTACACCCCCTCCTTTTCCATTCTGCCTGTCTTTTCTAAACGTCATGCACTCTGGAATATTTAGTTCCCAATCTTGGTCACTTTGCAACCATGTCTCTGTAATGGCTATTAGATCAAACCCATTTATTTCTACTTGTGCAACTAATTCATCTATCTTGTTACGAATGCTCCGTGCATTCAGATAAAGAGCCTTTAATTTTGACTTTCTATCATTTTTTCCTGCTTTGACCTTACTTGTTGATGCTCTATTATTGGTAAACTCTCTGTCCCTTCCTGCCACACTCTGCTTATCTTGACACAAATCACTGCACTGCTCTGTTGCCTTGACTTGTCTCATTACATTTCTAAATTTTCCCTCACCTGACTCCCCCACCCCCCGCCACTTTTTAAGTTTAAAGCCCTATCTACAGCCTTAGTTATTCGATTCGCCAGGACGCTGGTCTCAGTGGAGTGGAGTGGAGCCCGTCTCAACGGAACAGCTCCCTCTTTCCCCAATACTGGTGCCAGTGCCCCATGAATTGAAACCCCTGTCTCCCAGACCACTCTTTGAGCCACGCATTTAACTCTCTGATCTGTTTGTCCCTATGCAAATTTTCACATGGCTCTGGTAGTAATCCAGAGATTATTACCTTTGAGGTTCTGCTTGTTAATTTAGACTCCAGCTCCTCAAACTGCCTCAGCAGAACCCCATTCTTAGTTCTACCTATGTCGTTGGTTCTTATGTGGACCACGACAACTGGATCCTCCCCCTCATGCTCCAAGTTCTTTTCCAACCCTGAGGAGATGTCCTTAACCCTGGCACCGGGCACGCAACACAGCCTTCGGGACTCTCAGACTCAGCTGCAGAGAACAGTATCTATTCCCCTGACTATACTATCCCCTACCACTACCACATCCCTTCTTACGTCCCCCACTTGAATAGCCCCCTGTACCACAGTGCTGTGGTCAATTTGCCCATCCTCCCTGCAGACTTTGCTCTCATCCACACAGGTAGCAAGTATCTCGTACCTTTTGGACAAGGTCAAGGGCTGAGGCTCCTCCATCACGACATCCTGGGTCCCCATACCTGCCTGACTCGCAATCACATCCTTCTGTCTCTGATCACTGAACGAATCTAAACTAATATCTAATCTAAGAGGTGTAATTACCTCCTGGATCAAAGTGTCCAGGTAACTCTCCTCCTCCCGGATGCATCGCAATATCTGCAGCTCGGACTCCAGCTCAACATCTCTGACTCAAGCCTATCATTCGTTTTTGGGTAAAATATTGGAAAGCATTTGTGTGCCAGCAGATTGAGTGCAAAGGACATCTGTGCATCCCTCATATCCAACTTTGCAAGAGAGATTCCAACTTTAAAATATCAGTTTCCCAACTGCAATTGATTGCTCTGTGCCTAATTCAAAATCAAGCGTGTTTAGCTCTTTTGCACATCGCTATGATATGCCTGTCCATATGTGGGCAGGTGAACATGCGGCAGTGTGGAAAGTTTGACGGATGGAACAATTTCATAGTATCACTGTACCATAGTCGGGACATCACAAAAGGAGGCCATTCGGCCCATCGTGCCTGTGCCGGCTCTTTGAAAGAGCTATCCAATTCGTGTCCCAGAACATAATAAATCACCATTGCATGCTGTGTCCTTCATAATAATGCAAAGGATTTTGCTGCAAATATGCTAATGGGGGAATGCACTTTGATAATTTGTGGCTCTGCAATGGATCCAGCAAGCAAGGCAGATCAGAAAGTTAATACCTCACTTTTCAGATTAATTTTTTATTTTATTTTCCATTTTAAATTAATTTTATTTTGTTGCAGTCCTGGGTCTCTCTCTCTGCTCTTTTCTCCAGTTGTCACATGACCTGCTCACCTGTTTCTTCTAATGTTGTTTTTGACGTGGACAGAAACAGCAGAAGATTTGGCCAGTGGGGGTAGACAGCACTCATCCACTGACTTTTTTTCTCCCTTCCCACGGATAAGTACCTGAAATTTGTTTGGTTGATGAGGCAGCACAGGACTCATTGGGTTCAATTTTCATTTGCCAGCATAGAACCAGCAGGAAGCGGTGTGGGGGAATCAGTGCTCGATTGAAGCAGAGCTGAACCCAGCCAAGTTTCTGGGTTCAGCCTCATTATCATAATGCAGATGCGAGTAATGCCTGGGATTGGCAGCACGCCCAATAGGCAGAAGGAAATTGCATGCTACTGAAGGTCTTAAAGAGGCAGTGTTGTTTTCATGCATAAGGTAGAGCAATGAATGTCTGCAGTTTCTAAATGATGCCCACAAGCAGTTCAAGGAGGAGTTGGATGCTTTGGTTTCTGAATGGGTCTGTGGAATTTTTGGCAGTTCATTTTGGGAGAGGAACAACATTTTGTTTCCCATGGTTGGGTGCTGTGTGCCAGTGGGTTTCGGAGATCACTAACCATGCCGATGAAAGAAGAATATATCTGAGAACCTGGCTGCAGTGCAGAAAGAATTTGAACAAGCTCACCAGGTGTGCTAAAGTTGAAACTCACATCTCTGCTTATTTAAACTTATCTCCCGAATAGTTCCTTGGAAGCTTTCCATGGTTGCCCATTAGTGAAGGTTTTGTCACATCTCCTTTCTGCTTTTCCTTATACTCCTGGCAACTCCTTCCATTTGTTACAAAAGCAATGCCTGTACTTGTCATCATGCACAAAATAGTCAGCAGGCTAATGCATGGCAAAGGCTGATAAACCATTTGCCCGAGTGACAATATTTACTCCTTTCTTCTCTTCCTGGAGGATAAGATTACCCATAAAATTAGGGAGAGAGCTTCTCCCAAACTCCAGACTGTCACTTCCGATGAATTTGCTGACTTAGAAATCCTGGGTATCCTGAGGCAGTAGGAGTTGTGGAAGCTCGACGCCTGCTCCCAGATAGGGGTGTGCAACCAACCTTTTTGTCTCTTTTTTTTTCACGCCTCGCTCCTATACTCACTGACTCAATCACTTCAACCACATCAGCAAATGGACATCGAAACCTTGTCTTCTCTTTCCCTAGGGATAATAGGTGACTCGGCCTTAGGGTCCAGGGAGAGGGATGAATGAAGCTTTCCTGCAGATACATGCATCACTCATTCTTACTCTGCCAAGCACCAGCGCAGAACTATTCAGCCTGAAGGATTTAGAAAGTGATTCAGAGGGCAATGCATCAAGTGATACACTAAGCACAGTGAGCAGAAGCAAGTGGCAGTGGCAAAGGAGAATAAACAAACAGCTGTCCACAAATTCAGTTCACTCCCTTCCTCTGCTGAAAAGAACAGGGTGATGGACCTCAATAGCCCAGCTTTTAAAAGAAGGCTGCTTTCTCAGCATGAGCAATTACAGGAAGCATTGGTCAGTGTATCTAGGAGCTTTCACCGGACAGGAGATTCCACTTGGGTGGCTAACAGATGCAAAAGAAAGAATTGGATTTACCTGGCGCCTTTCATGATCTCAGGATGTCCCAAAGTAATTCACAGCCACTGACGTACTTTTGAGATGTAGTTACTGTTGTAATATCAGAAACACAGCGGCCAATTTGCACACAGCAAGGTTCCGCAAACAGCAATGAGATAAATGAACAGATAATCTGTTTTGATGGTGTTGGTTGAGGGATAAACGTTGGCTCGGACACTGGGAGAACTTCCCTGTTCTTCTTGAAATAGTGCCTTGGGATCTTTTATATTTATCTGAGAGGCAGACGTCTTCATTTAACGTCTTGTCTGAAAGACAGCACCTCTGATGATGCAGCACTCGTTCAGTACTACATTGAAGTATCAGCCCAGATTATGTGTTCAAGACTCTGAAGTAAGAACCTACAGCTTTCTGACTCAGAGACAACAGTGCTACCACTGACCTAAGGCTGACAAAGAAGGCCAATAGAATGTGTAGTACTTAATTTGCATTGTGTGCAAAGAATGTTTCTGAAAGAGTATTGCAGATTGAAATTTGAGGTGAGATGAATGGTCTGCTTTGCAGTTGGGGAGTAGTTGTTGCCTGTGGTGTGAATGGCACATCTTATCAAGGACTGGGGAAGATCGTTGACAAGAATGTTAATGCAGGGGGACTAGGGAATCATGACACAAAAGTCCCCTATAAAGTTAAATCCTCACTGTCCAGGAACATATGTAACTGCTTGGTTGAAGGGCCTGAGAGCCAATGTTATTCAGCCTCCTTTTTGTATCCTGGCAAGTGTCCACATCTTCAGGAGAGGAGGAGAGAAAACTGGAAAGAAAAAACTAGATGAAAAATGCATTGTGTGGGTGATGATTGGTGTGAACTTATTTTCTTCCATTCTGTGACGTTGAAATGGCGTTGAAGCACCAACTCATTGAAACACTGCAACATTACAAAGTCTTTATTATTTATCCTCTCTTTTGTGAATTCTGCATCCCTTTTTCACTTATTGTCAATGACATTCCGATTTAACTCTTTGCTGATGATCTCTTTAGAGAGAATCTTTCTGCCCCAAGTTTTTCTCCCCACTTACGAATGGACTTATGCAAGCAACGGCTCCACATCTTCACCTAAATAACCATTCTTCATGTGTGAGCCTAGACAGTGAGTCAACAAGTTATTCATCACACCTGATTAATCAGCGTTCACAGGCATACATTTTCCAGCAGAAATCAGTGGGAATCTTGGTTGATTTTTTTCCTCTCCTTTGTGCAGGAGCACTGAGATCAATTGTATCATCACAACTACTTCGCCAGCTGGGATCAACTAACTCAGCACAGATCTGGGATCAAAGCCGAGGACTTTCTGGTCTGCCTGGATTAAAACTACCGCAAGGAATGGGGGTGAATCTCTTTGCCGTTTTATAAGAGCATAAGAACATAAGAGATAGGAGCAGGAGTAGGCCATTTGGCCCTTCGAGCCTGTTCCGCCATTCAATGAGATTATGGCTGATCAGATTCTGGCCTCAACTCCACTTTCCCGCCTATTCCCCATATACTTTGACTCCCTCACTGATCAAAAAATTGTCTAATTCAGCCTTAAATATATTCAATCACTCAGACGCCACTGCTCTTTGGGGCAAAGAATTCCAACGGTTCACAAGCCTCTGAGAGAAGAAATTCTCCTCATCTCTGTCTTAAATGGGTGACCCCTTATTCTGAGACGATGCCCCCAAGTTCTAGATTCCCCTATGAGGGGAAACCTCTTCTCAGCATTTACCCTGCCAAGCCCTCTCAGAATCTTATATGTTTCAATAAGATCTCTTCTCATTCTTCTAAACTCCAGTGAGTATCGGCCCAACCTGCTCAATCTTTCCTCATGAGAAAACCCTTCCAAACCCGGAATCAACCTAGTGAACCTTCCCTGAATCGCCACCAAGCAAGTATATCTTTCCTTAAATAAGGGGACCAAAACTGTACGCAGTACTCGAGGTGTGGTCTCACCAGCACCCTGTACAGTTGTAGCAAGAATTCCCTGCTTTTATACTCCATTCCCCTTGAAATAAAGGCCAGTATTCCATTTGCCTTCCCAATTACCTGCTGCATCTGTATGCTAACTTTTTGTGTTTCATGTACGAGGACACCCAAATTCCTCTGTTCCGCAGCATTCTGTAGTCTTTCTCCATTTATATAATATTTTGCTTTTTTATTCTTCCTGACAAAGTGGATGACTTCACCTTTTCCCACATTATACTCCATCTGCCAAATATTTGCCCACTCGCTTAACCTATCTACATCCCTTTGCAGACACTTTAATTTATGTCCTCCTCACAGCTTACTTTTGCACCTATCTTTGTATCATCAGCAAATCTGGCCACTGTACACTCGCTTCCTTCATCCAAGTCATTGATATATATTGTAAATAGTTAAGGCCCCAGCACTGACCCCTGCGGCACCCCACTAGTTACAGATTGCCATTTTGAAAACGACCCCTTTATCCTGACTCTCTGTTTTCTGTTAGTTAGCCAATCCTCTATCCATGCGAATATATTACCTCCAAAAACATGAGCTCTTACCTTGTGCAGTAGCGTTTTATGTGGCACCTTATAGAATGCCTTTTGGAAATCCAAATACACTACATCTACTGGTTCCCCTTTATTCAACCTGCTCATTACTTCCTCAAAGAACTCTAATAAATTTGTCAAACATGATTTCCCTTTCATATAGGAACATGGGAACATAGGAACAGAAGTAGGCCATTCAGCCCCTTGTGCCTGCTCCACCATTTGATAAGATCATGGCTGATCTGTGATCCAACTTCATATACCCAACTTTGGCCCATATCCCTTAATACCTTTGGTTACCAAAAAGCTATCTATCTCAGATTTAAATTTAGCAATTGAGCTAGAATCAATTGCCGTTTGCGGAAGAGTGTTCCAAACTTCTACCACCCTTTGTGTGTAGAAATGTTTTCTAATCTCGCTCCTGAAAGGTCTGGCTCTAATTTTTGGACTGTGCCCCCTACTCCTAGAATCCCTAACCAGCGGAAATAGTTTCTCTCTATCCACCCTGTCCATTCCCCTTAATATCTTATAAACTTTGATCAGATCACCCCTTAACCTTTGAAACTCTCGAGAATACAACCCCAATTTGTGTAATCTCTCCTCGTAACTTAACCCTTGAAGTCCGGGTATCATTCTAGTAAACCGACGCTGCACTCCCTCCAAAGCCAATATGTCCTTCCGAAGGTGCGGTGCCCAGAACTGCTCACAGTACTCCAGGTGCGGTCTAACCAGGGTTTTGTATAGCTGCAGCATAACTTCTGCCCCCTTGTACTCCAGTCCTCTCGATATCAAGGCCAGCATTCCATTAGCCTTATTGATTATTTTCTGCACCTGTTCATGACACTTCAATGATCTATGTACCTGAACCCCTAGGTCCCTTTGGACATCCACTGTTTTTAACTTTTTACCATTCAGAAAGTACCCTGTTCTATCCATTTCTGATCCAAAGTGGATGACCTCACATGTTGGAGGCCAATCATCTCAGCCCCAGGGCATTGCTGCAGGAGTTCCTCAGGGCAGTGTCCTAGGCCCAACCATCTTCAGCTGCTTCATCAATGACCTTCCCTCCATCATAAGGTCAGAAATGGGGATGTTCGCTGATGACTGCACAGTGTTCAGTTCCATTCGCAACCCCTCAGATAATGAAGCAGTCCGAGCCCGCATGCAGCAAGACATGGACAACATCCAGGCTTGGGCTCATAAGTGCCAAGTAACATTCGCGCCAGATAAGTGCCAGGCAATGACCATCTCCAACAAGAGAGAGTCTAACCACCTCCCCTTGACATTCAACGGCATTACCATCGCCGAATCTCCCACCATCAACATCCTGGGGGTCACCATTGACCAGAAACTGAACTGGACCAGCCATATAAATACTGTGGCTACGAGAGCAGGTCAGAGGCTGGGTATTCTGCGGCAAGTGACTCACCCCCTGACTCTCCAAAGCCTTTCCACCATCTACAAGGCACAAGTCAGGAGTGTGATGGAATATTCTCCACTTGCCTGGATGAGTGCAGCTCCAACAACACTCAAGAAGCTCGACACCATCCAAGATAAAGCAGCCCGCTTGATTGGCACCCCATCCACCACCCTAAACATTCACTCCCTTCACCACCGGCGCACTGTGGCTGCAGTGTGCACCATCCATAGGATGCACTGCAGCAACTCGCCAAGGCTTCTTCGACAGCACCTCCCAAACCCGCGACCTCTACCACCTAGAAGGACAAGAGCAGCAGGCGCATGGGAACAACACCACCTGCACGTTCCCCTCCAAGTCACACACCATCCCGACTTGGAAATATATCGCCGTTCCTTCATTGTCGCTGGGTCAAAATCCTGGAACTCCCTTCCTAACAGCACTATGGGAGAACCGTCACCACACGGACTGCAGCGGTTCAAGAAGGCAGCTCACCACCACCTTCTTGAGTGCAATTAGGGATGGGCAATAAATGCTGGCCTCGCCAGCGACGCCCACATCCCGTGAACGAATAAAAAAAAAATTTGCCTGCATTGAATTCCATTTGCCACAGTTTTGCCCATTCAACTAATCTATCAATATCACTTTGTAATTTTATGTTTTCATCTACACTGCTTACAATGCCACCAATCTTTGTGTCATCGGCAAACTTAGATATGAGACTTTTTATGCCTTCATCTAAGTCGTTAATAAGTATTGTGAATAATTGAGGCCCCACGACAGATCCCTGCGGGACTCCACTAGTCACATCCTGCCAATGTGAGTACCACCCATTATCCCTACTCTCTGTCGCCTTTCGCTCAGCCAACTTCGTAACCAAGTCCATACTTTTCCCTCAATTCCATGGGCATCTATCTTAGCTAACAGTCTCTTATGTGGGACCTTATCAAATGCCTTCTGGATGTCCATATAAATAACATCCATTGACATTCCCCTGTCCACTACTTTAGTCACCTCTTCAAAAAATTCAATCAGGTTCAACAGGCACGACCTACCTTTCACAAATCCATGCTGGCTCTCTCTGATGAACTGAAAATTCTCGAGGTGTTCAGTCACCCTATCCTTAATTATAGACTGCAGCATTTTCCCCACAACAGATGTTATGCTAACTGGTCTATAATTCCCTGGTTTCCCTCTCTCTTCTTTCTTAAAAAGCGGAGTGACATGTGCAATTTTCCAATCCAGAGGGACAGTTCCTGAATCTCCTTAATTTTATTTTGTGTCTCTAAATGTCCTGCTACTACTTCCTTAATAATGGATTCTAGCATTTTCCCATTTACAGATGTTAGGCTAATTGGCCTATAGTTACTTGCTTTCTGTCTCCCTCCCTTCTTGAATAGGGGTGTTACATTTGCGGTTTTCCAATCCGCTGGGACCTTTCCAGAATCCAGTGAATTTTGGAAGGTTGCAACCAATGCATCCACTATCTCTGTGGCCACTTCTTCCAAGACTTTCAGATGCAAGTCATCGGGTCCAGTGGACTCGTCAGCCTGCAGACCCATTAGTTTGTCGAGTACTTGTTCTCTAGTGATAGTGATTGTTTTTAGATCCTCCCCCGCCTTTGCCCCTTGATTATCTATTATTATTGGTATGCTTTTAGTGTCTTCTACTGTGAAGACAGATACAAAATTTCTGTTCAATGCCTCTGCCATTTCATTGTTTTCCATTATTATTTCCCCAGTATTACGCTCTAAGGGACCTATACTTATTTTAGCTACTCTCTTCCTTTTTATATACTTGTAAAAGCTCTTCCTGTCAGTTTTTAGATTTCTTGAGAGTTTACTCTCAATCTATTTTCTCCCTCGATTATTTTTTTAGTCCTCCTTTGCTGGTTTCTAAAATTTTCCCAATCTTCAGGCTTACCACTAATCTTTGCCACGTTGTATGCCTTTTCTTTTAACTTGATACCATCCTTGACTTCCATAGTTATCCATGGTTGGTACACCCTTCTCGTGGAGTCTTTCCTCCTTACTGGGATATATTTTTGTTGAGAGTATAAAATATCTTTTTAAATGTCTGGCACTGCTTATCCACTGTCATCGTTTCTAATCTGTTTTCCCAGTCCACTTTAGCCAACTCTGTCAAGGGGCACAAAGAATCAGGAGAGAAGGATAGCTCTAGAGTAAAAAATAGTAAGGTGTTAGATAGGGTGAGACCAAGAGAGATTACAAGAAGGCCTAAGACAGGTTTGCGGTGCATGTGTGTGAACGCACGAAGCATGGTAAACAAGGTTGATGAGCTGCAGGCACAAATAGCCACATGGGTATATGATCTTGTGGCAATAACGGAGACCTGGTTCAAAAAAGGGCAGGATTGGGTACTAAATATTCCTGGATACAAGGTGTTCAGGAAAGATAGGGAAGGAAAGATATGAGTGGCGGGGGGTGGGGGGGCGGGTGGCAGTATTGATTAAGGAGAATATTGCAGTTCTGGAGAGAGAGGATGTCCTGGAGGGGTCAAGGACAGAATCCATTTGGCTAGAGTTAAGAAACAATAGAGGTGCCATTACACTACTGGGTGTATTCTATAGGCCACCAACTAGTGGGAAGGATATAGAGGAGCAAATTTGCAGGGAAATTACAGAGAGGTACAAAAGCCATGGAGTAGCGATAACAGGGGATTTCAACTATCCTAATATTGACTGGGTTAGAAATAATATAAGGGGCAGAGAGGGGAAGGAATTTTTGAAATGTGTTCAGGATAACTTTCTTGACCAGGACGTTTCCAGCCCAAGAGGAAGGACGAATTGCTGGACTTGGATCTAGAGAATGAGATGCGCCAAGTGTAACAAGTGTCAGTGGAAGAGCTTTTAGGGAGCAGCGATCATAGTATCATAAGGTTGAGAACAGCTATGGAAAAGGAATCTGTCCACTCTAAAGTAAAAATACTCAATTGGAGAGGGTCAATTTCAGTGGGGTGAGAACAGATCTGGCCCAGGTAAATTGGAATCATAGATTGGCAGGCAAAACTGTAATTGAACCGTGGACAGCCTTTAAAGAGGAGATGATTGGGTACAGATTAGGTACATTCCAAAGAGGAAGAAAGGTAGGGCAATTAAAGCCAGAGCTCCCTGGGATCACAAAGGAGATAGAGAGTAAGATGAAGTGGAAAAAAGCGCCAAATGACAGGTGTCAGGTTGATAACACAAGTGAGAACCAGGCAGAATATAGAGAGTTCAGAGGGGAAGTGAAAAAGGAAATAAAAGGGGCAAAAAGAGAGCATGAGAATAGACGAGCGACCAACATTAAAGGGAATCCAAAAGTCTTCTACAGACATGTTAACAGTAAACGGGTAGTAAGAGGAGGGGTGGGGCCGATTAGGGACCATAAAGGAGATCTGTTCATGGAGGCAGTGGGCATGGCTGTGGTATTAAATGAGTACTTTGCACCGATCTTTACCAAGGAAGAAGATGCTGCCAGAGTCTCGGTAAAGGAAGATATAGTTAAGATACTGGATGGGCTAAAAATTGAGAAAGAAGAGGTACTAGAAGGACTAGCTGTACTTAAAATAGATTAATCACCTGGTCCAGATGGGATGCACCCTCGGATGCTGAGGGAAGTAAGGGGGGAAATTGCGGAGGTACTGGCCATATTCTTCCAAACATCCTTAGATCCGGGGGTAGTGGCAGAGGACTGGAGAATTGCAAATGTTCAAAAAAAAGGTGCAAAGATAAACCCAGCAACTATAGTCCAGTCAGTTTAATGTCGGTGGTGGGGAAACTTTTGGAAATGATAATCCGGGATAGAATTAACAGTCACTTGTACAAGTGTGGATTGATTAGAGAAAGCCAGCACAGATTTGTTAAAGGCAAATCACGTTTATCCAACTTGATAGAGTTTTTTGATGAGGTAACAGAGAGGGCAGATGAGGGCAATGCAGTTGATGTGGTGTATATGGATTTTCAAAAAGCATTTGATAAAATGCAACATGGTAGGTTTGCTATTAAGATTGCGGCCCATGGAATAAAGGGGGCAGTAGCAACATGGATACAGAATTGGCTAAGGGACAGGAAACAGAGAGTAGTGGGGAATGGTTGTTTTTCGGACTGGAGGGAGGTGTACAGTGGTGTTCCCCAGGGGGCGGTGCTGGGACCACGACTTTTCTTGATATATATTAAATGACTTGGACTTGGGAGTACGGGGCACAATTTCAAAATTTTGGGATGACACAAAACTTGGAATGGCAGTAAGCAGTGAGGAGGATAGTGATAGACTTCAAGAGGATATCGACACTCTGGTGGCATGGGCGGACACGTGGCAGATGAAATTTAAGGCGGAAAAATGCGAGGTGATGCATTTCGGTTGGAAAAATGAAGCGAGGCGATATAAACTTTTTTTTTATTCGTTCATGGGATGTGGGCATCGCTGGCAAGGCCGGCATTTATTGCCCATCCCTAATTTCCCTCGAGAAGGTGGTGGTGAGCCGCCTTCTTGAACCGCTGCCGTCCGTGTGGTGACGGTTCTCCCACAGTGCTGTTCGGAAGGGAGTTCCAGGATTTTGACCCAGCGACGATGAAGGAACAGCGATATATTTCCAAGTCGGGATGGTGTGTGACTTGGAGGGGAACGTGCAGGTGGTGTTGTTCCCATGTGCCTGCTGCTCTTGTCCTTCTAGGTGGTAGAGGTCGCGGGTTTGGGAGGTGCTGTCGAAGAAGCCTTGGTGAGTTTCTCTGATTCTATGATTCTGTCCTCATGTCATTGTAACTGCCCTTATTTAGGTTTAATACAGTAGTTTCAGATCCAAGATCCTCACACTCAAACTGGATGAGCTGTGTATAAACAGCGTAGGAAATTTAGCAAGGAAATAGGATGGCCAAAATTGAATACAGCACTTTAACAACGGCCTAAACGATGTTTTGTATAAAGTCATTATTACTTCTTAATACTTATTGCTGTTGGGCTTTTTTATGGGTTTACCTACCTGTACTCACACTTTCAGGATTTATGTATTTGAGCCACTGGTCTCTCTGTTCATCCACACAGTATCTTTCAAAATGGAATACCTCACCGTTATCTGAATGAAATTGTATCTGCCACCTGCCTGTCCATTCCACTATCCTGTCTTTGCCTCCCTGAAGCCTTTTACAGTCCTCCTCACTGTTTGCAAATCTTCCTAAGTTTTGTGGCCACTTAAGGTCTGGAGAACTACAAGCTCTGCCCATTCATACCTGAATTTGTACCAGAATTAACCGTGCCTCTAGCAAAGCTGTTCCAGTGCAGCTACAACACTGGCATCTACCCGACAGTGTGGAAAATTGCCCAGGTATGTTCTGTCCACAAAAAGCAGGACAAATCCAATCCAGCCAATTACTGCCCCATCAGTCTACTCTCAATCATCAGCAAAATGATAGAAGGTGTCGTCCACAGTGCTATCAAGCGGCACTTACTCACCAATAACCTGCTCACTGATGCTTAGTTTGGATTCTGCCAGGACCACTTGGCTCCAGAACTCATTACAGCCTTGATCCAAACATGGACAAAAGAGCTGAATTCCAGAGGTGAGGTGAGAGTGACTGCCCTTGACATCAAGGCAGCATTTGACCGAGTGTGGCATCACGGAGCCCGAGTAAAATTGAAGTCAATGGGAATCAGGGGAAAACTCTCCAATGGCTGGAGTCATTCCTAGCACAATGGAAGATGGTAGTGGTTGTTGGAGGCCAATCATTTCAGCCCCAGGACATTGCTGCAGCAGTTCCTCAGGGCAGTGTCCTAGGCCCAACCATCTTCAGCTGCTTCATCAATTACCTTCCCTCCATCATAAGGTCAGAAATGGGGATGTTCGCTGATGATTGCACAGTGTTCAGCTCCATTCGCAACCCCTCAGATAATGAAGCAGTCCGTGCCCGCATGCAGAAAGGCCCGGACAACATCCAGGCTTGGGCTGATAAGTGGCAAGTAACATTCGTGCCAGACAAGTACCAGGCAATGACCATCTCCAACAAGAGAGAGTCTAACCACCTTCCCTTGACTTTCAACGGCATTACCATCGCCGAATCCCCCACCATCAACTGGACCAGCCACATAAATACTATGGCTACAATAGCAGGTCAGAGGCTGGGTATTCTGCGGCGAGTGACTCACCTCCTGACTCCCCAAAGCCTTTCCGCCATCTACAAGGCACAAGTCAGGAGTGTGATGGAATACTCTCCACTTGCCTGGATGAGTGCAGCTCCAACAACACTCAAGGACCTCGACATCATCCAGGACAAAGCAGCCCACTTGATTGGCTCCCCATCCACCACCCTAAACATTCACTCCCTTTACCACTGGCACACCGTGGCTGCAGTGTGTACCATCCACAGGATGCACTGCAGCAACTCGCCAAGGCTTCTTCGACAGCACCTCCCAAACCTGCGACCTCTACCATCTAGAAGGACAAGAGCAGCAAGCACATGGGAACAACACCACCTGCATGTTCCCCTCCAAGTCACACACCATCCCGACTTGGAAATATATCGCCGTTCCTTCATTGTCGCTGGGTCAAAATCCTGGAACTCCCTACCTAACAGCACCGTGAGAGAACCTTCAATACACGGACTGCAGCGGTTCAAGACGACGGCTCACCACCACCTTCTCAAGGGCAATTAGGGATGGGCAATAAATGCTGGCCTTGCCAGCGATGCCCACATCCCATGAACGAATAAAAAAAAAGTATTCTCATTTTAGAATTTTGATTGTATCACTAATAAATCTTGCTGGCAGAAATCTGGGAAAATTAATTTGGCAAGAAAAATTTGACCAGTTTTGCAAATTTCAAATCCATTTTCATATCTCATCTAAATAAGTTCATGGCCCCTTTAACAGTGACTTTCTCATCATAGAACATGCCTAACGCTGGTCAGCCATTCATACAGGCAATCTGAGCATACAACATAACAACTTGCATTTATATCGTGCCTTTAACGTAGTAAAACGTCCAAAGGCACTACAATACATTCCTCACAAGAAAATTGGGGAATTATGCCTGCACTGATTTCAATACTATTTCCATAATAAGGGTGGGCTTTTACCCATCTTGGATAAGAGTACTTAGCCTTCTAAAAGCTGAGTGTTATACTGGCACTGAAATAGTTAGGACCGAGGATATGGAGATCCTTAAAATGTCACTGACTTCATGAAAAAATGTTCAGCAAATCATTTTTTTGTTCAGAGTGAAAAGAGCAATAGGATACTTTTGCTATTTTTGTCACAAGTGACCCAGTGGTGTGATTTGACTCATTTTACCGTATCAAACTTTGTGTGCAAACAAATTTTAGAAAGTTGTAAAACATGCTTTGTGTTGACAATGCCCAAACAATACTGACGCAGTCAAATGGGCATTTTTCCTGTGCGAGCCAAAACACTGAGTGCTGGCAGGCTATTTGACTGCGAGAGACATTACTGCTGAGCCTGCACCTCACTGTCCACGCACGCACGTTTTCCTGCATGATTCACTGGATAGTTGTCAAGAAGGAAGGGCCCTGACTGATCTTTCTCCTCCTTAGCCCAGGGGCATTGAGGTCAATTGTAAAACTCTTAACACAATACTAGCTGACTCAGCATATATTAGGGATCAAACCTGAGAACTTCTGTGAATTTATTTGCCATTGAGAAACATTAGACAAGTATTTTTATTTGCATTTTTCTTTCTGAGACAACATACACTTGGGCCTTTCTTAATTTTTTTTTTATTCGTTCATGGGATGTGGACGTCGCTGGCGAGGCCGGCATTTATTGCCCATCCCTAATTGCCCTTGAGAAGGTGGTGGTGAGCCGCCTTCTTGAACCGCTGCAGTTCGTGTGGTGAAGGTTCTCCCACAGTGCTGTTAGGAAGAGAGTTCCAGGATTTTGACCCAGCGACGATGAAGGATCGGCGATATGTTTCCAAGTTGGGACGGTGTGTGACTTGGAGGGGAACATGCAAGTGGTGTTGTTCCCATGTGCCTGCTGCTCTTGTCCTTCTAGGTGGTAGAGTTCGCGGGTTTGGGAGGTGCTGTCGAAGAAGCCTTGGCGAGTTGCTGCAGTGCATCCTGTAGATGGTACACACTGCAGCCACTGTGCGCCAGTGGTGAAGGGAGTGAATGTTTAGGGTGGTGGTTGGGGTGCCAATCAAGCGGGCTGCTTTGTCCTGGATGGTGTCATGCTTCTTGAGTGTTGTTGGAGCTGCACTCATCCAAGCAAGTGAAGAGTATTCCATCACACTCCTGACTTGTGTCTTGTCGATGGTGGAAGGGCTTTGGGGTGTCAGGAGGTGAGTCACTCGCCGCAGAATACCCAGCCTCTGACCTGCTCTTGTATTGATATGGCTACAATTACTGCAATGCTATAATTGAGGCGGTGTCACAGGAGGGAGAAGGCACTTTTACCTACCATTACAAAACTGGTAGGCTCTACATGGATATTCTGTGTTGCTTTTCTCTAATTTCCTTTTTAGTACATTGGCACATATCTCTTTCTCCCTCTCACACACATACACACAAAATATGGAGTCATTTGGGAGTTGTTAAAAACTACTTTTATTCACCGCACAAGTGGTTTAACTGAGGCCAAGCCAATATTACAAACATCAAATCAGCAAACTGGCAGAAAATAAACATTTTCTCAGCAATGATAATTTGGACTTCAGTTTCTCCTATGCTTCCTGCATCAGAGGTACAATATACAATGTTCTGAGCAAAACTATTACAAATTATAATCTTCCAAAGGTTAACAGGAAGGAGGATTAAATACAGCAGGTTTACTGAAAGACATTGAATAAGCAGACTGTTCCATCAGGCTAGAGGGGGGGAGTTTTCAATAGTAAGGTCCAAAACACAGAATTTAAGAAAAGTTTAAACCAACCTGCATTTTTTCTTCTTCATTTAACTTCTCTGAAGCAATACTTAGTGTTATCAGAGAGCATCCAGTTATGTAGCACGTCAAAATTCAGGACTTTTTATCCAAACCTCCTCACCTTCCAGGATGTTCATCCTTCAAGTTAATCCTTTTTCTGCTGTTGTTTTAGTGCTCACTTTCATTTACACACAAACATACATTAATAAAAGAGATTTAACTCCTGCCTCCCCCTCCCGCCACTTACAAAAAAATGGCAAAATTTCAAGTGTAAAGTTTCACTTGCAACAGCATCCCTTCGGAGGTGTAGAATGTAAAGCCCAGAGTGGGTTTCACTTTTCTCTGGCAAATTGCCTCCTCTGTGGTTTATGCCTTTCCTTATGACACAACAAGGATTGACAGTTCTCCATGTGAAGCATTATGGGTGTACAACCCCTCACTTCAGTGTGCTGGAGGACCAAAGTGCTGCAGTACATTGCTCAGGATGACCCAATATTCATAATATCGTACTGTGTTCACTAATATAAAACCTGGAATGCTGTTCCCAGCTCCTCTGATGGTCAAGCGGATAAATGCGATGTGGCATTAAATCACACAGAACAGAAGGTCCCAGGTTGGATTCCTGGTCAGTGCTGAGGTAACTAAGCTCAGCTGGGCAGCAGTTGACATGCTACAATTGGCCTCAGTTTCCTGGGGCAGAGAAGAGAAAAAATTAATCAAGCTTCATGCGCCTTCCCACTATCCAGTAACTGCTGCCGGAATGATGAGGACAGGATCAGGTCCAACTGTGGTCCCTCCATTGCTGCATCGTCTGCCAATCGCCACTGTCTGTGATCATACCTGAAGAATTCCTGTTTGGGTGAGCAAGGGCTCCCAGCACCTGAGGAGCCAGAAGTCAAAGCCTTCAAGAGATAAAGTAACCTCATGATATTTTCAGGTGAAACATCACAAGAAGACATAATACCTGCCTGAATCTCCCAATCAAAACAGTTTCACCCAGTACAATACATTATGTAATCAATTAAATGTATTCAAACTACTCAGTGTACATTGTATAAAGTAACAAATAGCTAGAGCTGCGTTGAATATTACAATTCGATCTTACGGTTCGATAACATTTAAAAACAATCTTGTGGCATAACTTATCTGAAGCTAATGAATGAATGATAGCCTGGGAACTAATATCCAGCTACCTATTATTCCAGACAGCATACAGGTTATTCACTTTTGAAATGTAATCACTGTTGTTATGTAGGCAAATGCAACAGCCAATTTTCACACAGCAAGGTCCCACAAACAATAAATGACCAATTAAACTGTATTTGGTTGTATTGGTTCAGGGATAAATTCTGGCTAGGACACCAGAAGAATTCACCTGCTTTTCTTCTGATAATGCCATGGGATCCTTTACATCCACTTGAATAGGCAGACAGGGGCCTGTGTTTAACATCTCCTCCAAAAGACAGCATCTCTAACAATGCAGCAGTCCCCCAGTATTGCACTGTCGTGTTGTTTTAGATGATATTATTCATAAGATATACCTGTCAGCCTTAAGGATAAGTTGTTAATGCAGTCCAGTAGAAACCGTTTAATCAATGTCCTTTTTAGTGCTATTCAAAAATAATTTCTGTTCAGATATCAGTTCATTTAACAGATTTTCTGGTGGCTGACATATTTGATCAGTGGGAAATACTGGATAAAAGATGTAACATAGTTGTAGGAAATAGTTCGAGTTGACAATTCCTGCTCTAGCAAGTTTTGAATTTTGACTGTTATATCACGGGGATGACTTAACTAACAGAAGGAAGGATAATTGGAGCAGCAGGCCACTCTCACAAACTAGTTATCAAACCAGATAAAGATAATTTGACTACCTACCTCCTCAGATGGAGAATATCGCATGGCACAGCATGGGTGAACGTGGAGAGATGAAAGATATTAACTGGCCTATTCCCTGATTTGGGTGCATTGGTAGCTCGAGGTGAGCGGGAGAAGATGAATCATGCAATGCCCTCATTAAGACCCCAAAAATTGTTCAACTCAACAACAACAACAACTTGCATGTATATAGCACCTTTAACATAGTAAAATGTCCCAGACGCTTCACAGGAGAGTTATCTTGCAAAATTTGACACCGAGCCACATAAGGAGATATTACGAGAGGTGACCAAATGCTTGGGTAAAGAGGTAGGTTTTAAGGAACATCTTCAATGAGGACGGAGAGGTAGAGATCTGAAGAGGTTAAGGGAGGGAATTCCAGAGCTTCGAGCCTAGACAGCTGAAGACACGGACAGCAATGGAGGGGCGAAGGAAATTGGGGATGCACAAGAGACCGGAATTGGAGGAATGCAGAACTCTCAGAGGGTTGTAGGGCTGGAGGAAGTTGCAGAGATAGGGAGGGGCAAGGTCTTGGAGGGATTTGAACACAAGGATGAGAATGCAAAGTTCTTTGTGGTGCCACTTCCCAGATTTTTCATTGGGAATGCACTGAAGTTGTTTAAACAAGTCGCTATAGAAGGATGGGTCAGCCATTTTGGTGAGCACACTTTTAATGAGTGCCAACGGTACCTTCAGAAGTTAGTTTTCCTGCAATAATCAATTTCTAATCAGATTTTGAATATTTTCCATTGCATGAGTTTCCGATTTGGCTTCAAGATGTTTGCATTTTTGCCATTTTTGGTCCCATATTTTGCATCTCTGGCTTGTTGGCAGCTGCATTTTAAGTTGCTGTTATCACAATTCTGAAGATGGTCATCCCACCAAGTATACCTTTTGCTCTTTATCGAGGATGAAGAAAATCTGAGGAGGGATGCGAGGGGGGTAATTTTACATCTGAGACTGACTGCCCATGACAATTGCTTACCCAATTGCCTATGCCTACAGACCAAAGAACAGCTATCTAGACATGTCAGACAAGGCCTAGATTCTCTCTCTATGCTTATGTATTGAAGAGGACACAGAATTTTGCCCTCTCCTCAAGCAAGACCTTCAGACAAATTCTACAACAAGTGACTGCCAATGTGATTACAGCCTTAAGTGTTTACGCTGTTACATCCTTTCAAGCAACAGAAGGGCATGTATGACAGATTTCTCAATCAGCAATGCGCCGATGCACATTACTGATGACAGATGCTTTGTTTGCCACATCAAACTCCTTCTTCACTTCCCCATAGAAAGCAACCCATAGCACTTGGCAGCATTCCACAGTTTTCATGTGGTAGGTTTTTCTGAAGTATAAGATATTATTGATGGTATGCATCGTGGCTACAGGCCCCTACTACCAATCTCATAGCCGTCATGAACAGCTGATCTGTGACTACATGCACAAAATTATGCACATGAATGGCTGCAAACCTGGCATCAGTCATAACACCTTCATTTCACGTCAATCTATCATGCCACCATTATTTAAATGGCCAGGAAGACCAGACGGGTGGCTTTTTGAAGAGCAAGATTATATTTTTCAACCTAGGTTTATAACCTTCTTGAGACAGCCATGAACAAGAGATGAACTATAATATAATGAGGCACTTGTGATCACCAGGACGATGATAGAATATGCCAATGGAGTGTTGAAACAAGGCTTCCATTGCTAGGACAGATTGGCTGAGGGGGTTTGGCTCAAAGGTAGCACTCAAACTTCTGAATCAGAAGGTTTTGGGTTCAAATCGCAGTCCAGAACTCCAGTATATAATCTACTCTGTTACTTGAGTACAGTACTGAGGGAGTTTACAACCTCAGCTGGCACTTCAGTGCACTACTGCTAATTAGAGGTCCTATCCTTCTGATGAGATGTTGAGGGAGGAATATTGGCCAGGACAACTCCTTGCTCTTCTTCAAGTCATGCTATGGGATCTTCAACACCTATCTCAACCCATCTGTATGATTCAAACATCATCGAAACAGATGAAATGGTCATTCATCTAACTGTTGTTGTAGAACCTTGTTGTGTGCAAAATGGCTCCTACATTTACACACATAACAACAATAATTGCAGTGCAATTTGTTACATGTGAAGCACTTTGCTATATTTCTGAAACATGTGATAAGGTGCTATACAAAGGCATAATGGCCCACTAATTTTCTAGTCTAATGTCATATGTAATTTGTCGATATTACTAAGATCTGATAGAGGTTTTGAAAGGGTATTGGTCTAGATTGTTTACCCATTCAGAGTCATTGGATGGAAAATCTAAATTATTGTTCCTGCTGTGAAGTTGTTGGGTTGACCTCAGCTTAACAATACGTGAGACAATGCACAGTGTAATTCAGTGGTTTGTTTCTTTGGCATGGTATCATAACAATACACAGTGACAAATAAGTTATTTTAGAACCAAAGACCTCTTTCTTCCCACAAAACAGTGACAAGTCTACTTTTCAGGGTGGAGAATACACAAATAATTAAGCTATAGCATTCCACACTAGAGGAAGTGGCAGAAGTTTTTCTGTGAAGGGGTAAAGAGGCAGGATAGGTAATGGAGCTGAAGGAATGGCAGTCTTCCTGTGGATAAAAATGAGTTCTTCCATATAGCTTCCCAAAGACTTAGAGGGTAAATGCAAAATCCAGAGTGTTACTGAGTCATGTAAACCAGGAATTTGATTCCCAGCCTTTGCTGAATTAGTT
The DNA here is from genome assembly GCF_035084215.1 of Heptranchias perlo. Classification (NCBI taxonomy): domain Eukaryota; kingdom Metazoa; phylum Chordata; class Chondrichthyes; order Hexanchiformes; family Hexanchidae; genus Heptranchias; species Heptranchias perlo. The sequence continues at coordinate 38,783,776 of NC_090325.1, forward strand.
GAATCTTGGCTTGGGTGACACTAACAGGAGACGAGGGAGGGAAATAAAATCAGCCAGGCTTTTATTGCTGTATAATCTGGTGCCCATTGGTGTAAAGTCTGGACTCAGGTGAAGAGAAGGTTATGATTGGCAGTAATTACCTACGATTCGCTTGATCGGTGCCCTTGCCATATACACCCCATCCTCCACTGAATACACCCTCCTCCTCCACTGAATACACCCTCCTCCTCCACTGAATACACCCTCCTCCACCGAATACACCCTCCTCCTCCACTGAATACACCCTCCTCCTCCACTGAATACACGCCCCCTCCTCCACTGAATACACGCCCCCTCCTCCACTGAATACACCCTCCTCCTCCACTGAATACACCCTCCTCCTCCACCGAATACACCCTCCTCCTCCACCGAATACACGCCCCCTCCTCCACCGAATACAGGCCCCTCCCTCCACTGAATACAGCCCCTCCCTCCACTGAATACACACCCCTCCTCCATGAATACATGAATACACACCCCTCCTTCACCGTGGCTGCCATAAGTATTATTTACAGGATTGACGGCAACAAGTTGCCAAGCTTACTTTGATAGCACCTCCCAGCCCCGCGACCTGTATCACCAAAAAAAGGCACTATCAGCAGTGTCATGGGAATGCCATCACCTCCAAGTGTTAGCTAACCTTGTTAACTCTCAACTGTCAGATGACCTCAGAGGGGGCATTAACCTTGTTCACTGTCAGATGACCTCAGAGGGGGCATTAACCTTGTTCACTGTCAGATGACCTCAGAGGGGGCATTAACCTTGTTCACTGTCAGATGACCTCAGAGCGGGCATTAACCTTGTTCACTGTCAGATGACCTCAGAGGGGGCATTAACCTTGTTCACTGTCAGATGACCTCAGAGCGGGCATTAACCTTGTTCACTGTCAGATGACCTCAGAGGGGGCCTTAACCTTGCTACTTGACAAAAGTAAGGATATAAATGAAAGAGCGCGAGAAGAACAAAACACAGCAGATTTGAAGAAGACCGACCATGCCGCGCTGCTGTCCAGAGGCTTGGACCAGGTAATACCGAGCTTGATTCTGTCAATTGTTGCTTGAATACTGTGTGTATTATTGATTCTGCTCATGCTACAATCAAGCCTTGTTATACTCAATTGGGAGTGCCAAGCCGAATCATTGGCAGGGTGACCTAGGGCCGAGTACCCTCAGACAGCCAGCCCAACACAAGTAACACACCACCCTGACTTGGACATACTGCCATTTCTTCATCATTGTTGAGCGAAAATCCTGGTGGTCCTTACCTAATACCATTGTGGGAGCACCATCACCACAAGGATTGCAGCAGTTAAAAGAGAAGGCCCACCACCTTCTCAAAGCACCTGGGAAGGGCCATAAAATGTGGCCTTGCCAGCGTCGTCCACATCCCAAGAACCAAATAAAAAAAGTCAAATATCCAATTGCTGCTTGGGCCTTGAAATTCTTTGGGCCCCAATCTCAGCTGAAATACGCAAGGTCAGTGACAGGTTATCTTATCTACATACAGATGTTGGGGGCCTACGCCACTGGGGTGCATCTTAGGTTCTACCTGCCGTCACAGGCTGGAAAAGGTAACCTAGGTGCCCGGATGCGGGAATGTTGAGGATGCCCCATCTGGAAATATTTAGCTGTGGCCCCCTAAGGCCCTGTAAAAGAATTAACTTTTTAAAATTTTGGTTCACTTTGTGGTCCACCCCCTAGTCCCTGCCATTGAGTATGCTTCTTTTTTCTCAGAGTAATGGCTTCCAAGGAACTACCAGGCCTCTGAGAGGCTGGCAGGCAGGAACTGCCGACATAGGCAATTCCTGTCCACAACCCTGCCCTCTTTGACACTGCTGACCTTGTAGGGGCCTCCGTTCCTTACAAGGGCCGCAGGAACTCCAATGTGAGGCTGGGACTCAGTATACCCACCCTAATTTCTGGGCCTTCCGGCACACTCCTGCCAGAGTTTCAGCAAAAGTGCACCAAAACTGCCACGGATTTTTGCCTCTTACTGTCTGGATTCACATATGAAGAATGTCATTTGGGCAAAGTACTGGACTGCATGAGCCAACGACTTCAGGAGAGAAGGAATTAATTTATGGCCTGACAGTGTACATGTGCAGATATTTCAATTCTTCAAGCAAACAGATCGCTACTATTGCCAGGAGTTGAAGGCTGATTTAGCATTGAGCTCATCCTTGATAGTAGCTCTATAGGTGATAGCTGTTCTTACCTTAAATGCTTGTGGTATCGTTCCAATCCCTGAATTGGCATTACAGGACTTGGCCTAATTGCTTAAGACAGATGACATCTGTTTTTGCATCGTGTGCCTGATCACTATATTTGTTATTCTGACACAATAGAATAGCAGTAGTAAGCAGAGGTATTTTTTGATGGCACAGCTGATTTTCACAGGGCCCTCAGAGTAACAAGTTCCATGCATGTTGAAAAACCTGAACCTCCCCAAACACAATCCAATTCCTGAATTGAAAAGAATCGTTTTCAGTGGACATTCGTGTAGCTAGCAATGTACAAAACATCACGGTATCATCACTATGTAAACCAGCAAATATTGCAATACATTCATAGAGTCATAGAGTCATAGAGTTATACAGCACGGATAGAGGCCCTTCGGCCCATCGTGTCCGCGCCGGCCATCAGCCCTGTCTACTCTAATCCCATATTCCAGCATTTGGTCCGTAGCCTTGTATGCTATGGCATTTCAAGTGCTCATCCAAATGCTTCTTGAATGTTGTGAGGGTTCCTGCCTCCACAACCCTTTCAGGCAGTGAGTTCCAGACTCCAACCACCCTCTGGGTGAAAAAGTTCTTTCTCAAATCCCCTCTAAACCTCCCACCTTTTACCTTGAATCTATGTCCCCTTGTTATAGAACCCTCAACGAAGGGAAAAAGCTCCTTAGTATCCATCCTATCTGTGCCCCTCATAATTTTGTACACCTCAATCATGTCCCCCCTCAGCCTCCTCTGCTCCAAGGAAAACAAACCCAATCTTCCCAGTCTCTCTTCATAGCTGAAGCGCTCCAGCCCTGGTAACATCCTGGTGAATCTCCTCTGCACCCTCTCCAAAGCGATCACATCCTTCCTGTAGTGTGGCGACCAGAACTGCACACAGTACTCCAGCTGTGGCCTAACCAGTGTTTTATACAGCTCCATCATAACCTCCTTGCTCTTATATTCTATGCCTCGGCTAATAAAGGCAAGTATCCCATATGCCTTCTTTACCACCTTATCTACCTGTTCCGCCGCCTTCAGGGATCTGTGAACTTGCACACCAAGATCCCTCTGACCCTCTGTCTTGCCTAGGGTCCTCCCATTCATTGTGTATTCCCTTGCCTTGTTAGTCCCTCCAAAGTGCATCACCTCGTACTTTTCCGGGTTAAATTCCATTTGCCACTGTTCCGCCCATCTGACCAACCCATCTATATCGTCCTGCAGACTGAGGCTATCCTCCTCGCTATTTACCACCCTACCAATTTTTGTATCATCAGCGAACTTACTGATCATACCTTTTACATTCATATCCAAGTCATTAATGTAGACCACAAACAGCAAGGGACCCAGCACCGATCCCTGTGGTACCCCACTGGCCACAGGCTTCCAGTCACAAAAACAACCTTCGACCATCACCCTCTGCCTTCTGCCACTAAGCCAGTTTTGTATCCAAAGTGCCAAGGCACCCTGGATTCCATGGGCTCGTACCTTCTTGACCAGTCTCCTGTGGGGGACTTTATCGAAGGCCTTACTGAAATCCATGTATACCACATCCACTGCGTTACCCTCATCCACACGCCTAGTCACCCCCTCAAAAAATTCAATCAAATTAGTCAGACATGATCTTCCCTTGACAAAGCCATGTTGACTATCCCTGATTAATCCTTGCTTCTCCAAGTGGAGACTAATTTTGTCCTTCAGAATTTTTTCCAATAATTTTCCGACCACTGATGTTAGGCTCACTGGCCTGTAGTTCCCCGGTTTTTCCCTACTCCCCTTCTTGAATAATGGTATTACATTAGCGGTTCTCCAGTCCTCTGGCACATCCCCTGTGGCCAGAGAGGTTCTGAATATATGTGTCAGAGCCCCCACAATCTCCTCCTTTGCCTCACACAGTAGCCTGGGATACATTTCATCCGGGCCTGGGGATTTATCCATTTTTAGGCCTGCTAAAACCGCCAATACCTCCTCCCGCTCGATGTTAATATGTTCGAGTATATCACAGTCCCCCTGCCGTATTTCTATGTCTACATCGTCCTTCTCCATAGTGAAAACAGATGCAAAAAATTCATTTAGAACCCCTCCTACATCTGCCGGCTCCACACACAGATTGCCATTTTTGTCCCTAATGGGCCCTATTTTTTCCCTAGTCATTCTCTTACCCTTAATATACTTATAAAACATCTTAGGATTTTCCTTTATTTTGCTCGCCAGTGTTATTTCATGGCCCCTCCTTGATCTCCTAATTTCTTTTTTAAGTATCCCCCTGCACTTTTTGTACTCCTCTCGGGCTTCCTCCGTCTTTAGCCTTTTGTATCTGCCAAAAGCCCTCCTTTTTTTCCTAATCCATTCTCGTATATCCCCTGACATCCAAGGTTCCCTGGAGTTCTTGGAACCACCCTTGACCTTTACGGGAACATGTTGCCATTGTATGGTCTCAATCTCCCTTCTGAAAGACTCCCATTGCTCCGATGCGGATTTTCCTACAAGCAGCTGATCCCAGTCCATTTTGGCAAGATCCTGCCTTATCCTATTAAAATCGGCCTTCCCCCAATTTAGAACCTTTATTTCCGGCCCCTCCCTGTCCTTTTCCATGACCACCTTAAATCTCACCGAATTATGGTCACTGTCACCAAAGTGCTCACCTACTAGCACTTCTTCCACTTGGCCGGCCACATTCCCTAGAATTAGGTCCAGTACCGCCCCCTCTCTTGTAGGACTTTCTACATGCTGGCTCAAAAAGCTCTCCTGGATGCATGTTAAGAATTTTGTACCCTCTAAGCCTTTTACACTCTGAGTATCCCAGTTAATATTGGGGAAGTTGAAATCCCCCACTATTATTACCCTATTATTTGCACAATTTTCTGAGATTTGCCTACATATCTGTTCCTCTATCTCCCCCTGACTGTTTGGGGGCCTATAGTACACTCCCATCAAAGTGCTTGCCCCCTTTTTGTTTTTAAGCTCCACCCATATGGCCTCATTAGAGGAACCTGCTAATATATCATCCCTCCTTATGGCAGTAATTGATTCTTTAATTAACATTGCGACCCCCCCTCCTCTTATACCTCCCCCTCTGTCTCGCCTGAAGATTCTGTACCCCGGAATATTAAGCTGCCAGTCTTGCCCCTCCCTCAACCATGTCTCTGTGACAGCAACAATATCATACTCCCATGTGTTTATCAACACCTTCAGTTCATCCACCTTATTCGCAAGACTCCTTGCATTAAAATAGATGCCATCCAGCCTTGCCCTCACATATTTGCCCTGTCTTCCAAGCTGACTTGTTTTTTTCTCTATATTTGGCTGCACATCACCCCCCATTGTAGCTACACTCTGTATCCCATCCCCATGCCATCTCAAATATTATGTCATACACAGATTACAGCGAATGTAATCAATTTTATCTGTTTGCATGCAGCATTGCCCGCCACTCTAGACCCTAGCGCATTGACCTCTCTACATATGTAATCTCTACCACACTTCCTTGGCTCATTCTCATCACTAAAAGCTAGTAGACAGGTACAAAAAAATAATTTAAAAGGCTAATGGAATGTTGGCCTTTATCTCAAGGGGGCTGGAATACCAAAGGGTAGCAGTTTTGTTTCAGTTGTATAAAGCTCTGGTAAGACCCCATCTGGAGTATTGTGTTCAGTTCTGTGTACCGCACCTCAGGAAGGATACACTGGCCTCGGAGTGGGTGCAGCGTAGATTCACCAGAGTGATACTTGGGCTAAAAGAGTTAAATTATGCAGCTTGCCTATGATCCGTTTGCCAAATCACCACTGGTCTCAGTTGACTATGTCAAAGTGAGTGCCTGTGGTGAAAGACCTCTTGAGTTTCCTGGGGTTGGACTGGTGCTGCACCTAGGGTTAGTTAGACACAGTTCAGTGGCATAGCAGCTTAACAGCTGTCATGATTAGCTGACCAAGGCAGAAATGAGGAATTCCTGAAACAGAAGAGGCTGGAGATCTTTAAATTCAGCTTTCTGAAGATAGGAATTGATTTTTAACGCCATTTTTCTTTTTGCCATCTGCCTACGGACTGGCTTCGGACTGCTTCTCACAGGATCGGATCGCCAGCAGATTTTTGGAGATCCCTCCAGCCCCACCCCTCCCCTCCCCATCCTGTACCCACTGTCAGGGCTTCTCAGGGGTAGCCACGGCATTCCCTATGGGCATTTATTCTCATGTCTCTTCTAAGATGTCACTTGAGGGTGGGGATTACAGGAGGTGGTGTGCTGCTCATGTTCTGCAGCTTGGTGTCGCCTCCCACGTTTCATGGGTGTAGTGCTATAAGGTGGACAGCTGGAGGCCTGGAATGAGCTGTTCTCCTGAGAGGTGCCAATATAGTGCAACTGTGACTCCTGGGTGGCTTGGTCGTCATCAGTCTCCACCATTGTCATTATCTTGCTTCTCCTATTCTGCCCGTGGCTGTGTTAGATCTGCAGGAGAGGAAAGTTGAAGCTAAGAATGGATGAGCTTCACCCCCTTGGGATTAAGGAGACAGAGAAGACGGTGGAAGGTTGTGCCTCTGTGGTGCTTCACTGGGATGCCAACAGTGTAGGTGCTCACACAGTCACCTAGGGTGAGGGGTTTAAAAATGGGGATGCCCCTCTGGCGGCCTGCCTTTGAGAGAGGCATTGTGTGGCAATTTGTCCTGCAAGAAGACAGAGTGAATGAGGATATGGTTAGGAATTGAAGAGTGTGTGCCAAATGTCATGGGCGAAATTAAGTATGAGTGTAGGGGTATGGAGGTATTAAAGTGAAGGAAAGGTTTTTTGGTTTATGCATGTAAATAGTTGTTTTGAGGACAGCTGGGCAACTGTAGTCCAAGATGCCGAGTTAAAGCCATCCATAACCAAAGTGTAGTGTAAAGGCTTAGTTTGTGGAAGTGTTGCATTAAGAGGGTGAAGAGTGTGCTGGTGCCCAGGGTGGGCAAGGAAGAAAAGGGAGAGGTGTGCAGTGTGTTGCCCTGCTGAGGAGGTGGAACTTTTGGTGGTACTGTTCTGCAGTCGTAGCAGTGAGTGATTTGGCACACAATGCCAGTGCCACCTCCCTCCAGGTGGCATGAGTGATAATTGTGGGAGACTTGGTGGCACCCACACCCATCCTGCCTTCGATGCTGTCTAGGAGGGCTTGGAGGTCTGAATGAATGAAGTTGTGTGTTCTTCTTCTCTAGCTTAGTGTCATGCCCTGCTGCTCTCTGGGCACAGATGGTGCTTGAATGGTCATAAATCTGTAACAAAGTGTAACAAAAAATATTGCTAGGACATGCAACAATGCTATTAGAGATTGAAGTGCAAGAGCTGAACTGTCTTGTTAAAGGCTGCACTGGAGTTTCCAGGTAATTCAGCTGCTTACACAGCTGCAACGATGGGAATGCAGGCAAGCAGATCCAGGAAACTCATGTGTATCTCCCTCTGCAGGCTACTAGCAGATGCAACCCTTTTATTAAAGATGTAACTTAGTTTGAAGAAATTCTACGCCATCCCATCTCATCCCTTGCACTTCCTCTCCCCAGTTTCTTCCTATCACACTCCCCTCTATCTTTTCTAACAGATTATACCATTGTACCCAATCTCCAACCAATTTATCACTACTCCCCTTCCTAAATCATATTCTGTTACTTTTGAGCCTTTTGTCTCTCCTGGATCGGTCCACAGCTTCCCTCTGCTCCAATCTGTGCCTCTCACACTGCCACCGGCTCTGCACATCGCACTGGCTCTCTCCAACCTGTCTCATTCCCTACTCCATACAATCTCCTAATTGAGTCTTCCCACACTTCCTCTCAACCCTACCGAACACTTCTGTGTCACCATGTAAAATGTCTGCTCCGTAGTGAACAAGTCCCTCACCATCCACATGATCATTCAGGGTAAGCACATTGATATCCTCGTCTTGACTGAAACTTGGTTCACACTTGATTCTGAATGGAACTTTGCTCACTATTTCCCTCTTACTAAAGCTAATCCACCTGGCCATACCTTCCACCATGTCCCTTGCCTGAAATATTGTGGAGCTGGAGTGGCTTATCCTCATGATCTCTATATTTGAATATATAAACATGCAAAAAAGATGAACAGTAAAAGACGAGCTGGTCTATTGAGTCTGTCCCAGTCGTGTTGGAACTCGGCAACATGACCCTCAATACTCCCCAGCAGCAGCCATGTAATCTCCTGGGAGAGGCTAAAAAACAGATTTTAAAAAGACCGCAGATCAATCCTGGGACATTCCTCTCCGACTCCCATAGGTGATCAAAAATGAGCTCCAGGAGATAACAGTGACCACAAGGTACATCACCCAACATCCCACCTGCCATTTATACACAGCAATTTCAAAGTCCTCCAAGAACTTGTCCGGCTCCCTTTTGAATGTTTGCAGTGAATTTGCATCTATTGCACAAGTCGGCAACATATTCCAACGGTCAATGACCCACTGTAAAAAGAAAATCCTCTTGACATCTGACCCAGTTCTATCTTTATGTAACTTGTATGCATGTCCCTTCATTCTCCCTAACTTATCTAATTCCAATAAGATGTCCACATGAACACAGTCTAGTTCCTCCATCATTTTAAATACAGTGATAAAGTGTTCCTAATTAGATTTGTCTATATCTCCCACCACGTGGGGGGACCAGAACTCGACACAGTATTCTAGATGGGGCCTAACCAAAATCTTGTACAAGGACACTACGGTGCTTTTTGTTTTATATCAGATAATCCTAGCTATACATTGTAATACTCGATTTGCTTTCACTGTAGCCTCTCGGAACTGGTTGTGGACCTGTAGAGACTCAACAACAACAACAAAAACTTGCATTGATATAGTGTCTTTAACATATGAAAATGTCCCAAGGTGCTTCACAGAAGCGTAATCAGACAAAAATTGATAATGAGGCAAAGAAGGATGTTAGAAGGGGTGACTAAAAGCTTAGTCAAAGACGTGGGTTTTAAGAAGCAACTGAAAAGGAGCAGAGAGAGGTGGCAAGGCAGAGAGTTTTAGGAACAGAATTCCAGAGCTTAGGGTCTGAATGGCTGAAGGCACAGATTCCAATGGTAGGGCAAGTATAAGAGGCTAGAGTTGGAGGAACATAGAAATCTCAGAGGGTTATAGGGCTGGAGAAGGTTACAGAGATAGGGACGGGTGAGGCCACAAAGGAATTTGAATAAGAGAATGCAAATTTTCAAATGGAGGCGTTGGTTGACTGGGAGCCAATATAGGTCAGCAAGCACACAGGTGCTAGGTGAGCAGGACTTGGTGCATTTTAGGATACGGGCAGCAGAGTTTTGTACGAGCTCAAATTTATGCAAGGAGGAATACAAGAAAGTGATCAGAGATGGCCTTGTCTGTGATTGAGGCGATGGGAATAGAGAGGCCATGTGAGATGGCAAGGTCAAGGGGATGGCCACGAATATGAGCAGGACAGTTTATATGGAGGGAGTGGTTAAAGAAGGACAGGAAAGCAGTGAATTCAGAGGATAGAGAGCAGGGTGAGTTGAGATGGGAGGTTGAAATCACCAAGGATGAGTAGTTGCTCAGTGCAGAGTCTGAGGGAGAAAAGGAGTGAGGATATCTCGTTGAGAAATGTGGGGTCGGGCTTGCGTGGGCAGTAGAGAATGAGGCTTTTAAAGAAGAGGTGAAAGGGGTAGAAGGTGAGGTGCTTAATGGAGGAGAAGGTGCCAGAGAAGTAGGAGAGACCAAGGTGAGATTTGGTGATAAGGCCCATACCGCTACCATGGCAGTTTGCACCATAGCAGCTAGGTCTCTTTCCCACTCAACAGAATTCAGAACCCAGCATAGTATCTACATTCTTGGCATTAGCCCTACCCATATGCAAAACACAATATTTATCTGCAATTGCTAGATGCGGGCCCATTCCCTCATTGCTTCTAGATCAGATTGTAATGTTTTTTTCTCCTTAAGGATTCTGACATGAGCACAGATCTTCATATCACCCGCAAACCTACAGACAGTTCCACCAACTCCTTAATCCAGATCATTGATTAAGATAATAAAGAATAAGGTCCTAATGCCGATTCCTGTGGGACTTCACTAATAACCGGACTCCAAGTGGAGCTACTACATTAATGACAACCTTCTGTCTACGAGAATGCAACCAATTCCTTATCCAATCAATTCCTTATCCAATCCAGGATGCGCCCTCCCATCCCACAGGACTCTATGTTCTACAGTAACTGGCTGTGTGTCACCTTGTCAAAAGCTTTTTGAAAGCCCAAATTTACATTGTCTACAGAGCTACTTTCATCCATTAACGTAGTAACCTGCTCAAAGAATCTCAACCAGGTTACTAACACCTAACTCTCTACCATTCTTCCCACCTGTCTGTTGAGGGTAACACCTCACTCTCTACCATTCTTCCCACCTCTCTGTTGAAACCCTCACTATGTATCACCACCTCAGCATATTCTTAACAAAATGTTCTGCCTTCTGCCCTCACTCAGTCTTTGTGCGGAGTAACAACCTATCCAGCAAATTTAACCTTTTCCTATTTCCTCTGATTTCTCCACTCTCCTTGCTTTCTTCAACATCACAACCCGTCAATTTCACTATCACATGAGGACTTTGAACGACTTTATCAGTAACAAGTTTATTTCCGTTCAGTTCATTCCTGTTGTACATTCCTGTTCTTAACCCTCTTCGCCCTCTTGTTCCACCCCTGAAAGAAACTATTCCCTAAATTCCTCACATGCATCCTCTCCTTTGGTCTTGCTCATACACCAACATTGCCATCGCTGTCGTTCTGCTCCACAATTCCTTCCCTTCAATTTTCGTACTCTCATCTACACCAGATCTGAAAGGTGTTCTAAATCCCACTGCTCTCCCTTGTCCAACAGCCACCTCCATGGACTCAAAACTTTGCGGGCAACCTCGAGCACATGTGGCATACAATCAGCCCTGCAACCCATCACTTTGAATGATAACACTCACCCTGTGCAGTGTACTCCAGTTCTTCCTAGAGAGCACAAACAATCCCGAACTCCTCTTCTCAAACATTAAAAACCTCCTTTGACCTTTTTCCCCTACCTTTGTCTTTCAGATGCTGATCAATCTGCTGTGCACTTCCAGCATTTTCTATTTTCATTTGTAGCTATACCTGTTTAGCTAAATATGACAGATCACTTGATGTGTTTTGGGTGAAAATTGAAGTGATGCTGGCAGTGGAACGAACTATTCTTTTATGGTACACAGAGAAACTTCTCAGTGAGAGTGACATTTTTTAAAATTATTGTGATGATTTAGTAATTCCATTTATCCATTTGCCTTTAGTATCTTAACTTGTAATACTCACCTGACAAAGGGACGTGTGGTCCTGAAAGCCACTGCCGACACCTTCTAATCTAATACACATTATAAGACAGACTGTTGAATTCCATGATTTTTGACCTGTTTCCAAGGAAAGGATTTGGATACAATTTATATTGGAATGCTGTATTTATGCTAATATGAATTCTAATTTATGCTAATGTAAATGTGGAACTCGTTACCACAGGGAGTAGTTGAGGCAAATAGCATAGATGCATTTAAGGGAAAGCTAGATAAACACATGAGGGAGAAAGGAACAGAAGGTTATGCTGATAGGGTCAGATGAAGAAGGGTGGGAGGATGCTTGTGTAGAGCATAAACACCGGCATGGACCAGTTGGGCCGAATGGATTGTTTCTGTGCTACACATTCGATGTAATTCACAATGGTTTAAAGTCCACCGAACAGCCAAATGCTGGAGCTGCTGCAACAAGGAGGGGATTTGTATGTTAATAAGTTCACCTGAAAGGTAATGATGATGTGGAGATGCCGGTGATGGACTGGGGTTGACAATTGTAAACAATTTTACAACACCAAGTTATAGTCCAGCAATTTTATTTTAAATTCACAAGCTTTCGGAGGCTTCCTCCTTCCTCAGGATAACGTTGTTGGAAATGAAAAAACAACGTTTTTCCAACAACGTTCACCTGAGGAAGGAGGAAGTCTCCGAAAGCTTGTGAATTTAAAATAAAATTGCTGGACTATAACTTGGTGTTGTAAAATTGTTTACAATTGAAAGGTAATGACCAGTCATTAAAACTGTTATCCACAATGAGCTGGGACGATAGGGAATTTGTTATCTCGTTTCAGACACTTCCAGTAGGCATTCATACTTGAGGTTGGAAGGAACTGAAGTCATGAATAAACAGCATGAGGTGGTCTGACCAGAGCTCCATCCCAGGGAGGGGATAACCAATTTCGTTCACAGCTGTACTGACCAATGCCTGGATGAGAGGGGTAGAAGGTCTAGCCCCCCCAACTTGATGCCCCAAAGAGTGGCCTCTCATCTGCTGCTGCTTTCTGTTGCCTCTAATTACTAACTCTTGTCAATCTCCCCTCTTTCTAGGTTCGTCGCAAGTCTTGGTTTCATCTGCAGAAGAGGCGAGCAGACTTTGTAAAGAAGCACCATCATTCACACTGGCACTTGCAGGAACCATCTCAGAAATTGGCACTCCGCGTACTTTAGAAGGGTCAGTTAGAGGGGTCTACACTGGGAGATGCAGGGCATACAGGTAAGCAGGAGAGAGGGAGAAAGGATGGCACAGGACACACCTCTCCGGAGGGCGAGCTTGCATCCTAGCTCTGCCATAGACGGCGCAGATGAGGACCACCATCTTAAAATAAGACTGATAGGTGTGCTCCAGAAAATGTTCAGTGCATTGGATGGCCTGCCAAGGAGCCTTCGCCACGGCAAACAGTGTGGAGGAGTTCACATCTAACTTGTGTGGGGTCATTGCCCATGGCATCTAGGAGCATGTGGTCATCTCAAGAATGTTGCAGCAGGGCCCTCAGTAACGGAGCCGACGTTGACAGCTCTGACAGCTTCAATGGAAGCTCAGATTGCTGCCACTCAGGTTCTGGGCTCCACAATCTCCACAGGCTTCCACAGTTTGCATGAAAGCATGGATAGGAGCTTCAGTGCTGTCACAGCCCTCCTGCGCTCTGCTCTTCCATAGATCAGTGCAAGTGTTGAGGCACAGCCCCATGTGAAAGGCTCTTGCTGTCCTCTCTAAGGATGACACTATGTCTGCTCCCCTGCCAACCACTCAACCAATGCCCGTCCTGGTGCTAGAAAGCCAGCTGGGCCAGACTGCCCTGGCAGTAGCAGAGATCCTGCAGTCTGCAGCCAGATCCATTCAGGTACGAGCTTCTCGCAGTCACTAACTATGGCCATCTCAAGTGCCCCCATCGGAGGCTCAGCAGCCTTCCAACTCCCATGCTGAAGCCACCGGGGTCCACCTCATAGGAGCACTAGGATAGGAGAGCACTAAAGTCAGGCACGAGCAGCTTGCACCAGTTATTTATTTAGTTAGTTAATTAGATAGTTAGTTAGAGTCTCCTCACACAACCCATTTCTTCCACTGCTATCTGTCCAGAGCAAGATATTTGACTGCATCGGAGTATCATCTTGCCTTACATCCGGCAGATCGTGGTTCTCCACAGATGATGAGTATATTTGCAAGTCTGTAACAGACTCATCTTATCTCTGGGTTGTTTCTGTATCAAAAGGCACTCTTACATAAATAGGTCATTAGCCTGACTCATAACACACTACAAGGGGGACCAGTGCACTCCCTTTAGTCTGGCTCCTATGTTTTGACCTATCTCGCTTGGGTGGCCCGACCAGGAGTGATACTACCATCAGCATAGCTCTCAGGGCATAGGAGCATGCGTGCCTTCCCACCACATCAAGGTGCAGTCCCTAGGGAAGAATGACCGTTAGTTGCACTGGGGTGATTATTAGTTTATGGACGTGTTAATGCTCATTATCAATTCCAGTCTTTTACGGAATTCTTGGTGTGCAGTTTGTTTGATGAATATTTGTTGACCAGGCAATGTAATTTGACTGAAAGACCCATGCTTGGTTTGGTTTGAGTGTAGTCCTAAGGATGGTGGAAGGACTGGGGCTAATGTTGGGAGGGACTGTTGGTGCAAGGGAATCAGAATTATTTGGTCTTAGCCCTCCTCAAAATGCTCTTGCAGCTGCCAGGCCATGCACTTCCTCGTCATCTTCAGTTCCTTCCGTCTCCACGTCTTCCTCCGCAGGCGGCTCAATGGATTGGCAAAGTTGTGAAACATGCAGCAAACAGAAAAAGCATGGATTTATAAGTGGCAGCTCATGATCGGCTGATTTAATTGACTTTTTTGAGGAAATTTAATTGACTTTTTTGAGAGTATACAGATGAAGGAACTGAGATGGATATTGTATATGGATTTTCAGAAGGCATTTGATAAGGTGTCACATAAAAGAATTGCTATGAAAATTAAGTTATATGGTATCAAAGGAAATGTAGCCACACAGATAAAAAGAGTAGGGGTAAATGGATGTTTTCAGATTGGTGGACATGGGTTTTGTCACAAGGAACTGTGCTGGGACATCTTTGGTTCAAATTTATAGAAATGACTTGGACATCGGTACCAAAGGAACGGTAATGAAGTCTGTTGATGACACCAATTTAGGAGGCATAGAAAACAGTGGGGAAGAATGAAAGAAATTGTAAGAGCATAAGTTATTGGAATTGGCAGATAGGTGGCAGAAGCAGTTCAATGCAGAGAAATGTGAAGCAGTATATTGTGCAGAAAAAGAACAATGAAAGGAAATATATTAAATGTTAAGAATCTTAACAAAATAGAAGATCAGGATGCAGATATATCAATCTGTAATGGTTAGGTGCAGGTAAAAACTGCAATAGAAAAGGAAAATAGGTTTCCAGATGTTTTACATGGGGACATTGAATATAAAAGCAAGGATGTTGGTTAGGTCATAGTTGGAGTGTTGTGTGCAATTCTGGGCACCCAATCATAGGAAGGGTATTCAAGCCATGGAAAGGTACACCAAAGATTCACAAGAATGACACTGGAAACAAAAGGTTGCCCTGAGTGTGCACTTTCTGCGTAATTCTGCTGGGAGTGCAACAAAGGGGCCAGAAAATGGACCGGCATCCTAATTCGCTTGGTCCCAGACTCTGCTACAAGTTTCCACAAGGGCCCATTTGGGGCAGAACCTTCATCCACCCCAAACATAGCCCTTGACATCAGAGGGAATTCCCAAGCCAGTAATTTCCTTGTCATCAATCTGGGCTATGCTAAGCAGCCGGTACACCAGGCTCAGCCAGCGTACTTGCAGTCTGGCCGGCAGATGTTTGGCCCAACTGGGGAGGACCAGGTTTGGGGATGGGCCTGGATCCCCAGAGAAAATTTCAAGTAGCTCTTCTTTACATGGGACTGTCTGACCCTTTTAAAATTTTGTTCTATGCAAGTGGCACCACCTGCATTTCCCCCTCTTCAAGCGGGCACTCAAGATGTGCTCATAGTAGCACAGGCACCCGTCACTGACATTTAAATTAAGGGAGCCCACCTTCCCATGGATTCTTCGGCTGGGTCAGAAGCAGCGTTCAGCACTGGATGCTTCCTGGTTCTTGTGCTGGCAGAGTTGTCCCGTGGATTTTTGGGACTGTTATAATTATGAAAAAAAACTCAAAAATGTGCGGATTGTTTCACTGTAACAAAGAACAACAACAAATTTATACTTGTATAGCACCTTTAATGTAGAAGAATGTCCCAAGATTCTTCAAAGAAGAGTAAACATGGACAGTGAGGAAGGAATTAGGAGAAGTGACCTAAGGCACAGTCAAATCATAGGTTTTCAGAAGGCGTTAAAGGCAGTGAGGGAGGAAGTGAGGTAGATGAGTTCAGGGAGGAAGTACAAGAGCATAGCACCTTGACAGCTGATAGCTGTGCCAATGATGGTGCAATGGGAAAGGGGGGGAATCAAAGAGGCCGCAGTTAGAGGAATGAAGGGCTCATAACAGGACATAATGATGGAGGATGTCACAGAGGTAGACTGTGGAAGGATTGGTAGACCAGGACAAGGTTTTGAAATCAAAAATGAAAGGAGACTCTTATATGGGTTTTCAAAATTATGGAATATTTTGAGAGGGTAAATATTTTTTCCACTGGTTGGTGAATGGGTAATAAATGGGAAAGACTATCACTAGAAGGGGAAGTCAGAAATGTTTTTTTTGAAAACAATGGTTATTAGAACATGGAGGGCGCTAAATTGGGCCATGTAGCGCCAGTCGCCATCTTGGTATAGGAGTTAGCATAGGCGCAGATAACAAACGCTGGAATCATGAAAAGTCGGGAGAAAATGGCTTCAATTAGATTGCAATGCTGATTTAAAGTGATAGACACCATTTTGGGACTTAACGCTCAACTCAACGCACAGTCTTAACCCGGACAGTCTGAATGCGTCTCAGAGTGCCCAGAAGTCCCCCCACCAGCGTTATTTAAAGGGAGCATGCAGGATTTACAAGTTAGTGGCTGGATTATTGCTTCTGGCTGCGGAAACATTTGTAACTATTTTGGAGGTCTTCTAGACTTGAATACTAAGATTGGGGGAAAGACCCAAACATTTAGAGCCAGGATGTGCAGGAGTGAAGTTAGGAAATGCTTCTACACGCAAAGGGTGGGAGATGTTTGGAACTCTCTTCTGCAAATGGCAGTTGATGCGAGCTCACTTGTGAATGTTAAATCTGAGATTGATAGATTTCTGGGAACTAAGGGTATTAAGGGATATGAGGCTAAGGTGGGTATATGGAATTAGGTCACAGGTCCGCCATGATCTCATTGAATGGTGGAACAGGCTCGAGGGGCTAAATGCCACTGCCACTTGCTGCCTCCTGATATGTGCCACCTTCTCCTGCTAGAAAGCGGGACGTGTGTCTGGGTGATGTGCCTGTCATGGTTGAATAGCTGCCAGTGTGTGTGGCCTGTGAGTTGTGGGTGGGCGGCGTGAAACAGTGGTAATGTCTAAGGGTGAGAAGAAGCATCTGATTGGAAGAGTTGAGTACTGATGGAAAGGGTTTGTCGGTACGTGGGTGATGGGGGGTGTAGTGTGTGGTGCAGTTGGTAGGAGGCGCCACTTGACAGTTGACCTCACTCGCCTTGACCACTCATGTCAAAGCATTGAACTTCTTCCTGCACCACATCCATGTTCATGATGCTGTGCGCCTGGCATTGACTTCATGCCCCGCTGCCTCCCACTGCCTTTTGAATATATGTCTGGAGGGGCACTTGCCCACCCCCTGCAGATAAAGGCAGTCCCTCCTTCTGTCCACCTCTTGCACGAAGGTCTCCAGTGCATCAGCAGAGAACGTTGGTGCACGTGCTCTCGCAGGCCTGGCCCTAACTCAGATCGGCAGATTGGTGAGGTCTGGCGTGCAGGTTGGAGGATGTGGGATTTAGTAGTGCGCAAACTTTATTCAATGTTTCAACAAAACTCATCAGTGTGTAAACATAGGGATGGGATCTGCATCTGTGTTTTACGTGTGCGATGTCTGATCTCTGTTCAGACTCTGTGCAGACAGTAGACTGTTATTTTCAGCAAATAACAGGTACCAGCTACCTCTAAGTGATTTCGAAGAAACATCCTCCCTTTAAGAGATTGAGCTCCCCTGGTGGTGAAAAGTGTGAATTGCATTGATTCCACTTGCTTCTGTGATGGTGGGGATATCGGGAGGAGGCCGAGATGGATCATTCACTCGGCACTGCTGGCTGAAGATGGTTGCAAACGCATCAGCCTTGTCTTTTGCACTCATTTGCTGGACTCCGTCATCATTAAGGAAGGGAATGTTTGCAGAGCCTCCTCCTCCCGTTAGTTGTTTAATTGCTCCACCACCATTCACGACTGGATGTGGCAGGACTGCAGAGCTTTGATCTGATCCGTTGGTTGTGGAATCGCTTAGCTCTGTCTATAGCATGTTGCTTCCACTGTTTCGCATGCATGTAGTCCTGAGTTGTAGTTGGCACTGAGTTGTAACTGGCACTGTTATAAATAGTCCTCTACTGTTTTCAGCCTTGGTGGTGTCCTGTGCTATGGGCCTCAGCCTTTCACCTACGAAGCTTAATTTAAAATAAGAGTACAGCTTGAAAGAGGTGTCACCTGTCCCTATCCTCTCCCTCGCAGTGCAGTGCAGAAGTCCTGTGGAGCAATGGTTAAATTATGCAATTGCTTTTGTGAATTTATTACTATAATTGACATTTCTACATTTTTTTATTATTTAGTAATAACGCAATTGTATAATTTTTCCCATTTTTAAGTGGGGAACTGATTTCTAATAACTTCAATTGCAAGCCTGCTCAATATCCCTAACTGATTGATACACAAATGCAAAAGTTGTACTCTGCAAGTTTTGTTAAGGCAAGATTTACAGGGCCCAAAATTCTGTCCCGTTGTGTCTTGTCCATTGCTGGAGGAGTTGCGGAAAGTGGGAGGAACCCGATTGCGCCGGGATTGTGCCTTGAGAACGGGAGGCGGGGAAATTCCAGTGGGGAGAGTGCACTTTACAAACAAAAATAAATTCAATTACGACAGCAATAAGAATGTTATACATTGCCCCTCGGCTAGTGAGGGGGGAAAACTGACAAAGGTTTCGTCTCCTAATCACTATCCAGTGACCCTCGTGGAAATTGTGAATTTGTGGATATGAGGTGAAATAATATCAGGCTCAGCTGCGTTTTTCCCCAAATAGCCAACATCCTCTGTCTTGGTTTATACCTCAGGGATGGTCACTTCTGCAAGGTACTGAAAGGTGCGAGACATTCACAACAATACCCCACTATGAATTAACAGTCCACGAGAGGAACGGAGAAATCTGGGGGAAAAACAACTCCTGTAAAGGCCACAATTCTATCACATATCAAAAACCTGACCCTTAATAATAAAGTCAATAATTCCATGCATTTTCACTCACAAATAGATTTAATGTAAAACATATGCAAGATCTTTGCTTTGGTGCAGTTGTGAAACTCAATATTGTCATCGCCAAGTTTGCCCCTGGTTAAGGGAACTGGATATCGACATATAACCTTGGACCCTGACTTATCAGCTCCATTGCTATTGTATTATGCTTGGAATTAACTGTACTGATCATATCACTAACTAAAATATGAAGTCTCAAGTGAAGTAGCTAAGGGGAACAGGTAGGGTGGATAGAGAGAAATTATTTCTGCTGGTTGGGGATTCTAGGAATAGAGGGCACAGTCTAAAAATTAGAGCCAGACCTTTCAGGAGTGAGATTAGAAAACATTTCTATACACAAAGGGTGGTAGAAGTTTGGAACTCTCTTCCACAAATGGCAATTGATACTAGCTCAATTGCTAAATTTAAATCTGAGATAGATAGCTTTTTGGCAACCAAAGGTATTAAGGGATATGGGCCAAAGGCAGGTATATGGAATTAGATCACAGATCAGCCATGATCTTATCAAATGGCAGAGCAGGCATGAGGGGCTGAATGGCCTACTCCTGTTCCTATGTTCCTATCCTTATCTGAAAGTATCCATTAGCACCAGTTTTTCTGGGTTGACCACATTCGAAGGAAACCAAAGGATAAGCCAATGACATCTTCAATCACCCTACCAATTTGACCACGGAAAGCAACCCCAAGAAATGCTCCAGCTCCTCTATCCCAAATATTTCTTAAGGCTCACGTTCAATAACCAAAATATTGCAGCCCAAGACCAAGTCAGGTGTAAATAAGTCACGGCTGCCTGGAGTTCTGATTGAGGAATACAAACTGGTGATACATCCCAGTGAAGCCATATTGCTCTGCTTCACAGTCCTCACTAGCATTTGATTCTGGCATCATTTCTGTGGTTATCAGTTTACTTAATGTTGAGCAGAGAATTCTACAATGTCAATCTACCATCAGGGAAGTGCTGTCTATTTGCTTTGCTTTGGCACCCCCCTCCTTGCTTTCAAAAAGCTTCCTCAAAGCTGTTCTATTTGACCGTGCCTTTGGTCCCTCACCCTAATCTTTTCCCATTACCCTTTTTTCCTCCTACCCTCACTGTTTATCACTCAATAAAAGCACTTTAAAAGCAAATGCTATCGATGTATAAACCGTTGTTATGGCAAAGTTTATACATTGACATATTACCAAACATTCTTCAAAAAATTAGTGTAAAATGAGAGCTATACTGCTTTTTGTTTCCTAACTGGACAGGAAGCCAGCAGTTTGACCTCTATTCCTCTCTCAGCTCTCCCTGTCTGGCGGGTTGGCCAGTAGGCTGCTAAATAAACTGGCTGTCACTCACCCCTCCCCTCCCAGGTAGGGATGCCTCGAAACTATCTCCTGCTGTTCTTAAATGAATAAGTCTGGATGATTCACATGAAGGTGTAAACAATATCCATTGTCTTAAGCCGAAATGCTTTGTACAAAGCATCAATCCACAGATGGCTTCATCTGATTCAAATATATATCTCCCAGCACTTCATGGTCAGAAAATGTTCTGTTCATTAATGTTATTGATTTTTCAGTATTCGAGACCAGGTACCCATTGTTAGTGTAATACTCATATAATTCTCATTGATTATATGACATGTAATTCTAACTTTATAAGCAGACAGCTAATTAGGTGTCAGATTTGGCTCAGTGGTAGCACTGTCACTTCGGCGTCAGAGGGCCATGGGTTAAAGTCCTTTTCCAGATTACAGGATCCCTGCTTCTGATCACGATCAATACTGCCAGATGGAAAGTCTGTGTGTGGATGCTGAAGAAGAACAGAATCAGGCTCAGCTGTGATGTCTTCCACAGCAAATAATATACCAACATTCATTGTCCAGGTCATACATGAAGAATGGCTACTTAGGTAAGGTGGCTGCTGTGCCCATGGGCCTCTACTCCAGCAGAGTCTGGGCCTTCAGCATAAGAAAACTGAAAATTGGTAACAAAAAAAAGTCCAGAATACATAATGACTGCAAGAGAATAATTTTACAATGTAAGAGGAATGGAATTTGAGCCTCCAATTAGAAGGGATACATGCTGATATCCAACTGCTCCTTGTTTTGAATTTGAAGAAACAGCTGTACAGCTAATCAACATACTGTACACTGTGCAAACTGTGATTAGACAAATAAATTAAAAGATTGTAGCAAGGTTTGTTTATGTAATTTGCTCTGAGAAATCACCAGGACAGCAAGAATCATGGCAGGAGTTCCATTAATAGCATTTATGGGATTGAAATCCAGCATTGCACTACTTTCACTGATGTGAGGTTTGATGATGAAATTTCGCATTGTTATTTCAGGAAGTAAGCTGATTTCAAGGTACTGAATGATAGTTACTGGTCTGAATCTAGTCTAGGGGTTCAAAGTTATTAAAGAAAGAAAAAAAAGAAAGATCATGCATTTACATAGCGCCTTTCATGACATCAGGGTATCCCAAAGTTTTTCGCAGCCAATGAGGTACTTTTAAATTGTAATCACTTTTGTAATGAAGGCAAACACGGCAGCCAGCTTCCCTACAACAAGATCCCACAAACCGGATGAGATAAATGACCAGATAATTAGATTTTTTTTGTTGTGTTGATTAAGAGATAAATATTGGCCAGGACACTGGGTGGAGTCCCCTGTTCGCATATTCCCTCTCCAAGACGACCAGGCATGGACTCGACCACGAAAGAGAGGCAGGCAGCCAGAGCAACCCTCCCCGCGAGCCACGCTCATCCTGGACCTCTGAATGGTTGTCTTTGCCATGCCCAGGAGCAGACATACGAGAACGTCCACCAACTTGCCTGCGACCCCCCTTGCCCCCACCCTCTATCGGGTGGCCAAAGAACAGAAGGGTTGGTCTAAACTGCAGCTATAAATGGAGAAGCAGCCCCGTAGGAGCTACATTTGCAAGGTAAGTAACTATGTAAGTTCTAAGTTTCATAAACAGCACTTTCTCATACTTATAAATCTATAGCTTTAACTTTTGTCCCCTTTCAGGTGAGATTCCAACACCAAAAAATGATCTTTGGCCACTTCTCTGTCCGGTCAATGGCCCTATGTCTAACTTCCCACAGGCCCGCTTCACATTTGCTACTTTCCGTTACCCGGTCACGGCCTTCGACATAAATATTTCTTCACTGCCGGCCGTTCCTCCATCGCTACTTTGCACCCAATATCAGACCTTACATTGAAACTGTATCATCCACTCATTTACATACGTCCTTTTCCCCTGTAGTTGGAGTATAATTTTGCAATGAATGTACGGAGGAGCGGATTACCCATCAGTGAAATTTGAACAATAAAGGTTGGAACTGAAGGCTGGGAATTTTGGAGAACACAATTTTCTATAGCATGATCCTCATTTGTGGTTCAGTCAAGAGCAAGTTAAGAGGTTGTAAAAGAGCAGAGTGGAGTAGCATCCAAAGAGATGGCTCTTTCTCAGTGGGCAGTGATCACCGAATAGGGTGACACTCATTAGTTGCAATGTGGGATTTTGGGAGGTGTAGAGGGAACACACTGCCCTGTGATTATAAATCACGCAAAAGTGCTATTAAGGGTAAAATGAAGTGTAAATGCAAAAGTGCTTTACACAAAGCTGCATTCCCAATGGGGAGCCATGGTTGCAGAGAGAGTGGGTTGGAGAATCGGATCCTGCTTCCCAGTAGCTCTATCTCCTACCAGAATATGGCTCTCCACTTGGGGTACAGGAAGGCAGCATTGCCCCTTCTCTCTCACAGCTTTGAAGCTTATGTGGTCAAGTTCACATACATTACAAAACTTTCATGACCAAAGCTGGTGTATAAATATATCAGAACTTGTCTTGCTGTGTCAGATCTTGATGGCTCAGTGATTTTCGATAAGGTCAACAACACACTGATCATGAAACATTTAACAGACCTGTTATGTTATTAACAATAATTAATTAATCATAGCTAATTATTGCCCTTTGTAATGTTTACTGGATTGATTAGGATTTGACATAAACTATCTCCCTCAGGAGAATTACTAACCCACCCCCATCCAGGCTGAAGGAGACATAAAGCATATTCTCCACAGAAGATTTTCTTTCTTCTACTCACAATTTTCTTGTGGGCTTTAATTATTTAGTTTTTAGGACAATTAGGAGTTCATTTGATTCCATTCCCCTCTGACTCTTGTTAGAATTTAAGCTCTTTTGATTGCTATCTGCAAATGTTACATATGACTCATGGCACTTGTTACATGACATTTAAGATACATACAGAAGTATGTAGACAATTGCACATAGTTGGGTAGCACTGCACATAATAAATAGATGTTATTGATTTTTATCAGGAAGCCACAAGCTGAGTGGAGACAAAGAGGGAGGCAGGATTGACGCATATTGTGTACTGGGTACCAGCAGCAGGGAGACAGTTTTGGAGGGTGGTGGAAAGCTGGTGACACCCTATTATTCTTGAAGTCTGGACTCTAGGTTGAGTGGGGTGTTCATGGTAGTGCTGAGGAAAGTGGTGAGGAAAGGGTAAACATGGGGTAACATGAGTATGTAGGAAAAGGAGACTCACATTTTGTTGATTTTCCTACTGCATTCACAATCCATGCAACACTTGCTAGGACTGGCAGATATCTGGTTCATGTGTTCATCATAGAGGGGGGTGGGCTGGGAGTCATTAAATTGTTTTTGTATTTTTTGAGTGTTTATTTTTTCTGTTTAAAACAGAGAGGACCAGTTCTCTAGACAGTTTTAGGGTATCGAGTGAGGCCAACATTTAATGGATTTAAAGTCCACAAGATTCGATTATACATCATTTTTTAAAAGCGGTGGAGAGGTTAAAATAAACCACAAAGAAGGTCAATAAGATTTGGGGCTTTGCATTGAAAGGGATTGAATACAAAAGCAACAGGATCACGATGACTGTGTAAAATTACGGTTACGCCATATCTGGAATACTGTGTGCAGCTTTGGGCTTCTCACTAAAGGAGGGATATAATAGCCCTGAACAAAGTGGAACGTAGACCTACTAGGATGATATCAGGAAAGGCAAGAATCTTTTTCTTGAATGGAGAAGATTGAGGAGATTTGTTGGAGGTGTTCAAAATTATAAAGGTAAACATAGATAAATTAATTCCATCGGTAGGTAAATCAAAGACCATGATGTTAAGATAAGCATTAGCTACATAAAGAGAAAGATTAGAAGAAAGTTTTCCTGCAGATATTGGAATGTGGAATGCTGTGCTACATGTGGTGATCAATGATAAATTGATTACAACATTCAAAAAGGCACTGGGATAATTACTTTAAATAGAATACAAAAGGGTGTGAAAATCCAGGAAAATAGGACTGTTTCGGGGAAAAAGTAGGAAAATGGGACAAAAAAGGTAAGTTACTTACCTGAATGTGGAGTTGGGAGGAGCAGGTGTACTCCTCCCAACCTCACATTAAACTACCCTCTCGATCCCCGATCTCCCTCTCCCCTGGCCCCGAGATCACCGACCTCCAGACCCTGATCCTGCAAGCCACTGCCAGCTAACGCTACACACCCCGGCCACTGAACGCTCCACCCCCGAAACCCATGATTCCCCCTCCACAAAGCTCACCAACCCTCCAGAGACCCGTGAACCCCCCACCCACTCCGAGACCCGCAATAATTCCCCAAGGCCATCATTTACCTGTGGGCTGCAGTGGCCCGAACTTCCTGCACTTACCTTCTTGGACTCCTCCCGCAGTGCGGTTGGTATTTGAATGAGGTCTGAGACCCAATATCCGTGGTTCCTCAGACCGCACCATTTGTGTCCAGAGTACGTACCCTGAGCGAGGGGTAATAATGGGCACTCCTGAATTTCGAGGCCTTCATTTATTTTTCTCTATAAAATGGAGGAATACTTTGATCAAAGTATTGCTCTGCGCAGCATGCTCGCCAGTCTCTACCAACACAACTTTGTAGTTAGTTGTTAAGAGTTGTGCAGGACCAGTCAGGTTTGATCTGATTTTATTTCCAGGTCACTTGCTGAGGTTGGAAACTTGCTATGTGCAAAATTGTGGCTGTGAACCCATATCTAATTACAGTCAACCAACCTTCAGTTTAATGTTTGAAGATAATGATGTTGCCTTTAGCTGATCCAGTTAATACTATTGGGACTTTACGGACAGCAATCCCACACAGAGTTAAACATTCAGTTCCAAACACAACCTTCACTGTTGCCTTCAGCTGCTCTATTTCTTCACATCAATCCTTTGACTCCATACAAATTTTCTCAGTTTTACCTTTTTTTTTCCTCATCCTATTTTCTTATCCTCTCTTCTCGAGGTGATGACTCTTGCTGGAGTATGGTTTTACAGCCACCAGGCAACCTATGATACCTTGCCCAAGTGATTATACTTCTTGTGTGAGCCGAGACATTAAATATTTTCAGGATACTCAACTATTGTGGGTCAAAAAGGTCGAGAGTGATCACTGATCATGGGGTCACTGCAAAATTATCAGGAGCAGGAGCCCTCACTGATCTTTCCCTTCCCTAGTTCAGAGTTACTAAGGCCAATTGCAACTATCCCAGTTGAGGTTTTTCTCCCTCTTTTGTCGGAATCCCAATAATATTAACTCTTACTTTTGCTTTTGTTTAATCCTTTAAAAATCTAGAGTTCTACTTTTTAAGATAATGATATTGCCTTTAGCTGATCCAGTTAATACTATTGCTGGAATTATGTTGTGACTTTACGGACAGCAAACCCACACAGAATTAAACATTGTGATCAAAAAAATCTGAAGTATTTTATATGACCTAAACATTTGAAACCTTCAGCCTCTAGGGGGAGCAAACAAACAGCAAATTAAGAGTCATCCAGTGCATAGAACCCTGGTTAATAAATATTAGCAGGGTTAACTCTTGTCAAAATCCTGAATTGGCATTTAGTTTGGTGAACACTTTTACCTTTATCAGCCGGGCTAAAGTCTTGTTGATACTTTAGGTGTAATTTTCTGATTTTGTGCTCCTAATGAGGAGCCTCGCTCACATTGCATATTGGAAATTTGGGCATGTGCTGTGCACGATTGTCCAACTACTAACATAAAATGGGGTGGACAATTGAATTTCCAATATGTGTACTCTCAGCAGACAAGGCTCACTTTCTTGGACCGCAGAATGGGAAGATTACCCTTTTTGTTTTGCTATTTCATAATTAAATTTCCCCCAATTTTCTCCTCTCCTCTCTTAAAAGTGCCAAGTGCTGACTATTGCTGAGGTATGGTTTCGTGGATGTGACTGCCTTGCAGCACCACACTCTAGTGGCTATTCTTCAAGTGTGAGCCTAGACAGTGAGTGACAGCAGACTATTTGATTATGGAGGAGGAAGGGATGGGCATCAGTGCTGAGCTGATTCTTGGACTCATTTTGTCATGCAGGTAATCGCTCTCCTGAGGTCATTGGATAGTAATCAGGGGAATGGGAACTCTGGCTGTGTTTTCCCTGCCTAGCCTAGGGGCATTGTGACCTACTATATCACCCATTCTGCCACTCTGACTGAGATCAGCTAACTCAGCGCAGACCTGGGATCAGATTTTAGATCTTCCTGGTCGGTATGGCTCAGCGATCATTATAATCAGCGTACTTGCCAATGGAGCCATGAGGCAGGTTAATTCTGAATTTAAATTTATTCATTCAAGAGACAACATCTCAGACACTGACATCATTGGGGGCACTCAATCTGAGTTCTTTAATGAAATGTCTGCAAAATATTCAGTAAACAGTGGGTCTAATTTGCAGTTCTTCAAGATAATAGAAAGAAATTTGCATACAAAACAGATTATTGACTGTAAATACAATCTGTAAGGACTGAGTTTTTGACCTCTATTGAAAACGTCCTTGCCAACGTAACTTGTAATAAAATAATGGCAAACACACTTTGGTAGAAAAAAGGGTGTATTGTTTGAGGGAGGTGATGAAAATATATTTTTCTGAATCGCCCTATAAACTTAAATGTTATAAAGGTAGAAACACCTTTACACTTAGTTCTGTCTGTCTGTCATCTATCGTCACCCTGTTTTGTTTGTGCTCTACACCAGCTGGCTCATGGCCGTCTGGAAGCAGACATTTTTTGTAGAACTTTGCCTCGTAACATTCTGAAATTCTGTTGTACTGAATGAAGAGTTACCCATAATCTACTGCCATGCCAGTATAGCAGAACTTCTCATAACGGATGCTTCTAACCTGCAGTTCTATGGCAGTGTAACAAGGGAGAGCCCAGTAAGTATTTTTCTATATAATCAACCCCATTTCATGTCAAAACCCTGGGGTCTACCCACCTTTCTCCGCCACATTCCCAGAACAAGGGAATTTTCTTCTCTTTGCCAGATTTTCCATGCTTCCCCCACCTCTACTATTCTGCTGCAACCATTTACACCTCCTCTGGACCAATCTTCTGTTTCTTTACTTGTCCCATTACCACCCCCTTTTGCCTTGTGCCATCATCCCTTTTGACATTTAATCACCCCTGCCCTCCACCATGTCACAGATTTTCCCTTTTGTTCTTTCCTTCCATCCCCCTCCCCTCACCCTTTTCCGCCGGCTCTGTACTTGCTTAAAAACTGTTAATCTCTAACATCTTCCAGTTCTGATGAAAGATACTGCCTGACCTGCTGAGTGTTTCCAACATTTTCTGTTTTTATTTCAGATTTCCAGTATCGGCAGTATTTTGCTTTTCCATTTTATATCATAAAGGTTTATAGTTTTCTAGAAACTTAAAACACTCAAAAATAACTAAAATATATTCTTTAAATAATGTGTAGGGTTCTACTTTTAATAATACTGGATTATGTTTCTGAGCTTCCTCTAAAGTAATAGAGAGAGGAAATTATTGCACCAGATTCTTACTTATGCCAGAATTAATGGCTGTCAATCCATGTATTGGATTAAGCACACAAGTCCAGTGAGATGAGCAAAATTTAAGAATTTGCTCTGATTTGACTTTCATTTATGGAACAACCATAAAAAAAAACTAAATTAAGCACTGGAGATTTCTGCGCTCCTCCAATTCTGTCCTCTTGCACATCCCCAATTTTCATTGCTTCAATATTGGTGGCCGCACCTTCAACTGCCTAGGTCTTAAGCTCTGGAATTGCCTCCCTAAACCTCTCCGCCTCTCTACCTCTCTCTCCTCCTTTAAGATGCTCCTTAAAACCTACCTCTTTGACCAAGCTTTTGATCACCTGTCTTAATATCTCCTTATGTGGCTTGGTGTTAATTTTTTTTTGATAACACTCCTGTGAAAGACCTTGGGATGTTTTACTATGTTATAGGCACTATATAAATGCAAATTGTTGTTGGTTGCTTAACCGCAGATGTGGAGCCATTGCCTTTCATGGGTATGTACTGGTTTTGTATGGTACCAAATCTTCTTTGAATACTTCCCACCCTTTGTCTGTAGGTTTACCAATTAACAGCTCAGCCCAGTTTATTGTGATCAATTTATTTCTCATCCCTTCAAAGTTTGCCTTACCTTGGATTAAATTTAAAACCCTGGTTTGGGATTCTCGCTTCTCCTTCTCATACCTGATATCAAATTCAATCACATTATGGTCACAATTCACAAGATATTGTATTACAGTCAGATTGTTAACTAATTCTGGCTCATTACTCATCACTAAATTTTACATGGCCTTATCACTTGTTGTTTCTAAAATATACAGTTCCAGAAAACTGTCCCGAATACATTCTAGAAATTTATTGCGTTTACTACTTGAGCTATTCTGCTTCTCCCAGTGTATGAAAATTAAAATCTCCCATTATAACTACATTGTTTCTATTACTTACGTCCCTGATCTCCTTATTTATACATCCACCACCCCCGACTACATCAGTACTGTCAGGAGATTTGTAGACAACTCCCACCAGAGTCTTGCATCCTTTACTGTTCCTTAGTTCTACCCGTACTGTTTCTACTGCCTGTTCATCCTTACCGAAATCCTTACTTTCCACTGCTGTAATTGTATCTTTCATCAATATTGCTATTCCTCCTCATTTCCAATTTCCCTGTCCTTTCTAAAGACCCTATAGCCAGGAATATTGGTCTGCTAATCATGCCCAGCTCATAGCCAGGCCTCTGTAGTGACTATTACATCATACCCTTTAAGCTGAATTTGTGCTTCTAACACATTTTTTAAAAATTTCTTATGCTACCTGGATTCGTGTACAGAACTGTTCATCATATGCCCTGAAGGTGTATTTCTCACACTTGTTCTCATTATGTGGAGATGCCGGTGATGGACTGGGGTTGACAATTGTAAACAATTTTACAACACCAAGTTATAGTCCAGCAATTTTATTTTAAATTCACAAGCTTTCGGAGATTTTCTCCTTCCTCAGGTAAATGTTTCAAGATCTCCTTGAAGCCTACGCATTTATACATATTGAATAATACATGGTGTTTACAGACTGCCTCTGCAACTGCCCGTTGCCAAGGCAATCACCGTGTTCAGACAGAGAGGTGTCATCTGCAGAACCCCCGAATACACATTCAACAAAAAAACAAACAGGGAAAAAAAAACAGAGAAAAAAAAAGAGAAAAAAAAACAGAGAGAGAGGCAGAAACATCCGGAAGGCAGAGAGAGCCAGCAAATGACCCATTATATTAAAAACAGATAACATTTGTTCGCTGGTGGGGTAACGTGTAGCGTGACATGAACCCAAGATCCCGGTTGAGGCCGTCCTCATGGGTGCGGAACTTGGCTATCAATTTCTGCTCGACGATTTTGCGTTGTCGTGTGTCTCGAAGGCCGCCTTGGAGTACGCTTACCCGAAGGTCGGTGGATGAATGTCCATGACTGCTGAAGTGTTCCCCGACTGGGAGGGAACCCTCCTGTTTGGCGATTGTTGCGCGGTGTCCGTTCATCCGTTGTCGCAGCGTCTGCATGGTCTCGCCAATGTACCATGCTCTGGGGCATCCTTTCCTGCAACGTATGAGGTAGACAACGTTGGCCGAGTCACAGGAGTATGAACCATGCACCTGGTGGGTGGTGTCATCTCGTGTGATGGTGGTATCTGTGTCGATGATCTGGCATGTCTTGCAGAGTTTACCGTGGCAGGGTTGTGTGGCGTCGTGGACGCTGTTCTCTTGAAAGCTGGGTAGTTTGCTGCGAACGATGGTCTGTTTGAGGTTGGGTGGCTGTTTAAAGGCGAGTAGTGGAGGTGTGGGGATGGCCATAGCGAGGTGTTTGTCCTCATTGATGACATGTTGAAGGCTGCGGAGAACATGGCGTAGTTTCTCCGCTCCGGGGAAGTACTGGACGACAAAGGGTACTCTGTTGGTTGCGTCCCGTGTTAGTCTCCTGAGGAGGTCTATGCGATTTTTTGCTGTGGCCCGTCGGAACTGTCGATCGATGAGTCGAGCGTCATATCCCGTTCTTACTAAGGCGTCTTTCAGCGTCTGTAGGTGTCCATCGCGTTCCTCCTCGTCTGAGCAGACCCTGTGTATTCGCAGGGCCTGTCCATAGGGGATGGCCTCTTTGACGTGGTTAGGGTGGAAGCTGGAAAAGTGGAGCATCGTGAGGTTGTCCGTGGGCTTGCGGTAGAGTGAGGTGCTGAGGTGCCCGTCTTTGATGGAGATTCGTGTGTCCAAGAAAGAAACTGATTCTGAGGAGTAGTCCATGGTGAGCTTGATGGTGGGATGGAACTTGTTGATGTTATCGTGTAGTCTCTTTAGTGATTCCTTGCCGTGGGTCCATAGAAAGAAAATGTCGTCGATGTATCTGGTGTATAGTGTTGGTTGGAGGTCTTGTGCAGTGAAGAAGTCCTGCTCGAACTTGTGCATGAAAATGTTGGCGTATTGGGGTGCGAATTTGGTCCCCATGGCTGTTCCGTGTGTTTGGGTAAAGAACTGGTTATCGAAGGTGAAGACATTGTGATCCAGGATGAAGCGGATGAGTTGTAGGATGGCTTCCGGAGATTGGCTGTTGTTGGTGTTGAGTATTGATGCTGTCGCAGCGATGCCGTCATCGTGGGGGATACTGGTGTATAGTGCCGAGACGTCCATCGTGGTGAGAAGTGTTCCTGGTTCAACTGGTCCGTGGGTACTGAGTTTTTGTAGGAAGTCTGTAGTGTCGCGACAGAAGCTGGGGGTTCCCTGTACGATGGGTTTCAGGATGCCCTCGATGTATCCAGAGAGGTTCTCACACAGGGTTCCGTTGCCTGATACGATGGGACGTCCGGGTGTGTTGGCTTTGTGTATCTTTGGGAGGCAGTAGAAGTCTCCCACGCGGGGATTACGTGGGATGAGAATGCGTAGGATGCTTTGAAGGTCTGGATCGAAGGTCTTGATCAGTTTGTTGAGCTGGTGGGTGTGTTCTTTGGTCGGATCTGCGGGTAACCGTCTGTAGTGTGAAGACAGTCTGAAGACAGTCCAGAATGTCACCCGAGTCTGAAGACAGTCCAGAATGTCACCCGAGCACAACGCAACGCCATCAACGCTCTCAAGACCAACCGCAACATCGTCATCAAACCAGCGGACAAAGGAGGAGCCATAGTCATACAGAACAGAACAGACTATTGCAAAGAAGCATACCGACAACTGGACAACCAGGAACACTACAGACGGTTACCCGCAGATCCGACCAAAGAACACACCCACCAGCTCAACAAACTGATCAAGACCTTCGATCCAGACCTTCAAAGCATCCTACGCATTCTCATCCCACGTAATCCCCGCGTGGGAGACTTCTACTGCCTCCCAAAGATACACAAAGCCAACACACCCGGACGTCCCATCGTATCAGGCAACGGAACCCTGTGTGAGAACCTCTCTGGATACATCGAGGGCATCCTGAAACCCATCGTACAGGGAACCCCCAGCTTCTGTCGCGACACTACAGACTTCCTACAAAAACTCAGTACCCACGGACCAGTTGAACCAGGAACACTTCTCACCACGATGGACGTCTCGGCACTATACACCAGTATCCCCCACGATGACGGCATCGCTGCGACAGCATCAATACTCAACACCAACAACAGCCAATCTCCGGAAGCCATCCTACAACTCATCCGCTTCATCCTGGATCACAATGTCTTCACCTTCGATAACCAGTTCTTTACCCAAACACACGGAACAGCCATGGGGACCAAATTCGCACCCCAATACGCCAACATTTTCATGCACAAGTTCGAGCAGGACTTCTTCACTGCACAAGACCTCCAACCAACACTATACACCAGATACATCGACGACATTTTCTTTCTATGGACCCACGGCAAGGAATCACTAAAGAGACTACACGATAACATCAACAAGTTCCATCCCACCATCAAGCTCACCATGGACTACTCCTCAGAATCAGTTTCTTTCTTGGACACACGAATCTCCATCAAAGACGGGCACCTCAGCACCTCACTCTACCGCAAGCCCACGGACAACCTCACGATGCTCCACTTTTCCAGCTTCCACCCTAACCACGTCAAAGAGGCCATCCCCTATGGACAGGCCCTGCGAATACACAGGGTCTGCTCAGACGAGGAGGAACGCGATGGACACCTACAGACGCTGAAAGACGCCTTAGTAAGAACGGGATATGACGCTCGACTCATCGATCGACAGTTCCGACGGGCCACAGCAAAAAATCGCATAGACCTCCTCAGGAGACTAACACGGGACGCAACCAACAGAGTACCCTTTGTCGTCCAGTACTTCCCCGGAGCGGAGAAACTACGCCATGTTCTCCGCAGCCTTCAACATGTCATCAATGAGGACAAACACCTCGCTATGGCCATCCCCACACCTCCACTACTCGCCTTTAAACAGCCACCCAACCTCAAACAGACCATCGTTCGCAGCAAACTACCCAGCTTTCAAGAGAACAGCGTCCACGACGCCACACAACCCTGCCACGGTAAACTCTGCAAGACATGCCAGATCATCGACACAGATACCACCATCACACGAGATGACACCACCCACCAGGTGCATGGTTCATACTCCTGTGACTCGGCCAACGTTGTCTACCTCATACGTTGCAGGAAAGGATGCCCCAGAGCATGGTACATTGGCGAGACCATGCAGACGCTGCGACAACGGATGAACGGACACCGCGCAACAATCGCCAAACAGGAGGGTTCCCTCCCAGTCGGGGAACACTTCAGCAGTCATGGACATTCATCCACCGACCTTCGGGTAAGCGTACTCCAAGGCGGCCTTCGAGACACACGACAACGCAAAATCGTCGAGCAGAAATTGATAGCCAAGTTCCGCACCCATGAGGACGGCCTCAACCGGGATCTTGGGTTCATGTCACGCTACACGTTACCCCACCAGCGAACAAATGTTATCTGTTTTTAATATAATGGGTCATTTGCTGGCTCTCTCTGCCTTCCGGATGTTTCTGCCTCTCTCTCTGTTTTTTTTTCTCTTTTTTTTTCTCTGTTTTTTTTTCCCTGTTTGTTTTTTTGTTGAATGTGTATTCGGGGGTTCTGCAGATGACACCTCTCTGTCTGAACACGGTGATTGCCTTGGCAACGGGCAGTTGCAGAGGCAGTCTGTAAACACCATGTATTATTCAATATGTATAAATGCGTAGGCTTCAAGGAGATCTTGAAACATTTACCTGAGGAAGGAGAAAATCTCCGAAAGCTTGTGAATTTAAAATAAAATTGCTGGACTATAACTTGGTGTTGTAAAATTGTTTACAATTGTTCTCATTAGTTTTGGTTGCTGATGTTCTGTACATAGCTGATGCTCTGTACATTGCTGATGCTGATGTTCTGTATATTGCTATATAGGCAAAGTAATATGTTTTAATTTTCATCCCTCCTTCCTCATTTTTAACAGGTATTTTATTAATACTTTCTATAATTTTATTAATACTTTTCTATACCCAAAGTATTTATATTATCTTTATTCCTTTTGTACTCTGACCTTTGCTCTTATCTCCTCTTTTCTTACCTCTACCCCCCGCCATTATTGGTTTAAAGTCTTTTCTTTATCCTTTCCGCTAGGACCTTGGTTCCAGCCCAGCTCAGGCTCAGCCCATCCCAGCTCCTTCCTGTCCCAGTACTGGTGCCAGTATCCTATGAAATGGAATCCTTCCTTCCCACACCAGTCTTTCAGCCATGCATTTATTTTCCTGATCTGTTTACCTGTATAATGTTTGGCATAGTGGGAGACTTTCAACTGCCGGTCGCCTGTATCTCACCTGAAAAACGGGCAGCCGGCAGTTGAAAGTCTGGTGGGAACCTGGGTCACCCATTTGCCCACCTGAATCAACTTTTAGGCAGGTCTTCAAAACAGGCGGGGGACTGTTTATGTACGCAAACTGGGGTCCTTTTTTTTTATTCGTTCACGGGATGTGGGCGTCGCTGGCGAGGCCAGCATTTATTGCCCATCCCTAATTGCCCTCGAGAAGGTGGTGGTGAGCCGCCTTCTTGAACCGCTGCAGTCCGTGTGGTGACGGTTCTCCCACAGTGCTGTTAGGAAGGGAGTTCCAGGATTTTGACCCAGCGACAATGAAGGAACGGTGATATATTTCCAAGTCGGGATGGTGTGTGACTTGGAGGGGAACGTGCAGGTGGTGTTGTTCCCATGTGCCTGCTGCTCTTGTCCTTCTAGATGGTAGAGGTCGCGGGTTTGGGAGGTGCTGTCAAAGAAGCCTTGGCGAGTTGCTGCAGTGCATCCTGTGCATCCTGCGCCTGTTGTAGGAGAAATAGCAAAGCGTGCACCGCGAATGTCAGTTACTTTTCTCCAGGCATTGAGAGGCCTAATCAGCTGGAGGCCTCTCCCAAAAGGCAAGTTTTCATTTTTTTGAAGATTTTTGTGAGGACAGGAGGAGCTGGAGTGCCTCGCCGGGCCCCACAAAGATCTCCTGGTCAGCTGCCATCCCATTCTCGCCCTCCTTAGAGCACCAACTTCTTGTGACAATATTCATGCTTTTAAAAGTTTCCTGGTTTGTCCTTCCATTTAGTAACTTGGAACAAAACAATACAACTGAAGTATTGAAAGCCGCCCCACTGATTCAGTAGTGGTCGTCGTAGAGAGAAGCAACTCTGTTCATGAAATTCCTCTTAAAAGTTGCTAAAAAAAGAGTCCTCTCACATTTTTTCTATGGATGCAAGAAAATTGATGCAACCTTAAAAAACACTGTGTACTGTAAGCTTAAATTTATAATTTTCCATCAAAATAAAAGCTTCAATTTGTTTGTTTCTGCCCCAGATCTCAGAATCCCTCTCCCAGTGATCCCAGATCCTAGGACTTTCTGCAGTGTTGTAAAAACATCTCCAGTGTTCCAGAAGGCTGGGACCTCCATCCTCTCTCAATGCTTCATTCAAAATATAGCTAGTCTGAGCCCTCATCCCATACTGCCAGGCTCCAGACGGCCATCCCATTGCTCCCAGGTTCTGTGACTGCTCCCAATACTTATAAGTTGGTGCCCTGTAATACAACTTGATGTAATACTAGTAATACTTAACTCTTATAAATCCTCCAACTCACTGTGAGTAACACCATGAGAGATCTATTAGTATATACAAACAAGGTATGACTAGTGTGTGTTTTGTTTGTCATCTTGTCTATATGCAAATTACTTTTACGTGTCACCCTTCAAAAACGTATTAGAAACAAAGCCAATCATTTGCAATGTACAAAGCTTTAGAAAATATCTTATTGACACAAGAGTGAGCTTCTGACTGATCTTAGCAATCACACATAAAATAAAGAGAAAGAAAGCCAGTTACTTAACTTTGGTTGCTTCTGCACTTGAATGCTGAAACTTACATGCAGTTCCTAATCCACAAAGTTCCCTGATCAAACAATTATGACAGTCAGATTCAGCTACACCTGTGATTTGCTTCTGAGGCAGTTTCAACTTTGGACGTGGGTCAGGGCAGGACTTCCACCCATTGGTCTGACCCATTTTCCTGGGTTGGGATTCATTAAAAATGCAGCATGGACACCCAGCAATATTTCCACCACATGGAGGAAGCCTGCCACTGCCAGTGCAGCAGAAGGAGGATGTGTCACCATTTACGGGGGCAGAGGCACCACAAACATTTTCTGTGACATTTTTATTGAGGCCGTTGAATGAATTGGGGTGGGGAGGGGGCTATATAAAGTAAGCTCCGGGGCGCAGAATAGAGGGGAGAGATGGCCATTACCAGGTCCTCTATCTCCAAACAGGAAAACATTTTGTCTAATATTTTTCTTCTCAATAATTGAAGTTTATAATGTTCAAAATAAGGCTTGTATCACAGCAAAGACGTAAAAAATACATATTTGTCTATTTGTCAATAAAATGACTAAATTTAATGATAAAGTTGTCTTTTGTATACCTTCTCGTGGAATCATAGAATTTTATAGCACAGGAGAGGTTCTGATCGAGTAAATAAGGAGAAACTGGCAGGAGGGTTGGTAACCAGAGGACACAGATCTAAGATAATTGGCAAAAGAACCAGAGGGGAGATGAGGAGAATTTTTTTTACGCAGTGAGTTGTTATGATCTCGAGTTCATTGCCTGAAAGGATGGTGGAAGCAGATTCAATCGCAACTTTCAAAGGGGAACTGGATATATACTTGAAAAGGAAAAATTTGCAGAGCCGTCACAGACATGATGGGCCCAATGGCCTCCTTCCATGCTGTATGATTACATGATTCTATGAGGAGGACCATCATGCCAGTGTTAGCTTTCTAAAAGAGCAATGCACTTTGTCCCATTCCCCTGACTTTTATTCATAATTTTTTTCTTTTTGAAATATTTATTAACTTCACTTTTTATGCTATTACGGATTCTGCTTCCATGTCCTAACTGCCCTTTGCCTAAAAAAAACTCTCCTAAGCTCAGCCTCTCTCAAGCATATGGACTTGGAATTGATATGGTTGCCCAGAACTGTGATTCTATAAGCTGAAGACAGACCCTGCAGTCTGAGCGTGTGAAGCTTGTACAATTTTCCAGGATGCATCAATAGTATTTTGTTAGGCCAACTGGTAGAATGCTTCATCTTCAGTCTCTGGTTGTGTCTGTTTTTTTTCCTCAAAATTATTAAAATAAACATTGATTGATAATTTTAAAAAGCTTTACTCAGGTAAATATCACCTTATTTTTTTTGAACAGTGAAAGAGAGACAGACTGCGACCTACTTCAAATGTGGCAAGATAGTACTGATAACATCAGTGGCAGCTTTTCTTTATGTTCAAATTTCAAATAATATATTTATTTTTCAAAGAAACAAAATGTTTCCATGCATTACAATACTCAGTTTATTTTTGAAAACAATTTGGATAGAAACTGGACAATAACATTGAGTAGGTTTTCAACTGAACTGAATCCTTAGTTCATTCATTCTTCAAGCATTAAGAATAATTATGCTTCAAAAGTACCGATCCAGCTGCAATAATTTTTGTTAACTGGTCTATGAGTAAAGATGCTCTTATATAACAACTTTCAGGATGTCCCAAATTCACAACCAATGGATTACTTTTTAAATGTTGTTGTTATGTCATCAAATGCATTTGCCAATTTGTACACAGAAGGTCCTACAAACTACAAATGATGGAATAACCACGTAATACGTATGTTGGCAAGGATGCTGGGAGAATTTTCTGCTCTTCTTTGGAATGGGACCTTTTAAGTCCACATGAGCAAGCCTTGGTTTAATGTCGCATCTGAAATGTAGCACCTCTAACAATGTAGCATTTCCTTAGTATTGCGTTGAAGTGTCCGCCTAGATTATGTGCTCAAGTTCATAGCTGGGCTTGAATTCTAAAACTTCTGACTTATCCTTCTGAATAAGGATATGAATATCCTTGACATTTAAGTTACCTGTACCTGTTCCATTCATATCTGGAACTCTTTTCTCTTTTTCTGTACTTCAGTACACATTAAGCTGGAAATGTTGGGTATGATAGCAGGACTGATACGCACAATTTTTTCCCCCAGTTTACTCTCTTTTTTTCCAGTTTTGACCCCTCACCAAATATCTCCTGAAGACAGTGACATACAAAGTCCCAAGATAGATCATAATACAGTTTTGGATGAAGTAGGCCTTTTAGTTCATTTTACCTCATCCTTCCTGAATACCAACTCTATTATCTTTAAATTAATTCTTTCATCAACGATGTTTACTGGGATATAATGGCACAGCCAAGGACAGCCTTCTGGTACCTCACGCAAGAAGCCACTCTTGGAGTTCCAATCAGGTGCCTTTGTTTTTTTGGTATTTAATTTTTAAAGATACTAAAACTCTGAGTAGCTGCAGTCACCACTGCTTCAAAATCTGATTGGGGCTGAGTTGACTACCCATTGAATGAATGTAATCCTACATAACTTTGGATTTCACGAGAGTGACTCATTTTTGAGCTCACATGATTAACTGGAAGCAGTGTGCATGTAACAGTCCTCAATAGAAACAGATACGCTTTGTTTCATATATATGTGTATGTGAGACTTATTTTGCGTCCGAGAGTTGGTTTTAATTTTAGATTCGATACTTGTCTCACAAGACAGTGCTTCAAATCATTTTATTTTGCAAATATATACACTGTAATCCTGAGATCGATTTCAGTTTGCTCAAAAATGTTTTAGGTTGTGTCAGTGAATGAAACTGCAGAAACCGAATTCATCGTTATACATTACAAAATACCATTTGGCTCCTCTGATCATTTCTATGGAATGCAGAGAGAGGTCTGGGCTGCAGACATATACCGCCACTTTATCGCATCCGTATCATACAGTAGTTCGGAACAATAAATGATCCTATCACAGGTAAGATTCACAGTATTCCCACGAGCCCTTCGAACAGCAATGCGACTTGGGAGATACAATCTGGAATTAAACTACATTTAACGAAGGACGAGGGCGTTCAATTTTTATGAGATTTGCGCAATCCTTGAGGAGTCCAGTTCAGATATTTGTCCAGAACGGGTGAAGGCAACAACTACCGACAGCAGTTAATGCAGGATATGCTTAATACGAAGCACCACAAAACACCAAGAGCTGCTCACCTTCAGCGACCCAAAACTGACTTGACATTTTTAATCAAACGTTATATATTTTTTAAAAAAAAATAATAACCTGAGCTGCTGAACAGAAATAGGAGCACAGTCCCATTGTGTAAATTTGTGAATGAAAACCTCATGCCCGCCTCCAAATGAAAATTCATAGACACATTTAACAGAAATGAAACCATTGGAAATGTATTATTCTTGTACAATGAAGAGAACCTTTACAAAAATGGAATCCTCACCTACTGTAACAATTTGTGACACGAACTATGGAACTTCCATTCAACCTAACTTGGCAACGACGCTCGGCCCGCCCCCTCCCCCCGCGCGCCTCAGGATGGAATCGTTTGGCTGCGAGTGGGCCAATGGGCGTCCGAGAGACGCCTCTGACTGGATGGCCCGAGACGTCAATCAACCAGTAAGCTAGGTTGAGCTGGCAGGGCGTGGATGTAACAATGTAACGAGCGCGCATGTGCCGAGTTTCTGTGCAAAAAGGGATTTGGAGGCAACGAATTTTGTTTAATTTTGAAAAGAGAAATTAATTCTGGTCAGGGTTCTGGTGCATTTTTGGCCTGTTGTCCGCGCGACCACTTTTTTTTGTCGCCTTTTCTAAAACGGACTGAGAAAGAGGAGGGTTTTTTTTTGTTTGTGAGCAGGTATTTTTCGGGAAGCTTGTTCAATTTGTGTGAGCTACTTCCCTCCTCCTCCCCCCCCCCCTTCCCTCTCCCAACAACCCCAAACCTCCCTCTGTCCCTTTATCCGTTTTGATTCTATGGCGACGCAGATCGATACAATTTATGGACTTGCTGAAGATGAAGTGAGTGCTATTTGTATTTTGGATGTTATATCTGATTGAAATGCGTACACAAGTACTGTAGAGTTTACATAACCTGTGGTGATAGCCAACTGTAGAAAAGCCAGCCCCCTAGTGCGGTGCTGTCAGCCATTCGGACACGAACCTTGTTCCTTTTGTGTATTTATGTTACTTTCTAAGCTCGAAAACGTAAATACTTTTTTTGACATAAAATATAACTACTTTCAAGGTTGATTTGGAAAACCGACTACGATATTGGCTCATGTGTGGTAATCGAGGAACTTAATTCTTTTTAAGATTTTACTTCTCTTCGTGCTGCACCCGAAAAGAAGGGGGACAATTATGAATTAAAGGGGTAACAGCTATCTGGCAATTGGTGATACTTTGTAGCTCTTCTCTGCGGTGGTTTTGGAACTTCGTGGAAATAAAAGAGGAGAATTGTTTGCTTATGGTTGTGTTTTCATCCCACGTCCTTTCGGAAACTGGAAGTTTTTATTATAAGATGTTTGTGTTCATGCGAAAAAAGGTGGGGGACGGGGTCACAGCACAGCTGACTTTTGTTTTCTATTTCCATTTTATACCTCGGATAAACTAGGTTTGATAAACTTTTTGTTAATTCCGTTAAGGGTTTTAGCAAGGGAAGTCCTGGTATTTTTTTATTTTTAAAAAACCAGCACAAAATCTATGATGTAAGAAGGCATGTACCTCAAAAAAAACTGTAGAGCTGC
This sequence comes from Heptranchias perlo, assembly GCF_035084215.1. NCBI lineage: Eukaryota > Metazoa > Chordata > Chondrichthyes > Hexanchiformes > Hexanchidae > Heptranchias > Heptranchias perlo. The sequence continues at coordinate 38,824,339 of NC_090325.1, forward strand.
TTGTAGCATAAGAGAGAAATGTGGAAATTCCAGACTTTAAAAAAAAAATTCATACATATACATTGGTGGAAATTGGCTTGTATAGGACTATCCTTATATAAATGCATGTTGCTGTTCTGGAATGCACAGTTGAACCATCATGTGAGTGGTATGTGTATAACAGACTGGTTGTGCTATTGGTCATGAGTGATATTACAGATTAAGTGTTTTGTGTGTGAGAAACTGGATGCACGATTGAGCCATAATGTGTGATGTATTTTTTAAAAAATGCTGGTATTAAGGTGCTGAACTCTCGTGGTCCTGTTTCATGGGTACTAGCATCTCTTAAATACATTGGGGGGGGGGATGGCATCACAGCTGAGTCTGAATTTGTTCTCAACAACAATTTGCATTTATGTAGCACCTTTTAATATAGTAAAACGTCCCAAGGTGCTTCATTGGAGTGTAATCAGACAAAAATTGAGAATGAGGTGAAAAAGGAGATATTGGCTGACAAAAACCTTGGTCGAAGAGGTAGGATTTGAAGAGTGTCAAAAAGAAGAGAGGTGGCGAGATGGATAAGTTTAGGAGGGGAGTTTTGGAGCTTGGGGCCGAGATGGCTTAAGGCCCGGTCTCCAATGATGGGGCATAGGAAGTGGACAATTCATAAGGGCAGAGTTGGAGGAACATGAAGTTCTTGGAGGAGGTTACAGTGATAGGAAGGGACGAGGCCATGGAGGCATCTGAACACTAGGATGAGACTTTTAAAATCGAGGTGTTGGTGGACTGTGGGCCTTTGTAGGTCAGTGAGCATGGGTGATGTGTGAATGGGGCTTGATGTGTGTTAGAATATAGGTAGCAGAGTTTTTGATGAGCTGAACTTTATGGGGGAGTGAAAGATGGAATAATTGAGTCCGGAGGTAACACAAGTGTGGATGAGCACCCAAGTTCTTTCTACCAACATACTTTAAAGCAGGAGTTGCTGTACAACATTTTGGAGTGGAACCTGGGTGCTTTTTTATTTAATCAACACCCTAAAGGAGTGCTCAAGCTAATTGCAGTTCCTCAACTGAGATCGGGTAACCCAGCACAAGCTTGGAATTGAATCCGGCACTTTTTAATTTGGATGGGTTTTTGTTGCACTGTGAGCATATTCAAGGGAGAATATTGCTTGCTTGCTTTCATAAATCTGTGTCACAAAGATAGCATTCTTGTCACTTCTGTTTGAAATTGGCTTGATATACTTCAACGGAGATCGTTCTGCTGAGATTCTTTTATGTGATAGAATTGCACTTTGTTTCAATGAGAAATCAGCATAAATCCCACTTTTTTTAAAATTCAGTTTTTAAAAAAAAAATTGAGTAGGAAGGAAAGCTCTTGCCATCTCATTTTCCCTTCTGTGACCCGATCAACTTGAAATTTTTGGATCTGTATGTGTCTGTGAAGATGCAGCTGCAAATTTATCCTTTCCTCTTGCCTGATTCAGGGTAATCTGTGCACTGGTGCAGATGTGTTCAGCTGACTGTACCACCGCATATGCCTGTATCTGATAGTGGAGGAGTAGAGAAGATGATTTGGATAGCTATTGGACCATCTACCCCTCTATCATTCAGATAAAATGTGTGCTGTATTCGGAAAACATACCCACAGGTACTGCAAATACAAAGCAGTTGCCTGCTGTCAAGGTTTCATTTTTCTTTTGATTTAAAAACTTAGAGGCTGATTTAAGGTTGAAATGAAATTTGTTGGGCCACAAAGATTGGGTGCTAACTGTTGTGTCTGTTCAGTTAAACTTTTAGTTCTAATGCATTCAGTTAATCAAATACATTACCTGCCATTTATGCTTGTTTTGCAGTAAGGATATTCTATAACTAATTCATAAAATGGCTATAAATGATTTGTTTTCATTTGTGTGAAGATAACACTAATGTAAAAATAATTTTTGAACAATCTGTGCTAACGTGCATTTTTTTTAACTGTTCAACACGAGTACCTCCATGCAAAGAGGAGTATTTTTTCATATACTGATATCACAAGATAAAGGACTACCAAAAACAGTACTAAATGGAATCAGCAATCACCATGATAACCAATAACATTTTCATTACTATATACCCCATTTGAAATCATCTTGTATTGCAGTTTTACATTTAACAAATGCCTTGCATATTGTATATATGTAATAACAATTTGCACTTGCGTGCTCCTTTCAACATGTATCAAAATGTGCCAATGTGCTTCGGGAGAATGGACTTGGAGTAGGAATTGGGAAAGAGTTAGTGAAGTGATCAAAGATGGAGTAAATCAGCAGGGAAGGAAGATGGAACCAATGGCTAGGGTTTCTACTGAAAGCTTAACAGGATGTTTTTGGTCTTGCCAATGTTAAACTGTAGAAAGTTCTTGCTCAATCATGACTACATTGGGTTAACAGTTGAACAGCGCAAGATCGGAGATAATTATGGATGAGGAAGACCATTTGGCCCATATTCGTCCATCCAGAAGCACCTTGCAGTCCTCCCCCATTGTCATATTCAGTTGTTTCTTAAATGCATTCAGGATCTTTACGTTCACCATTCTACCTGGAAGTCCGTTCCCTGTGTTGGTCACATTGATTTATTTCCTGATATTCGTCCTAAAGTTACCATTTACTAGTTTGAGCTGATCTTCACTTGTCCTACTCCCTCAATTTAACTTAAAATAATATATTGGACTTACCTTTTCCATAACATTTTGGATCTTGTATGCCTCCTGGGATCACCTCTGATTCTTCCTTTCCAAGATGAAAAGCCCACCAGACCTTTCTCATTCAGATCCCTGACATCTGGGATAAGTCTTGCGGCTCTTCCTTGCACTGCTTCCAGTGCTTGATTGCCTCGGCAACCAGAAGTGGACGCGGTACTGAAGGTGTGGTCTGACCAGAGCTCTGCAGAGTTTGATCACGATTTCTTGGACTTTTATATTCAAATGTTTTGGCTATACGGTGCAACATTCTATTGTCTTTGTTGATTGCTGCTCTGCAATGGTTGGGCATATTTAATGTAGACTCTGACGAGACTCCTTGGTCTCTTTCAATTTCATCTTTAGCTATAGGAGTCCAGTGTGGCTGTACAAAGGTGACGTACTGTCTTGAGTATAAATAAGGAAGTTGACCCTATGGCAACAGAATAACATTGTTCATACATTATGCTGGCAATTGGCAGTTTAAACTTGTCAGTAGTTGTGACAGTTTGTTGCAGTCAATGGTGATTTTTTTTATATATGGGTATTTGCTATGTTCCTGTGGGAATGTTGGGCTATTCCACCTTGTATCTTATTTTCTTTGCCCCAGCCGCAATGGTTGAATTTCTGTATATCTTTTTGATGTGATATTGGTGTTATATGAGAAGTGAAGCAGGGTGTTTGATGTCAGTAGGTTACGAATGGAGGCAAGATTTTTTAAAAAAAAATCTTCGTTCAGTCTCGGATTTAAATTTGTGCTGAGGATGTGGGTAGCACTGGGAAAGCTGCATTTGTTGCCTATCTCTAGTTGTCCTGAGAAGGTGGTGGGCCTTCTTGGACCGCTGAAGTCCTTGTGATGCTGCAGTAGGCAATCCCAGGATATTGATCGAGTGATTATGAAGGAACAGCAATACATGCCCAAATCAGGATGGTGTGTAATTTAGCTGTGATGGTGTTCTTGCGATATCGCTGGTCTTGTTCCTCTCATTGGTAGAGGTCACAGGGAAGGGGAAGGTGTTGTTGAAATAACGTTGATGAGTTGCAGTTTCGGTGCTGAGAGGGACAGAAGCTGGATTGGAGGGATTTAAACAGGAAATTTTGGGGAAGGTGGCATGGTGCTAGGATTGAGGGAGGAAGATGTGGGTCTTATGGAGATGAGCTTGGGGTGGGAGAGGGGAATATGAGAGGTGAGAAACTGCAAAGAGATGGGGGTTGTGGGCTAGAGTGGGTGGGAGATTGGGGAGGAAAGTGGGGAGCGATGAATGGGTGGAAGTGGAGAAAGCAGCGAAGCCAACTGCATGGATGATCTTGAAGAAAGTCCATGAGCTCTTAATGTTTGGTGTTTGTGGTGAGGGCAGAGGTGGTGAAGGAGAGAGGTTTAAGGAAATGGTTGGTTGTGGAGAGAGAAAGGAGCCTGGATTGTCCATGTCCTTCTGGATGTAATGAACGGGAGGAGAACAAAGCATGGTAGTGCTTTATAACAAATCAGCACTTCTTTAAACTTTGAATTATATACATATTTTAGATTACCTGTTTTCTCCTCTTCTGAAGGCATTGACCTTTTTTGCTGGGGTGTGGACAAGTGGGTGCTGGCGGATCTATGTATAAATCTTGGTGAGTTTTGGCATGCTATTTGACTGTGGTTAGGGTATCTCCGTCGAAGCCTGTATTGTTGTCTTCATGTCCAGGTTTATGCTGTCTGTGGAGCTGTTGAATCTTTGAAGTCGGAATCTTGTGTGTTTTCTTCTCCCTCCTAACTTTGGCACGCTGAGACCAATAATAGCACCCGTGCCACTGCTCTGGCTGGGGTCGGCACAGACCTGGCATTGAAGATGGGATATTCCTCGTCTGTATAAGTCAGTTAATCAAGATAAACTTGCTGAGGCATTTGGGAGGTTAAATGTTTTTTTTAAGTGATTTGATTTGAAAGTTTTGCCAAGGATTGGCTAGTTACTAATGAAACCCATTGTTTTTGTGTATTTGAGGGGTAGATGTGATAATCAGCCTGAACCAACCAGCACAAGATAATTCTGGATGAGAAAGGCCATTTGGCCCATTTCTGCTCTGAATGCTGGGAGTGGACATTACAACTTTGGAGGGGGGAAGAGAACTCAGAGAGCTGGGGACAGAGGCCGCAAGAGCATGTTAGTTTACCAAATTAGTTATCAGCCATGGAGAGGAACAGAACGTTTGGACCCCAAACCTGGAATTGAGCTGCACAGACTGTTGCAAAAGTGTATCGATCTATGCGAGATCTCTGCTATAGTGCATCAGACCCAACTTGATTATTGATGTGATTTATTTAGAATTTGTAACATGATTTGAGTGCTATAAAATGCATTTTAATATACATAAAGCAAATTAATTATCTTGTGCTTGTGTGATCTGTAGTACTGTGACCATATAAATTTTATATTAAATTTGAATTCACCTGATTTTCAGGTAAGCAGTAGAGATCTCCCATATCTCTCTTTCCACCTTCTCTTTTACTGTGAATTTTTTTCCTTCTTTCCTCCGGTATTAACGTTTTACTTGTGTACAGTTCCATGCCCTGTAGTATCTTGCCATTCGTCATGTGTGGGCCTAGACAATGAGTGGCCTGGCTCATCATCCAGTTGTGTACTTCCAGTAGAAGTTGCTGAATCAAGAACAGGAAATGTAGTTGATTTTCCTCTCCCTATTTCACGGGCCCAGGCCAGTTGTAGTGGCTTCATCATTGTTTTGCCTGAACAGCATAGATGTTTATGCTGTTATCGATCTCAGGTTTGCATCAAGGGGTATGGGGTGGGAGGGGCAATATGGTATTGAGATAGAGGATCAGCCATGATCATATTGAATGGCGGTGCAGGCTCAAATGGCCTACTCCTGCTCCTATTTTGTATGTTTCTTGTTTCTATCCATGGTTCAGCTACTCAGCTACTGGCTGACCCATCAGGGGAACCCAGATTTCCATGTCTATCAACATGGTTACACTGATACTAGTGCCCAAAAAGAGAGGTTGCATTCCTCAATGCTGATACAATGTTAAACACACAAATTCACCTAAAGACAAAAATAGATAGAAGTTGTACTCTACTGATTGAGTCTTGGTTGTATGTATGTACTATAAGCATGTCCAATAACTGCTAAATTTTTATGAGAATATACATACATATACTGTGAAGTGCAAAAGTATGTCATCAATATTTTAAATGAAGCTTGAACATTAAGTGTTGGCTGACCAATTCATTGGTTTTCATTTCAGGAAAACCTGGCAAAACTAATGAGGGAAAAGCAATGTAAACATAGCAGCACTGCCCCTTGGGTAGAATTTCTCTGTGAATAACCATGGAGTCTTGTAATGATAGATAGAAAACAGATCTGAGTTGATGTAGAATTTCAGCCACTTGTTCAGATAAATTGTCCCTCCTTATGAGAAGGATACGATGTTCGAGACTCTTATACTGTTGTTGATTTAACTTCTCTTTATGCTTGTCACCACGAATGACCTATTTTGAACCCATCCCCCTTTATCTTCACCTCTGACATGAGGTGCTTAGTTGTCGCCAATACTGAGGCTAACTGTTCGACTGTCTTAGCCTATGTGCTACCTGTCCCTCATCAGATTCACCTTCATAAGACCGACCTCCAGCTCTTCTCTCCCGACCAATCTGCTGACAACTTAGCCATCTCAGCCCAATGCTCGCTTGCAACATAAATATTTACCTTTGAAATAGTTTCTTATTCTCTTCTCTTGCACCGCCCCCCCCCCCCCCGCCTTCAAAACTGCTCCATTAAAAAGCTCACTTGGGATTCCTTCATGCTCTCCTACTACTGCCTCATTTCTAATTTCTTTTTCCTGCCAAAGGTTTTGAAATATGTTGCTGCTACCCATTGTTGCTTGTACAAATCTTTTCAGTCTAGTTTGCATCCTGAAACACTTGAGACCTCCATTGTCAAAGTCACTAAAGAAGTCATCTCTTGTTGTTCTTCCTTGTTCCTTATCTCTGCACAGCGTCTGACACAATTAACAACTTTGTCTTCCACAGTCCACCTTTTTTTTTTATTCCTTCACGGGATGTGGGCATCGCTGGCGAGGCCAGCATTTATTGCCCATCCCTAATTGCCCTCGAGAAGGTGGTGGTGAGCCGCCTTCTTGAACCGCTGCAGTCCATGTGGTGAAGGTTCTCCCACAGTGCTGTTAGGAAGGGAGTTCCAGGATTTTGACCCAGCGACGATGAAGGAACGGCGATATATTTCCAAGAGCACCTGGTTCTTTTCCTATGTATCCCAGTGTGGCCAGCACATATTTTCATGTGCCTGTATGGTATTGCTGACATGTTCTATCCTCCTCTCCGCCCCCCCCCCTCCTCATTTTTTTGTCTATGTACAGCCCTAGGGGTCATTATCGATAATCATGCAGTTAGTTTCTGTATGTATGCTGATGATATCCAGTTTTAGTTGCCGTCATCATCCTCAAGTCTGATGGTTACTATGCTGCCAGATACACTCCACCCCTTAGACCCCTATTCCAATGCTCCTTACTGGCTGCTCATTTCAGGATGAATGTTGCGCTCAACACTCCACGAGATGGTCGAATCTATGAGCCATCCCATCCTTGAAGTGTAGAATTTTCTCAAGTCTCTTCGCCTTGTTACATTTCTAATTTTAAAAATCTTCTCAAAACCCACCTTTTTTATAATATCTTCAGTTATTTCCTTAATTCCTCCCCCTATGACTGGTAATCGTTCAATTTCTGTGAGGCACCTTAGGTTGCTTACTTCATTCAACGTGCAATATAAATACAAGTTGTGACAGTCAATTTCCTTTTGAGTAGCTGATGATGTGTTTTAGCTGTTAAGATAGGGATCCCTGTAACTGTCAACATTCACAGGTGTCTCTCACACAAGTTTGAAAGGTTGCAATTTTAAAAAGTCAAATAGACTATTGAATGTGTTTAACTTTTTTGGTACCAATATATATGGAATGTAAGTTAAGAAACTGAATAATACACCTTAATGCATAATAGTTTCATAAAATGTGAATCTACTTTCTTGGAAATCAATAAAAAGTGAATTAAATCTGTCATTTTAGGTGCAATACAATTCACCCCTATATGAAGGCAGTTTAGAAATTAGTTTGTAAGTGTTTTGGTATTTTAGACTGAACATCAAAACATAGAAATTCTGCTTTTATTTGCATTTGAACTTCGAGTCAGGACGCTTATGGTTTAAATTCTTAGTTTATTTTTATGTATGTCAATAATTAAAATGTGTTTAGTTCTTAATTACACCACAAGTATTTTGTTTTATGTATTCTGAAGGCTATATTTTCTTTCCTCTTTGGATTGATTGTTTGGGGATGTGCCTGAAAGGGCCTCCCAACAATTCTGATCTTGAACAGGGACAGTTGGAAGTATGTAATAGCCCAAAAGCTTGATTTGCTCTCTGTCCCTTCAGTGGTATTAATGGGACAGACTGAGGTGCTGGAATAACTTAAAAACTTAGGTGTCTGTAGTACATGTACGAAAATCAAAAATCTCATGTAAAAGGAAGAATTATGTCAAGTTTTCATATTTTAGGTGGTATTAAAGGGCAACAGGAAAAGCATCTACAGGCTTTTTGCCTGAAAAGCTCCTATTTGGCAAACAGCACACATCTGTTTTCCTGCACTGGCATGTGCACTTGGCAAAGGTTATTTTAAAAGCTTTGAAACCTCTTTCTCTCTCCACGCCCCCCCCCGCGTCCCGCAAGCAGCTTAACTTTTTTTCCCTCAAAAAGCTACCTAACGACTTTTGACTAAGCAGTATCAAGTGCATTTTAATTTTTAAAAAAATCATTCTCAGGATATGGGCATCGCTGGCAAATACGACACTTATTGCCCATATCTAGTTGTTCTCGAGAATGTGGTGGTGATCCTTCTTGAACCGCTGCAGACCTTGTGGTGAAGATGTTAATTGTGGAGTTCCAGGATTTTGACCTTGCGATGATGAAGGAACGGTGATATACATCCAAGTCAGGATGGTGTGTGACTTGGAGGGGAACTTAGAGGTGATGGTGTTCCCATGCACCAACTGCCCTTGTCCTTCTCGGTGATGGAGGGAGGATCACCTGTTTGGGAGGTGTTGCTGAAGAAGCCTTGGCGACTTGCTGCAGTGCATCCTGTAGATAGTACACACTGCAACGCATCCTGTAGAAAGTACACACGGCAGCCACAGTATGCCAATGGCAGAGAGAGTGGATGTTTAAGCTGGTGGATGGGATGCCGATCAAGCAGACTGCTTTGTCCGAGATAATGTCAAGACTACTCATGGCTCAATGAAATGTAGTTTTCTTTTCTGTATATTTTCTCATGCATTCTTCCCTCCCTCCTAAAAAAAAAAAGCTGAGATATTGCTTTCAAATTACCTTTTCCATAGGAACACTGGGAAAGCCAAATCAATCCATACAGTTTTTAGCAGAGGGTGGGATTATGTATTAGGAGTCTGGGCTTGCCATTAAGGTTTGGTGCTTGGAGAATGATTCAAAGCTGACTCTGCAGCCACCTTGGATAGCTCAAACTGTTCCATTCGGCCTGAATTTGCTGAAAACTTGCAACGTTACGATGGCGCATCAATGGCGTACACCATTATTATAGTGCAGAAATTCAAGGAAATGATGGTATGAGTGACTTGTGCCATTACATACACCATGCCATAATTTGCTGGGACTATTGCGCTGCTCCAGATTTGCACCGAAAATGTTGAAGAGCTATTTATCACAGTCCCCCCTCATTAAAATCAATCCAGTTTGCTGAATTAACGCCAGTGTGATTGCCACAGTTGCTAAGTCCATCACAGAATGCTGCTGGAGCGCTTGTAATCAGCAGCATATTCAATCCCTCATCAGAGGGTAGGACATGTTCTAGGAACTTCATTGAAATTTTAAACTTCAATTCAGTAATCAAATATGTGTTTTGACTGCCAGGCCTGTCCTGATTCCCCTGATTGGTATTTTTATATTATTTATTGAGCTTGCCTGCGAAGCATGCATTGTAACCGGTAATGAAATATGGCTAGGGAATCTCACGCAGTTTGGGAAATAACCTTATGCATAAGAGTTCCTTCGTAATACTGATTTATATATTCATACTGGTTCAATATAAACTCATCAATCAAATTAAATCCGATCTGTACACTCTGTCCGTACTATACTGCGACCCATCACCACATTATCAAGTTCGCGTTTGTTGTTCTGCTGTGAGTCTGCCCCACATTACCTTGGCTGTGTATCAGACGTTGGTGGTGCTGCTTCCGCTCCACCACATGCTTGCTGCGATGTATTCTAATTATTTATCCAGCAAATTGTGGTGTGATTTTTGCCACTGGAGGATCGAGGAGCACAACGGTCTAACTTGTGGTGTTCATCGCCAATAACGCTTTTGCAACAAATTCCAGGCCTTTGTCTGACTTGGAATAATTTGAAGTTTCTTTGTGACTTGGCAATTTAGCAGTTCATTTTGAAGATGTAAAGGTATTGAGAAAATTGAAAGATGTAGTGTTGCTGTGGTTGTTCTTGTTTGATCATTGTTTGGTGATAAACAGTTTACAGTTTGATTCATATACAGATGCAAACTGGCAAATAACATGGATCAATGTGTGATCAATATATATGGCCATCCTGTTGATTAGCAAATAATATACAACATAATTAAAGCCTGTTCACTGTCTGCTGGTCTATGTTGTCTGCTCATCTGTGATTGCACAGCTGTGCAGTTGACTCACCTATGTAACAAGTACCATAATCAACAATCTACAGTATTCAACCACAAAATCATTGTTTAGTCATTCTTCTTTAAAAAAAAATTAGATTTAAGGCTTCCTTGGATTTGGGTGAGCTTGTATATGAGTCCTACAGAGATCTCTATATATCGATTTTTATCCTATGTTGCTTACAAATTTTCATAATATTCCACTGTATGGATGACCAAATCAATATCTATCTGATCCATATTTACAATTGCAATGTGGAACAATTCCATGATATGGATTTAAATGCACAGTACAGTAATAAAGTACTGCTCATCTAGTGAGTCAACAGTTGTTTTAGCTTTACAATAAAAGAATTGAAATGTTGTGCTTAAAAAAAATTAGTTATGAATTTATGCACAAGCATCCATTCTTTGGTTCCTGCAGTTAGATAGACAACATTCTCCTTGAAAATGGTGAAGTATCAAATCTTAATGCTGTGCAACCAATGCAAACTAGAGAGAAAACCTAAAATTGCCATTGTAAATCTCAAACTTGAAAACCTATTAAACTATGGTAACCAAAACAATTTAGTTCAGAATAGCTAAAATTTTATTTTAACTATTCTGGACCAAATGATTTTGGTTACCATAGATTAATAGATTTTCAAGATTGAAGATTTGGCACTTAAGCATTTTGTTAACTGATGTCTGCTGTAGTTAATTGAACTTGTGCTTAAATCCAGCGGTCTCTGCAGACTCATGAAGTGCTTTGTAATTAATTAATTGTGGCCTCTTGCAACCAGCAGTGCTCTATATTTGCTTGGCGTTTGCGGATCCATTGTGGGTTCTATTGCAGTGAACTTGATTGAAGTTATATCTATATACAGATATCTGATGAGATGAATGTTAAAAGCAAACGGGTCTGGAATTTTCTAGTTGCTGTACATGTGTGAAAGGTAGCCAATTTCTATGTCAAGTATATTTGGAAAAGTTATATTCTGCATGGCCCTTTTTTAATAAAAGGTTTTTTTTATTCGTTCTCTGGATGTGGGTGTCGCTGGCAAGCCGACATCTATTGACCATCCCTAGTTGTTAAGGTAGTGGTGGGCTGCCTTGAACTGCTGCAGTCCGTGTGGTGAAGATGTTCCTAGAATGCTGTTAGGTCGGGAGTGCCAGGTTTTTGACTCAGTGGCAACGAAGGAATGGTAGGCGATCTATGTTCAAGTCAGGATGGTGTGTCACTTGGAGTAGACATTGGAGGTGATGGCGTCCCTGTGCACTTGCTGCCCTTGTCCTTCTAGGTGGTGGAGGTCATGGGTCTGGGAGGTGCTGCCAAAGAAGCTGTGGCGAGTTGTTGCAGTACATTCTGCAGCTAGTACACACTGCAGCCACAGTGTGCCTGTGGTGGATGGGGTGGATGTTTAGGCTAATAGATGAGGTGCCGATCAAGTGGATTGTTTTATCCTGGATTGCATTCAGCTTCTTGTGGTGTTGCAGCAGCACCCATCCAGGCAAGTGGAGAGTATTAAATCACACTCCAGACTTATGCCTTGTAGTGGTGGAGAGGTGTTGGATAGTCAGCAGATATGCCACTTGCTGCAGAATACCCAGCATCTGACCTGCTCTAATAGCCACTGCATTCATGTGGCTGGTCCAGTTGAGTTTCTGGTCAATGGTGACCCCCAGGATGTTGATGGTAATGCCATTGATTGTCATAGGGAGGTGGTTAGACTCTTGTTGGAGATGGTAATTGCGTGGCATTTATGTGGCACGAATGTTACTTGCCACTTGTCAGCCCCAGCCTGGATGCTGTCCAGGTTTTGCTGCATGCGGGCATGAACTGCTTCATTATCTGGGGAATGGTGAATGGAGCTGAACACTGCAATCATCAGCAAACAGCCCCACTTCTGACCTTATGATGGAGGGAAGGTCATTGTTGAAGCAGCTAGAGAAAGTTGGCCTAGAATGCTGCCTTGAACACCTGCAATGATGTCCTGGGACTGAGATCTTTTGGCCTTCGACAACCAAACCATCTTCCTTTGTGTCAGGTATGACCAGCTATTGGAGAGCTTTCCTCCCCCTTCCTCATTGACTCCAGTGGTATAAGCGCTCTTTAATGCTACACTCGGTCGAATGCTGCCTTGATGTCAAGGGCAGTCACTCTCCTCATCTCACCTCTGGAATTCAGCTCTTTTGTCCATGTTTAGACCAAGTCTGTAATGAGATCTGGAGCCGAATGGTCGTGGCGGAACCTAAACTGAGTTGTGGTGAGCAGGTTATTGGTGAGTAAGTGCTATTTTGATAGCAGTGTTGATGGCCTTCCATTGTTTCACTCATGGTTGGGAGTAGGTTGATAGGGCATTGGTTGGCCAGGTTGGATCTGTCCTGCTTTTTGTTGACAGGATAAACCTAGGCAATTTTCCACTGTTGGGTAGATGCCATTGTTGTATCTGTACTGTAACACGTTAGCTAGAGATGTGGCTAATTCAGGAGCACAGGTCTTCAGCACTACAACCGGGATGTTGTCGGGGCCCGTAGCCTTTGCTGTGTCCTGTACTTAAGGTACTTGGGGCTCATTTAAGGAACGTTACAAAACTCCCTTTTTAAATTAACAATTTGAAGATATTTTTGTTCAGGGTAGTTGTGCCAAATGTCCTCCTTCTGTGCAGTATAATTCCAGTAGCACTGTTCAAGGCTGAGTGCTGAGACTGGATATGTCAGCCCTTCACCTCCCAGAAGTCCTTGACATTCAGCTTTTAGTTGAACAACTAAATGAGATTCTGGGAGCAAGATCTGAGCATTGGAAGTATCATATCTTACCACACATCCTTAGACACTGGCTTGAAGGAGAAGCATTGCTAGGTAGTATTTTGAAGTAAACCTTATGAAAGACGCACTAAATGAATACTTCGCATCTGTCTTCAAGAGGATGCTGCTGTTGTAACGGTGAAGGAGGAGGTGGTAGCGATATTGGATAGGCTAAAAGGAGGTACTTAAAAGATTGGCAGTACTCAGAGTAGGCAAGTCACCTGGTCCAGACGGGATGCATCGTAGGTTACTGAGGGAAGTAAGGGTGGTAATTGCGGAGGCTCTGGTCGTAATCTTACAATCCCCCTTAGATATGGGGACAGTGCTGGAAGACTGGAGGATTGCAAATGTTACACCCCTGTTCAAAAAAGGGGAAAGGGATAAATCCAGCAATTACAGGCTAGTCAGCCTAACGTTGATGGTGGGGAGACTTTTGGAGATAATGATCCGGGACAAAATAAATTGGCACTTGGAAAAGTATGGACTAACAAATGAAAGTCAGCACAGATTCGTTAGAGGACAATCAAGTTTGACTAATTTGAGTTCTTTGAAGTAACGGAGGGAGTTGATGAGGGTAGTATGGTTGATGTGTGTATAGACTTTGAAAAGGCATTTGATAAAGTACCACATAATAGACTTGTTAGCAAAGTTAAAGCTTATGGGATTGAAGGGACAGTGGCAATTTGGATACAGAATTGGCAAGGGGACAGAAAGCAGTGAGTAATGGTGAACCTTTGTTTTTCAGACTGGAGTGAAGTATACAGTGGTGTTCCCCAGGGGTCAGTATTAGGATCATTGCTCCTTTTGATATATATTAATGACCTGGACTTGGTTATAGAGGGTATAATTTCAAAGTTTGCAGATGACACGAAACTCGGAAATGTAGTAAACAATGTGGAGGATAGTGACAGACTTCAGGAGGATGTAGACAGACTGGTGAAATGGGCAAACACATGGCAGATGAAATTTAATGCTGAGAATTGTGAAGTGATGCATTTTGGTAGGAAGAATGAGGAGCGATAATGTAAACGAAATGGTACAATTTTAATTGGGGTGCAGGAACAGAGGGACCTGGGACTGCACATCCACAAATCTTTGACGGTGGCAGGACAAGTTGAGACAGCTGTTTCTTTTTTTAAAAAGGTATACGGGATCCTGGACTTCATTAATAGAGGCATAAAGTACAGAAGCAAAGAAGTTATGCTAAACCTTTTATAGAACACTGGTTAGGCCTCAGCTGGAACATTGTGTTCAATTCTGGGCACCACATTTTAAGAAGAATGTCAAGGCCTTAGAGATGGTGCAGAAGAGATTTACCAGAATGTTGCTAGGAATGAATGAATGAATGACTTCAGTTATGTGGAGAGACTGGAGAAGCTGGGGTGGTTCTCCTTTAGAACAGAGGAGGTTAAGGAGAGATTTGATGGAGGTGTTCAAATCATGAACGGTTTTGATAGAGTAAATAAGGAGAAATTGTTTCCAGTGGCAAAGGGTCGGTGACCAGAGGACACAGATTTAAGTGATCGGCAAAAGAGCCAGAGGCGACATAAGGAAACATTTTTTTTTACTCAGCGAGTTGTAATGATGCACTGCCTGAATGGGTGGTGGAAGCAAATTCAATAGTAACCTTCAAAAGGGAATTGGATGAATACTTGAAGGGAAAAAAAATTGACAGGACTATGGGGAAAGAGCAGGGGAATGGGACCAATTGGATAGCTCTTTAAAAGAGCTGACACAGGCATGATGGGCTGAATGGCCGCCTCCTGTTTTGTAACTACTATGATGAAAAACCAGTGCAGGTATTTTATTTGGATGAATATTTGATAACTATAGAAGAACTTTGACCGAGTGCACTACTTTAATGGCGGGTGCAGAGCTCTAATTTAGTCTGTTCATATATTAAAATTGAATGGTGAGAGCTTCTTAGCAACTCTGTTCAATTCCTTCTTCGAACTGAAATCCCAGTTCTACCATACACCTAATTGGACTGTTACTTGAATTCAATTGCAATAGGATCGCATTACTAGTTTTTACACGGGTCATCAGATGAAGCCCTTTGCAGTTGTAGGGTGAAGCATGAATTGGCCTGGTTAGAAGTTGGTTGCTGGCTGTAGAGAAATCAATCACTTAGATTTCTCTGGGTTTATTTGTCCTTCCATCCCCCTTTTTTTTCTCTCTATCTCTTTCCCCATCACCCTCCTCCTCCACCAATCCAAGAGATGGGTAGCAATAGTGCAAGTCTTGCCGCAAGACCTAACTACCGATGTTAAAAGACGGACTTCATGCATGGTCAGGCAACTTTTGGAATTGGACTGTAATTATTCAGCGGTTACATGATTGTAAGTAGTTCTCTTCATTGCTATTCGGCTGGTCTTGCTTTATAGGAACAGGAGTAGGCCGTTAGGCCCTTCGAGCCTGTTCTCCCATTCAATTAGATCATGGCTGATCTGTATCTTAACTCCATCTACCCGCCTTAGTTCCGCAATGCTTAACACCATTGCCTAACAAAAATCTACCAATCTCACTTTTGAAATTTTCAATTGATCTAGCCTCAGCTACTTTTTGGGGGACGAGTGTTTGTTTATGTGCGTTTCATGTGAAGACGGCCTGAAAAAAAACTGCAGCTTCAATTGGATGGATTGATTTCTTGGTATAGATGTTTTGTGTGATAAAGTATTTCATGAGAAACAAATTCTTCTAATTTCTACAGCTGTTCCCGATTCTACCTAATGAGGTGTCAAGTCAAATAAGGCCAATTTCTTCTCCCTCGTGACTGGGACCAATATTAAGTTTGGGATCTAACTGTTGTCTTTCGTGCTCTTTAGTTAAGCTAGCCACTTTTTTTTTGTTGATTTGTGATGTGAATGGTGTCGAGTCAGTTTTGCTGACTGCACTCTGTCTTTGAATTTGAGAGCATCAGCAGCAATGCACATTAGTAAGAACATAAGAAATAGCAGCTGGAGTAGGCCACATGGCCCTTCAAGCCTGCTCTGCCATTCAATCAGATCATGGCTGATCTTCAACCTCAACTCCACTTTCCTGCCTGATCCCCATATCCCTTGATCCCCATATCCCTTGATTCCCTAGAGTCCAGAAATCTGTCTATCTCAGCCTTGAATATATTCAACGATTAGTATGTTTGTACACTTAAGTTTTTGTCCACCCAATAATTTTTGGAACTCATCATGCTGAAGAACATTCGAACCAAAGTAGGAAATTGACCTCCTGGGGATCTAACCTACTCAGTGAGGCATGGGCTGGAATGGCCAATGGTTAGGGTGTGTGTAAGCATGCTGGATGTTAATATAATCGTACTCCGAAGCCCTGGTAAGTTTGCTATTCCACGCCAAGTTAAGACCACTCCACCCATCAAAGCAGTGGGATATCTTGAACTGAAGACAAGAATCCCAGCGTCCAGGTACTGGTGTATCGTGACAAGTCTTATCATTGAGCGAGGCTATCTGATGAATCATGAACAGCACTCTGGAGTACTGTGGATTTGCCTGGCTCCATTGCCAGACCAATGAGTTGGCTGGAGAGGACTGGCGCAGTTGCAGTAACTCCTCGATTTGCATTTTTTTGGAGTGAACTGAATCCCCAAAGACGGTTTGATTACATCCTCCTTTTATCCTGTCCCCAAGGAGTATACCCAGTAACATTCGCAGAAACAGAAAATGCTGGAAATACTGAGCAGGTTAGGCAGCATTTGTGAAGAAAAGAAAAATGTTAATAATTCATGTTTAACCCTTCATCAGAACTCCAGATGAGATGAAGGATGACATGGAACTGGGCACCAGGTCAGCTCTGAAATAGTGCTGCTGAAGAGAAACGTCAAGAGCATGCAATCATGGGAATTTATTTTGGAAATTGGCAATCCTTCAAACTCTGAATTACTTACACAACCTTACTTGGAATCTTGATTGCTTTCAAGTTTTTCATTCCAACATCTCTGCTCCCCAATGTGTTTATTTCAAAGTGGTTTACTGTTTATGGCCTTGTGTTATTTATCTCCACAACCTCAAAAATATCATAGCTTACATCTGTCTGCATGGTATTTTCACCCCTACTCCACCATTGATTGTAGAGCCTACAGCAGTCAAGCTCATGAGCCCACACTCCTGCCATGCCACATCACTCCCACCTTCAAAAAACCTAATCTTATCTATTGGACCCAGTCTTTGTTAATCTTCCCTAACTCCTGTTTGTCCCTTTTCCCCTTCTCTTGTGAAGTGCTTTGAGATATTTTGTTACATTAAAGACATTGTGTAAGTTCATTTTACTGCATACTGCTTCCATCTTGCATATACAGCCAATGATAGTGTCTGAAATGTACCAGAAGTATTGACTTGTAGGGTTTAGTTTTATTTTTCTTCGGACTTATCAGCTACGTGTGTTAAACTACAACTGCCATGACATTAAACCAGTGCACAACTAACACTTCAGAGGTCTCAGGAGGCGGTCATTCGGTCCTTCGAGTCCGTGCCGGCTCTTTGTAAGAGCAACCCAGTTAGTCCCATTCCCCCGCTCTTTCCCTATCGCCCTGCAAAATTTTTTTCCCTTACAGTATTTATCCAGTTCCTTGAATGCACAATGTAGTTTTTAAAAATTTATTCGTTCATGGGATGTGGGTGTCGCTGGCGAGGCCGGCATTAATTGCCCATCCCTAATTGCCCTTGAGAAGGAGGTGGTGAGCTGCCGCCTTGAACCGCTGCAGTCCGTGTGGTGACGGTTCTCCCACAGTACTGTTAGGAAGGGAGTTCCAGGATTTTGACCCAGCGACGATGAAGGAACGGCGATATATTTCCAAGTCGGGATGGTGTGTGACTTGGAGGGGAACGTGCAGCTAGTGTTTTTCCCATGTTCCTGCTGCTCTTGTCCTTCGAGGTGGTAGAGGTCGCGTGTTTGGGAGGTGCTGTCGAAGAAGCCTTGGCGAGTTGCTGCAGTGCATCCTGTGGATGGTACACACTGCAGCCACTGTGCGCTGCTGGTGAAGGGAGTGAATGTTTAGGGTGGTGGATGGGGTGCCAATCAAGCGGGCTGCTTTTTCTTGGATGGTGTCGAGCTTCTTGAGTGTTGTTGGAGCTGCACTCAGTGGACGTAGTGTATTTAGACTTCCAGAAGGCATTCGACAAGGTGCCACATAAAAGATTATTGCTCAAGATAAAGAATCACTGGATTGGGGGTAATATTCTGGCATGGGTGGAGGATTGGTTATTTAACAGGAAGCAGAGAGTTGGGATAAATGGTTTATTCTCGGACTGGCAACCAGTAGCCAGTGGTGTTCCGCAGGGGTCGGTGCTGGGTCCCCAAATCTTTACAATCTATATTAACGATTTGGAGGAGGGGACCGAGTGTAACGTATCAAAGTTTGCAGGTGATACAAAGATGGGAGGGAAAGTAGAGAGTGAGGAGGACATAAAAAACCTACAAGGGGATATAGACAGGCTGGGTGAGTGGGCGGAGATTTGGCAGATGCAATACAATATTGGAAAATGTGAGGTTATGCACTTTGGCAGGAAAAATCAGAGAGCAAGTTATTATCTTAATGGCGAGCAACTGGAAAGTACTGCAGTACAAAGGGATCTGGGGGTCCTAGTGCAAGAAGATCAAAAGATTAGTATGCAGGTGCAGCAAGTGATCAAGAAGGCAAACGGAATGTTGGCTTTTATTGCTAGGGGGATCGAATATAAAAACAGGGAGGTATTGCTGCAGTTATATCAAGTATTGGTGAGACTGCACCTGGAATACTGCATACAGTTTTGGTGTCCATACTTAAGAAAAGACATACTTGCTCTCGAGGCAGTACAAAGAAGGTTCACTCGGTTAATCCCGGGGCTGAGGGGGCGGACATATGAGGAGAGGTTGAGTAGATTGGGACTCTACTCATTGGAGTTCAGAAGAATGAGAGGCGATCTTATTGAAACATATAAGATTGTGAAGGGGCTTGATCGGGTGGATGCGGTAAGGATGTTCCCAAGGATGGGTGAAACTAGAACGAGGGGGCATAATCTTAGAATAAGGGGCTGCTCTTTCAAAACTGAGATGAGGAGAAACTTCTTCACTCAGAGGGTGGTAGGTCTGTGGAATTTGCTGCCCCAGGAAGCTGTGGAAGCTACATCATTAAATAAATTTAAAACAGAAATAGACAGTTTTGTAGAAGTAAAGGGAATTAGGGGTTATGGGGAGTGGACAGGAAATTGGACATGAATTTAGATTTGAGGTTAGGATCAGATCAGCCATGATCTTATTGAATGGCGGAGCAGGCTCGAGGGGCCGATTGGCCTACTCCTACTCCTATTTCTTATGTTCTCATCCAAGCAAGTGGAGAGTATTCCATCACACTCCTGACTTGTGCCTTGTAGATGGTGGAAAGGCTTTGGGGAGTCAGGAGGTGAGTCACTCACCGCAGAATACCCAGCCTCTGACCTGCTCTCGTAGCCACAGTGTTTATGTGGCTGTTCCAGTTAAGTTTCTGATCAATGGTGACCCCCAGGATGTTGATGGTGGGGGATTTGGCGATGGTAATGCCGTTGAATGTCAAGGGGAGGTGGTTAGACTCTCTCTTGTTGGAGATGGTGATTGCCTGGCACTTGTCTGGCACGAATGTTACTTGCCATTATGAGCCCAAGCCTGGATGTTGTCCAGGTCTTGCTGCATGCGGGCTCGGACTGCTTCATTATTTGAGGGGTTGCGAATGGAACTGAACACTGTGCAATCATCAGCGAACATCCCCATTTCTGACCTTATGATGGAGGGAAGGTCATTGATGAAGCAGCTGAAGATGGTTGGGCCGAGGACACTGCCCTGAGGAACTCCTGCAGCAATGTCCTGGGGCTGAGATGATTAGCCTCCAACAACTACTACCATCTTCCTTTGTGCTAGGTATGACTCCAGGCACTGGAGAGTTTTCCCCCTGATTCCCATTGACTTCAATTTTACTTGGGCTCCTTGGTGCCACACTCGGTCAAATGCTGCCTTGATGTCAAGGGCAGTCACTCTCACCTCACCTCTGGAATTCAGCTCTTTTGTCCATGTTTGGACCAAGGCTGTAATGAGGTCTGGAGCCGAGTGGTCCTGGAAGAACCGAAACTGAGCATCGGTGAGCAGGTTATTGGTGAGTCAGTGCCGCTTGATAGCACTGTCGACGACAGCTTCCATCACTTTGCTGATGATTGAGAGTAGGCTGATGGGGCGATAATTGGCCGGATTGGATTTGTCCTGCTTTTTGTGGACAGGACATAACTGGGCAATTTTCCACATTGTCGGGTAGATGCCAGTGTTGTAGCTGTACTGGAACAGCTTGGCTAGAGGCGCAGCTAATTCTGGAGCACTTGTCTTCAGCACTACAGCCGGGATGTTGTCGGGGCCCATAGCCTTTGCTGTATCCAGTGCACTCAGCCGTTTCTTGATATCACGTGGAGTGAATCGAATTGGCTGAAGACTGGCTTCTGTGATGGTGGGGATATCGGGAGGAGGCCGAGATGGATCCACTCGGCACTTCTGGCTGAAAATGGTTGCAAACGCTTCAGCCTTGTCTTTTGCACTCACATGCTGGACTCCGCCATCATTGAGGATGGGGATGTTTGCAGAGCCTCTTCCTCCCGTTAGTTGTTTAATTGTCTGCCACCATTCACGACTAGATGTGGCAGGACTGCAGAGCTTTGATCTGATCCGTTGGTTGTGGAATCGCTTAGCTCTGTCTATAGCATGCTGCTTCTGCTGTTTAGCATGCATGTAGTCCTGAGTTGTCGCTTCACCAGGTTGGCACCTCATTTTTAGGTACGCCTGGTGCTGCTCCTGGCATGCTCTTCTACACTTCTCATTGAACCAGAGTTGATCACCTGGCTTGTTGGTAATGGTAGAGTGAGGAATATGCTGGGCCATGAGGTTACAGATTGTGGTGGAATACAATTCTGCTGCTGCTGATGGCCCACAGTGCCTCATGGATGCCCAGTTTTGAGCTGCTAGATCTGTTCTGAATCTATTCCATTTAGCACGGTGGTAGTGCCACACAACATGTGCAAAGACGGGACTTTGTCTCCATGAGGACTATGTGGTGGTCACTCCTACCAATACTGTTGTGGACAGATGCATTTGTGACAGGTTGATTGGCGAGGACGAGGTCAAGTAAGTTTTTCCCTCGTGTTGGTTCGCTCACCACCTGCCGCAGGCCCAGTCTGGCAGCTATGTCCTTCAGGACTCGGCCAGCTCGATCAGTGGTGGTGCTACCGAGCCACTCTTGGTGATGGACATTGAAGTCCCCCACCCAGAGTACATTTTGTGTCCTTGCTACCCTCAGTGCTTCCTCCAAGTGGTGCTCAACATGGAGGAGGACTGATTCATCAGCTGAGGAAGGATGGTTGGTGGTAATCAGCAGGAGGTTTCCTTGCCCATGTTTGACCTGATGCCATGAGATTTCATTGGGTCCAGAGTTAATGTTAAGGACTCCCAGGGCCACTCCCTCCTGACTATATCATGATTCCGACATGTAGTGATGCGAATGTGATACTAAAACTGAAGTAAAATGGAGGTGAAACTTTCCCTCTGGTGAAGAGTTAGCACCAGTGAAAGGGTTTTTTGTGTTCCAATTTCCTTTGTTGACACATTATCAGTTTGGCTGAAGTACCAGCGGATCATCCACATGGTTCACAGTAGTTCAGCATTGTTTTTGTGTTTGTGGCGCCCGTTTTAATGCACATCATCTTGGAATACTGCCCAGTTTAATAAATAATACCTTCACGGTGGAGTAATGGCCAAATGTAGCTGATTAAATGAATACTTGGAAAAACGAAGATAAACTATTTAATATTTAGCCATCTCAATGCTCCATGGAAGGGCGAGCATGTATTTAAAATGTGTGGAAAATCTGCAGGGATTTTTTCCAAATTTAAGATTATTTTGGTGTATCACTGACCCATTCACAGCATACATTGTACATGGTATAACCTACGTGATACTGTAGTAGTAGTGTATAAGCTTTACTGAGCCACTGAAGTTGTGGATGATCCTAGCAAATATCAGTGGTCTTGTGTCTTTCTGTGCTTGCCAGTTGTGTTAGTGATTGGGAGGTTTTATTTTGTTGAGGATTTAATTTGGAATGTTTTCCTATTTTAAAAGAGCCCTGAAAAACTAAATAAATTTTTGCGTTGTGCCGACCTGAACTGCAGTATAACTAAATAGTGAAGGTACCAAGCTGAAATTTCACATTTTGATAAGGTGATCACAACTGATATGAAGTGGTTTCAAAATTTCCCAAATGATGCAGTAGACCTGTTGAATATTTTGTCATATGTTATCAGATTTGTAAAATGTAATCAACATTTGGATGCAAATGGGTAGAAAGAAAATGTCGTCGATGTATCTGGTGTATAGTGTTGGTTGGAGGTCTTGTGCAGTGAAGAAGTCGTGCTCGAACTTGTGCATGAAAATGTTGGCGTATTGGGGTGCGAATTTGGTCCCCATGGCTGTTCTGTGTGTTTGGGTAAAGAACTGGTTCTCGAAGGTGAAGACATTGTGATCCAGGATGAAGCGGATGAGTTGTAGGATGGCGTCCGGAGATTGGCTGTTGTTGGTGTTGAGTATTGATGCTGTCGCAGCGATGCCGTCATCGTGGGGGATACTGGTGTATAGTGCCGAGACGTCCATCGTGGTGAGAAGTGTTCCTGGTTCAACTGGTCCGTGGGTACTGAGTTTTTGTAGGAAGTCTGTAGTTTCGCGACAGAAGCTGGGGGTTCCCTGTACGATGGGTTTCAGGATGCCCTCGATGTGTCCAGAGAGGTTCTCACACAGGGTTTCTTTCTATGGACCCACGGCAAGGAATCACTAAAGAGACTACACGATAACATCAACAAGTTCCATCCCACCATCAAGCTCACCATGGACTACTCCTCAGAATCAGTTTCTTTCTTGGACACACGAATCTCCATCAAAGACGGGCACCTCAGCACCTCACTCTACCGCAAGCCCACGGACAACCTCACGATGCTCCACTTTTCCAGCTTCCACCCCAACCACGTCAAAGAGGCCATCCCCTTTGGACAGGCCCTGTGAATACACAGGGTCTGCTCAGACGAGGAGGAACGCGATGGACACCTACAGACGCTGAAAGACGCCCTAGTAAGAACGGGATATGACGCTCGACTCATCGATCGACAGTTCCGACGGGCCACAGCAAAAAATCGCATAGACCTCCTCAGGAGACTAACACGGGACGCAACCAACAGAGTACCCTTTGTCGTCCAGTACTTCCCCGGAGCGGAGAAACTACGACATGTTCTCCGCAGCCTTCAACATGTCATCAATGAGGACAAACACCTCGCTATGGCCATCCCCACACCTCCACTACTCGCCTTTAAACAGCCACCCAACCTCAAACAGACCATCGTTCGCAGCAAATTACCTAGCTTTCAAGAGAACAGCGTCCACGACGCCACACAACCCTGCCACGGTAACCTCTGCAAGACATGCCAGATCATCGACACAGATACCACCATCACACGAGAGGACACCACCCACCAGGTGCATGGTTCATACTCCTGTGACTCGGCCAACGTTGTCTACCTCATACGTTGCAGGAAAGGATGCCCCAGAGCATGGTACATTGGCGAGACCATGCAGACGCTGCGACAACGGATGAACGGACACCGCGCAACAATCGCCAAACAGGAGGGTTCCCTCCCAGTCGGGGAACACTTCAGCAGTCATGGACATTCATCCACCGACCTTCGGGTAAGCGTACTCCAAGGCGGCCTTCGAGACACACGACAACGCAAAATCGTCGAGCAGAAATTGATAGCCAAGTTCCGCACCCATGAGTACGGCCTCAACCGGGATCTTGGGTTCATGTCACGCTACACATTACCCCACCAGCGAACAAATGTTATCTGTTTTTAATATAACGGGTCAGTTGCTGTCTTTTCTATGTTTCTACCTCTCTATCTCTTTTTTTTTGTTTGTTGTTTTTTTTTGGTGATTTGTATATTCTGTGAGACCTGGCAGGTAACACCTGTCTGTCTGCACACTGATTGATTGCCTTGGCAACGGGCAGTTGAAAAAACTGTCTGTAATCACCAAGCATTGTTCTGTGAATTATAAATGCGATTTCATTTCGAGGATTTCATTTTCACCTGAGGAAGGAGGTAGCCTCCGAAAGCTTGTGAATTTAAAATAAAATTGCTGGACTATAACTTGGTGTTGTAAAATTGTTTACAATTGTCAACCCCAGTCCATCACCGGCATCTCCACATCATGCTAATCTTGCATAGGGAAAGCATTAATGGGGCCGCATTGTGTGAGTGTGTGTCAGCACACTGACTCAGCTTCACTGCTGCAGTGCAGGCAACTTTCAATGTTATATATGTAGGTGCGTATATGTAGAAATTGACCACTAACAATAGTGTTAGCACCTACACGCCAGATTTTTTTTGTTGTCAGTTGTGCCTGGCTCCAAATTTTCTTCAACCGGATGAAGCCAATGATACTGTTCACCTCTTTCCCCAAGACTTTTCTCATGTTTTTGATGAGAGCACAGAATTATAAGCAATGGGCATCTCTTATGAACTGAAATCTGCATCTTTTATTCTCAATGTATGGATTCAGGTTTCGCTATTAACCAGTGATATAATAAATTGCTTATTGGAGAATATATGGGATGCCCACCCAGGTTCTCCCTTTACCTCAGAAGCTGGTAAATAACATGTTGCCAGACAAAATTAATTGGTAAGATTTATTTACAAGTTAAATAATGTACAGGAGCAAAACAGCAAGACATTAATACAGAACAATAACCATACTTGGTCTAAGAATTAGTCTGCCTGTTTAAAAACCAGATTAGATGAAATATCAAGACAAAGAAAATAGGAGCAAGATTAGGCCATTCGGGCCTGCTCCGCCATTCAAAATGATCATGGCTGATCGTCTAACTCGGTACCCTGTTCCCGCCTTTTCCCCATAGCCCTTGATCCCTTTAGCATTAAGAAATATATCTATCTCCTTCTTGAAAAAACCTAATGACTTGGCCTCCACTGCCTTTTATGGTAGAGAATTCCACAGATCCACCACCCTCTGAGTGAAGAAATTTCTCCTCATCTCGGTTCTAAATGGCATACCCCGTATCCTGAGACTGTGATTCCTGATTCTGGACTCCCCAGCCATTGGGAACATCCTCCCTGCATCTAGTCTGTCTCGTCCTGTTAGATTTTTATATGTTTCGATGGTATCACCTCTCATTCTTCTAAATTCTAGTGAATATAGGCCTAATCGACCCAATCTCTCCTAATAAGTCAGTCCTGCCATCCCAGGAATTACTCTGGTAAACCTTCGCTGCATTCCCTCCATGGCAAGGACATCCTTCCTCAGATAAGACGACCAAAACGGCACACAATACTCCAGATGTGGTCTTAACAAGGCCCTGTACAACTGCAGTAAGACATCCCTGTTCCTGTACTCAAATCCTCTTGCAATGATGGCCAACATACAATTCGCCTTCTGAACTGCTTGCTGCACCTGATTGCTTGTTTTCAGTGACTCGTGTACAAGGACACCCCGGTCTCGTTGCACCTCCCCTTTTCCCAATCTATCACCATTCAGATAATCTGCCTTTGTTTTTACAACCAAAGTGGATAACCTCACATCTATCCACGTTATACTACATCTGCCATGTTCTTGCCCATCCACCCAACTTGTCTAAATCACATTGGAGCCTCTTTGCATCCTCCTCACTCCTCACATTCCACCCCAGCTTTGTGTCGTCTGCAAACTTGGAAATGTTACATTTAATTCCCTCATCCAAATCATCGATATATATTGTGACTTGCTGGGGCCCAAGCACTGATCCCTATGGTTCCCCCTAGTCACTGCCTGCCACCTGGAAAAAGAGACCCATTTATTCCTACTCCCTGTTTCCTGTCTGTCAACCAGTTCTCAATCCATGCCAGTATATTCCCCCCCCCCAATTCCATGTGCTTGAATTTTGCACACGAACCTCTTGTGTGGGTCCTTATCAAAAGACCTTGCAGCATTTTGCAGCAATTCTTGAAATTGCATTATTTTGGTAATAAGTTGTGTGGAAATGATTCCTCGTGGAGACTCTATATTTGTCCTCATCACCAAAAGTGACATGGCAAAATTGAACTAAAGATCACAAAAAGGCGACAAAGGTGTCCTCTCTTTGATCAAAGAGTAAACCCTTAGATGATTTCTCCTCAACAACCACCACTTGCATTTGTATAGTGCCTTTTAATATAATAAAACATGTCAAGATGTTTGCATTGGTGACAGCGAGCTAGTGATTTAACAGCAAGGACAGAGGTAATGTAGTCACTGTGGGACAGGGATTGGTGGTGGAGCTTTGGATGAATTTTATGGTGGAGGATGGCAAGGAGGATCGTGGAGAAGTTGACTCTTGAGGTAACAAAAGCATGAATAAGAGTTTCAGGAGTGGGGGCTGAGGTAGGAGCAGAAAAGGGCAATGTTTTTGAAGAGTCCAAACATAGCCCAGCAAGTTCTTCATTACTGGTCCAGGAAATGGGTCTTACCTCAGGATTTTCCCAGTTTTACTGGTTCTTAACACTTAAGTGTTTTCCAATTACTATTATCTGTTTGGCTGGAGCAGAATTTGGATATTAAATATCCCTCATGATAGTGATTGCCATGATTAGTCAACAACTCCATTATTGTATCATGCGACTACCTGGGCAGGAGAAGGCAAACTAGATGGACCATGTTTTTTTTTGGCCAGCAGTTCTTATGTTGGGAGAACTTTTACTTCGCCTACGATTTGAAAACTGTGAACCAGACACACCAGGCATTTGTTTTCCAAGGAAGTGTTTGAATATCTTTTTCAGCTGATGCATTATAAAATAAATATTGCGATTCTACTTGCCTCTTGGGGTGAAAACCCTTTATGAAGGTCAAGTCCTACGTCTTCAGTTGGGATGTACTTTTTGCACAGATTGTTGGATAGTTCTCGAGTGTGAAAATCTTGGCTTTCCCAGTCATAGGACTACGAGGTCAGTTGTAAAACCCCACGTCTACTTCGCTCACTCACAAAGGATGAAACCCAAGACCTTCCTGGCTTGTATAGTTAATTGCCATACCATGTGAGAGCATCAAGGAAGTTGGAAATAGTTTTTTGTATATTAAATGCTTCAATTCATGAAATGCTATAATTTGGAGCTCCGCTAGAATACAAAAATTATGAACCTTCCAAATTTGTTTTTTTTTAGAAAAAGAAAATTATTTTTTTCATCCAAATACTTTTTCTCTTCATATTGGCTCAAAATCAACATTTCAATGCAAGGAGAAGTGGGGTAGTAACTTTCAAAAAGTGTACATTTGCAAGTATAGCCGTTTCACTGTTAATGGCTTGCCAGCATGCTGGGTTTGAAGAAATCAACCTCTCTGACGAGTACAATGTTTGTCATTAACTGGTTGAATAGGATCTTTCTTCAATTGAATTGATTATCACACAAAAGATAATTTGATTATAAGTACACAATTAGGTTGTTTGTCCTAGCTTCATTAGAAAGTACATTGTGTGTTTCTTGGATGGTGTTCAAGGCATATGAATGGAACAGCAAATGTCTGAAGTTTTTGGTTTCCTTCAACCCTGTGTTTGTTGATTATCTTCAAGGGGTACCATATTCATCAAAGCATATTGATGTGCTTTTTTTTGTTTACAAATAGAAGTAAACAACATAAAAACAAGTTTTCTTTGTCTTTTATGTCCTCGGGCTGTGAAAGTTTTGAGACATCCTATGATTTACTTTTCAAATGTGGAGATGCCGGTGATGGACTGGGGTTGACAATTGTAAACAATTTTACAACACCAAGTTATAGTCCAGCAATTTTATTTTAAATTCACAAGCTTTCGGAGGCTTCCTCCTTCCTCAATTTCATTTCGTTCACCTGAGGAAGGAGGAAGCCTCCGAAAGCTTGTGAATTTAAAATAAAATTGCTGGACTATAACTTGGTGTTGTAAAATTGTTTACAATTACTTTTCAAATGTAGTCATTGTTGTTGCAGGCAAATGTGGCAGCCATTTGCACACTGCAAGGTCTTATAAACGCAATGAGATAAATGCCCAGTTCATCTGTTTCGCTGATGTTGGTGAGCATTAATGTTGACCATGTGTGTGTTTCTGCATTTTGATAGGAAGAATAAGGAGGCCAGATATTGCTTGCAAAATAAGAGTCTAAACAGGATGGAGGAGCAAAGGGACCTAGGGTTACAGATCCACAAATCACTAAAAGTAGCAGCACACATTGATAAAGCCATAAAAAAGGCAAATCAAGCACTAGGGTTCATTACCAGAGGGATAGAATTGAAAAGCAAATGTTAGGTTAAACTTATATAGAACCTTGTTTAGACTACACTTGGAGTATTGTGCACAGTTCTGGTCTGCATATTATCGAAAGGATATAGAGGCATTAGAGAGCATGCAAAAGAGATTCACATGGATTATAACCAGAACTGAGAGGGGATCCTTATGAAAGGTTGGGGCCCTTTTCTCTGAGAAGGCAGAGAGGTGACCTGATGGAGGTCTTTCAAGATGATAGGGGAGACGTAGAGAAAATATTTCCATTTGTGGGGGGAGTCCAAAGCTAGAGATCATAAAAATAAATTAGTTGCTAATAAATCCAATAGGGAATTCAGGAGAAACATCTTTACTCCTTGTGGTAGCACGTTCCACATTCTTACCACTCTTTGGGTAGTTGAGGCAAATAGCATAGATGCGTTTAAGGGGAAGCTCGATTTTTCTTTTTGTTCATTCATGGGATATGGGTGTCACTGGCAAGGCCAGCCTTTATTGCCCTTGAGAAGGTAGTGGTGAGCCGTGGCCTTGAACCACTGCAGTCCGTGTGGTGACAGTTCTCCCACAGTGCAGTTAGGTAGGGAGTTCCAGGATTTTGACCCGCTGACTATGAAGAAACGGTGATATATCTCCAAGTCAGGATGGTGTATGACTTAGAGGGAATGTGCAGTTGGTGATGTTCCCATGCACCTGCTGCCCTTGTCCTTCTAGGTGCTAGAGGTCGCGTGTTTGGGAGGTGCTGTCGAAGAAGCCTTGGCGAATTGCTGCAGTGCATCTTGTAGACGGTACACACTATAGCCATGGTGCACCGGTGGTGAAGGGAGTGAATGTTTAAAGTGGTGGATGGGGTGCCAATCAAGCGGGCTGCATTGTCCTGGATGGTGTCGAGCTTCTTGAGTGTTGTTGGAGCGGCACTCGTCCAGGCAAGTGGAGAGTATTCCATCACACTCCTGACTTGTGCCTTGTAGATGGTGGAAAGGCTTTGGGGAGTCAGGAGGTGAGTCACTCGTCACAGATTACCCAGCCTCTTACCTGCTCTTGTAGCCACAATATTTATATGGCTGGTCCGGTCAATGGTGACCCCCAGGATATTGATGGTGGGGATTTGGCGATGGTAATGTTGTTGAATGTCAAGGGGAGATGGTTGGATTCTCTCTTGTTGGAGATGGACATTGCCTGGCACTTGTCTGGTGCGAATGTTACTTGCCACTTGTCAGCCGAAGCCTCGATGTTGTCCAGGTCTTGCTGCATGCGGGCACGGACTGCTTCATTATCTGAGGGGTTGCGAATGGAACTGAACACTGCAATTATCAGCAAACATCCACACTTCTGACGTTATGATGGAGGGAAGGTCATTGATGAAGCAGCTGAAGATGGTTGGGCCGAGGATACTGCCCTGAGAAACTCCTGCAGCAATGTCCTGGGGCTGAGATGATTGGCCTCCAACAACCACTACCGTCTTCCTTTGTGCTAGGTATGACTCCAGCCACTGGAGAGTTTTCCCCCTGATTCCTATTGACTTCAATTTTACTAGGGCTCCTTGATGCCACACTCGGTCAAATGCTGCCTTGATGTCACTCTCCCTTCCCCTCTGGAATTCAGCTCTTCTGTCCATGTTTGGACCAAGGCTGTAATGAGGTCTGGAGTTGAGCAGTCCTGGCTGAACCCAAACTGAGCATTGGTGAGTAAGTGCTGCTTGATAGCACTGTTGACGACACCTTCCATCACTTTGCTGCTGATTGAGTAGACTCAGTACTGGAGCAGTAATTGGCCGGATCGGATTTGTCCTGCTTTTTGTGGACAGGATACACCTGGGCAATTTTCCACTTTGTCGGGAAGATAAGCACTTGAGGGCGAAAGCAATAGAAGGGTGTCCTGATAGGGCTCGATGAAGTAGGGAGGGAGGAGGCTCGTGTGGAGCATAGATGCTGGCATGGACCAGTTGGGCCGAATAGCCTATTTCTGTGCTGTAGTTTCGATGTAACTGATGTAAAAATGACATACGGCTTTGGTTCCGCAACCGAAGAAGGATTTGTGAAAATGCTTCATTGCAATAAGTTGGTGCAATCTTCATAGAGTCATGCAATAGTTTGTTGCACTATTGCGCATGACTGTATTTAACTTATGCTGTTATGTTGCGTTTGTGCACACGTGCAAAAAAAAATTTGCAAAACAATTTTTATTTTTTGTCTAAGGCATCTTTGTTAATGCTTAAATTCGTTGTTGCTTGAAGAGTCAATCATAAACACCAGATAGGCTTTCTTCAGTGGTTTTGAGTGAGCTGCTAATAAACTTAAGAATCTAACTACTGATTATGCTATGTTGTCTTATGACAAAGCAAGTTTTCAATTTCAGAAGGATGGTACTTTAAATTTTTTAAATCATTAAATTTTGATTCTAGCCGATGTCAAACTAACCCATAGAATTGAACAAATGTGATCCAATAATTTTAATGTTTATGGAAGATAGTGATTGGTAGAGATGTACAACAAAAGTTGTCAAGTCCCTGTACTTGTTTCACCATCTTCTGTATGAGAGTTGTT
Source organism: Heptranchias perlo (assembly GCF_035084215.1). Lineage (NCBI taxonomy): Eukaryota > Metazoa > Chordata > Chondrichthyes > Hexanchiformes > Hexanchidae > Heptranchias > Heptranchias perlo. The sequence goes on from NC_090325.1 coordinate 38,855,407, forward strand.
GTGCCAAAGCAGAAATCTATAAATTGAAGTTATATAAGAAGTTCCATTTATAGTGAGTAGAACTTGTACTCTATAGAATCATAGAATTTTATAGCACAAAAAGGCGGCTATTCGGCACATCGTACCTGTGCTACCATAATCTCATAACCATTCACCTTTTTGTTTCCAAAAGCTGTGATGGATTCTGCCTCGACCACTGTTTCTGATGGGGCATTCAATTTCATAACAACTCTGCTTTTTAAAAAAAAATTGTGCAAACTTTCCCTTTATTATTTTGATCATAAATTTATACCATCTAATTAGTGACTCACGAACTAGTTGAAAGTTTTTATTTACTTTATCAAAACCCTTCAATTTTGACAATCTCCATCAGGTCGCATCTTAACCGACTTCATTCCAATTAAAATAGTCCAGACCAGCCTTTGGACAACCTTTGATGTGCAACCTGTATTTGCTAAATATTGGATCTAAAAAAAGTAAAATAAGTTCACATTGCATTTTTTTTTTTGTTTCTTTTTGGAGGCCATTAGGAACATAGGAGCAGGAGTAAGCCATTTCGTCCCTTGAGCCTGTTCCTCCATTCAATGAGATCATGGCTAATCTGTGACCGAACTCCATATACCCGTCTTAGCCTCATATGCCTTAATACCTTTTGGTTAACACAATCTATCAATCTCAGACTTAAAATTAACAATTGAGCTCGGATCAACTGCTGTTTTTCAGAAGAGTTTTCCAAACTTCTACCACCCTTTGCGTGTAGAAGCGTTTCCTAACTTCACTCCTGAAAGTCCTGGCTCTAATTTTTTAGGCTATGTCCCCTAGTCCGAGACTCCCCAACCAGAGGAAATAGTTTCTCTCTATCTACCCTATCAGTTCCCCTTAATATCTTCAAAACTTTTATCAAATTACCCCATAATTTTTTAAATTCCAGGGAATACAACCTTAGTTGCAGTCCTGCCTCATCCAGTCGTGAATGGTGGTGGACAATTAAACAACTAACGGGAGGAGGAGGCTCTGCAACCATCCCCATCCTCAATGATGGCAGAGTCCAGCACGTGAGTGCAAAAGACAAGGCCGAAGCGTTTGCAACCACCTTCAGCCAGAAGTGCCGAGTGGATGATCCATCTCTGCCTCCTCCCGATATACCCACCATCACAGAAGCCAGTCTTCAGGCAATTTGATTCACTCCACGTGATATCAAGAAATGGCTGAGTGCACTGGATACAGCAAAGGCTATGGGCCCCGACAACATCCCTGCTGTAGTGCTGAACACTTGTGCTCCAGAACTAGCTGCACCTCTCGCCAAGCTGTTCCAGTACAGCTACAACACTGGCATCCACCCGACAATGTGGAAAATTGCCCAGGTATGTCCTGTCCACAGAAAGCAGGACAAATCCAATCCGGCCAATTAGCGCCCCATCAGTCTACTCTCAATCATCAGCAGAGTAATGGAAGGTGTCGTCGACAATGCTATCAAGCGGCACTAACTCACCAATAACCTGCTCACCGATGCTCAGTTTGGGTTCCGCCACGGCCACTTGGCGCCAGACCTCATTACAGCCTTGGTCCAAACATGGACAAAAGAGCTGAATTCCAGAGGTGAGGTGAGAGTGACTGCCCTTGACATCAAGGCAGCATTTGACCGAGTGTGGCACCAAGGAGCCCTTGTAAAATTGAAGTCAATGGGAATCAGAGGGAAAACTCTCCAGTGGCTGGAATCATACCTGGTACAAAGGAAGATGGTAGTGGTTGTTGGAGGCCAATCATCTCAGCCCCAGGGCATTACTGCAGGAGTTCCTCAAGGCAGTGTCCTTGGCCCAACCATTTTCAGCTGCTTCATCAATGACCTTCCCTCCATCATAAGATCAGAAATGGGGATGTTCGCTGATGATTGCACAGTGTTCACTTCCGTTCGCAACCCCTCAAATAATGAAGCAGTCCGAGCCCGCATACAGCAAGATCTGGACAACATCCAAGCTTGGGCTGATAAGTGGCAAGTAACATTCGCGCCAGACAAGTGCCAGGCAATGACCATCTCCAACAAGAGAGAGTCTAACCACCTCCCCTTGACATTCAACGGCATTACCATCGCCGAATCCCCCACCATCAACATCTTTGGGCTCACCGTTGACCAGAAACTTAACTGGACCAGCCATATAAATACTGTGTCTACAAGAGCAGTTCAGAGGCTGGGTCTTCTGCGGCGAGTGACTCACCTCCTGACTCCCCAAAGCCTTTCCACCATCTACAAGGCACAAGTCAGGATGTGTGATGGAATACTCTCCACTTGCCTGGACGAGTGCAGCTCCAACAACACTCAAGAAGCTCGACACCATCCAGGACAATGCAGCCCGCTTGATTGGCACCCCATCCACCACCCTAAACATTCACTCCATTCACCACCGGAACACCGTGGCTGCAGTGTGTACCATCCACAGGATGCACTGCAGCAACTCGCCAAGGCTTCTTCGACAGCACCTCCCAAACCCGTGACCTCTACCACCTAGAAGGACAAGAGCAGCAGGCACATGGGAACACCACCACCTGCGCGTTCCCCTCCAAGTCACACGCCATCCCGACTTGGAAATATATCTCCGTTCCTTCATCGTCGCTGGGTCAAAATCCTGGAACTCCCTTCCTAACAGCACCGTGAGAGAACCTTCACCACACGGACTGCAGCAGTTCAAGAAGGCGGCTCACCACCACCTTCTCAAGGGCAATTAGGGATGGGCAATAAATGCCGGCCTCGCCAGTGACGCCCACATCCCATGAACGAATGGAAAAAAAATCTGTTATCTCTCCTCGTAATTTGTAATTTAACCCTTGGAGTCCAGGTATCATTCTAGTAAATTTACACTGAATCCCTCCAAGGCCAATATATCATTCCTCAGGTGCGGTGCCCAGAACTGAACATGGTACTCCAGGTGTGGTCGAACCAGGGCTTTGTATAGCTGCAGCATAACTTCTACCCCCTTGTATTCTAGTTCTCTAGATATAAAGGCCAGTATTCCATAAACCTTTTTGATTATTTTCTGCACCTGTCCATGACATTTTAATGATCTATGTACTTGGACCCCATCGTCAATTTGAACCTCCACTGTTTGGAGCTTTTCACCATTTAGAAAGTAACCTATTTTATCCTTTTTCGGTCCAAAGTGGATGACCTCATGCTTGCCTAGATTGAAATCCATTTGCTACAGTTTTGCCCATTCACTTAATCCACTAATGTCTCTGTAGATAGAAGCATAAAATTACACTGCTTACAATGCTATTACTTTATTAAGGTTGTGATGCACATCAGCAGAGTGGTGAGAAAACTGTGGCCTGCGTCTTGCCTCATGCCTGCCATTGGCAGAGAGATGGCAGGAGGTTCCTTGATCTCTCGGCAACAAAAATGAGAGTCTCAGCTGTCTTGGATATACTGACATAACTTGCACTGGGTAGAAAAAAAATCATTTTGAAGTTGAGTTTCTGAACATCTAGGCTTATGCACGATTATAATCAAGCTATTTTGGACACTATGCCCCAGTGGCCTTAATTCTTGTTGCAGTCTTGATCTTGTCATCTCCAATCCTGCCTTGAAAAGCTTGTTGAAACTCTACTCTTCGACCATGTTTTCGCCTTCCTTTACCCTTTTTTCCTCAGTGCCCACTTCTTGTCCACCACTTCATAAAGGACTCTGACTTGTCCCTGCATGTGAGGAGTGCGACAGAGTGCAAGCTTTTTGTCTTTGTAAATTTGTGGTTTATGAAATTTGCAGAAAAAGAAATGATCCTGCAAGAAGCCAGAGATTAGAAAATCTCAGTAATGCCTCAATTTTAAAAAGTGTGCCGGCAAAATTTAAAACTCATACATCCTTAGCAGAACAATCCATTTTTCAGAAATGGTGTATAGTTTCTCCTGGATCTCCCAAATTTAGACACTTGCAGTATTGTTATCGAATAAAACTGAAATTTGGCATATATTAATGTACATGTAAGATTTAAGGGAATAAATTTGCATGCTTCAGATGAAGAAGCAGCACTGGAGAAGATGTAAGAAAGATTTGCTTGGCTAATACAGGAACTGAGAGGTTATACCGATCAGGAAAGATTGAACAGGCTGAGGCTTTTTCTCTAAAAAAGAGAAGACTGAGAGGTGACCTGATGGAGGTCTTTCAGATTATGAAAGGGTTTAATAGGGTTGATGTGGAGAAGATGTTTCCACTTGCAGGGGAGACCAGAACTATGAGTCATAAATTTTAAGACAGACACTAATAAATACAATAGGGAATTCAGGAGAAATTTCTTTACCCAGAGAATGGTTAGCGTGTGGAACTCGCTACCACAAGAAGTAATTGACACGACTAGCGTCGATGCATTTAAGGGGAAGCTAGATAAGCACATGGGGGAGAAAGGAATAGAAGGATATGTTGATGGGGTTAGGTGAAGAAGGCTGGGAGGATGCTCGTGTGGAGCATAGATATTGGCACGGGCCTGTTGGGTCGATTGGCCTGTGAGCTGTACATTCTATGTAATTCTTCAAATTACATTGCTGGAAAGAAACATGTTCCACAACACCAAAAGAGAAATGTGTTCCTCGCAAAGAGTGAATTTATGGGGAGCAGAAATTGCACTGATGTGTGGGCACAGTGAGTGCACCATGATCCCATGAGGAAAACAAGTTATTGTGCACCCTTTCTACTGACTGCTTCTACAAAATACCTGTACATGTAGTACAAGAAGTTCCTAGTGGTTTTTGAGTGACTGAGCATGTACAGATTTTGTTGTATTGTGGTTCTCTAGTTTTGATTACAAACACTCGTTAAATGACTACAAAAGCAATCATGCAAGTTTCTAACATGTCGTGCTATGTAGTCACCTGTCCTTGAGCTAACATGGGGGCTCTGATACAGTGTTCTTGGTTTTCTCCGCTGTGTGTGCATACAGTCTGAGAGGCCGTAAACCTCGTCTGTACTCGTACATTATCCTAGTTCAATGGTAGTTTATTGGCAAGCACTCGGAAGATACTTAAAGAAATGCATGACTTGGGTGGGGGGGGGAAGAAAAATTTTGATGAAGGGTGTTTGTTTGTACAGAGAATCTTTTGAAGATTGCTCAGAGAATCTAAAAATGTAGCATTACTACAAATCACGCTTAACAGTTCCTTTTTAAATATAGTGGTTGTTCAAAGCAACTTGAGGCCAGGGTGAATAGGGAGGGAAAGAGAAATGCTTTTTGATATAGTAAGTTTCATGGTAATCTGAGATGGATTGGATAGAAAATATTTTGGTACTTGATCAAGTTAGTAAAATATTTTAGTTGGATCCTCAATCGTGATAATTATTGGCCAAGACCATCAGCCAGTGTGACATGAAGAACTGTTTCCTATTGTTGTTCACTTGGTTTGTGGCCTTGGCTCAGTGGTAGCAATCTCACCTGAGTCAGAAGGTCATGGGTTCAAGCCTCACTCCAGAAACTTAAGCACGTAATCTAGGCTGACATAGTGCAGTAGCGAGAGGGTCTGCACTGTTGGTGGCGACGTCTTTTGGATGAGTCATTAAACAGAAACATCGTTTGGCCACTCAGGTGGATGCAGGCGATCCCCGGCACTATTGAAATGTGATGGAATTTATTCCTCCACTAACATCGCTAAAACATATGCTTTATGTGGAATCTTGCTGTGTACAAATTGGCTGTCGTGTTTCCCTACGTGACAACAGTAACTACTTCATCACCTGTGAAGTGCTTTGGGACATCCTGAGGTTGTGAAAGGTGTATAAATGCAAGATCTTCTTTTCTTGCCTTCCTTTTTCTTTACTTTTCAACTTGCTGCCTTTTCTTTCCTTCATATCTTTTTCTTCATGAAATTCTTAGAATACAGACAGCATGTTGAGTTTCTTACTGCTGCATCACAGAGATCAGACAATGGGTAAAATATGGAAGTGACTGTTTAATTGCATCAGTGATTTAAAAATCAACCACTGACTTTCACATTCAAGGTAATGGACGTTGACTGTTTTTCTTTATGGACCAGCTCCAGGTTCTTGCAATTGCTAATCCTTGATGTGATGGGATGTGGTGTAGCAGCTGTGCATGTACATAGTGAACCATCATTGTAGACAATTTCACACATGGCTCGAATTGAGGAAAATAGTACTGCCATTTAACTTCATATCTGTGTGTATGGGTCTGTATATAAAATATTGATGGTTCTCCTGTGGCACTGCTCACGATAGCTGAGAATATGCTCCTTTTTCATGAACAGGAACATTGTACGTTCCATGATATAATGTAGTAATCTGCAAAAATGTGGCTGTATGCAACTTGATATATCTCTTCAAAGCCACAAGGTGTAATTATTGTGTGTGGTTCCAAACAGTTAGATGGTAATTAGTCTTAACAGATGCTCAGTTGAATGAGGTAAGACCGCCTTTAAAAAAAATAATGGGGCAGAAATCGCTTGGGAAATAACTGAGAGCTCAACAGCGCCCTTCGTTGTTAGTGACAAAATGGAGGAGCAAGTTCTGGCGTTGGCACAGAGGCAGTGAAACGTGGAAATCCTGAACTTGCTCCTTATGTTTGCCGACGCGACAGCTTCGAATTAAGGGGACATTGCACGCTGCAATCAGAGAAATCATTGAAAAAGTGCAGACTTGCTTATCTGCCCAGGTGGAAAGTAACTAATTACGCCACCAAACAGGTACATTTTAAAAATACAGGTGTAAATTAAGTTTTAACAGTAAGTCTAAGTGATGCCAAACAACTAAAAATTAACTTTTTAAAAAATGTGGATTCTCATTACTTGTTACCTAAATAGTTTTTGGTCATTAAACTTTTTTAAATATTAAAATCATTTTTTTTGCTTTTCCTTTCTGTGTCTCTTAATTCAATTATTTCTTGCCCTTTTTTTCGGCATCTATAACTGTTTTTATGTTGATTTAAAATGTACCTTTCACTTCCTGGTTTAACGTTCCAAGCCTGCAGAGACAGTTGTCAAGAAAGCTGCAGTTTGATTGGTCTCAGGGTCCTAGCTTCGCCTGAACTGATGCTGGGCTCTTCTCCGCTTCCTATTCAAGGAAGTGCTAATGTAGGTTAGTATAAATCAATGGAGCGGCAAGGAGTTTTGGTTCGCTGCTTCGATCAATTTCTGCCCCAGTAATTTTTTTTTTAGAGTGATGGTTGGAGTGTGACAGACAGGGGCATGTGCTAGAGAAATCTTTTGAGTGTGTGTTGGGAGAGATTGTTGGTGGTGCAATAAAAATGAAATGGAACAGGAAAATTGAAGTTAGTCAAAACTCTAAGCGTCTGTTTGAAATGTGGCTACAGGTCTGTAAAAATATCAGAAATAAGAGCAGGAGTAGGCCATACGGCCCCTCGAGCCTGCTCTGCCATTCAATCAGATCATGGCTGATCTTCAACCTCAACTTCACTTTCCTGCCCGATCCCCATATCCCCTTGATTCCCCTAGAGTCCAAAAATGTATCCATCTCAGCCTTGAATATACTCAATGACTCAGCATTCACAGCCCTCTGGGGTACAGAATTCCAAAGTTTCACAACCCTCTGAGTGAAGAAATTCCTCCTCATCTCAGTCCTAAATGGCCAACCCCTTATCTTGCAACTATGCCCCCTTGTTCTAGACTCTCCAGCTAGGGGAAACAACCTCTGAACCTCGACCCTGTCAAGCCCCCTCAGAATCTGAGCTGTTTCAATCTGATCACCTCATATTCCTCTGAACTCCAGAGAGTATAGATAGACCCATTCGACTCAACCTCCTCATTGGACAACTCAAGGTAGGTGGCACTGTGCAAAGTGCTACTCTGTATTCGGCCCCATCAATTTCAGCTTCTTGGGCTGTCATGCCAACACCTGGTTTCTGCTCATTGCTTTTAACTTCTTTGATTTAAAAAAAAAATGTTATTTAATCTTCTCAAGCACTTTAAAAAACATAGTTAGATCCTGCTCACAAAGGACCCTGGACCTTTCCCCATCCATTTGCTGCAATACCCAGTCGTGGGTTGGAGCCATAGCAATTTTTAAAAATGCATTTTAAGTGCTAACAGTTAAAGCCAGTTCCCAATCTCGGCAGGCAGCACTTTTTGTAGCAGTCAATAGTTGGTTTCGTACAGGACTTTGACATCGAGGGAAAGTTCAGCTAAAGAAGGAGAGATTCGGGGGTGGGGGGGGTAGATAAGGAGAGCTCCAGCCTTAGAGAAACGAGGAGAGCAACCAGAATGATTGAGGAGATGGAGGGAAGAGGAGCAATTATACAAATTGGGCATGTTCTAACTGGAAAAGATAAAGTTGAAAGCTGATATGATTGCTGTTTTTAGGATTCTAAAGAGACTTGATAATGTGGACCATGACCAGCTATTTCACCTTGTCCAGAACAATTGATCCAGAGGACACTGCCTGCACTTGCAGGGGGGTAAATTCAAAACTAATCTGTGGCAACAATATTTCAGTGAGAGAGTGATCAATTTATGGAACAGGCTGCCTAGGGTGAAAGCAGTTAGTATTGATTCATTCAAATGCAAATTAGATAGATTTCTTTCAGAAAATAACATTTTAGAATACTGTATCTGAGTAATTTAAGACATGACGTGTTAAGTGTAGCTTGCATGAGAGGGAAAAGGTGACTTTGGGCCTATGGTTCACAAAGCTCTCCACCACTGGGGCTTTCCTTGAGTCATTTCTGGTAGACTAATTGATGGGGATTGCCATAATTAGTCAATAACTGCATTATCGTTGTATAATGTAACTAGCAGGCTGGGAGAAGGCAAACTCAATGGACCTTGGTCTTTTTTCATCCAGCAATTCCTATGTTCTGAGAGGCGACAGTGTTCTGAGAGGATGAGGTGATGAGTGTGGGACTTTGGCCCTTTGAATATTGTAACCTATCTTGAGCTTAGGTAATAAAATCTTTCACTATTCCCCATTGTTTCCTGCTGGTATTTTTTTCATACCTGTAATATTTTTTTGCTTCTCCTATATTTTCTGTACTCAATTTTCTTTTGTATTACTGGCTCTAGATTTGTCACATGGATTTATTTTAAGTCTCATTTCAATTTTAATTTCTCAACTCTGGCTTTTATTGAATTTCCCTTTTACTTAATTGTCTGAATATTTTAGTCTGTACTCTAATCATTTGTTTGAAAGATCTCAATTGTTAGTCCACTGCCATAACTTTTTCTTTCCAATTCATGTGGGCTATTTCCCTTTCCATCCTATTGAAATTTAGTGAAAAATTTCCAAATCTAGACTGCTAACAGATGCATTTAGTCACAATGATGTAATAGCCATTTCATAGAATTATGGAATAGTTACACCACAGAAGGAGGCCATTTGACCCATCAAGCCCGTGCCGGCTCTTTTTTTATTCATTCATGGGATGTGGACTTCGCTGGCAAGGCCGGCATTTATTGCCTATCCCTAATTGCCCTTGAGAAGGTGGTGGTGAGCTGCCGCCTTGAACCGCTGCAGTCTGTGTGGTGAAGGTTCTCCCACAGTTCTGTTAGGAAGGGAGTTCCAGGATTTTGACCCAGTGACTATGAAGGAACGGCGATATATTTCCAAGTCGGGATGATGTGTGACTTGGAGGGGAACGTGCAGGTGGTTTTGTTCCCATGCCTGCTGCTCTTGTCCTTCTAGGTGGTAGAGGTTGCGGGTTTGGGAGGTGCTGTCGAAGAAGCCTTGGCGAGTTGCTGCAGTGCATCCTGTGGATGGTACACACTGCAGCCACAGTGCGCCGGTGGTGAAGGGAGTGAATGTTTCGGGTGGTGGAAGGGCTGCCAATCAAGTGGGCTGCTTTGTCCTGGATGGTGTTGTGCTTCTTGAGTGTTGTTGGAGCTGCACTTATCCAGGCAAGTGGAGAGTATCCCATCACACTCCTGACTTGTGCCTTCTAGATGGTGGAAAGGCTTTGGTGAGTCACTCGCCGCAGAATACCCAGCCTCTGACCTGCTCTTGTAGCCACAGTATTTATGTGGCTGGTCCAGTTAAGTTTCTGGTCAATGGTAACACCCAGGATGTTGATGGTGGGGGATTCGGCGATGGTAATGCCGTTGAATGTCAAGGGGAGGTGGTTAGACTCTCTCTTGTTGGAGATGGTCATTGCCTGGCGCAAATGTTACTTGCCATTTATGAGCCCATTTGACCCATTAGTAAGAGCAATGCAGTTAGTCCCATTCCCCTGCTTTTTCCCCGTAGCCCTGCAAATTTTTTCCTTTCAAGTGGGAAAGATTCCTTTTTGAAAGCTACGATTGAATTTGCTTCCACTACCCTTTCAGGCAGCGCATTCCAGATCGTAACTACTTGCTGCGTAAAAAAGTTTTTCCTCATGTCGCCTTTGGTTCTTTTGCCAATCACCTTAAACATGTGTCCTCTGGTGCTCGAGCCTTCTGCCAATGGGAAAAATTTCTCCATTTACTTTATCTGAACCCTTCATGATTTTGAACACTTCTATCAAAACTCCTCTTAACCTTCTCTGCTCCAAGTCCCCAGCTTCTCAAGTTTATCCACGTAACTGAAGTCCCCAATTCCTGGAAGCATTCTCGTAAGTTTTTTCTGCGCCCTCTCATCCTTCCAAAAGTGCAGTGTCCATAATTGGACAAAATACTCCAGCTGTGGCTGAACCATTGTTTTATAAAGGTTCAACATAACTTCCTTGTTTTTGTACTCTATGCCTCTTTATAAAGCCCAGGATCCCATTTGCTTTTTTAACTGCTTTCTCAACCTGTCCTGCCACCTTCAAAGATTTGAGCATGTCTACCCCCAGATCGCTCTGTTCGTGCACCTGCTTTAGAATTGTACCATTTAGTTTATATTGCCTCTCCTCGTTCTTCCTGCCAAAATGTATCACTTTGCACTTCTCTGCGTTAAATTTCATCTGTCATGTGTTCGCCCATTCCACCAACCTGTCTATGTCCTCTTGAAGTCTATTACTATCCTCCTCACTGTTTACTACACTTCCAAGTTTTGTGTCATCTGCAAATTTTGAAATTGTGCCCTGTACATCCAAGTGCAAGTCATTAATAATATATCAAGAAAAGCAGTGGCCCTCGTACCGACCCCTGGGTAACACCACTAAATGCCTTTCTCCAGTCTGAAAAACAACTGTTGACCACTACTCTGTTTCATGTCACTTAGCCAATTTTGTATTTATGCTGCCACTGCCCCTTTTTGTTCCATGGGCTTCAATTTTGCTAACAAGCCTATTATATGGCAATTTATCAAACGCCTTTTGAAAGTCCATATACACATCAACTGCATTACCCTCATCAACCCTCTCTCTGTTACCTCATCAAAAAACTCAATCAAATTAGTTCAGCAGGGTTTGCCTTTAATAAATCTGTGCTGGCTTTCCTTCATTAATCCACACTTGTCTAAGTGACTATTTATTAATTTTGTCCCGGATTATCGGTTCTAAAAGCTTCCTCATCACAGGTTAAACTGACTGGCCTGTAGTTGCCGGGTTTGTCCTTGCACCTTTTTTTTCAACAAGGGTGTAACATTTTGCAATTCTCCAGTCCTATGGCACCATCCCCAGATAAGGAGGATTGGAAGATTGTGGCCAGCGCCTCTGCAATTTCCACTCTTACTTCCCTTAGCAACCTAGGATGCATCCCATCCGGACAGGGTGAGTTACCTACTTTAAGTACTTGTAAACAATTTTACAACACCAAGTTATAGTCCAGCAATTTTATTTTAAATTCACAAGCTTTCGGAGACTTCCTCCTTCCTCAGGTAAATGTTTCAGGAGCTCCTTGAAGCCTACGCATTTATACATATAGAACAATACATGGTGTTTACAGACTGCCCCTGCAACTGCCCGTTGCCAAGGCAATCACCGTGTTCAGACAGAGAGGTGTCACCTGCAGAACCCCCGAATACACATTCAACAAAAAAACAAACAGGGAAAAAAAACAGAGAAAAAAAACAGAGAGAGGCAGAAACATCCGGAAGGCAGAGAGAGCCAGCAAATGACCCATTATATTAAAAACAGATAACATTTGTTCGCTGGTGGGGTAACGTGTAGCGTGACATGAACCCAAGATCCCGGTTGAGGCCGTCCTCATGGGTGCGGAACTTGGCTATCAATTTCTGCTCGACGATTTTGCGTTGTCGTGTGTCTCGAAGGCCGCCTTGGAGTACGCTTACCCGAAGGTCGGTGGATGAATGTCCATGACTGCTGAAGTGTTCCCCGACTGGGAGGGAACCCTCCTGTTTGGCGATTGTTGCGCGGTGTCCGTTCATCCGTTGTCGCAGCGTCTGCATGGTCTCGTCAATGTACCATGCTCTGGGGCATCCTTTCCTGCAACGTATGAGGTAGACAACGTTGGCCGAGTCACAGGAGTATGAACCATGCACCTGGTGGGTGGTGTCCTCTCGTGTGATGGTGGTATCTGTGTCGATGATCTGGCATGTCTTGCAGAGGTTACCGTGGCAGGGTTGTGTGGCGTCGTGGACGCTGTTCTCTTGGAAGCTAGGTAATTTGCTGCGAACGATGGTCTGTTTGAGGTTGGGTGGCTGTTTAAAGGCGAGTAGTGGAGGTGTGGGGATGGCCATAGCGAGGTGTTTGTCCTCATTGATGACATGTTGAAGGCTGCGGAGAACATGGCGTAGTTTCTCCGCTCCGGGGAAGTACTGGACGACAAAGGGTACTCTGTTGGTTGCGTCCCGTGTTAGTCTCCTGAGGAGGTCTATGCGATTTTTTGCTGTGGCCCGTCGGAACTGTCGATCGATGAGTCGAGCGTCATATCCCGTTCTTACTAGGGCGTCTTTCAGCGTCTGTAGGTGTCCATCGCGTTCCTCCTCGTCTGAGCAGACCCTGTGTATTCGCAGGGCCTGTCCATAGGGGATGGCCTCTTTGACGTGGTTAGGGTGGAAGCTGGAAAAGTGGAGCATCGTGAGGTTGTCCGTGGGCTTGCGGTAGAGTGAGGTGCTGAGGTGCCCGTCTTTGATGGAGATTCGTGTGTCCAAGAAAGAAACTGATTCTGAGGAGTAGTCCATGGTGAGCTTGATGGTGGGATGGAACTTGTTGATGTTATCGTGTAGTCTCTTTAGTGATTCCTTGCCGTGGGTCCATAGAAAGAAAATGTCGTCGATGTATCTGGCGTATAGTGTTGGTTGGAGGTCTTGTGCAGTGAAGAAGTCCTGCTCGAACTTGTGCATGAAAATGTTGGCGTATTGGGGTGCGAATTTGGTCCCCATGGCTGTTCCGTGTGTTTGGGTAAAGAACTGGTTATCGAAGGTGAAGACATTGTGATCCAGGATGAAGCGGATGAGTTGTAGGATGGCTTCCGGAGATTGGCTGTTGTTGGTGTTGAGTATTGATGCTGTCGCAGCGATGCCGTCATCGTGGGGGATACTGGTGTATAGTGCCGAGACGTCCATCGTGGTGAGAAGTGTTCCTGGTTCAACTGGTCCGTGGGTACTGAGTTTTTGTAGGAAGTCTGTAGTGTCGCGACAGAAGCTGGGGGTTCCCTGTACGATGGGTTTCAGGATGCCCTCGATGTATCCAGAGAGGTTCTCACACAGGGTTCCGTTGCCTGATACGATGGGACGTCCGGGTGTGTTGGCTTTGTGTATCTTTGGGAGGCAGTAGAAGTCTCCCACGCGGGGATTACGTGGGATGAGAGTGCGTAGGATGCTTTGAAGGTCTGGATCGAAGGTCTTGATCAGTTTGTTGAGCTGGTGGGTGTGTTCTTTGGTCGGATCTGCGGGTAACCGTCTGTAGTGTTCCTGGTTGTCCAGTTGTCGGTATGCTTCTTTGCAATAGTCTGTTCTGTTCTGTATGACTATGGCTCCTCCTTTGTCCGCTGGTTTGATGACTATGTTGCGGTTGGTCTTGAGAGCGTTGATGGCGTTGCGTTGTGCTCGGGTGACATTCTGGACTGTCTTCTGAGTGCGGCTGATGAATCTGGCATTGACGCATTTCCTGACAGCTTGAGCATACATGTCCAGCTGAGGGCAGTGACCCTCCGGAGGAGTCCAGTTTGACTCTTTCCTCTTCGGTTGCTGTACCGCGGATCCCTCTGTCTGCTGTTCCGGATCGTCGATTGTCTCATTGGGTTCGCTGCTGAAATCTTGGGATTTGTGGTAGAATTCCCGGAGCCTCATTCTCCTGATGAATTCCTCTGTGTCCGCCGCGAGACTAGTGGGGTCCATTTTGGTAGTGGGGCAGAAATTGAGCCCTCGGCTGAGAACTTCGATTTCGTCTGGTTGCAACCGTGGTACCAGGGGAAGCTTGGTCGTTGCTGGTGGTGATGCCGAGTTTCTCAAGCTTCCTGCTCTTGGTTTTCATGTAGGCAGCGTAGTTCCGTTGCCTCGTCTGTTTGGCGGTATAACGTAGCTGGTCTGCTGTGTCCTGAGTACAGGTTGAGAGTATGGACTCTATCTTGGTTTCGAGGTTGTGGCGTCTGCTGTAGAGTTGGTGTATGAGATGGTTGCGGAGTGTGCGAGAGGTACGGCGGCAGAGTCTCTCAGCGTAATCCGAGTTGTATGTGGACTTGAGTGGGTTCGTGATCTGGAGTCCTTTCGGGATCTTGTCTGCTTTCTTGCAGCTCTGTAAAAACTTGATGTCTGTGTCTAAATGCGCGATCTTCTTGGATATCCTTTCCACTGTGAGCCGGCAGTTTGTGGTGTCGATGGTAGTCATGATGTGGAGATGCCGGTGATGGACTGGGGTTGACAATTGTAAACAATTTTACAACACCAAGTTATAGTCCAGCAATTTTATTTTAAATTCACAAGCTTTCGGAGACTTCCTCCTTCCTCAGGTAAATGTTTCAGGAGTTTCGGGGGTTCTGCAGGTGACACCTCTCTGTCTGAACACGGTGATTGCCTTGGCAACGGGCAGTTGCAGGGGCAGTCTGTAAACACCATGTATTGTTCTATATGTATAAATGTGTAGGCTTCAAGGAGCTCCTGAAACATTTACCTGAGGAAGGAGGAAGTCTCCGAAAGCTTGTGAATTTAAAATAAAATTGCTGGACTATAACTTGGTGTTGTAAAATTGTTTACAATTGTCAACCCCAGTCCATCACCGGCATCTCCACATCATGACTACTTTAAGTACAGCCAGCTTTTCTAGTTCCTCCTCTATCAATTTTTAGCCCACCCAGTATCTCACCTATCTCCTCTCTCACTGTGACTTTGGCAGCATCTTCTTCCTTGGTAAAGACAGATGCAAAGTATCATTCAGTATCTCAACCATGCCCTCTGCCTCCATGCGTAGATCACACTTGAATGAGTCGCAACATGTATCTGATCTAAGGCATCATTGTCCTTCAACACATGACAAACCTGGGCACTGTTGGCTGGAATGGAGAGCTGTGTGACCCAATGCTAGTGTTGTAATTTAGCTTATAGTAAATACTACACAATATTATGCCAACACACTTTTTAAGTATGGTCCCACTATTAGTATGGGACTAAAACTTTTTTTAAACATGGCCAAAAATCCTTACTATAACTGAGAGGATTTCAACATCATTGATTTCAATGTTATTAATGGGAGCCTTTACACTGAGCTCATAGACAGTAGCTTACTTGGAAACAATTTTTCATTCCTCCCCTCAGTGTGGAGGAATAAGCCTCCGTGCCACTGGGTTAAGGATGGGCACATCGGGTAAGGCTGTCAGTACTGATAGCTATTCTGTGACCCCTGCTGGAGTTGTGAATGTGTGGAAATCGAGGAAAGACAATGGGCTGGAACTTGCTCTTAGCGACGAGGCAAGGCTATCCGCACAGCCTGCGGACAAACACTACGAAGAAACGTAGCTCGTGGTCTCCGACGTCCACATGCTCCCTCTTCAATTTTTTTTTTTAAGTTCAGCGCTGTGAATTCAGCGCAGGTTCATTCAGATAGAGACTGTGGGAATAGAAGCCACGCCCATGGAATCTGTTAAGGGAAGTCATGCCCACGAGCAGGCAACTCAAAATCATTCCTTCACAGTTTACTTCTGTATGTTCAAATAAAAATTTAACATCTCACATAAAAAGCCAAGCAAATGATTTAATTGAATGAAACTTACAGAAGTTAGAAGTAAAATTTTTTTAATTTTTAATTTTTTTAAAATCAAAAAATATTTGAAGAGTAATATGACATTCCATTTTTTTAGTTTAATTTTTTGTTGTTTCACAGTCATTTAACAGTCTTCGCGCTTTTAAAAGTAGTGCAGAGCTGGTATTTTCCAGCAAAACTTTTGGTGGCATAAATATCTTTGTTGCAGATGGGTAAATTTACGAATGTTTAATGATTTTATTGATTGTAGTGCAGCATGGCCCTTTAATTCGGACCTGTCAAACCACTGGCAAACTAATGGGAGCAAGTTCACGATTTCTTGGTTTAAGTGCGCATGTGCGCATTCGAGAACTTGCTTCCTCAGGTGAGCAATTTATGTCCCAATATTGGTTTAGATGCCTACAGACTCCTGAGGAGTGACCACATGGCTGAGGTGCTATAGAAGTTGTATCCCAGCAAAGTGTCAATTCTTTTACAAAGAGAGGAAAAGAGGGAGAACAGTGGGGGAACCTTGTACATCACAATATATACGCTCCCCATTGCACCAGAGTCCATGTAACAAATCATCTCAGGCAAGTAATATGAGCAAAAGAACAAGGATGTGTGACGAGGTAATGCATTGGAAGACCTAAGAAAAATAAAAGAAGGTGGGACAGAAAAGATGCATAACTTGATCAGTTTTGAAATTAAAACAAAAGGTGTTGGCCAAGTACAATTGGTCTACAAGCTTTAAAAGAAAATGGGGGATCAAACAGGTCAACTGGGAGAGCGCAACACCCCACCGGCACTGTTTTGAAGATGCGTCTCCCTTCCCCCAAGAGGCCAACTTAACTTCTCCCAACACCCACCCCCCTCCTTGGTCACCAACATACCCACACCCATGTCACCTTCAGCCCATGTTGTAAAAGGAATGGAAGGTGCAGATGAGGTCTGAATTTATTGAAGTCAGTGATCAGACCAGAGGGATGCAGAGTACCAAGTAGAAAGATCAGCTGCTGTTCATGAAATTTGCGGTGAGCTTCATTTGAATTGTGCAAGAGGTCAAGGACAGAGGTCAGAGTGGGAATGGGAATGGGAGAGGCAGTTAAAGTAGCATGCTAAAGGAAGTTGGGTCACACTTCCAGACAAAACAGAAGTGGTTTGGCCCCCCAATGCAGAGGAGACTGCACTGTCTGCTGTGAATACAGTGGAAGTGTACGGAAATTGCTGTTTCACATGAAAGGAGTATTTGGGACCTTAGATAATGGTACAGGCTGAGATGAATGGACAGGTGTTGAATGAAGGCACTGGGGGGGGGGGGGCGCGAGTGTGGGGAGAAATGCTGTTTTTCTGCCACATTTCCAAGGTGTGTTTAATTATCACTCCAGATGGAATGATGATACAAACGATGTCGAAAGGGACTTAAATTAACATCCCAGTGTTTTAATATCTCAAGTAATTCCAGGTTTGAGATCATTGAGGCTGAGGAAGTTTAATCTTGCTCATTTTTAAAAAAAATACACACATTTACACACGGGAAGGAATGAGAGGTGTGGGACCAACTGGATAGCTCTTTCAAAGAGTCAGCACAGGCACAATGGGCCAAATGGCCTCCTGTGCTGTAAGACTCTCTGATTCGAAGTTTAAATAATTGAGTGCTTCATGAAACGTTTTTATCTTTGGAGGTGAACTACCCTAAAGGCGGGTAATCATAATGTTAACAAACCCTAAAAGGTTAGTGTACACCAACCTCTATCGATATTGAGAGTGCACTGATTACTGTTTCATGCAATGCACAGTTATCATCATCAAAGTAACCATGAATCCAATTGGTAATTTTCAAGTCTTCAGTGAGTAGTTGTAAATGACCAAAGGCAAATATTTACTATATGGCTTGTCTCACTGATGGTAATTTTGCAGTGGATGTTGAAAGGTTCAACGGTCCACAATTTAAGTATTGTAAGTTCAATTGAGTTGTGCTAGTCTTTCTGAACATCTCAACGGTATTTTAAATTTGCTACCACTATGGGGAAAATTTTACTCTTGGCCCTTTTGGAAAAAAACAGAATCTATATTTGGGTTTGAACTGGTAGTTTTTTGATCTCCCCACTTCATTTGAGGTAGTGGTTGCCCCGGGGAGAAGAACATCATTAATCCCTGGCTCTGATGCTTATCACTTGGCAATTAGCTGAGGGGCTAAGATAGTTGGTTGCTTTTGGAGTTGTGTTGGTTAAAGAAGTTGGAGCAGTGATGTATAAACTTTACTTTATATAGGCCTTTAATATCTCATCTGAAAGAAGGCAGCACACACTCAGTAATGCACTGATATGTCAGCCTAAAGAATGTGAGGAAGTCCTGGAGTGGAGCTTGATGCAACGCTTTCTGACCAGAGACTACCCCTGAGCCAAGCTGATTGATCAATAATACAAAAGGCTGATTAAAATATATAACACATCCGTCAGTGCCTGAACAAGAAAGATAGGTTAATGTTACTAGTGGGACTCTTCAGCAGAGGGATTCATACCTAAAGCTTCAATCTACCTTTCACATTCAGATGCTGGGCAATCTGCTGTGTATTTCTAATGTTTTCTGTTTTTATTTCAGCATTTGCTGTTGAATGCATTTTTAAAAAGGGATCAAACATTTGCACTGTTGCAGACTGTTACAGAATTGGGCTTTTGATTTGCAATGATATTTAGTTATCAAGTGTTATAACCTTTCCATTAGTGTACTTCGAGAATACTGTGACATCTTCATACTTCTGTTTTGTATGCTGTAGTAGTGCATGCTTCTGTTATCTCCAGTGTTGTGGTAATGTTAAATTACAAGGAAATTTGTGATGCTGGTTTCTATTTCGTTTTAATAATACCACATGAAGGTATTGAAAAACATAGGGTCATAGTGCACATCAATCAAAAATAACGGGCAGTGGAGTACTGAGAGCTCATCAGCACGATGAGTTGATCAAATGCTGGATTACTGCCTTGATGGGCTTTTCAGCAATAAAGCAATCTGCAATGGAATTGAGGTGTTAAAATATCTCATTATACTGCTATTTTAAATTTCCCAGTTTGGTGAATGGGACAAAGCCTGGGTATAACAGGTCCAGATGCCCAACCATCTCTGGTGCATTTGTATTACAACTGCTGATCTGAGAACACAAATGATGCTGGGAGACAATTAAGTTTACATTGATGAATTGTTTTCTTTAGAAGTTGCAGTTGATCAAATAAAAACATGTTTAAAATGTCAGCACGAATCTGTACAAAGTCAAGACTGCCTTTTTTACATTAAGTTTTGAAGTTCAAGTGCATAAATCCATGCCAAAGAATGGTTTGAAGTTGAGGTCAAGTTTGTGCAAGCTGCTTAGAACGAGTCGTCTTTCCCACTAAGGGTCAGCAATACCATCTGAAGAGAGGTTAGTCCACATACTTGTATTATACTATTTTCTCTCCTTTTTAGGATCTCGCTTCATTGCTTACTTTCAGTTGGAAGGGTGGGTACGTTTTCAAGTGATTGATCCCAAAGATTAGGTTTGTTTGGATCAGTCATTAAGTGTGTGTTTATAGGATGATGCCTTAATCAACAATCATAGGAGGATGTCCTGTTCATTAGACAGAGATCTCTGACCAAATATGTTTGGTGTGTTGGGACTGAACTGACTTGTATCTGCTATTCTGGAGGACTGGTGTGAAGAGAAAACTGCTTTTATTAGTAAGTTGCAACACATCATTTCACCATTTAAAATGATCTGTTGAGCAAATGGAGGTTTTTGCTTTCATAGTATTTTATGTCACTTGATTTGTTTACCTTAAGTGCTAATCATTTGATTTGTGTCCTTTCAGATACTTTTTAATAGCAACATTAGGCTCTAATCATTGTTTGGAAATGGGTTTGAATAATTGTGTTCCTGTTGAGAAAAACAGATTTAGTGAGCTTTGCTTTTATCTGGAAAGGATACTGGTAATAGTAATTGTTGAATGGAAGTTTGGAATGTACTTGAAACTTTAAGCCTCTTTTGAGACTTCTGCTGAGATTGATACTTGAAGCTGGGAGAGCTTTATCTAAATGGCACAAATTTGATGCATTTTTAGTATAATATACAATAATGGCTAAATTTCAAAAAATCAAATATTGCCAAAGTGCATCGTTAAGAAGAATTGTTAATATCAGATTGTCAAATTAACATGACAGAAGTTAGTGGTGAGGTTCTGTAAATCAAGTTTGATTACTGCTGAACAGATTTGTTGCCATCTCTTTGGGTTCTGGTGGGGTGATTATCATGCTTGAAAAATCTAGATTCGCACAATTGGAAGTGCTTTATATTGAGTAATGAACTTTTTTTTGTTTTATTCCACATTGTTATCTGAAGCTAAATATTTCAATTAAGAGAATGTGGACATGGCCTTGTCGCCTTGGTTGGGGATGTTGTGGGTCGCTGATCTGCTGTTGTTCATTTTTCAGGCAGTTGATCATTCTGTTGTAAATCAGAAGTAAATCTGTAAACTTTTAATGTGATTTTCACCAAGTTTGAGTCACATTTTTCCCTGGGATCCTTTCAGTGGACGTCAATTGAGTGCACTTTGTGCCTTCTCAACTTGCTGTTATTTTCACATTCTTTCATCCGTGCTACATTTTTGCATCGCCTCTGATCCTGTTTCCATTATCTTTTTTTATTAAGCACTTTGCAGATCATTTAACATTTCATGATTGGTCTATCTGTTTTTTCGTTTTCCCCCTCTCTTCCCCCCCCTTCGATTTTTTTTTTTCCAAATTTACCAAAATCCCTATCTGTCTTTTAGTCTTTGGTTCTATGAAGGTTGAACACCTTAAGCATTATAGCCTGACTGTCTTTACTGATGCTGACTGATCTGAGTATTTCCAGCATTTTTAAATTTGATTTTTATTGGAATAGACTGGACCTGTTGATCGAATGTCTATTCGTCTTTTAGCTTCACTGTATAGATCACACTATGAAGTTAGGGTTAAATAAAAAATATGGATTGTCTTTTTAAATAATGGTTTGTAAACCAGGCAATATATGCTGTATTAAAATGGTCATGTGGTTCCTTGGATATTGGTGAGTGGATGAGAAATTTGTTACCGGAACAAGTTAAGTGTACTTTGTATCATCTCGTCTTTTATTTCCTGGGCAGTCGACATGTAGTATTGACCAAAAAATGCATTCGTCCCAAAGTCGTTCAAGATAATACCTCAGATTATAGCAGGCCAAGAATGCATCTGGTTATCCAGAGTAAATACTTGGACATATACTTGAAAAGGACAAATTTGCATGGTTATGGGGAAAGAACAAGGGAGTGGGATTAATCGGGTAGCTGTTACAAAGAGCCGGCACAGACACAATGGGCGGAATGGCCTCCTTCGCATTTGATTCCATGATTCCAGTATGTCAGTGCCTTAAAATAGCATCTGTTGTAGTTTCTTAGACGGGATCACAGACATTGGCCTAGTTTGTGCTTTCTCAATTTATATTTGTGCAGTTATAATACGCTTGTGTTGATAACCTGTCGGACAAATTGTGATTTTATTTGACCAATACTTTGTATACTTCGCACTTTTAGAAAAAAAATTACTGTTGTTTCAGCTAATCAGTCATTTGTGTAGGTTAGGGCACCCTATAGCCGAAATTATGGGGATATATATTAATGACCTGGACTTGGGAATAGAGGTTATAATTTCAAAGTTTGCAGATGACACGAAACTCTCAAGTGCAGTGAGGAGGATAACAGCAGACTTCTGGAGGACATGGGCAGACACGTGGCAGATGAAATTTATCTCAAAAGTGAGAAGTGATGCATTTTGGTAGGAAGAATGAAGAGAGGCAATATAAACTCTGGGTGGGGGACTTCAATGTCCATCACCAAAAGTGGCTCAGCAGCACCACTACTGACCGAGCTGGCCAAGTCCTGAAGGACATAGTTGCCAGACTGGGCCTGCGGCAGGTGGAGAGCGAACCAACACGAGGGAAAAACTTCCTTGACCTCGTCCTCACCAATCGACCTGTCGCAAATGCATCTGACTGTGACAGTATTGGTAGGAGTGACCACCGCACAGTCCTCATGGAGACGAAGTCCCGTCATGGCACTGAGGACACCATCCAACGTGTTGTGTGGCACTACCACCGTGCTAAATGGGATAGATTCAGAACAGATTTAGCAGCTCAAAACTGGGCATCCATGAGGCACTGTGGGCCATCAGCAGCAGCAGAATTGTATTCCAGCACAATCTGTAACCTCATGGCCCGGCATATTCCTCACTCTACCATTACCAACAAGCCAGGGGATCAACCCTGGTGCAATGAGGAGTGTAGAAGAGCATGCCAGGAGCAGCACCAGGCGTACCTAAAAATGAGGTGCCAACCTGGTGAAGCGACAACTCAAGACTACTTGCATGCTAAACAGCGGAAGCAGCATGCTACAGACAGAGCTAAGCGATTCCACAACCAACGGATCAGATCAAAGCTCTGCAGTCCTGCCGCATCCAGTCGTAAATGGTGGTGGACAATTAAACAACTAACGGGAGGAGGAGGCTCTGCAAACATCCCCATCCTCAATGATGGCTGAGTCCAGCACGTGAGTGCAAAAGACAAGGTTGAAGCGTTTGCAACCATCTTCAACCAGAAGTGCCGAGTGGATGATCCATCTTTGCCTCCTCCCGACATCCCCACCATCACAGAAGCCAGTCTTCAGCCAATTTGATTCATTCCACGTGATATCAAGAAACGGTTGAGTGCACTGGATCCAGCAAAGGCTATGGGCCCCGACAACATCCCAGCTGTCGTGCTGACAACGTGTGCTCCAGAACTAGCTGCGCCTCTAGCCAAGATGTTCCAGTACAGCTACAACACTGGCATCTACCTGACAATGTGGAAAATTGCCCAGGTATCTCCTGTCCACAAAAAACAGGACAAATCCAATCTGGCCAATTATCGCCCCATCAGTCTACTCTCAATCATCAGCAAAGTGATGGAAGGTGTCGTCGACAGTGCTATCAAGCGGCACTTACTCACCAATAACCTGCTCACCGATGCTCAGTTTGGGTTCCGCCAGGACCACTCTGCTCCAAACCTCATTACAGCCTTGGTCCAAACATGGACAAAAGAGCTGAATTCCAGAGGTGAGGTGAGAGCGACTGCCCTTGACATCAAGGCAGCATTTGACCGAGTGTGGCACCAAGGAGCCCAAGTAAAATTGAAGTCAATGGGAATCAGGGTGAAAACTCACCAGTGGCTGGAGTCATACCAGCACAAAGGAAGATGGTAGTGGTTGTTGGAGGCCAATCATCTCAGCCCCAGGACATTGCTGCAGGAGTTCCTCAGGGCAGTGTCCTTGGCCCAACTATCTTCAGCTGCTTCATCAATGACCTTCCCTCCATCATAAGGTCAGAAATGGGGATGTTCGCTGATGAATGCACAGTGTTCAGTTCCATTCGCAACCCCTCAAATAATGAAGCAGTCCGAGCCCGCATGCAGCAAGACCTGGACAACATCCAGGCTTGGGCTCAGAAGTGGCAAGTAACACTCGCGCCAGATAAGTGCCAGGCAATGACCATCTCCAACAAGAGAGAATCTAACCACCTCCTCTTGACATTCAATGGCATTTCGATCACCGAATCCCCCACCATCAACATCCTGGGGGTCACCATTGACCAGAATCTTAACTGGACCAGCTATATAAATACTGTGGCTACGAGAGCAGGTCAGAGGCTGGGTATTCTGCGGCGAGTGACTCACCTCCTGACTCCCCAAAGCCTTTCCACCATCTACAAGGCACAAGTCAGGAGTGTGATGGAATACTCTCCACTTGCTTGGATGAGTGCAGCTCCAACAACACTCAAGAAGCTCGACACCATCCAAGATAAAGCAGCCCACTTGATTGGCACCCCATCCACCACCGTAAACATTCACTCCCTTCACCACCGGCGCACCGTGGCTGCAGTGTGTACCATCCACAGGATGCACTGCAGCAACTTGCCAAGGCTTCTTCGACAGCACCTCCCAAACCCGCGACTTCTACCACCTAGAAGGACAAGGGAAGCAGGCACATGGGAACAACACCACCTGCACGTTGCCCTCCAAGTCACACACCATCCCGACTTGGAAATATATCGCCGTTCCTTCATAATCACTGGGTCAAAATCCTGGAACTCCCTTCCTAACAGCACTGTGGGAGAACAGTCACCACATGGACTGCAGCGGTTCAAGAAGGCGGCTCACCACCACCTTCTCGAGGTCAATTAGGGATGGGCAATAAATGCCGGCCTCTCCAGCGACGCCCACATCCCATGAACGAATTTAAAAAAAACCTAAATGGTACAATTTTAATGGGGGTGCAGGAACAGAGAGACCTGGGAGTGCATAAACACAAATCTTTGAAGGTGTTGGGACAAGTTGAGAGAGCTGTTTTTTTCAAAAAAAAACACACATGGGTCCCTGGGCTTTATTAATAGACGCATAACGTACAAAAGCGAGGAAGTAATGCTAAACCTTAATAAAACACTGAGGCCTCAGCTGGAGTATTGTGTTCAATTCTGGGCACCACACTTTAGGAAGGATGTCAAGACCTTAGAGAGGGTGCAGAAGAGATTTACTGGAATGGTGCCTGGGATGAGGGACTTCAATTATGTGGAGAGACTGGAGAAGCTGGGGTTGTTCTCCTTTAGAACAGAGAAGGTTAAGGGGAGATTTGATAGAGGTATTGAAAATCGTGAACAGTTTTGACAGAGTAAATCAAGAGAAACTGTTTCCAGTGGCAGAAGGGTTGGTAACCAGAGGACACAGAATTAAGGTGATCGGCAAAAGAGCGAGGCAACATGAGGAAACATTTTTTTACACAGCGAGTTATAATCTGGAATGCACTGCTTGAATGGGTGGTGGAAGCAGATTCACCAGTAACTTTCAAAAGGGAATTGGATAAATATTTGAAGGGAAAAATGTACAGGGCTATGGGGAAAGAGCAGGGGAATGGGGACCAATTGGATAGCTCTTTCAAAGAGCTGGCACAGACACGATGGGCCGAATAGCCACCTCCTGTGCTGTACCTACTATGATACTATGTTGGAAGGTACAGAGATGAGGATGCTTTGGGGAATTGGGTCCGGTAAGTTTTTAAGGAGAGTCTGGCAGACCTGATTGGGGTGTCGAAAGATGAGTCCTTGTGTCGGAACAGGTGTATCTAAGTACTAGAACGAATGTCTGAAGCAGGACCATATGATCACCATGTTGCAGCACAACACAATACACATTTTGACGAAATTCTGTTTGGAACATAACCAAGTATTTAGCTCAACTTCAAGAAATGGTGGTAATGCTGAAGTTAGCAATCATTGCTAACAAATTTGAAGCAAAATAACTTGAAACCTTT
Source organism: Heptranchias perlo (assembly GCF_035084215.1). Lineage (NCBI taxonomy): Eukaryota > Metazoa > Chordata > Chondrichthyes > Hexanchiformes > Hexanchidae > Heptranchias > Heptranchias perlo. The sequence continues at coordinate 38,880,776 of NC_090325.1, forward strand.
TTTAACATTATGAACCTCGATGAATAACTAAGGTTATAATGGATAGGACCAATGCAGCAGAGTAGGAGAGAAGCAATGATGAGGTGACACAAAACTTGGGATAATAAGTTCCATGTTTTGAGGTCCTGGGAAAGAATTTTGATGAAATAGTGTTAGGATTTCTGATTTCATTGCAGGGAGAGAGAAGAGCATGCAGAGATTTTTTTTATCCCTCTGATTTCCCCCATTCCAAGCCAATTTTCTCCTCTGCTGTTCTAGAGGTTCGAGCACAGGGTCCAGTCACCATCAATACATTGCCCAAATGGCCATTAATCATGTGGAAGTCTTGATGGTGAGTGTTGGCAGGCTATTGCACTGTGCTGGGGTACAATTTTATCCACGTGTTCCCAACAGGGTTGCTGGGTAATCATCAGGAGGGAAAAATATGTTTTTTTTTCTAACCTCCCCGAGGTGCTAACGTTACCACCGCTATGGCTGTAATCGCCTGACTAAAGATTGGCATTGAACCTGAATCTTCAAAGCCTGTGTGCCCCCGCTGTTCACTCGGTAAACTTGCTGAGTCACTTTCCTATTTTCACTGCTTAATTACATCTTTCGTTACACAAAGGTAGTTTTATTATATAATGAAAATATATTGGCAAGATTTGAGTTTTCAAGGATTCTGAGCACATCAAATAGAATGAAACCATAATATGCATATTCATTTACTGCATTCTCTAGTTGTTACATTAGGCTATGAGAAACACTTAGGTAGTTCATTAAAGATGTATTGTGGAGGCAAAAAGGAACGTTTACCCTACGTTACAATGTTCGTGACTCTGGGAATTGCAGACATACACAGAGTGTCAGATTAACTGTTAACACTTTTATTTGTCTAATTTGAGTTAGATAAACACAATTTTAGCATAACATATGCAGAGTAAATATCTTAAGGGCTCCCGTTTATGCTACCCAGACTCGAGTGCTGGTCATGCTTACCTTGCCCTGGGTGCGTCAACTTGGTGACCAAACCAAGGACTCGTTCTTGTCTGCAGTCCCAAGATCTCTACGACCCTTATATTTATGTCCTGAATTATCGTGGCTGCAACCAGATAGTCAATTGTGTGCTAATCTCACTTGATCAGTTTAGTCAGAATTCTCAAGGCCTGTCCTCTCATTAACAGTCAGCATAGCAACAGTTTCCCAATTTAATATAGTGGCCATCTTACAATTGGGAATACTTTTTACCTCTGATGACTTCCTGTGGGGAGGATCAAGACTGGGCAGAACCATCAAACTAATTACATAGGCACCAAAAAATATAGATTGGAGAGGTGGGAATTAGCAATTTAGTTAGGAATGCAGGAGTAATAAACTTGAAAGCTAGAAGGATTGGCCACTTGCAGTTGAGAATGAGTCTCGGATGCTTTATTGCATTCCAGGTGCTAGGGAAAGGACTTGTCAGAAAGATTGGAAAAGATTATGGAAAGGGAAGGAGAGCAGACAGTCATTGTAGTCCACGTGAACGAATGGCAGCAGAGGAAAGGTGTCAAGTCCTGCAAAGGAGATTATGAAGCAGGTTTAGCAGCAGGTCTTCAAGGATGGTAATCCCCAGATTACTCCACGAGCCATGTGTTCGAACAGGGAATTAGATATATAATTGAAAAGGAGAAATTTTCAGGGTTGTGGGCCAAGAGCAGGTAGTGCGAATAATTGGATAGCTCTTTCAAAGAGCTGGCATAGGCACAGTGGGTCGAACAGCCTCCTGTGCTGTTGTATAATTCTATGAATAGGGAAAGATAGGAAGATTAAGGAGCTCAATATGTAGCTGAAGGGGTGGTGCCAGGAAGTGGTTTTCCAATTCGTGGGGCATTGGTGCCAGTTTTGAGGAAGATTAGAACAGTTCTGCAAGAGTGGGAAACATCTGAACAGGAAGTGAGCATATCAAATAACAAAATGGATACATAGGGATTTAAAGAAGGAAATGAGGGGGTAGGGAAAATAAAAGCAATCAAAGAGCAAATATAGAAGGTAGAAATAGATGGGGTTAATATACAAAAAGAATTTAGCATAAAGGATATCATGCCGAAGGAATAAAGGGTGTAGAGGAGGAAGATCAAATTGAGCAGTTATAAGCAGGGAAAAGGTATGGATAAAGGAACCAGATGTGAGTTTAGACAGAAAAAAATCAAGGAAGAAGGAATGACATTAAATGCAAACCAAAAAAAATAGATTGCATACATTGTGCAATGCTCAGAGTGTGGGAAATGAACTGGGGGGAATTAGAAGCAATTATGTCACATGAACATATGGATTTAATAGCACAACGAGAAACTTGGCTGCCAACTAGGTAGGAGTGGAAAATAAGCCCTTGATTGATTTTTTTTTTAGAAGGGATAGAAGTAAGAAAGGAGGAAGAGTGGCTGCATTGGTGAAGGAGGGAATACATGCAGTAGAGAAAACTGATGTACACAAACAACTCGCATTCAAATAGCGCCTTTAACAAGACTGTCTGAAGCACCCAGGCATGTTTCACAATGTTCAGATTTTTTTAAAGAAAGGATCGTTGCTTTTTTAGTAGGGTTGTACTGCAGACCCCCACCCCCGCCCCCCGGCCTCCTAATTGCCTCTGTGCTGTCAGACTGCTTGACTGATTTCCAGTCTTGGATAAGGCACAATTTCCTCGAGTTTAACATTGAAAACACTGAAGCCATCGTTTTTGGCACCTGCCACTAATCTGTACCCATGCCACTAGGATGCTACCGGGACTTGATGGTTTGACTTATAGGGAGAGGTTGGATAGACTGAGACTTCTTTCCCTGGAGAGTAGGAGGTTTAGGGGTGATCTTATTGAAGTCTATAAAATAATGAGGGGCATAGATAAGGTAGATCGTCAAAATCTTTTCCCAAAGGTAGGGGAGTCTATAACGAGGGGACATAGATTTAAGGTGAGAGGGGAGAGATACAAAAGGGTCCAGAGGGGCAATTTTTTCACTCAAAGGGTGGTGAGTGTCTGGAACGAGCTGCCAGAGGCAGTAGTGGAGGCGGGTACAATTTTGTCTTTTAAAAAGCATTTGGACAGTTACATGGGTAAGATGGGTATAGAGGGATATGGGCCAAGTGCAGGCAACTGGGACTAGCTTAGTGGTATAAACTGGGCGACATGGACATGTTGGGCTGAAGGCCCTGTTTCCATGTTGTAAACTTCTATGATTCTATGATTCCATTTCCTTCCACTGTTTCACACTGAAGCCAACTGTTCGTAACCTCGCTGTCCTGTTTGACCTGAGCTGAGTTTCCAACGCCATATCCTCTCCATCACAAAGGCTGCCTATTTCCACCTCTAACATCACCTGCCTCTACCCATGCCACAGCCCATCTCTACTGAAAACCTCATCAATGCCTTTGTCACCTCCAGACTTTACTATTGCAATGCTCTACTGGCTGGTCTCCCATCTTCCACACTCTGTAAACTTCAGCTCATAGACTCCCCATAATCCTGTCCTTGCTGACCTACATTGACATCTGATCCTCCAACATCTCATAGGAACATAAAAACAGGAGTAGGTCATTCAACCCCTCAAGCCTGTTCTACAATTCAGTTAAATTATGGCTGATCTGTACCTCAAATCCATTTTATCCACCTTTGTTCCATATCCCTTGATATGCCTACCCAACAAAAAAAATCTATTGATTTCAGTCTTCAATTTCAATTGACCTCGCATCCACAGCCTTTTGGGCAACTGAGTTCCATATTTCCACTAACCTTTGCATGAAAAAGTGCTTCCTGATTTCACTCCAAAATGGCCTAGCTCTAATTTTAAGATTATGTCCCCTTGTTCTGGATTCCCCCACCGAAGGGAAGTTTTTCCGTATCTACCCTATTCAATTTATCATTTTAAATACCTCCTATTAGATCACCCATTCAACCTTCTAAACTCAAGAATAAAAGCCACATTTATACAAATTGGGCAGGGCAGCCTTGAGGAAGAGTTCATTGAGTGCATTAGGGATGAATTTCTTGAGCAGTATGCAACTGATCCGACAAGGGGGCAGGCAACCTTGGACCTGGTCCTGTGTAACGAGCCAGGATTAATTAATAATGTCCTAGTTAAGGATCCCCTTGGAATGAGTGACCACAACATGGTTGAATTCCATACCCAATTGGAGGGTGAGAAGGTTGATTCTCAAACAAGCGTACTGAGCTTGAATAAAGGAGACGATGATGGTATGAGAGCGGAATTGATTAAAGTGGACTGGGAAAATAGATTAAAGGGTAAGACGGTACATGAGCAGTGGTGTTCAGTTAAGGAGTTATTTTACAACTTTCAAAAAAAAAATATTCCACTGAGGAAAAAAGGGTGTAAAAGAAAGGATAGCCATCTGTGGCTAAGTCAAGAAATCAAGGATAGTATCTGACTAAAAACAAGGACATATAAGGTAGCCAAACTTAGTGGGAGGATAGAAGATTGGGAAGTCTTCAAAAGACAGCAAAAAGTAACTAAAGGATTGATTAAGAAAGGGAAGTTAGATTATCAAAAGAAATTAGCAAAAAATATAAAAACAGATAGCAAGAGTTTCTATAGTTATATAAAAAGAAAAAGGGTGGCCAAGGCAAACGTAGGTCCCTTAGAGGATGAGACTGAGGAATTAATGGTGGGAAACATGGAGATGGCAAAAATGCTGAACAAATATTTTGTTTCAGTCTTTACGGTGGAGGACACTAAGAATATTCCAACACTGGACAAACAGGGGGCTCTCGTGGGGGAGGAGCTAAATACGATTAAAATCACTAAGGAGATGGTACTCAGTAAAATAATGGGACTCAAAGTGGATAAATCCCCTGGACCTGATGGCTTACATCCTAGGGTCTTGAGGGAAGTGGCAGTAGGGATTGTGGATGCTTTTTGTAATAATTTTCCAAAATTCCCTGGACTCAGGAAAGGTCCCGGCAGATTGGAAAACTGCTAATGTAACACCGTTATTTAAAAAGGGTAGGAGGCAGAAGGCTGGAAATTATAGGCCAGTTAGCCTAACATCTGTGGTGGGTAAAATTTTCGAGTCTATTATTAAGGAGACAGTAACGGAACATTTAGATAAGCATAATTTAATAGGATAAAGTCAGCATGGCTTTACGAAGGGGAAGTCATGTGTGACAAATTTGCTTGAGTTCTTTGAGGACATAACGTACAGGGTCGATAAAGGGGAACCAGTGGACGTAGTGTATTTAGACTTCCAGAAGGCATTCGACAAGGTGCCACATAAAAGATTATTGCTCAAGATAAAAAATCACAGGATTGGGGGTAATATTCTGGCATGGGTGGAGGATTGGTTGTCTAACAGGAAGCAGAGAGTTGGGATAAATGGTCCATTCTCGGACTGGCAACCAGTAACCAGTGGTGTTCCACAGGGGTCGGTGCTGGGTCCCCAACTCTTTACAATCTATATTAATGATTTGGAGGAGGGGACCGAGTGCAACATATCAAAATTTGCAGATGATACAAAGATGGGAGGGAAAGTAGAGAGTGAGGAGGACATAAAAAACCTACAAGGGGATATGGACAGGCTGGGTGAGTGGGCGGAGATTTGGCAGATGCAATATAATATTGGAAAATGTGAGGTTATGCACTTTGGCAGGAAAAATCAGAGAGCAAGTTATTTTCTTAATGGCGAGAGACTGGAAAGTACTGCAGTACAAAGGGATCTGGGGGTCCTAGTGCAAGAAAATCAAAAAGTTGGTATGCAGGTGCAGCAGGTGATCAAGAAAGCCAACGGAATGTTGGCTTTTATTGCTAGGGGGATAGAATATAAAAACAGGGAGGTATTGCTGCAGTTATAGAAGGTATTGGTGAGACCGCACCTGGAATACTGCATACAGTTTTGGTCTCCATACTTAAGAAAAGACATACTTGCTCTCGAGGCAGTACAAAGAAGGTTCACTCGGTTAATCACGGGGATGAGGGGGTGGACATATGAGGAGAGGTTGAGTAGATTGGGACTCTACTCATTGGAGTTCAGAAGAATGAGAGGCGATCTTATTGAAACATATAAGATTGTGAAGGGGCTTGATCGGGTGGATGCGGTAAGGATGTTCCCAAGGATGGGTGAAACTAGAACTAGGGGGCATAATCTTAGAATAAGGGGCTGCTCTTTCAAAACTGAGATGAGGAGAAACTTCTTCACTCAGAGGGTAGTAGGTCTGTGGAATTTGCTGCCCCAGGAAGCTGTGGAAGCTACATCATTAGATAAATTTAAAACAGAAATAGACAGTTTCCTAGAAGTAAAGGGAATTAGGGGTTATGGGGAGTGGGCAGGAAATTGGACATGAAGCTGAGTTCGGATCGGTCAAGGCCCTGTGGGTGGCGGAGAGGGCCCAGGGGCTGAGTGGCCGGGTCCTGCTCCTACTTCTTGTGTTCTTTGGATTTGTGGTTGGGATCACATCAGCCATGATCTTATTGAATGGCGGAGCAGGCTCGAGGGGCCGATTGGCCTACTCCTGCTCCTATTTCTTATGTTCTTATGTCCTTGTAATTGAACTCATTAAGCCTTGATATTGTTAATGTGAATCTGGGCTGTACCCCTTTCAATGCCAATAAATCTTTCCTGGGGTTCGGTGCCCAAAACTGAACAGAGTATTAGAGAGGGGGTCTGACCAAGGCTCAGTACAACTGCAGCATCACTTCCAATCTCCTTTTGAGATAAAGGCCAACATTCCATTATCCTATGTGATTACTTTTTTACCTGTTCACCAGCTTTGTGATTTGTGTAGATTGACACCTGAATCCCTTGGCTCCTCCACAGCTCCCAGTCTCTCACCATTTAAGAAAATATTCCAATTTGTCTTTCTCTGCTTCAAAGTGGATGATCACACACTTCTCCACATTGAGCTCCTTCTGCCATAGTTTTGTCCACTCACTTAGTCTGACTATGTTCCTCCTGTAAGTTTCTGCTCCCACCTACACAACTTACTGTGCTTCCAAATTTAGTTGCAACCACAAACTTGGATATACAACTCTTTCTTCCTTCATCCAAGTCATCAATATATATGATGAAAAGTTGAGGTCCCAGAACAGATCCCTGGAGAGCACCACTTGTCACATCCCACCAATCAAAGAAGAAACCCTTCATCCCAAACCTCCGTCTCCTCCCTTCCAAACCAATTGCCGACCCACGTCACAAGGTTACCTCCAATGCCGTGCGCTTTCATTTTTGCTAATCTGTTGTATGGAATCTTATTAAATGCATTCTGCCAGTCCATACGGATGAATCTATAGACTCTCCTGTCCATGTAACAGTCTCAAAAAAAAAAAAATTCAACTAGATTAGACTGACATGATGTACCATTCACGAATCCATGCTGACTCTCTTCGATCAGCTGATACACACCCTACTGCATAGTAACTTCCACACAGTTGATGTTAAATATGCGCTTCATTGAGAAATATTATAGCTACGTTACTGGTCATTACTTCGGAACTGGCATCAAGCTCTTTAAAGATTGCTGGGAACTTGGATAGAGCTCTTTTCCTTTTGGGGGTGAGCTGGGATGACATGTCGTGATTATTTCATGCATGTAGATTTGGCAATTATGATACAAGTACACTAACTGCCTTTAATAATGAAATCAGGCTTTGTGCTTCAGTACTGAGGAATCGCTCGACTAAAATCTTTGGGGGAACAATTGATCAAGGCTTAGAGTCTCCATTATTCTTTGCTGCTTGCACCAAAAATACGACGGCATCCCAGATCACCCTTTCCACAGTTCCACACTGTTCACTTCCTGTCATCCCTCTTGTGCACACCATCTGGTGCGTCCAAACCCTACTACCTACCTCCTAGACCCTGCAATCCCTTTCCTCAATACTTCATCATTCTGCTTTTGCTATTCTGGTGCTCCCAAAACCTCGCTCCCACCTTTGCCACACTGTAGTGGTCCTTTCCTTTGTACACTCCCAACACACTGCTCACAAATCGCAGATCTCCCTCTTCCAATACTGCCAGATCCCAATGCTTCTCAGCCCATTCAATATCCCATCACTTTTCCAACACTACCAAATAATATGAACTCCCTGCTCTCATTGAACACCTGCTGCTGACTATAGCTGCAAACATCTTTCCTACCACCTTCTGCCATCTTCCTGTGTATCATGTACTTTTGTAAAAAAAAACACAAACTTGAGTACATATTTAAACAAGCCGTAATCAAAGCCATAATTTCTGTAAAAATATAGACAAAATCACAATTTAAATTTGAAATGCTGCAAACATTACCAAATACTTATTAATAGAAATACAGTTTAAGTCCTTAACTCACCATCAGTAGCCCTGATATTTTAAGCTATATAACATGAAGCAACATACACTCTCACTCACCATAAACAACACCACGAGATTTCCACTGGTGAACAAAAAACAATTATGGTTGTTGATTGATTGTCAGAGACCGATTTGATTTGTCCAATCATATTCCATGTTCCATGAAAAGCAAGTATTATCTGGGAGGGCGATCAGAAATGGTTTAAATGAGGTTGTGTATGGGGAAGAGAAGAAGAAAAAAATTCAGGTATTCCCGCACCATAGTCACCCACTTCCTTCTGGGTTGCCCTAAGAAGTAACGTTACTTCGCAGAGCAACGTCTGATGTGGATTATCGGAAGTGCCGATAACAATCTGAGGGGATGTAAGCAATAGGTTAGGTCAAGTTATCTATGATATTACTGAGCCAGTATCCCTCCAAAGCAGTGCAGTAACATGTTAGCAGAGTACCCAAGTTTGCATTAAGAACATAAGAACATAAGAAATAGGAGCAGGAGTTGGCCAATCGGCCCCTTGAGCCTGCTCTGCCATTCAATAAGATCATGGCTGATCTGATCCTAACCTCAAATTGAAATTCATGTCCAATTTCCTGCCCGCTCCCCGTAACCCCTAATTCCCTTTACTTCTTGGAAACTGTCGATTTCTGTTTTAAATTTATTTAATGATGTAGCTTCCACAGCTTCCTGGGGCAGCAAATTCCACAGACCTACCACCCTCTGAGTGAAGAAGTTTCTCTTCATCTCAGTTTTGAAAGAGCAGCCCCTTATTCTAAGATTATGCCCCCTAGTTCTAGTTTCACCCATCCTTGGGAACATCCTTACCGCATCCACACGATCAAGCCCCTTCACAATCTTATATGTTTCAATAAGATCGCCTCTCATTCTTCTGAACTCCAATGAGTAGAGTCCCAATCTACTCAACCTCTCATATGTCCGCCCCCTCATCCCCGGGATTAACCGAGTGAACCTTCTTTGTACTGCCTCGAGAGCAAGTATGTCTTTTCTTAAGTATGGAGACCAAAACTGTATGCAGTATTCCAGGTGCGGTCTCACCAATACCTTATATAACTGCAGCAATACCTCCCTGTTTTTATATTCTATCCCCCTAGCAATAAAAGCCAACATTCCGTTGGCCGCCTTGATCACCTGCTGCACCTGCATACTAACTTTTTGATTTTCTTGCACTAGGACCCCCAGATTCTTTTGTACTGCAGTACTTTCCAGTTGCAAAGAATATCATGAATCCTCAACCATCCTTTTGCACCAAGCAGTATATTAAAGTACTCCTTTCTTCATTTTCGGAGAGGGAAAGTAAGGTGATAGATTAAAACACGAGAGTGTGCATCTTTTGATGTCCAGTGTTCCAAATAACTGTATAAATACCAAAAAGGTTTTTTTAAAAAAAAATGCAATGTGGTAGAACATCCAGACTCTGTCTTTGATTGCTATGATCCTCCACGCAATGAATTGATCTTAAGTTGCTACACTGCTATAAGAAAACATCAGCAAATTAAAACAAGGTACTTGCTGGTTTTGAGGTGGCTTCACTGCATGCTTCGGAAATGATTGTCCACCTGGCCAATGATTATGTAGAATTCAGGGAATCTGAAGCAAGACTTCGGGAATAGAATGGCTTTTAAATAAAGAATGATCTAAAGTTACTTTTTGTGGGTTTTATTTGGCAGAGGGTGGGGGTGATGAAGAAATTCACGCTGTTCAATGTAATCTGGCAGAAAGCATCAGATACCAATTAAAATCACATTTTCAAACTTAGCTCTTGTGGAAAGTCTGAAATGACCCCTTTTCAATAGATTTTTCATTTGAAGCGATAGACATATAATGGCTTTGGAGACTCTAAGATTTACCAGCCATAACTGCAGCTTTCCCGACCAGAAAAAAATGATAAACAAAATGCAAAGTTAAATTTCAAGAAGTTGTCAGGATAATGCAGTATCTTGAATTTGTCAGTGATGAAAAGCATGTATTATTACAGTTTAGCAATTTTTCTGAAGGAGGAGCAAAACATTGTGTGAACAATCACTGCTATGGTTAAAATCCTCCAAAATATGTAGGCATTTGGAGCTTGCAGTTGCCATCAGATTCTCTTGCTAATTTGCCTGCAACAGTTTTAAAAAAAAATTCTTCTCAAATGAATTTCAACTGAGAATAGCGCAGTAGCAGCAGGCAGATCTCTATGTAAGAAAGCAAATAGAAATTGTACAATCAGCTTATTTGTACCACGAGATATACTATACTGTCGTAACACAATATTGTGGTTTTATGTAATGATTAAAACAAGCAGATTTTAGCATTGACCCATAAACACAGCATCTCCCTCTGCTTTTGATTTTAATGGGCAGGAAAACCTATTCAAAATAATACTTGTTTAGGTTTGTGTGGTTGACTCCAGAGTGGTAGCATACTATCTGTTACGTTGAGTCTGTCCACATCTCAATGTAATTGAAAAATGAAAGCTGTGATCCATTGCTGACCAGACCACTTCAAATCCGTGAAGTACAACTGCCTTATTTTGTACGGCATTTGATGACACCCAAAGCTATGTATACCAATTGGCGAAATTGCTCTCAAGTACATCTACCTATATTTTTTTTTTAAAAATAACCTTTTTTGGTTATTGGGTTTGATGGCTCTTTTTGTGCATAGCTAAAGTTAGTGTATTTGTTTTTTGTTTGGCATCAGTATGTCCCTCTGAGCAGGTGTTTTATGGGGTTGCTGAGGGGGGACTTGTATGTACATAAAATCATACAGCACAGAAGGAGGACATTCAGTCCATTGTGTCTGTGCTGACTCTTTGAAAGAGCTATCCAATTAGTCCCATTCCCCTGCTCTTTCTCCATGGCCCTGCAAATTTCTCATTTTCAAGTATCTATCCAATTCTCTTTTGATAGTTACTGTTGAATCTGTTTGCCCCACCCTTTCGGGTAGTGCATTTCAGATGGTAACAACTCGCTGCGTAAAAAAAACTCTCATCATTTCCCCCCTGGATTTGTTTGCCAATTATCTGAAATCCCTCCTGCCAGTGGAAACCGTTTCTCGCTATCTACTGTATCAAAACCCCACATAATTTTGAACACCTCTATTACATCCCCCCCATAGCCTTCTCTGCTCTAAGGAAAACAATTCCAGCTTCTCTCGTGTCTCCACATAACTGAAGTCCCTCATGCCTGATACCATTCTAGTAAATCTTCTCTGCATCCTCTCCAAGGCCTCCAAGAAGGGGGCTCAGATTACCTAGTACTTCTATTTCAGGGCTGAGCCTGTCATAGATCTCACCAGTGCTTCATCCACATTTGTGATGGGTTTCACTATAGCAAGGAAATGCACCTTCTTGCTACCAGTATATAATAATTGAAAGCCCTTTTTCTGCTTAAGTAGAAGTTTTGAGCATGCTTTTGGAGATGGGGAGAGATGGTTTGAAGGTTGTGTCACTGGTGGAGTCCAGGAGAAATGCATAGTAGGCTGCAGGCTGAAGTCTGAAGAATTAAGAGCGTGAGTCTCCCACTCAACCATACCTTTAGTCACCTCCTGTAACTTCTGGTCATAGTCTTTTATGAAGCATCTTGGTTCACTTCGCTATGTTACATGTAACAATCTGTACTTCGACATAACATGATGATGGGGTGAGGCCTCGGACAAGTTTGTAAATTAAAATGAGGATTTTGAAATCCATGTTTTGGGAGTTGGGGAGAGTATGGAGTTTGGTGAGGATGGGGTAAATAATGAATTAGACTACATATGGGTCCGGAGGAGGGCATCATTTGCAATTGAATTGGAATTTGTTTGAGGGTCAGAGAACAGTGCTCAAGAGGTTGAGCCTGGAGGGGACAAAGGTATGAATGAGAATTTCAGTGGCCGTGGGGGTGAGGTCGGGATGGAAGTAGGTGAATTCACCCTGATGGACAAGATGTGCAGTATGAAACTTACCTCAGGCTTGAGCAGATGCATTGGTGTCCTGAGGGAATGCTACAATGTTAGAAGTGACATTCTTTGGATCAGTTAAATTGCCTGCAGGTTTGAGTGGTTCAGGTGGATGTTGAAGATCCCATGGCACCATTCAAAGAGAAGGGCATTCTCCTGCTTTCTTGGCCAATATTCCTCTCACTAAATGTCACCAGAAACAGATTAGCCAGTCATCCAATTTATTGTTATGGGATTTAGCTGTGTGCAAATTAGCTACTGCATTTCAAAGTAATTAATTACATGTGAAACATAAGTGTATAAGAGATAGGAGCAGGAGTAGGCCATTTGGCCCTTCGAGCCTGCTTTGCCATTCAATGAGATCATGGCTGAGCGAATCACTTGAGAGACGTGATTATCAAAGAAAATTTCTGTAATTTAGATATGGTTAATGTCCGTTTGGGGAATGGCCAATATACAAAACTGTTAGTGCGGTTTCAATGAAAGTTTCCTGGCTGCATTTATTTAAAACAAATACGCCAAAGTTTGCTTCGTGACTGAGGATTCTTTGAAGTATTAATCGATCAGAATCCATAGCCACAGATTTGGAAGGATGGGGGTGGGAAATAAACAAATCAATTATCTTTCATGGTTGACCCATCAAGGGATATGCTTCGAAAGACCATGCTTTAATATTCACACTTGTGACATGAAAGGCCTCTTTTGGCTTTAAGACATTGCCCTTATGGCTCAGCTTCAATTCAGATTGCTTATCATAAATTTCATTGTGTAAACCTAGGAGTTGTAGCTCTGTATTTTGTTATGTTGATAAATCACTATTATTATATTGGACAGTCTTGAAAAAAGTATATTTACTGAAGGAGAAATTTTATTCTTTCGTGGACTGCTGTTATCTTTGTTTTCCAGTTGTACTATTAGGAAAAGTTCATACAGAAGATTCTGTGTATTATACTTGTGAATATATCTGGCTATTAGTTTTAGGCTGCACGTAAAGGTCTGAAAGTATTTACTGACTTTCAGAAATGAAAGAAGAACATGATGGGAAATCCACATGATATGTGAACGGTACTGTAGTTAAGGGGGTGATAAATAGTCCCATGGTTATTTCACTTGCAGTTCGATAAGGATATAGGTTTTGGTTCATGGAAGAACTTGTCTCCTTCTGCAGTCTGTCTTCTGTGAGCGCAAGTTAAAGTCCATCGAAGATATAGTTTGCTTGATTGGCACCCTTGCCACTGCATTCTAGCCACCCTCTCCTTCACTGGCAGGTTCTGGCTGTTTTTTTAAAATTCATTCTCAGGATGTGGGCCTTGGAACTACTTTTGAAGTTCCAACATTAGATTTTACAGCATTTCTGTTAATATACTTACTCTCTTCAATACTTCAATAGCTTATGAGGAGCGTCTAAAATTACCATGTAGATCAGATCTGATTATGTCCAGTACCCTTCAGTAAGTGTTTTTGGAGAGGCATTATGCAATTTTAATACAAATCATTTGTATTGGCTGAAGTAACCACTTATCTATTGTTACATAAGAAATATTTGACTAAATGTTGGATCAAAAGGAAATTCATTCATTTATTAGATACTAATGAGGAATGAGTAAGCAGCTGAAAACAAAGCAACCAAATCACTGAATTTTTATTTCAAAGCTACTATTCCTGAATCAGTAATCGATCAAATTACTAAATGTTGTCAACTTGATTTAGTTGCCATCTTGATTTTTCACTTGTCTGAAGATTTACCAATGTAAGTTACATAACAAGAATCCATTTTTAAAGTGTTTTCTTACTCAGAGTTATCAGTACAGTGTGGTAAATCTTTGGGAAAAGTTTTTTGTGCATTCTTATTCCTGTCAGGAACCTGAGCTCAATTTGGAGTACTTGCCTGGGCTGGAATTATTTATTTTAGTACTTTGGGATGTTTTTTTATTTGAAGATATTTGAAGTTGTTGTTGAATTCCTGTTTGGTTATATTTATTATGAAAGATGTACATGTTATGTGAGCGAGCCATGAGCAGGAATGGATTAAAAAAATTCTTCAGAATGCCCAACATTTTCCACCAAACAAAATAAATTGCATCATTCCTTTGTATACACCTCTGAAACAAGTATTGTACAACATCCTTCCAAGGAACCATTGCAAGACTTAACAGATCCAATGGCTGGTAAGAGCTGGAGCTTTTCTCAAATGCACAATACTGATGACAGCACAAAATATTAAGTTAATTATTTTTCTGACAACTTGAGTCAAGTAACAGCAGCTTGTATTTATATAGCGTCTTCAACATAAAATAAGTCCGAAAGCATTTCAACAATGAATGCTTGACCGTGGAGAATGAGATTGGGCGGGGGGGGGGGGGGAGGGAGGCGGTCAAGAAAAACTTGGCTGAAGAGATGGGTTTTGAAGAAGCTTTTAAAGGAGGACAGAAAAGAGAAGTGAAGGAATTGAAGGACTTTGAGTGCAGCCAAAGTGACTGTACATTCTTCCACCATTGGTGGGGTGAAGGTGTGGGGGGAAAACACAAAAGGTCAGAGATGGAAGACTGAAGGATATGGGGAGGGATTTTAGGCTGTGGAGGGATTTTAATGTCTTGAGGGCCAAGGGACCCCTGTCGGTCAGCAAAGACTAGGGTGATAGCTAAGATGGACTTAGTGTGGAACAAGAAATGAATGGCTGCATTTTGGGTAACTTGGGATTTATGGAGGGCATTGGAATAATCTAGTCTGGAGGTGACAGAAGCATGGTTGAGGGTTTCAATGGCAGAGAGGCTGAGGTAGGGACCAGAGTTGTGGAGTTGGAAGTAGGGGATGTTGCCGATAGTAACCTTGAATTCTAACAACACCACCAACTTGCATTTTTATAGTATCTTTTAAGGTCGAAAAACATTCCAAGCTTCAGATCCTACAAAAATGGATGAAAAAATGGGAGGGGTGATCAAAAGCTTAGTCAAAGAGCAAGGTTTTGAGGAGGGTTTTAAAGATGGAGAGGTTTAGGGAGGGAATTCCAAAGCTGAGGGTCTCGACGGCTGAAGGCACCAATGCTGGACCAAAGGGAGGAGGGAATGCACAAGAAGCCAGAGTCGGAGGAACTGGAGTTCTGGGGTGGTTTTAGGACTGGAGGAATTTACAGAGATAGGGAAGATTGAGGCCATGAAGAGGTTTGAACACAAGAATGAGAATTTTAAATTGGCAGTGCTGAGGGACTGGAGCCAATGTAGGTCAGCAGGGACAGAGGTGATGCGTGATTGAGACATAGAGCAGGATACGATAGGGGCACCAAAGGTTTGGATGAATTATGGTTTATGGAGGTTATGAATGGATAGGATGTGGACAGTAACTGTTATAAAAGCACGAATGATGCAGCAAGGGAGGCCATTAAGTTAACCTCATACAAGGCTTCCTTGGGGTAGTTTGTCCTGCAGAACTGGCCTTACTTCTTCACTGCTGAACCTACAATTGAAGCATCAAAACACGGCTTTACCTCTGTTGAAAATTCTTTTGACTTCTCATAGAAATTGACAGTTTTACGATAGCAAAAGCATGAATGTGTGTTGCTAGTCTCGTTTTTCATCTATGGAAACAGCTCTCTTGCCTTGTTTCCTCTCTTCCTGCAGCAGCAGTTAGTTGGAGACGGTAGTAGAGTGGTGCAACTAATCTGACTGTCACTGCATGTGTTGATTTGTAACGTTAAAATGTGGCACATTACATATTACGATTATCTTGCTTTAAAAATTATGCATGAAAAATGTCACCAGCACAATACCCATCACATTATGTGATACACTGGCAATATAACAGTTACTGTATATCATAGTACAGCTTCAATATTACATTTCTAATTTATCAATCAATATTTAGAGAAGTCATGTGTCTCGTGTTTCATAGTTTGAAGTGTGATACATAAAAAGCCTGACACGTATACCTATTTGGCTTGAATATATTCAGAAAACAGCAATAAATCACAACTGAACAAATAGGGAATCGACCAATAGACAAATAGCATCATGAAAAACCAGGACAGTCAGTCATTTCATGCTGGTTTCTTCTGACCTTGTTACTCTTCCAATTTAACCTATTAGGAGATGTCATCAACCCAAATAAACTTAACAAAAGTGCCTCCCTTTTCAGAGGGGCACAAACAATAAACATCCAAATCATTAAAAAAAGGACAAAGGAAACTGATCAAATCACAATATCATACCCACTATCAAGTGTGCACACCAGTCCCAGCAGCATCCACCGGTTTTGTAAGGCCTCGAGCGCACCGACCGACACCGCGTGATCCCTCTTCAGGGACACCCAGGTGCAGACAAGACCGCGGAAGAGAGATGGGCAGCTGTGGAGACCACCCCCCAGGGTACCGTTCAACCTGGACTTATGGATGAAAACCTTAGCCATGCCCAGGAGTAGACCCACAAGGAGGTCGTCCGACATGCTTGCCCCCCCCTACTCCGCACCAGGTGGCCAAAGATCAGGAGCGTGGGGCTGAAGTGCAGCCAAAAATTAAGGAGCCCCTTCAATTAATGGAAGAGGGGCTGCAACCTCGTTCTTTCCGTGCACACGTGGAACACTGACTCATCCAGGCTGCAAAACCTACAGGTGACCTGGGAATCCGTGAAGTGGCTCAATAGCCGGTTTGTGGGGACAGCTCCATGAAATACTCTCCACTCCTGATCCCCAATGGTAAAGGGGAGGACTCCCGCATAGGGAGTCCTCTATTGGGGTCCCCCGCCTCCACTGGGTGGCAAGATGGTATGCTAAGGCGTGTCCCCATGGGAGACAAAGGCGAGGCAGTGATGAGTGTGCATGAGCAGTCTGTATAGGAAACCTCTCCACACAGAGTGGAACGGCACGGAGGGAATTTCTGAGTCTGTTCAGGTTGTGACGTGCAGGCTTCCGAGGAAGGTTTCAGGGCCTTGCGCCAATGAGAAACTCCGTCCGAGCGAGTCAGTTCGGCAGGGATCTTTCGACCTTGTTAGTGTCTATCCTTTTTTTCCCCCCATACCCGCCAAGCAATTAGCTTTCAATTGATTTCAGGGTCTGGCTGTTGACAGCAATTGCTCTTTGTGGCCTTAAAGGATAGGCCAATGTAAATGTAGTAACACCGTTGAGCATTGCATAATGTAGTTCTCTTTTGACTTAGCAGGAGCAATGCCATAGATATTGGTAAACTTACAGGTCTCGTGTTGACCACGTAAATGTAGCATTATGTTGCCTCGTGCAGGATCAATTTATGCTATGACCCACATGACTGTATTAACTCCAGAAGTTGATCATAGTTACACGGACAGAGGTTTCTTTCCTGTCTGTGCTATCAAGTTTCCTGTTTTTATTTCCTGACTGTTCCATAGAATCATAGAATGTTACCTACTTGATGTCGTCCTCACCAATCTACCTGTCGCAGATGCATCTGTCCATGACAGTATTAGTAGGAATAGCCACTGAACAGTCCTTGTGGAGACGAAGTCCCATCTTCACACTGTGGACACCATCCAACGTGTTGTGTGGCACTACCACCGTGCTAATTGGGATAGATTCAGAACAGATCTAGCAGCTCAAAACTGGGTATTCATGAGGTGTTGTGGGCCATCAGCAGCAGCAGAATTGTATTCCAGCACAATCGGTAACCTCATGACCCGGCATATTCCTCAGTCTACCATTACCAACAAGCCAGGGGATCAACTCTGCTTCAATGAGGAGTGTGGAAGAGCATGCAAGGAGCAGCACCAGGAGTACCTAAAAATGAGGTGCCAACCTGGTGAAGCTACAACTCAGGACTACCTGCATGCTAAACAGCGGAAGCAACATGCTATCGACAGAGCTAAGCGATTCCACAACCAACGGATCAGATCAAAGCTCTGCAGTCCTGCCACATCCAGTCATGAATGGTGGTGGACAATTAAACAACTAACGGGAGGAGGAGGCTCTGCAAACATCCCCATTCTCAATGATGGCGGAGTCCAGCACGTGAGTGCAAAAGACAAGGCTGAAGCGTTTGCAACTATCTTCAGCCAGAAGTGCCGAGTGGATAATCCATCTCGGCCTCCTCCCAATATCCCCACCATCACGGAAGCCAGTCTTCAGCCAATTCACTCCACGTGATATCAAGAAATGGCTGAGTGCACTGGATACAACAAAGGCTATGGGCCCCGACAACATCCCGGCTGTAGTGCTGAAGACTTATGATCCAGAACTAGTTGGCCTCGAGCCAAACTGTTCCAGTACAGCTACAACACTGGCATCTACCCGACAATATGGAAGATTGCCCAGGTATGTCCTGTCCACAGAAAGTAGGGCGGTAATTAGCCGGATTGGATTTGTCCTATCAGTCTACTCTCAATCATCAGCAAAGTGATAGCACTGTCGACGACACCTTCGATCATGCGGCTCCTGCTCATCGATGCTCAGTTTGGGTTCTGCCAGGACCACTTGGCTCCAGACCTCATTACAGCCTTGGTCCAAACATTGACAAAAGAGCTGAATTCCAGAGGTGAGGTGAGTGTGACTGCCCTTGACATCAAAACAGCATTTGACCGAGTGTGGCACCAAGGATCCCTAGTAAAATTGAAGTCAATGGGAATCGGAGGGAAAACTCCCCAGTGGCTGGAGTCATACCTGGCACAAAGGAAGATGGTAGTGGTTGTTGGAGGCCAATCATCTCAGCTCCAGGGCATTGCTGCAGGAGTTCCTCAGGGCAGTGTCCGAGGCCCAACCATCTTCAGCTGCTTCATCAGTGAATCTCCCTCCATCATAAGGTCAGAAATGGGGATGTTGGCTGATTGCAGTGTTCAGTTCCGTTCGCAACCCCTCAGATAATGAAGCAATCCATGCCCGCATGCTGCAAGACCTGGACAACATCCAGGCTTGGGCTGATAAGTGGCAAGTAATGTTTGCACCGTCAAGTGCCAGGCAATGACCATCTCCAACAAGAGAGAGTCCAACCACCTCCACTTGCCATTCAATGGCATTACCATTGTCGAATCCCCCACCATCAACATCCTGGGCATCACCATTGACCAGGAACCTAACTGGACCAGCCACATAAATACTGTGGCTACAAGAGCAGGTTAGAGGCTGGGTATTCTGCGGCGAGTGACTCACCTCCTGACTCCCCAAAGCCTTTCCACCATCTACAAGGCACAAGTCAGGATGGAATACTCTGCACTTGACTGGATGAGTGCAGCGCCAACAACACTCAAGAAGCTCGACACCATCCAGGACAAAGCAGCCTGCTTGATTGGTACCCCATTCACCACTCTAAATATTGACTCCCTTCACCATCCTCGCACTGTGGCTGCAGTGTGTACCATCTACAGGATAAACTGCAGCAACTTGCCAAGGCTTCTTCGACAGCATCTCATAAACCTGCAAGCTTTACCACCTAGAAGGACAAGGGCAGTAGGCACATGGGAACAACACCACCTGCATGTTCCCTTCCAAGTCACACACCATCCCGACTTGGAAATCTATTGTTGTTCCTTCATCGTCGCTGGGTCAAAATCCTGGAACTCCCTTCCTAACAGCACTGTGGGAGAACCTTCACCACGCGAACTGCAGTGATTCAAGAAGCCGGCTCACCACCACCTTCTCAAGGGCAATTAGGGATGGGCAATAAATGCTGGCCTTGTCAGCGACGCCCACATCCCATGAACGAATTTTTTAAAATGTTACAGCGCAGAAGGAGGCCATTTGGCCCATTGTGTCCATGCCAGCTGAAAAAGAGCTCTCCAGCTTAATCCCACTTTCCAGCACTTGGACCGTAGCCCTGTAGGTTACGGCACTTCAAGTGTACATCCAAGTACTTTTTAAACGACTTCAGGGTTTCTACCTCTTCCATGCTTTCAGGTAGAGTTCCAGACCCCTCTGGGTGAAAAGATTTGCCCTCTGCTCCCCTCTTATCCTTCTACCAATTATTTTAAATCTATGCCCCCTTGTCACTGACCCCTCTGCTAAGGGAAATAGGTCCTCTCTATCTACTCCTGTCATAATTTTATGTACCTCAATTAAATCTTCCCTCAACCTCCTTTGTTCCAAAGAAAACATCCCAAGTCTTTTCTCATCGCTGAAATTCTCCAGCCCTGGCAACATCCTCATGAATCTCAAGTTCCCTCAAGTCAATGCAAGTTGTTTTGTTTAAATTAATTTGTGTGGTTGCTTTTGTGTGCGACAGCTTAACATGCAGCAGAAGCTTGCTGAGACTGTCCACACTGTTTACAAAGTAACTATTTCCCTGTATTCTGTCTCCTGATACTCCTTTTGAATTAATGATAGTAATGGATCAGTTGGTAAGTGGATTATTTGGTGTGTAACTGAACCAGGCAGACCAGGAAGTTCCCAGATTTTCCCTGGTCTGTGTTGAGGTGAGAATTGCCGTATAACAATATAGGATTACTTTTGCTTCTACCAGCTTCATGAGGTAGGAAACTAAAATATCAGTTGATGAACTTGTTAATTTTTCAGTGCCTTTTGTAAGTGTGCAAAATAGCTTTTTGGCTGAAAAGCTTTTGTTATTGATAATGACAAAATGAGACCCACGCTTGAAGGCAATAAGTAGTGCAAGACTAATAAATAACTTGTTAAACAATAAATGGTTTCTTGTAGTGGAGATGCCGGAGGAAGGAGAAAATCTGCCTGAGGAAGGAGAAAATCTCCGAAAGCTTGTGAATTTAAAATAAAATTGCTGGACTATAACTTGGTGTTGTAAAATTGTTTACAATGGTTTCTTGTAGGAACTATTAATTCAGAATGAAACTTGTGTACATTGCTGCTGTTGACACGTGTATCATCAAATTTTCGTACATTTCTGAACGAGTTGCTGCTTATGCAGGGGTTAATGATGCCATTAAACTGTTGTGTATATATTGAAGACTTCAAAGTTTTATTGAAACTGAAGTGAATTGATATCTTGTGAATGGAAGCTTATAGCTTTTTTTGTTAATATTGTCTTGGTATCTGGGTAATGCTTGTAAGGCTACGTTTATTGCCCATCCCTAGTTACTTTGCGAAGGTAGATGGCCGCCTTGAACTATTCCCATTTTTGTTTTGTAAACAATTTTACAACACCAAGTTATAGTCCAGCAATTTTATTTTAAATTCACAAGCTTTCGGAGGCTTCCTCCTTCCTCAGGTGAACGAAATGAAATTGAGGAAGGAGGAAGCCTCCGAAAGCTTGTGAATTTAAAATAAAATTGCTGGACTATAACTTGGTGTTGTAAAATTGTTTACAATTGTCAACCCCAGTCCATCACCGGCATCTCCACATCATTTTTGTTTTAGTAGTGATAGCTTTTCAATCAGAATGGCTTGTCCAACCACCTGAGTGGGCAATGAGTCAACCCGTTTAATACGGGACTGGAGTCTTGCAGAATAGATCGGGTAGGTTGTGGAAGATTTCCTCTCCTGAAGGACGATAGTGAACCAGGTGGGTTTCTAACGATGAAATGACAGCTTTCACAGTCATTTTCCTAATGCTAGCCCACATATAGAATCATACAGCACAGAAGGCGGCCATGTGGCCCATCGTACCTCTGCTGGCGCACTGAAAGAGCTGCCAATTCGTCCCACTCCCTTGCTCTTTTTTTCCCATAGCCCTGGAAATTCTTGCTTTTCAGTAAAGATCCATTTCCCTTTTGAAAGTTGCTATTGAATCTGCTTCCACTATAAGGCAATGCATTCCAGATCATAACTTGCTGAGTAAAAACATTTCTCATCTTCCCACCTGGCTTTTTTGACAATTATTTTAAATGTGTCCTCTGGTTACCGACCCTCCTGCTAGTGGAAACAATTTCTCCCTACCTACTCTATCAAAACCTTGTGACCAGATTCTATTGAATGCAAATTTCATGAGTCATAGTGGACTTTGAATTTACAGCCTCTGAATTGCTAGTCCAGTGTCATAACTATTACACTTCTGTACCCATACTATTAATATGCCAAAGGGTATTAATCCTTGCTGAAATTAATTATAATCAATCCACTTTTTAGAGTAGGTGGCCCATGGTGGCTAGTTTCCATTGCTTGTAATTATTGCACTATAACATAATAAATGTTCTTGTGCATTGTGGACTAAAAAATACTTTTCCTTAACCCTTAACTTGCAGATCATACTTACAAGAAAATGGTAGTTGCCTGCATTCTGCAGCTCAATCCTCCTCGCCTCTGCAGTTTTAAGAGTTGCATTTGGGGGCCAGTTATGGCACTGACCCAATTGTCAAGCCTACTGATTTACGGTGACTGACTGAAATTCTATTAGAATTAGATTCTGGGGTTTTTCGCTGGCATTTTGGGGAATGAATTGTCATATTTACAATTTTCACACAATTATGAACTAAGCTTTGCCTATTGTAGTATTTTGGTTAACCAGGAAAGCTAGGGTTGACTGCAGGGAGTGAGAGAATGCATCATATTAGCTTCAGTTCAGAGATGATTGGGGTTGCTTAAGCAATGACTAACCAATGTTTGCCCTGACGTTTTGGTATAAATAGAATTAGTACACCTTGGGGTTGTCCATGGAGGATTTAACATGGACTAAGATGGTGCAGTACATGGTGAAATGATCAGAAATGTATCTTTTTAAAAAAAAAATAATTTCAAATGTGAAATTGGTTTTTCAAAATGCATTATCTGAATGTTGGCTTATGGTATATATGTATGAACATTGTCAAAACTACAATTTAAAAAAAAAATGCTTCTTCGTGCAATTTTTTCTTACACCTGTATCTTAGACTATAATGCCACTTTTTAGAAGGGGCTGTTTGCAGTCACTAGATTTTTTGCTCCGAACAAATGCATTTTGGCACAAATGTTCCAATTCATAAGTATTCTTTTAAGATACTATAGATGTTTTTGAATCTCAATTGCTTTTACTTATATAGCTGGTGCAAGATCACTTTCTCTACACTGATTATACTACAATGATCAGGTAGGAGAACCGGCAGGAATATATTTTTTTTCTTTTAGGGGCAGTTCTCTTCACTAAATTTTGTGAAAATGCTCCAAGTGTTTAGGTAGTGATTTTTGGTATGTGTCCGTGATTGCACAGTTCTACAGAAAGTGATGGCATCTCCAGGCAGAGCCAGTATGGAAAACTATAATGCCTTATGTTCAAAGTTGCACAGCCAACTAATATTGCGAATCTTGTGTTGGTATATGGTTAGTGAATAAGTAGAGAAAGAAAAATTGTTTGTCTTAGTCAAACGTACAATCTTTTTCGAAGGAGCATCCATTTTCAATGTATGTCAGTGATTTTCTGACTTGTAACAAAACTTCTCAGTTCTCACCCTTGATAAAATAGCTAGTCAATGCTTCTAATATGAAGTCTAATTGGTATTGCTCTGAATGCAATATTCGTTCCATATATTTATTGAGCTGTCTGCATATGTACAAAATCCAAAAATAGTTTCCATTTACTACTTCCTACCTAAAATATTAAGATAATCACATATGTACATTCCAATAGCTACTTAGTAAGTTTGATGAAAATGAGCTTTTGGCAAGTTTTGAGTTATGCTTGTTGTGGAATTCTACTACTGATTAGTATTTTTTTGTTTCAAGGAGCTATGTGCCTAATGATTCCATTGCACAATGCTAAGCTGAATGTGAAGACTGGCATATGCACATTCTGAATGCTCGTTGCTACACAGTAAAATTAATCAAGCTGCATAATTTATAACCAAACAGGTTCTTCCTTGGCTTGGCTACGTTAATGCTGATTGCTGGTGGGGGGAGGGAAATAAACTAAGATTTTGCAACTTGATACAAGTAAATCGTTTCATTGTTTTCACTGTGTGTAAGAAGATAGCAATGGAAATTTGGATACTCTCCTGATTTTGTCAGGAATTACTTTGTACTCTGGAAAGTCAAGTTGCACAGGTTTTTTGTTAGTTCTGATACAAAACGATACTGAAGTACTCATGGTTTGGTGTCGGTTCCAATTAGGGAATGCAAAATGCAGCAAATGTGTTTTTTTTGCATTATGGTGATAGCCACAAGTCTGGTGGTTTAGTGGTTCTCTGCACACGTAAGTTTATTCTGTCTTTTACCCAACCTCTCCACGATTGTCATTATTCTCGGTGGTGGGAGGTCAGGGGAGCCATCCTATCTATTAGTTGCTCGACTAAATCATACAAATTTACGGCACAGAAGGCGGCCATTCGGCCCATTGTGTCTGTGCTGGCTATCACGAGGATAAAAATGTTTCTTGTAATCTGGCTCTAAATGCATGTTTGTCTTGTGATGGTATTCACAGTCAGGACTGTGACTGGTCAATGTTTTGTCATATGTTTGTCTTGTGATGGTATTGTAAGTCAAGTTTGCCAAAATGCTGTATGCTAAGCATCAACTAAAAATAGTGTTGCAATTGGTTTCTAAACTAGTAGCATACTAAATGGCCATTCCTAATGTGAACATGTTGGTGTAAAGTTTAAATTTAACACTACACCTTGAGTTTTCTAATTAAAGCTACAGTTGGACCATATATTTGGTTGTACTTTCAACCTTCATTTATGATGCATTGGTTGAATGATTTCGGCAAAGAGGAATGCTAATATCAAAATAGGATGCATAGTAAACTGAGGCCGCATGCAGGAGGATATGGGCAAGTTCATGGAATGGACAGAAAGGTGGCAGGTACAGTTCAATATAGAGAAATTTTAAAGTGGCACATTTTGAGGGGGTGGTGGGGGAAGAACCATGAAAGGAAGCGTAACCTAGAAGTGTGCATTCTGCAGAGAAGGAAGGTGTTGAGATGGGTTGGTAAGAGAAAGGTGGAGTCGGGAGATGAGGAACCAGTGCAGATAGACGAGCTGGGCACTGCAGTAATGATTGAACAGATGTGGGAATGGAGGCAAAGGAGTCGGCCATTCAGCCCCTGAAGCCTGTTTGGCCTTTCAGTTAGATCATGGATGATCTGTACCTCATCTACATTTATCCACATTTGCTCCATAATCCTCGATACTCCTATCCAACAAAAATCTATCGATCTCCGTCTTAAATTTCAATTGACCGAGCATCCACAGCCTTTTGGGGGGAGTGCGTTCGATATTTCCGCTACCCTTTACATGAAAAGTGCTTCCTGATTTCACTTGTAAATGGCCGAGCTCTAATTTTTAGATTATTCCCTCTTGTTCTGGATTCCCCCCCACCAGAGGAAATAGTTTATCTGTATCTACCCACCGAATCCCTTTTATCATTTTAATCAACGTGATTAGATCACCCATTCAACCTTCTAACCTCAAGGGGATGCGAGCCATGTTTATGCAACCTGTCGTCAAAATTTAACCCTTTAAGGCCTGAATTTGCACTGTGGCCCCGTAGTCAAACAGAAAATCGAGTAGGAATAAATGGGTCACTTTTGGGTTGGCAGGCTGGAAGTAGTGGGGTGCCGCAAGGATCAGTGCTTGGGCCTCAGCTGTTTACAATATATATCAATGACTTCGATGAGGGGACAGAGCATAATGTATCCAAGTTTGCTGACCATATAAAGCCAGGTGGGAAAGTAAGCTGTGAGGAGGACAAGAGGCTGCAAAGGGATATAGACAGGTTAAGTGATTGGGTGAGAAGGTGGCAGATGGAGTGTAATGTGGGGAAATGTGGAACAATTCACTTTGGTTGGAAGAATAGGAAAGCAGAATATTTTGTAAAAGATGAGAGATTAAGAAAGCATAAGAAATAGGAGCAGGAGTAGGCCATGAGGACGGCCTCAACCGGGGTCTTGGGTTCATGTCACGCTGCATGTAACCCCACCAGCGAATAAAAGTTATCTTTTTAATACAACGGGTCATTTTCTGTCTTTCTCTTCCTTTTTGGATGTTTCTCCCTCTCTCTCTCTCTCTCTCTCTCTCTCTCTCTCTCTGTTTTGTGTTCTGGCCGTTTGTATATTCGGTGGTCCTGTCGGTAACACCTCTCTGTCTGAACACTTTGATTGCCTTGACAACGGGCAGTTGGAAAGATTATCTGTAATCACCAGGTATTGTTCTCTGAATATAAATGCGAAACGTTCAAGGATTCCCACATTCACCTGATGAAGGAGAAAGCCTCCGAAAGCTTGTGATTTTCAAATAAAATTGTTGGACTATAACCTGGTGTTGTAAGATTCTTTACATTTGTGATTTCTAGGGCTCTGGAGTATTGTGAATAGTTTTGGTCTCCCATCCTAAGAGAGGATATACTTGCCTTAGGCGGAGCAACTAAGGTTCACTGGATTGGTTCCTGGGAAGAGAGGGTTGTCCTGTGAGGAGCGATTGAGTAGATTGGGCCAATATTTTTGAGTTTAGAAGAATGAGAGGTGATCTCATTGAAACATGTAAGATTCTGAGAGGGCTTGACAGAGTAGATGCTGAAAGGCTGTTTCCTCTGGCTGGGGAGTCCAGAACTTGGGGTCATAGTCTCAAGATAAGGGGTCAGCCATTTAGGACCGAGATGAGGAGAAATTTCCTCACTCAGGGTTGTGAATCTTTGGATTTCTCTACCTCAGAGGGCTGTGCAAGCTCAGTCATTGATTATATTCAAGACTGAGATCAATAGATTTTTGGGTACTAAGGGAATCGAGGGATATGGGGATAGAGCAGGAAAGTGGAGTTGAGGTCGAAGATCAGCCATGATCTTATTGAATGGCGGAGCAGACTCAAGGGGCCATATGGCCTACTCCTGCTCCTGTTTCTTATGTTCCTGAGGCCCAAAACTGAGTGCAGTACTCCAGATGGGGTTTGACTCTGTACAACTGAAGCATCACTTCCTCACTTTAGAATTCCAACCCCTTTGTGATAAAGGCCAACATTCCAATATCCTTTTTGATTTTTGTACCTGTGCACTGGCTTCTAGTGATTTGTGTACATGGACACCTAAACCCCTTCGCTCCTCCCACAGCTCTTAGTCTGTCACCATTAAAAACATATGCCAATAGTCTTTCTCCGATCTGAAGTAGATGACCTCACACTTCCCCACATTGAACTCTGTCTGCCATAGTTTTGCCCACTCATTTAGCCTGTCCACATTCCTTTTATAATTTCCTGCTCCCATCTACACAACTTGCTGTGCCTCTTAACGGTGTGATCCGCAAACCTGGATATACAACTCTCTCTTTCTTCTTCAAACTCATTAATATATATGATGCAAAGCTGAGGACCCAGTACAGATCATTGGCTGATGTGACAAGTGGTGTTTCCCAATCAGAGAACTTCGCATTTATCCCTACTCTCTGTCTCCTAACTCCCGATGAATTAGCGAGCCATGTCACAAATTACCTCCAATTTTGTGCGCTCTCATTTTTGATAATCACTTGTGGTTGGAGGGAAGTTTGGACACCAGGAAAGGTGAGGGTGGAAGAGGTAATGAAGTAGGGGTGCTGGGTCAGTTCATATAAGTGATAGTGGGGAGCTGTGTGGGGAGAAGAGCAAAATGGTGAATGGAACACACCATGAGTGGAGGAGTGGCATGGGAGTGGGTATATTGGACTGCAGGGTTTGATGAGATGTGGTGTAGGATACAGGCTAAATAGAAATGCATTGTATGCATTTAATGTTTTACCTTCCACCACCGATAACCCATTGAAATGAGAGAAGAAAGGAGACACACAAAATAGAATAGTTAAGAGATGAGCAGCAATAGAAACATGAGAGAGACCAGGGCAATACCAATAGGACACATAGGAGAAATGTTCCTGATTCTTTGAGAAGTGTCACCTGCTCCCTCATTTCCTGCTCCACCTTGTTTGTGTTTAGTCCTCCTTCTTGTTTTTATTTTGAAGTATAGCTCTGTTGTTTCCTTTCAGCATGTGCTTTCAAAATACAGCACTACTGTTTTTCTTAGTTAGTCCAGACCTTTTTTTTTTGTTGTGTTGCTCCTAGTATTTGTTGTTTACAACTGCTATGCCAATGTTCGTGTTTTTAAGTACAACTCTTTCTTAAGTACTAATTACTTTTTAAGTCCTGCTGCCAGTGTTTACATTCTATGTTTTATTTTATTTATTTATTGATTTGTGGTCGAGAGAGATTTGAGGTTTAAGGTTCACCACATTAAAAGCAGAACTTCAAGTGGATAAAGCCAATGGAATATTGAGTTTTATGCCAAGAGGTATAAGAGTATGAAAGTCGAGATGTAATGGTGAATCTCCATAAAACCTTCGTCAGACCACTCTTGGAGTACTGTGTGTAATTTTGGGCTCCACGCTACAGGAATAATGTTAAAGCAATAGAGAGGGCACAATGCAGATTCACCAGATGTTGCTTTGTATGAGGAAATACAAAAATGAAGAAAAACTTTAAAAAATGGAGAATAGGAGTGTTGGAAATTATGAACTGATTGTTTCTATCTGATGAACCGACTACTTCCAGTAATTAAGGGCTATAGAATGAGGGGACAAATATGATTAAATGTAAGAGGTTTAGGGAGAGAGCAGGAGAAACTTTTAAGCAGTAGGTTGAAAGGCTGTGGAATGCATTACCAGAGTTAGTGATTGAAGCAGAGACCATGTCAATATTTAAGAGCAAGTTGGATGGATGATGGAAGGAAAGGGGAATAAAGTATATATGGGAACAGAACAGGGACTTGTGAATGGCACTATTGCTTGTGTCGGTTGGCCTGAACAGCTTGTGTCTGTGCTGCAATTTCCATGTAATTCTAAGCAATTTTACATAACCCACAGTGCTATGCAGCCATGCACTTTATGCTTATATTTGTGTACATTTAAAGGTTTTGTTAAGGTATTTATTTACAAACTGGTGTGTTTCTTTTGCCTTTGTCAGAATTACATTTCATTGGGCAATAATCCAGTTTATGCATATTAGAAAGTTTTTAGATTCAAATTTCCACTTTCGGATGAGACGTTAAACTGAGGCCCTGTTGACCTGCTCAGGTGGACATAAAATATCTCATATCTCATGGCACAATTGGAATG
Source organism: Heptranchias perlo (assembly GCF_035084215.1). Classification (NCBI taxonomy): domain Eukaryota; kingdom Metazoa; phylum Chordata; class Chondrichthyes; order Hexanchiformes; family Hexanchidae; genus Heptranchias; species Heptranchias perlo. The sequence continues at coordinate 38,909,905 of NC_090325.1, forward strand.
AGTGTGGATGTTCCCCTGATGTCATGGCTAACATTCATACATCAATCAACACCAGCAAAACAGGTTATTTGGTTATTTATCTCAGTGCTGTTTGTGGTACCTTGCTGTGCACAAATTGTTTGCCATGTTTGCCTACAAATCAAGTGTCCACACATAATTAATTGGCTATGAAGTGGTTTGGGATGTCCTGAAGACATAGAAAACAGTATATAAATGCAAGTTCATTATTTTTGTTCATTCTTCTGTTTTTCTTTTTCTTTCTTGTGAAATGACTGCTATTAATGCATATTTTGTTGAGAATGCTTAAACATCGGTCAGTGAGTGAAGTGTTTAATTAAGGTCCCTGATATGTTTAGTTTGTTTGACCAACCATAAATTCAGTACTTTGCATGGCAAATGTGAGTAGCTTGTTAATTAATTATTAGCATTCCTGGGCTGCAGACTCGCTGCATATGTTTGCCTCACATACAGTGCATTGCTGTTTGTGTGCAATTCAACAAAAAAATCCAGCATGAAGTGACTATCCAATTTCAAGTCACGTTAATGTGTTATTGTTGAACACAGGCCACAAATTTTATTAGAAAATGACCATTAAAAAAAAAAGTTACTTCTGGTGACTCTTGATGCCCTTTTGTGAAGTTTTTGTACAATTAAATATACCCTTGGATAAGTTTCTTTCATGATCACAGCCTTCAGTTGTCTATTATGCAGCCCGATGTATAAGTATATAAACACAGAAAATGCTGGAGAAGCTCAGCAAGTCATGCAGCATCTGCAGAGTAAGAAACAGTGTTAATGTTTCAGGTCGAAGAACTTTTATCAGAACTGCCTGACTTGTCAGAACTGCCTGACAGAAGGTCTTCAGCCTGAAACATTAACACTGTTTCTTCCTCTGCAGATGCTGCCTGACTTGCTGAGCTTCTCCAGCATTTTCTGTCTTTATTTCAGATTTCCAGCATCTGCAGTATTTTGCTTTTGATCTATGTATAAGTATGCTGCCATTGTAAAATCTTTTGGTGAAATGTTGACTTGTGTGTGAATGACACACGCTTACTGGACTCCATCCCTCTCCCTGGCCACTGTCTGACGCAGAACCAGGCCATTCACAACCTTGGCGTCCTATTTGACCCTGAGATGAGCTTCTGACGACATCAGCTCCATCACCAAGACCGCCTACTTCCACCTCCGTAAAGTCGCCCGTCTCCACCCCTGTCTAAACTCATAAGTTGCTGAAGCCCTCATTCATGATTTTGTTATCTCTGGACTTGAGTATTCCAATGTTCTTCTGGCTGGCCTCCCATCTTACACCCTCTATAAACTTGAGCTCATCCAAACCTATGCTGCCCCTATCCTAACTGGCACCAAGTCTCGTTCACCCATCACCCTGTGCTCGCTGACCGACATTGGCTCCCAGCCCGGCAAAGCCTCGATTTTTAAAATTCTCATCCTTGTTTTCAAATCCCTCCATGGCCTCACCCCTCCCTATCTCTAACGTCCTCCAGCCCTGCAACCTTTCGAGATCTCTGCGCTCCTCCAATTCTTGCCTTTTGTGTCCCCCCGATTTTAATCGCTCCTCCATTGGCGGCCGTGCCATCAGCTGTTTGGGCTCTAAGCTTTGGAATTCCCTCCCGAAATCTCTCCGCCTCTTTACCTCTCTCTCCACCTTTTAAGTTGCTCCTCAAAACCTCCCTCTTTTTAACCAAGCTTTTGGTCACCTGTTCTAATGTCTCCCAAGTGGCTTGGTTTCAAATTTTGTTTGGTAACGCCCCCGTGAAGTGCTTTGGAATGCTTTACATTAAAAGCGCGATATAAATGCAAGTTGTTGTTTTCCGCAGTGCAGTTTACAAGCCACGAATGCCAACTTGGTAAGGTTGTGGAGGGCCAGTACTTTTGTACACTTAATGGCATTGCCATCTTCAGGAGAAGCAGCATGGGAAGAGAAAATTGGCATGGAAAACAAAAGACCCCCCCACTCGAGACACAAAAAACACCTTTTAGAAGTTCTGTAACTATTTGGAAAGACTTCTGTTGACTGAAAAATAAATCTAATGCATTTCAATCTATTTGAATCCAGCTGGAAGTAATTGAAGAGTGTTGGAGAGCCTCCAGTTCCAGTACCGATAAGGCAGTAGAGGTGAATCAAAGATAATACACCTTGATTCAGCATAATTGAGGCATACTCAAAAAACTGGGCTTTTATTTAAAAAAAACACTTTCCAAAAATCATGACTGCTTCAAACAAATTAGCTCTTTCCACACAAAGGAAATAAAATTCTGATTTAATACAAAACTGGTAATTGCATTTACAAAGTGTATCAATCTGCAGCACATTTTACTGTGGTGAGAGTATTCCTGTTTGTTTCCATTTTGTGGACTCTGAACTTTTCCATACTTTAAGCACAGCGTGTTCTTGATGCCCCTTTCTTCCCCCTGCCTCAGCCTATTGTGATATTATAGAATGGCGGCAGCATCAACCTCTCATGACAAGTCAGCTTTTTTGTAGTTGCACGCTCCTGATTATGATCCAGTATGACCTCTTGATAGTGTTAAATCATTACAGGAAAAGTATGCACTTGGTGAATTTAGAAAATAAAAGCCTTTTGTGTAGGCAACAAGCATTCCCATATGTGGACTCTTATTGAAATTGGTTATCTGGGTTTTTTAAATCACCTTCTGCTGGATTACTATATAGCAAGAATCCATTTTCAGTTTTGAAATGTAAACATGCTAAAGCATATTTGTATATGTAGCAGATGATTCATTGGGTCACTCAATGTATTCACGTAGAGCTGAAAATTAAATTTGTTTTAATTTATAGTGTGAATGAAGTCGGTATTAAAAATTTGTTACTGTATTGGAACCTTTATCCTCTGCTGTAGATGGAGTATCTGCTCACGATAAAATATTTCCAGTGGGTTACTTTCCAGTGTTTCAAGCTAAACTTTTGGAGCCAACTGTTCAGGAACCTCAACCTGGTGGAACCCCACCACCCAAAAAAATTGGCAAATTTCTTTTCCAGCTGTTCCCACAAACTTGCTGAATTTGAAAGCCAAATTTCAAGTTGATTATGATTAAGAGGAAGGAACTTCATTTATGTGGTGCCTTTCACATCCTAAGGATGTCCCAAAGCACGTGACAGCCAATGCATTACATTTAAAATTTAATCATTTTTCTGTAGGCAAATGAACTGCCAATTTGCTCACTGCAAGGTGCCACACACAGCAATGCAATAATATGTTGATCTGTTTTTGATGATTGAGGGATACTGTGAGCCAGAGCACTGGGACAACTCCCCTGCTCCTCCTTCAAATAGTACCATGGGACCTTCTGTGCCCACCTGAGAGTGTAGAAGGACATTGGTTTTATGTCTCATTGAAAGATTGCATTAGCATTTCATCAGTACTGCACTGAAGTGTTGGTCTATTGTGTGCTCAGGTCCTGCAGTGGGACTTGAACCAATGACTTTTTGACTCAGAGGTGAGAATGCTTCTACTGAACCAAGGCTGATAGTTAAAGAATAAACTTTTAAAATGTTAAAAATTTCAGGGGGCAGTAAAGGTTAGAGGAATTACTTTTGTTATTCAAAGTGCCCACTTGCTAGAAGAAAATGTTGGTCAATATTCTTCGTCCCATGGAATGGGATCTCTTTCCCCGTTAGGTCTGTAGTTCCACCTTGTGATGTGGTTTTCCAGACCTCCAACCAACACTATACACCAGATACATCGACGACATTTTCTTTCTATGGACCCACGGCAAGGAATCACTAAAGAGACTACACGATAACATCAACAAGTTCCATCCCACCATCAAGCTCACCATGGACTACTCCTCAGAATCAGTTTCTTTCTTGGACACACGAATCTCCATCAAAGACGGGCACCTCAGCACCTCACTCTACCGCAAGCCCACGGACAACCTCACGATGCTCCACTTTTCCAGCTTCCACCCTAACCACGTCAAAGAGGCCATCCCCTATGGACAGGCCCTGCGAATACACAGGGTCTGCTCAGACGAGGAGGAACGCGATGGACACCTACAGACGCTGAAAGACGCCCTAGTAAGAACGGGATATGACGCTCGACTCATCGATCGACAGTTCCGACGGGCCACAGCAAAAAATCGCATAGACCTCCTCAGGAGACCAACACGGGACGCAACCAACAGAGTACCCTTTGTCGTCCAGTACTTCCCCGGAGCGGAGAAACTACGACATGTTCTCCGCAGCCTTCAACATGTCATCAATGAGGACAAACACCTCGCTATGGCCATCCCCACACCTCCACTACTCGCCTTTAAACAGCCACCCAACCTCAAACAGACCATCGTTCGCAGCAAATTACCTAGCTTTCAAGAGAACAGCGTCCACGACACCACACAACCCTGCCACGGTAACCTCTGCAAGACATGCCAGATCATCGACACAGATACCACCATCACACGAGAGGACACCACCCACCAGGTGCATGGTTCATACTCCTGTGACTCGGCCAACGTTGTCTACCTCATACGTTGCAGGAAAGGATGCCCCAGAGCATGGTACATTGGCGAGACCATGCAGACGCTGCGACAACGGATGAACGGACACCGCGCAACAATCGCCAAACAGGAGGGTTCCCTCCCAGTCGGGGAACACTTCAGCAGTCATGGACATTCATCCACCGACCTTCGGGTAAGCGTACTCCAAGGCGGCCTTCGAGACACACGACAAAGCAAAATCGTCGAGCAGAAATTGATAGCCAAGTTCCGCACCCATGAGGACGGCCTCAACCGGGATCTTGGGTTCATGTCACGCTACACGTTACCCCACCAGTGAACAAATGTTATCTGTTTTTAATATAATGGGTCATTTGCTGGCTTTCTCTGCCTTCCGGATGTTTCTGCCTCTCTCTGTTTTTTTTTCCTATTTGTTTTTTTGTTGAATGTGTATTCGGGGGTTCTGCAGGTGACACCTCTCTGTCTGAACACGGTGATTGCCTTGGCAACGGGCAGTTGCAGGGGCAGTCTGTAAACACCATGTATTGTTCTGTGATGTATAAATGCGTAGACTTCAAGGAGCTCCTGAACATTTACCTGACGAAGGAGGAAGCCTCCGAAAGCTTGTGAATTTAAAATAAAATTGCTGGACTATAACTTGGTGTTGTAAAATTGTTTACAAAAGTTTTCCAGATTGGCAGCTCTGGAGTTGCTTTCAGTTTCAGGGCATGTGTTTGCTGTTTGAAGTGGAGTTTCTCTGTGATGCTTGATGCAGTTGACATTGAAGCTGTACAGCAGCAAGGGAGATCTTTCTCCAGAGCTGTTCTTGATGCTTTTCAAAAAAGTCAAAAACTTCATGTGTCTCAGACTTGGAATTTTCTTATAAATGTAATTACTTTTAAATAAAATGACAGTTGTAGGCAAACGTGGTAGCCAGTTTGGACTTGGCAAGACCCGATAAACAGCAATGACTATTTTGGCGGTGTTGGTTGAGTGAGGAATGTTGGCTGAGACGCAAGAAAACTCCCTGCTCCTCTTCAAGTAGTACAATGGGATATTTAATATCCACCTGAACTATGCAGACGCAACCTCAATTTAATGTCTCTCATGAAGTACAGCGCATCTGATAAAGCAGCCCTTCCTCAGTGGTATTCGTCTGTTCGGTACTTAAGTTCCCCCAGAGTTGCTTTCCTTTTGATATTCAAACATATGCACGAACAATAATGAAAATATATTATTGCAGTTTTCATATGGTAAATCTAGAGGTCCTGCAGTTGAAAAGAAATAATTTAATATCTTGCTATTTCTGGATAATGGCATAGTATATTATGGCGACCAGCTTGCCCGGAGCACATTTTACCACAGCGGGATGTGCCCACTCATTTCTCCCTCAGCTGCTGAATCCTGAACTCATACCTTCGTTCTGAAGATTGATTTTCTGAATAATTTTTGTCATCTTTTTCCCCCCCTCCCCCACCCCAATTTAATTGTCTTGTTGCAATTTAAATTATCTTCTACTCCGCAACTTTTTGGGTTGCTGTTTGAGACACTGTGCCCTTGTATTGATAGCATTGCTCTATTTATTTCTATCTAATTTTTCAATTCTTTTCAATGTATTGAAGAGTCTGATTGGATTAAAAAGTATTAAAGGCTTTATTTCTCCAGTGGTTAAATCAATATTTGATTACAGCTTGCTCTTGGTGTCATGTTTTTCTCTTTGTTTAAAGTGGCTATTGTTCATTGACTCCAAGGTGGGAGACTTCAAAGAGCAATGTAACGCTGACCTCAAATACCATGCTGACTTAGCTTTGTCTGAATTGGTGCTTGTTCTTTTGTTTGTGATTTTAGTACTGGAACTGTAATGGATGTGAAAGTATTGAATCCAGATGAGGCTCTGGTTGTGTTTTGAGAGGGAAAGGAGAATAACAACTGATCTGGTTCACTGTGCTGTTACAGATGGTGGCTCCAACTTCGACAACAGCACAGTGAACTGAGCAAATGGGCCTGAGACATGAGAGAGAAGGAATTTCCGAAGGTGCTTCTGGAGGCAGCCGTGCCTTCTAGTCGCTAGCAAGCTGAGTGGCTTTGAGTGCTAGCGTAATGTAGTGAAGCATTTTTCAATTTGTTTGCTGGTGGAGGTCTACACAGGCCATCGAGGATGGCATAGCAGCAAGAAACCATCACAAAGCATGACTTTGAAGCAGCTGTGTATGTGCAGCCTTTTTTCTCATGAAACTATTTTTCAATTTGTTCTGAGGATGTGGGTGATGCTGATGAAGTCACATTTATTGACCATCCCTACTTGTCCTGAGAGTGGAGGTTGGCTTTATTTTTATTTATATAGCACCTTTAATTGAGTAAAAAGTCCAAAAGGTGGAATTTAAAAGAAAATGGATGCCAAGCCGAAGGAGATTTTTTTTATTATTCGTTCATGGGATGTGGGTGTCGCTGGCAAGGCCAGCATTTATTGCCCATCCCTAATTGCCCTCGAGAAGGTGGTGGTGAGCCGCCTTCTTGAACCGCTGCAGTCCGTGCGGTGAAGGTTCTCCCACAGTGCTGCAAGGAAGGGAGTTTCAGGATTTTGACCCAGCGACAATGAAGGAACGGCGATATATTTCCAAGTCGGGATGGTGTGTGACTTGGAGGGGAACATGCAGGTGGTGTTGTTCCCATGTACCTGCTGCCCTTGTCCTTCTAGGTGGTAGAGGTCGTGGGTTTGGGAGGTGCTGTTGAAGAAGCTTTGGCGAGTTGCTGCAGTGCATCCTGTGGATGGTACACACTGCAGCCACAGTGCGCAGGTGGTGAAGAGAGTGAATGATAAGGGTGGTGGATGGGGTGCCAGTCAAGTGGGCTGCTTTGTCCTGGATGGCGTCGAGCTTCTTGAGTGTTGTTGGCGCTGCACTCATCCAGGCAAGTGGAGAATATTCCATCACACTCCTGACTTGTGCCTTGTAGATGGTGGAAAGGCTTTGGGGAGTCAGGAGGTGAGTCACTCGCCACAGAATACCCAGCCTCTGACCTGCTCCTGTAGCCACAGTATTTATGTGGCCGGTCCAGTTAAGTTTCTGGTCACTGGTGACCCCCAGGATGTTGGTGGGGGATTCGGCGATGGTAATGCCGTTGAATGTCAAGGGGAGGTGGTTAAACTCTCTTTTGCTGGAGATGGTCATTGTCTGGCGTGAATGTTACTTGCCACTTATGAGCCCAAGCCTGGATGTTGTCCAGGTCTTGCTGCATGCGGGCTCGGACTGCTTCGTTATTTGAGGGGTTGCGAATGGAACTGAACACTGTGCAATCATCAGCGACCATCCCCATTTCTGACCTTATGATGGAGGGAAGGTCATTGATGAAGCAGCTGAAGATGGTTGGGCCTAGGACACTGCCCTGAGGAACTCCTGCAGCAATGTCCTGGGGCTGAGATGATTGGCCTCCAACAACCACTACCATCTTCCTTTGTGCCAGGTATGACTCCAGCCACTGGAGAGTTTTCCCCCTGATTCCCATTGACTTCAATTTTACTAGGGCTCCTTGGTGCCACACTCGGTCAAATGCTGCCTTGATGTCAAGGGCAGTCACTCTCACCTCACCTCTGGAATTCAGCTCTTTTGTCCATGTTTGGACCAAGGCTGTAATGAGGTCTGGAGCCCAGGGGTCCTGGTGGAACCCAAACTGAGCATCGGTGAGCAGGTTATTGGTGAGTAAGTGCTGCTAGATAGCGCTGTCGATGACACCTTCCATCACTTTGCTGATGATTGAGAGTAGACTGATGGGGTGGTAATTGGCCGGATTGGATTTGTCCTGCATTTTGTGGCCAGGACATACCTGGGCAATTTTTCACATTGTCGGGTAGATGCCAATGTTGTAGCTGTACTGCAGGCTGACCAAAAGCTTGAGCCGTGTTTGGCTTCAAGAAGGATCTTAAAAGAAGGAGGTGGAGTGGCAAAGGGACTTAGGGAGCATGGTGGCTGAAAGCACAGCTGCCAATGGTCAGGTGAAGGGGGTGGGGGATGCACAGGAGGCCATAGTCAGAGGAACGGAGAGTTGAAGGAGATTGCTGGAGGAGCCATGATAGGATTTTAACACGAGCACAAGAATTTTACATTGGAGACGTTGAGGGACCTGGAGCCAATGTTGATCAGTGAGAGCAATAATGGATGAGCAGTGTTGGATATGGGCAGTAGAGTTTTGGATGAGTTTATGGAGGGTGGTCAGGAGAGCACAAAATATTTAGCACGGAGCCTCCTCCTTCTCCTGTTGTCCACCGTTATTCTCGACTGGATGTGGTGGCGCAACAGAGCTTTGCTTTGATCCATTGGTGTGGGATGGCTTATCTCTAACTATAGCCTGCTGCTTGCTCCTGGTGGAATGAATAATACTTGAGGCATCTATCTGCTTCTGTG